>NC_053392.1:267463422-268126810 GCF_905171765.1 Bufo bufo | reverse complement strand
TCCCCCTGTGGCAGCTGTTGCCAGAAAGAGTATAGATGGATGAAGCTTCCTATAGCCATCTTCAACTCCTTAGTAAGATAGGATTCTTTTTTATGCTTGTGACAATTCTGTAGGGTGGTATGGTCACATCTTTTAGGGAAAATCATTTTTTTTTTAACTTAGTGGTAGGCATTTTCCCCAGTGTAGGATGGTGGAGATAATCAGTTGAACACTGTTGTAATTTAACTTCTTCCAGACATGCGCCATACATGCACAGAACAGTGTAAAGTGAGTTCCCACATTCTGCTGTACATGCACAGCGCCCTGATCAGGCAGGGTGTCTCAGATGGCACAAGCTGGGCACAGCATATTCGGGCTGTAATGTCCTATTTGTAGAAATTTTGCAATCTTCATTTTGTAAAGTCACCTGCTCATTAATTTGTGCAAAATACCTGCCATGTCAAAATGTTGACTCTACCCATTCACATGTAACTTGAGGGGTGTACTTTCCAAAATGGGGTCATTTATTGGGAGTTTTCACTGTATGGGTACCTCAGGGTCTCTGCAAACATGATGTAGCATCCAAAAACCATTTCAGCAAAATCCAAAAGCCAAATGGCCCTCCATTCTTTCTGAGCCCTACCATGTACCCATACAGCAGCTTACGTCCACATTTATGGCATTTCTATACCCAGTAGAACTCCCCTATGAATTCAAGAAGTCTGATGTGAGTCTCAGGTGGCACACGCTGGGCACTGGATATTGGGCATTGAAATGCCATATCTGATGAAGAATTTGCAATTTTCATTTTGCACACTCTGCTGTGAATTAATATCTCAAAAATACCTGTAGCGTCAAAATTCTCACTCCACCCCTTAATACCTTGAGGGAAGGAGTTTCCAAAATGAGGTCACTTCTCAGTTGTTTAATTTATTATTTCAATCCAGATCCTATAGTTGTCACCACAAGTGTTGTAAATAATCCCATTGGATCTCAAAATGCGCATGGTGGGGGTCATTTATTAAACAGAAATACGCCTATATTAAGCATATTTCTGGCGCAGATTGCGGTGCAAAGGTCATTCGCGCAGAAATCTGTGACTTTACCGATGACGCCAGGTCTAAAAAAAGTGGGCATAACGTGGGCCGAAAGGGGACAGGCTGGCAGGCCCATCTCATTTATCATTTTATACACCTGTTTTAGGTGTAGAAAATGGTCTAAATGTAAGACAGCTCAGAAGAAGTATTACATGTGGAAGCAATGGCCTTTACATAACTTTAAAGCGTCTAAAATGCCGGTCTTATTAAATGTGCCCCGGTGTTCTTATTCTCCTGGACCCTCTCATACATTCAGGCAAAAAAATAAGACAACATGTAGGGTGTTTCTAAAACCAGGAAGCAAATAATAATAATAATAATAATAATAATGCTTACTTTTCACACTGACACATGCAAGCCACAACATATTTGGGCACTGAAATGCTATACATGTAGAAACATTAAAATTTTCCCTTAGCTCCTTCTGCTGTGCATTAATTTTTGCAAAATATCTGTGGGATCAAAATGCTCACTGCAGCCCTTAATAAATACCTTGAGGGGAACAGTTTCCAAAAAGTAGTACCTTTTTTAGAGTTTATTTTTATTAATTCTCACCAGAGTCTCTACAATTGTCAGGAAAAGCTGTGTAAATCACCATATTGGACCTCAAATGCACATGGTGCTCTTTTTTTCCCCTAAACCCTGTGGTATGTCCAGGAAAAAGATCAGGGCCACATGAATTGTGTCCTAAAACCACAAAACACAGTATAATAATAACAGAGCTTACTTTTCCCACTGGTACATGCTTGACACAACATATTGGGCACAAAAATTTCATATTTCTGTAAGAATTGTTGGTCCCATGTTTCATATGTTTTAATACATGCAAATGAGCCTCTAGGAGCAATGGGGGCGTTGCCATTACATCTTGAGTAGAGTTGAGCGGACACCTAGATGTTCAGGTTCGACGGGTTCGGCCAAACTTCACAAAAAAGTTCGAGTTCGGGACCCGAACTTGACCCAATTTTGACCCGGAACGCGAACCACATTGTAGTCAATGGGGACCCGAACTTTTGAGCACTAAAATGGCGGTAAGAATTTCATGGAAAGGGCTACAGGGCTGCAAGTGCCAGCAAAATGTGGTTAAGAGCATGGCAAGTGCTCTGCAAACAAATGTGGATAGGAAAATGACTTTAAATAACATAAAATACGTAAAAATTAAAAATAATAATCTTGATCTAGGAGGACGAGGTCCATATGGAGTAGGAGGTTGAGGTGGCGGTGTAGGTGGAAGCGGAGGTGGAGGAGGAGATGCACACATACTGCCCCACCATGATGATAAATAACAATACAGGACTCTTAAGATGCCCTGTTATTGGAATGATTAATAAAAAAAATTATAGGGAATGTCACTGGGGTATTTAGGATTTGGAAACGTTAGACAGGAGAGGCCCTGCTGCCGTTTTGTTGACTCTAGATAATTTCTGCCTAATCGCACGTCCCTGTGATGTCCACAAACGATTTGGATATCTTCTCTATGAACTTTCAATGTTCTTTTCTGAGCCTACCATGTTGATCACGGTAATTGGCGAATCAGGGTTCCACGCCGGAGAGGGAGCGTGAGAAAGGGAGACCTCATTCAAGGGAGGTCAATGGCTGCAATGGGATGGAGCGGAAATGTGGGACAAGTTATTAAAGCAGAAGGATCGAATGAAAGGGCCAATTAAAGACGAATTTTAGAAATCTAAGTCCCTGTCACCTATGCAGAGCAGGGGTTTTTCATCGCCAGAAAGGGGTTAATGTCACCCACCAATGGAACAGATTATTTTTAAAAATTTCGGTCCCTGTCACCTATGCAGAGCAAGGGTTTATTCACGGCAAAAATTGTAAAATGCTACCCAAGAATGTAACAGAAAAAATTGTGAAGTTTATTAACCTGTCTACTAGGTAGAGCAGGGGTCTCTCAAAACCAAAAATTGTTGAATGTCACCCGAAAATGTAACAGAAAAATTTGTGAAATTTATTAAGCTGTCAACTAGGTAGAGCAGGGGTATATCACAGACAAAAATTGGTGAATTTCACCCCAAAATGTGACAGACAAATTTGTGATTTTTTTTTTACCTGTTTACAAGGTATAGCAAGGGTATATCACACCCAAAAATTGGTGAATTTAAACCGAAAATTTAACAGACAATTTAGTGATTTTTTTTTACCTGTTTACTAGGAAGAGCAGTGGTATATCACACCCAAAAATTGGTGAATTTCACCCGAAAATGTAACAGACAAATTTGTGAAATACCATAAAATAAAATACATACAAATAAAAAATAAAAAACTTGATTTATGAGGTGGAGATCCATTTAATGTAGCGGTGTAGGTGGAAGCGGCGGTGGAGGAGGACTAGGTAGCCAACGCTGGATTTTGGCTTTAATTTTATTAATTTTTTTATTAGGATATACTCGAAAAGAGTGTGAAATATCCAAAATACAAGAATGAGCAATTGCGCTGTAGTATAACAATGGCTGTTTAAGGCCGGTATACATGTCTATTCTGCACCAGGTATGGACAAGTCCTGTGGGATCCATGCCTGGTTCATTTTAATGAACGTGAGCTTGTCCACATTGACTGTGGACAGGCGGCTGCGCTTGTCTGTGATAACGCCCCCTGCCGTGCGAAACACACGTTCAGATAACACACTGGCTGCAGGGCAGGCCAGCACCTCCAAGTCGTAAAGGACAAGCTCAGGCCATGTGCTCAATTTTTAGACCCAGAAGTTGAAGGGGCAGACCCGTCATTCAGTACATGTAGGAATGTGCACACATACTGCTCCACCATGTTGGTGAAATGCTGCCTCCTGCTAAGACGTTCCATATCACCTGGTGGTGCTGGTTGTTGTGGCGTGCTGACAAAGCTTTTCCACATTTCGGCCATGCTAACCCTGCCTTCTGAGGTGCTGGAGGTGCGCCAGCTGCATTGGCGACCTCTTCCTCCTCCCCTGCCTTCGCCTTGTGATTCCACTGTGCCCCTGCTGTCAGGTGGGAATGCCACCAGCAGCGCGTCTACCAGCGTGGGCTTGTACTCACGCATCTTACGATCAAGCTCCAGTGAGGGAATTAAGGATCGTACGTTGTCCTTGTAACGGGGATCCAGCAGCGTGGCCACCCAGTAATCAGCACAAGTTAGAATGTGAGCAACTCGGCAGACATTGCGGAGACACTACAGCATATAATCACTCATGTGTGCCAGGCTGCCCAGAGTTAACAAAAAGCTGTCCTCTGTGGGAGGTGTATCGTCTGTGTCCTCTGTATCCCCCCAGCCACGCACCAGTGATGACCATGAGCTGGTCTGGGTGCCACCCTGCTGTGAACATGGTTCCTCCTCCTCCTCCTCCTCCTCCATCTCCTCCTCCTCATTCTCCACCTCCTCATCCTCCAGAACTGTGCCCTGGCTGGACAATTGTGTACCTGGCGTTTGTGGGTGCAGGAACCCACCCTCAGAGCCACTTGTGAATGACTGGCCGGAAACCCTATGAAATGATCCCTCTTACTCCTCCTCCTCCTGTGCCACATCCTCTTCCATCATCGCCAGCAGCGTTTTTTCAAGGAGGCATAGAAGTGGGAGAGAAACGATGAGAACGGCGTTATCGGCACTGGCCATGTTGGTGGAGTACTCGAAACAGCGCAACAAGGAACACAGGTCTCGCATGGAGGTCCAGTCATTGGTGGTGAAGTGGTGCTGTTCCGCAGAGCAACTCACCAGTGCATGCTGCAGCTGAAACTCCACTATCGCCTGCTACTATCTGGTCAGCATGTGCAAGGTGGAGTTCCACCTTGTGGGCACGTCACATATGAGGCAGTGAGTGGGAAGGCTGAAGTTACGCTGCAGTGCTGAAAGGCGAGCAGCATCAGGGTGACAACGCCGAAAGCGCACAGACGGCCCGCACTTTATGCAGCAGCTCTGACATATCCGGGTAATTTTTAAGGAATCTCTGCACCACCAAATTCAGCACATGCGCCAGGCAAGGAATGTGCGTCAAACCGGCTAGTCCCAGAGCTGCTACGTGATTTCGCCCATTATCGCATTACCGGGCTTGAGGCTCACTGGCATCAACCACTCATCGGTCTGTTGTTCAAGGCCCGTCCACAGCTCCTGCGTAGTGTGGGGTTTGTCCCCCAAACAGATAAGTTTTAAAACTGCCTGCTGTCGTTTACCCCTGGCTGTGCTGAAGTTGACGGTGAAGGTGTTACGCTGACTGGATGAGGAGTCGGTAGAGGATGAGGAAGCAGAGTAGGAGGAGGAAGCAACAGGAGGCAAACTGAAGTATCCTGCAATCCTCGTTGGTGAAAGGACATGCGGCAAACTGTATCAGCCTCAGTCCCAGCCGCCACTGAATTTACCCAGTGTGCTGTTATGGAGATATAACGTCCCTCACCGTGCTTACTGGTCCACGTATCCGTAGTGAGGTGCACCTTGCCACAGATGGCGTTGCACAGTGCACACCTGATTTTGTCCCCCACTTGGTTGTGCAGGGAAGGGATGGCACACCTGGAAAAGTAGTGGCAGCTGAGCACGACGTACTGTGGGACAGCCACTGCCATAAGGCTTTTAAAACTCGCCGTCTCCACCAGACAGAATGACAACATTTCAAAGGCCAGTAATTTTTAAATGCTGGCATTCAGGGCCAGGGATCGCGGGTGGTTAGGGGGGTACTTCCTCTTCCGCTCCAGTGTTTGTGAGATGGAGAGCTGAACGCTTCTGTGGGACATTGTGGAGATGCTTGGTGACCCAGATGGTGGTGTTGCTGGCAGATGCTCTGTTTGCGGGGTGGCAGGTGGCGCTGTCACTCCAGAGGTGGATATGGAGGCCGAGACTGCAGCAGAAAAGGAAGCAGGAGGAGTCAGAGACCTTTCTTGGTTTTGATGTCTACTACACTGCAGCTCGTGCTTTGCACTTAGATGCCTGGTCATGCAAATTGTGCTCAGATTGAGAACGTTTATGGCTCGCTTCAGGCCCTGATTGCACAGCGTGCAAACCACTCGTGTCTTGTCGTCAGCACATTGTCTGAAGAACTGCCACGCCAGGGAACTCCTTGGAGCTGGCTTTGGTGTGCTCGCTCCCTTTGCTGCGGTGGCAGTAGCAGGGGTACTATCTAGGGAATGGCTGCTCCGCTTTTGCACCCTGCTCCTTTTTCTGCTGTGCTGGTGGCTCTGTGCGACCACCGACTCTTCCTACGAACTACACAGGTCACTCGCATGACCTTGATTCCATGTGGGGTCGAGGACCTCATCGTCCTCCACATCATCTTCCACCCAGTCTTCACCCCTGCCCTTCTTGTCAGTCTGCACACTTTCGAAAGCCCCAGCAGTTGGCACCTGTGTTTCGTCATCATCCCAGACGTGCTGCGATGGTTCTCTGATGTACTCATCTTGAAACACAAGTGGTTGGGCATTGGTGCACTCAATCTCTTCCACTTCTGGTGCAGGGCTAGGTGGATGGCCCTGGGAAACCCTGTTAACAGAGTCATCAAAAAGCAGAAGAGATTGCTGCATGACTTGGGGCTCAGACTGCTTGGCTGATTTGCAAGGGGGTGAGGTGAAAGACTGATGGACATCGGCTGCAGGTGCCAACTCTGATCTTTCAGCAGGAGACTGGGTGGGAGACAATGTAAAGGAACTGGCACTGTCAGCAACCCAATCTACTATCGCCTGTACTTGTACCAAATACCGCTGCAGGCTCTGTCGCCTACTCGCACCTGAGGAAGGTGTTTTACTTGTACGTGTACCTGGCACAGATCGACCACGTCCTCTCCCTGCAACAGGAGCTCCACTAGCAGCACCATGACGGGGACCACGTCCCTTATATGACGCTCTCCTCATATTTCTCAAATTTAGTATCTTGCCCAAAATGTGTGTTTTTTAAAAATAACAGAATAGAACAACAGTATCTAACGCTTGTATCTCACAATGACAGATGCAGCAAAGGCTGCAAATTTTTTTTTTTTGCCCTAAATAGGTGTTTTTTTTAATAGCAGAATAGACCAACAGTATATAAAGGGTGTATCTTACACATACAGATGCAGACAAGGCCACAAATTAAGATTTTTGCCCAAAATGGGTGTTTATTTAATACCAGAAAAGCACAGCAGTATGTAAAGGGTGTATCTCGCAATGACAGATGCAGCAAAGGCTGCAAAATTAAGTATTTTGCCCTAAATGGGTGTTTTTTTAATAGCAGAATAGAACAACAGTATCTAAAGGGTAAAATAGAACAACAGTATTTTAAAGGCCACAAATAAAGATTTTTGCCCAAAATTGGTGTTTATTTAATACCAGAATAGTACAGCAGTATGTAAAGGGTGTATCTCACAATGACAGATGCAGCAAAGGCTGTAAAATTAAGTTTTTTTTCCCTAAATGGGTGTTTTTTTAAATAGCAGAATATAACAACAGTATGTAAAGGGTGTATCTCACAATGACAGATGCAGCAAAGGCTGTAAAATTACGTTTTTTGCCCTAAATGGGTGTTTTTTTTTAATAGCAGAATAGAACAACAGTTTCTAAAGGGTGTATCTCACACGTACAGATGCAGACAAGGCCACAAATAAAGATTTTTGCCCAAAATGGGTGTTTATTTAATACTAGAATAGCACAGCAGTATGTAAAGGTTGTATCTCACAATGACAGATGCAGCAAAGGCTGAAAAATAAAGTTTTTTTGCCCTAAATGGGTGTTTTTTTTTAACGCATAATAGAACAACAGTATCTAAAGGGTGTATCTCACAATGACATATGCAGCAAAGGCTGCAAAATTAAGTTTTTTGCCCTAAATGGGTGTTTTTTTTTAACGCATAATAGAACAACAGTATCTAAAGGGTGTATCTCAGACGTACAGATGCAGACAAGGCCACAAATTAAGATTTTTGCCCAAAATAGGTGTTTATTTAATACCAGAATAGCACAGCATTATGTAAAGGTGGTATCTCACAATGACAGATGCAGCAAAGGCTGAAAAAAAAATTCGTTTTTTGCCATAAATAGTTTTTTTTTTATAGTAGAATAGAATGACAGTATCTAAAGGGTGTATCTCACACGTACAGATGCAGAAAAGGCCACAAATTAAGATTTTTGCCCAAAATGGGTGTTTATTTAATACCAGAATAGCACAGCAGTATGTAAAGGTGTCACGCTGGGTAGGATACAAGATACAAAAACACACAGAAAACCACCAAACAAGCGTCTAGGCCAGAAGCTGGGAATAAAGGTCACCTCCTGACAATTCCCTACCAGCTCTCCCTGGACTTCTGTGCCCACGTTCAGACCCTAAAGATGGGAATAAACCTGCCCCCGTGCCTAAGGCTGTAGATTCCCTAAAGTCCCTAAGATGGTGGAAAGGGGGAAAGAGGCAGCCTGCTTCCTCAGGACCTGGAGGAGGCGGGTGTCTCTCTAACATCCTAGACAGAACACACAAAAAGGAAAACAAAAACCAACTTATCTCGTAGCTGAGCAGAAACAGCAGATCCACCTTTCCTCAGAGCAAGATAGAAGCTATCACCCGCACCTGACACTGGGAAAGGGTGTAATTTAAACTCACACAAACGACCCGACCCAGTGCACCTGAAGGGAGGCGGATACAGCTCAACTCCAAACAAAAAACTACACACGTGCTGCTAACCTGGCAGACCTCCGCAAATAACCTGAGGAGGGCATGACAGTACCCACTCTTCTACGGGTGACCTCCGGACACCCTAGCCCAACTTTATCCGGGTGGGCCCTGTGAAAGGCCCTCACCAGTCGGCTGGCACTAACATCCCCAGCCGCAACAAACATTCTCTCCTCGGGGCCGTATCCCCTCCAGTGTACCAGATACTGAAGGGAACGCCGAAGAGCACGTGAGTCGAGAACCCTAGATATCTCGAACTCTAAATTGCCATCAACCAGAACAGGGGGAGGAGGCAATGGCGATGGTTCCACCGGTTTCACATAATGGATCCTCCAGGTCTGCGGAAGATCCAGACGAAACGCCACTGGATTGACAACCGCAGATATTTTGTAAGGTCCAATAAATCTTGGACCCAGTTTCCAAGATGGTACTCTCAGTTTAATATTTTTAGTAGCTAACCACACCAGATCACCCACACACAGGTCCGGACCAGTCATACGTCTCCTGTCAGCCATTCGCTTATATCTCTCACCCATCTTCTCCAAATTCACTTGGATCCTCCACCAAATAGAAGACAAGGCAGAAGAAAATCTCTCCTCCTCTGGCATCCCAGAGGAACCAGTCCCAGAAAAGGTACCAAACTGAGGATGAAAACCGTATGCGCCAAAAAATGACAACTTACCCGTGGACTCCTGCCTATGGTTATTCAAAGCAAACTCTGCTAGGGATAAGAATGAGGACCAGTCCTCCTGGTTCTCAGCCACAAAACACCTCAAGTAGGTCTCCAAGTTTTGGTTAGTACGCTCTGTCTGCCCATTTGACTGCGGATGAAAAGCCTAAGAGAACGAAAGTTGAATAGCAAGACAAGAGTAGAACGCCCTCCAAAACCTGGAAACAAACTGCGTGCCCCTATCAGAAACCACATCCGAGGGAATGCCATGTAATTTCATGAGGTTATCAACAAAAACCTGAGCAAGAGTTTTAGCATTGGGCAGACTAGCTAACGATACAAAGCGAGCCATCTTACTAAAACGGTCCACAACCACCAAAATCACAGTTTTCCCGGAGGAACTTGGCAGATCAGTAACAAAGTCCATAGACAAGTGCGTCCAAGGACGAGATGGAATAGACAAAGGAAGAAGTGAACCAGAAGGTCGAGTGTGAGCAACCTTTGACCATGCACATGTCTCACAAGCTGCTACGTAATCCTCAAAATTTTTTTGTAACCCGGGCCACCAGAAGCTCCGGGAAATAAGATCCAAGGTGGACTTGCCACCAGGATGTCCAGCAAGGACAGTATCGTGATGTTCCTTGAATACCTTGTGTCTCAGTCCAGCAGGAACAAACAACCTCCCTGGGGGACAAGAATCAGGAGCCCCCTCCTGGGCTCCCAACACCTCCATCTCCAACTCGGGGTACAGAGCAGAGACCACCACCCCATCAGCCAAAATCGGAACAGGATCCTCTGAATCACTTCCCCCAGGAAAACTACGAGACAATGCATCTTCCTTGACGTTTTTAACCCCCGGGCTAAAAGTAACCACTAAATTGAACCTAGTAAAGAACAGTGACCATCTAGCCTGTCTAGGATTCAGACGCTTGGCAGATTGCAAGTAAGCTAAATTCTTATGATCAGTATATACCGTAACGGCATGAGACGCCCCCTTCAACCAGTGACGCCATTCCTCAAAGGCCAATTTGATGGCCAGCAATTCCCTATCTCTTACATCAAGCATGCTCAACCTGCGGCCCTCCAGCTGTTGCAAAACTACAACTTCCAGCATGCCCGAACAGCCTACAGCTATCAGCCTACAGCAGGGCATTGTGGGAGTTGTAGTTTTACAACAGCTGGAGGGCAGCAGGTTGAGTATGCCTGTCCTACATCATAATTCCTCTCGGCGACGAGAGCTTCTTGGAAAAAAAAGCAAACGGATGCCATTTGCCAGGAGATGAACCCTGCGACAACACTGCACCAACCCCCACCTCTGATGCATCCACCTCCACCACGAATGACTTATCGGGCTGCATCAGAATGGGAGCAGACGCAAAAAATTCCTTAATAGCCGAAAAGGCCTGCAATGCCTTATCCGACCGGACAGAGAAGTCGACGCCTTTCCTAGTCATATCGGTCAAAGGTTTTATAATGGTAGAGTAGTTTAAGATAAATTTTCTATAATAATTGCTAAACCCCAAAAACCGCATCAAAGCTTTCTGATTCTCCGGTCGGTCCCATTCCAGAACCGCCCAGACTTTTTTGGGGTCCATACGAAAACCAGAGTCAGAAAGCAACTATCCCAGAAACGGAAGCTCCTTAACAGAAAACACACATTTCTCCAATTTAGCATATAATTTATTCTCCCGAAGGATCGACAAAACCTGTCTCACGTGATCCTGATGGGTCTTCAGATCAGGAGAGTAAATTAGTATGTCATCCAAGTAAATTACAATGAACCTTCCTACAAGATGATGGAAAATGTCATTGACAAATCGCTGAAACACCGCTGGCGCGTTATTTAACCCAAAAGGCATAACCAGATTCTCGAAATGACCCTCGTGCGTGTTGAAGGCTGTTTTCCACTCATCCCCCTCCTTGATTCTGATCAGTTTGTAAGCCCCTCTTAAATCTAACTTGGAGAACACCTTGGCTCCAACAATTTGATCAAAAAGGTCAGAAATCAAAGGAAGGGGATACAGATCACGGACCGTAATGAGGTTCAATTCCCGGAAATCCAGACAGGGTCTAAGCGATCCATCCTTTTACTTTACAAAGAATATACCAACTGCGACCGGAGACTTAGATGGCCTAATATGACCCTTTGCCAAACTCTCAGCAATATACTTCCGCATGACCTCTCTTTCGGGTTGAGAAAGATTGTATAGCCGAGACTTTGTCAACTTAGCCCCTGGGATGAGATTAACCGGACAATCATAGTCACGATGAGGAGGCAACTCCAGAGCCCCACCCTCCGAAAAGACATCCGCAAAATCTGAGAGATGCTGAGGTAGAGCCGTAGTAGACACACCTGAGATAGATGCACTAAGACAATTGTCCGAACAAAATTCACTCCAACCAATGATCTGCCTTGCCTGCCAATCTATAGTTGGGTTATGTTTTATCAACCACGGTAAACGTAAGACGATAGGAGCGGGCAAGTCCTTTATGACAAAACAAGAAATGATCTCAACATGTGAATCACCCACCCTTAACTGAATACCATGAGCAAATGAGTGAGACTCCTTTGAGAAAGAGGGGAAGAATCAATTGCGAACACCAGAATCTCTCTTTCTAAAGTGCAAGTACTTAAGTCAAGATTTTGAAGAAAAATAAAATCAATAAGGTTTACCCCAGCACCACAGTCAATGAATACTTAAAAATTAAATTTTCCCGAGTCTAGCGCCACCATAGCTGGAAGGAGAAAACGAGTATTGCAGTGAGATTGCATACCTGCTTGCTCCGACACCCAATTCACACTACCAAGAGTCAGGGATGCTTTTTTTTTCTTTATGTAAACCTCTTTGTGGTTTTTTATCATCAACATGCGGTTTAACAAAAGGATAAGCATAAACAAAATAACCACTTTCTCCACAGTAATAACATAGCTTATGCAACCTCCTAAAGTTCCTATTACCAGAATGGAAAGACACCTGACCCAGCTGCATGGGTTCCTTTCATACCCCAGAATTACATGTCATATTACCCTGGGGAACCGGTGAGATGAAACAACTCACAGAAGGGATCCCTCGCGCGGAAGGAACCTTACACCTCTCTCTAATGTGTCTATCTAACCGTACTGCTCACAGACTCCGTAGCCCATCTCCTAAACTCAACACAGTACGCCTCTGCAGTATGTTCTCCTTGTAATAAATTCCGTAACTTAGATTCCGCCATCGAAACCCGATCTGGGTTATCATACCGTAGATTAATCCAAAGGCTTTAAAAAATTCTTCCACTGACCGGAGAGACAAAGAACCGGTCGGCAGAGAAAAGGCCCAGGACTGCGCGTCCCCTTTAAGCAGGGATAGGATTATTCCTACTCTCTGATTCTCATCACCAGATGAAGACGGCTGCAGCCAAAAATAAAGCTTGCATGACTCTCTAAAGCGGATAAAGTCATCCACACCCCCTGAAAATCTATTAGGGAGAGCGACTCTAGGCTCCCCATAAATTTGACTTCCTCCTATCGCACCTGATGCCAGAGCATTCTGACACCGTGCAAAAGAATTACACAAATCAGCAACCTCTAGGGATAATCCCTGCATTTGATCAACTAACGCATCAATTGACTCCATCTCAAAGCAGCTGAGAAATGGCAGTCTAGGTATTGGCGGGTTATATTCTCACGATGGGTAGGATATAAGATACAAAAACACACAGAAAACCACCAAACAAGCGTCTAGGCCAGAAGCTGGGAATAAAGGTCACCTCCTGACAATTCCCTACCAGCTCTCCCTGGACTTCTGTGCCCACGTTCAGACCCTAAAGATGGGAATAAACCTGCCCCCGTGCCTAAGGCTGTAGATTCCCTAAAGTCCCTAAGATGGTGGAAAGGGGGAAAGAGGCAGCCTGCTTCCTCAGGACCTGGAGGAGGCGGGTGTCTCTCTAACAGTCTAGACAGAACACACAAAAAGGAAAACAAAAACCAACTTATCTCATAGCTGAGCAGAAACAGCAGATCCACCTTTCCTCAGAGCAAGATAGAAGCTATAACCAGCACCGGACACTGGGAAGGGGTGTAATTTAAACTCACACAAACGACCCCACCCAGTGCACCTGAAGGGAGGCGGATACAGCTCAACTCCAAACAAAAAACTACACACGTGCTGCTAACCTGGCAGACCTCCGCACATAACCTAAGCAGGGCATGACAAAGGTTGTATCTCACAATGACAGATGCAGCAAAGTTTTTTGCCCTAAATGGGTGTTTTTTTTTTATATAGCAGAATAGAACAATAGTAACTAAAGGGTGTATCTCACACGTACAGATGCAGACAAGGCCACAAATTAAGTATTTTTCCCCTAAATGGGTGTTTTTTTTAACGCATAATAGAACAACAGTATCTAAAGGGTGTATCTCACAATGACATATGCAGAAAAGGCTGCAAAATTAAGTTTTTTGCCCTAAATGGGTGGGATTTTTTAATAGCAGAATAGAACAACAGTATCTAAAGGGTGTATCTTACACGTACAAATGCAAACAAGGCCACAAATTAAGTATTTTGCCCTAAATGGGTGTTTTTTTTAAACACAGAAAATTATAGCTGTATTTCTAGCTTAAATTGCACACTGACTAATATTTCAGCCTTTGCTGCATCTGTGATTGTTAAAACAAGCTTGAAATACTTCGATAATTTCCTGGCTTTGAAAAAACTAAAATTTTTGGCAATACCCTCCATCTGGAGCCTCTGCCGCATTAGTCAGTGCTTAGGGAAGTACCACACACAGGTACACTTAGTATAGGGATTGCGTGACACAGGACAGGCACACAGGGGTCGTAGGCCCTTTCACACAGAGCTGCTGCAAACCTCTCCTTTCACCTGGGACAAAGTGCATAATGTACTTCGCCACATCTCTTGGCGATTTGCGCTTTGCACATTGTCCCATGGGGAAGGAGAGGTTTGTCCTCTAAAGGTAAAAAAAAAATTAAAAAAAATCACAGGTTCTGTTTCAAATGTTATATAAAGTTAATGTTAATAAATTTATTGCGTTGCTGCCTTTTTTTTTTACCTTCTAGGTGGACCAAGCAATCAACCAGCTGCAGCACTGATGTGCATTCTGACAGAAGCATTGCGCTGCTGTCAGATTACACAAAAGTCGGTGTATGCGGCGCTGCAAGACGAGATTTCTCCTCTGCAGTAAAAAGATACGTTTGCAGAGGCTTATGAGCTGAGTTCATATGCTTTGGCAAACACTTTGTATATAAAAAAAAAATTAAAAAAAATTCCGGCAATGATTTATTCATCCACATCGATTGATGTGAATGGAGAAATCGGGTTTGCCAGGGCATACGGGCTGAGTGGGTTTGGATGTTGGGCGGAGCTCCTATGTCCTGGCAGACGCTTTTCCCTTCTTTTTTTTCTTTTGCACATTTTTGGCAGAGATTTTTTCATCCACATTGATCGATGCGAATGAAGAAATCTGTGCCGTTCATTTTTTCTTTCAGCCCAGAGGCTGAACGGAAAAAAGAAAATCTCATTACCCGTATGCTCAATATAAGGAGTATAGCAGAAACTCCTAATGCTGGCTATACATGTAATGATTGCGGAGACCCTCAAATGCCAGGGCAGTACAAACACCCCACAAATGACCCCATTTTGGAAAGAAGACACCCCAAGGTATTCGCTGATGGGCATATTGAGTCCATGAAAGATTGAACTGTTTGTCACAAGTTAGCGGAAAGGGAGACTTTGTGAGAAAAAAATAAATAAATAATCAATTTCCGCTAACTTGTACCAAAAAAAAAAAAACTTCTATGAACTCGCCATGCCCCTTACGGAATACCTTGGGGTGTCTTCTTTCCAAAATGGGGTCACATGGGGGGTAGTTATACTGCCCTGGCATTTTAGGCGCCCTAAAGCGTGAGAAGAAGTCTGGAATCCAAATGCCTAAAAATGCCCTCCTAAAAGGTACTCATTGGAATTTGGGCCCCTTTGCGCATCTTGGCTGCAAAAAAAGTGTCACTCATGTGGTATCGCCGTACTCAGGAGAAGTAGGGCAATGTGTTTTGGGGTGTATTTTTACATATACCCATGCTGGGTGAGAGAAATATCTCTGTAAATTGACAACTTTGTATAAAAAATAAAAAAAAGTTGTCATTTACAGAGATATTTTTCACACACAGTATGGATATATGTAAAAATACACCGCAAAACACATTGCCCTACTTCTTCTGAGTACGGCGATACCACATGTGTGACACTTTTTTGCAGCCTAGGTGCGCAAAGGGGCCCAAATTCCAATGAGTACTTTTAGGATTTCACAGGGCATTTTTACGCATTTGGATTCCAAACTACTTCTCACGCTTTAGGGCCCCTAAAATGCAAGGGCAGTATAAATACCCCACAAGTGACCCCATTTTAGAAAGAAGACACCCCAAGGTATTCCGTGAGAGGTATGGTGAGTTCATGTAAAATTGTATTTTTTGTCACAAGTTAGTGGAATATGAGACTTTGTAAGAAACAAAAAAAAAATTCAATTTCCGCTAACTTGTGACAAAAAATAAAAACTTCCATGAACTCACTATGCCCATCAGCGAAAACCTTAGGGTGTCTACTTTCCGAAATGGGGTCATTTGTGGGGTGTTTCTACTGTCTGGGCATTGTAGAACCTCAGGAAACATGACAGGTGCTCAGAAAGTCAAAGTGCGTAAATTGATTTTTTTGCACCATAGTTTGTAAACGCTATAACTTTTACCCAAACCAATGAATATACACTTATTGCATTTTTTTTTAATCAAAGACATGTAGATCAATAAATTTAGAGAAAAATTTATATAGAAATGTAGTTTTATTTGAAAAATTTTACAACAGAAAGTGAAAATTTTAAAAGAAAATATCAAAAAAGTAAAAATGTCAGCAGCAATGAAATACCACCAAATGAAAGCTCTATTAGTGAGAAGAAAAGGAGGTAAAATTCATTTGGGTGGTAAGTTGTATGACCGAGCAATAAACCGTGAAAGTAGTGTAGTGCAGAATTGTAAAAAGTGGTCTGGTCATTAAGGGGGTTTAAGCTAGGGGGGCTGAGGTGGTTAAGTAGTTTGGCCAAAATGGGTGTTTTTTGAAGAACAGAATATGACAGCAGTATATAACGATTGAATTTCAGACGTACAGATGCAGCAAGGGCTGTAAAATTGAGTATTTTGCCCAAAAAGGGTGATTTTTAAAACCCAGAAAAATAAAACAATATTTCTAGCTTAAATTGCACACTGACTAATGCGGCAGAGGCCCCAGATGGAGGGTATTGACAAAAATTGGTGTTTTTTCAAAGCCAGAAAAATTTTTAAGTATTTCAAGCTTGTTTTAACAATAACAGATGCAGCAAAGACTGCAATATTAAGTATTTTGCCCAAAAAGGGTGTTTTTTAAAACCAAGAAAATTATAGCTGTATTTCTAGCTTAAATTGCACACTGACTAATGCTGCAAAGGCACCAGATGTAGGATATTGCCAAAAATGGGTGTTTTTTTAAACCCAGATTATTATTGCAGTATTTCAAGCTTGGATTTCAATGTCACAAAAGCACATATGCAGTGCTGGTGCACTGAGATTGCATAAATTGGCCGCCGCCACCCACCTAACTAACAGACGGATAAAAGTTTTTTTTCTCTGTCACTGAGCTCAGGGCAGGGTAAAAAGATTGTGCACTGCACCCACACAAATAAATCTATGTAGATCGCTGAGTTCAATTGCAGTTCTGATTAAAGTTTCTTTCCTATTCTCTCCCTCACAGCAGCAGCATCCTCTCCCTACACTAGTAACAGCAGAGTAACGTGCAGCGCTACGTGACTCCAGCTTATATAGCGGCTGGGTCACAAGCTGCACTGGCCAATTACAGCCATGGCATTAGTAGGCATGCTCTGTTGGCTTCTAAGGGCACAGAGTTAAACGCTTGTTGATTGGCTGCTCTGCAGCCTTTCAAAAAGCGCCAAGGAATCGCCGAACACCGAACCCAAACTTTTACTGAAATGTTTGAGTTCGGGTCCGGGGTCCAAAAATCCAAAAGTTCGGTACGAATCCGAACTTTACAGTTCGGGTTCGCTCAACCCTAATTAAGATCAATTACCCCATGGGGCCTATTTATATGCACTGAGCACCATTTGTACTTTGTCACTGCTTGAGAAAAGTCCCAGGAAGAGGACTGTAACGTCGCTTCTGGTGTTTAAAGAACACCACTTTTAATTAACTTTTTTGGGAGTGTTGTGGAATTATTATGAATATATATATACAGGTGAAACTATACAGGTGAAATGCCTTTGCTTTTATGTACTGCAAATACTATATATAGTATTTGCACAGATTTGGCCTTTTAAAGGCATGTGGTCCTAAAATTAGGATTAGCTGAAAAACAGCCTGTTTCAGTTTAATCGTTATTTTCAATTAATTGAATGCTCAAAAAATGTTTTGTCTCACTCCCATTTCTTCTTGTTGCATGTTGAAGCTTTACTTGGAACCTTGTTAAGATCCAGCCATGCTAAATATGATCTTTTGCCATTTTTCAAGTGGTCTTAAATAGAGTTGAGCGAACACCTGGATGTTCGGGTTCGAGAAGTTCGAACCCGAACCGAACTTCGTCCCGAACCCCATTGAAGTCAATGGGGACCCGAACTTTTGGGCACTAAAAAGGCTGTAAAACAGCCCAGGAAGGAGCTAGAGGGCTGCAAAAGGCAGCAACATGTAGGTTAATCCCCTGCAAACAAATGTGGATAGGGAAATGAATTAAAATAAAAATTTAAAAAATAAAAATGACCCAATATCAATTGGACAGAGGTCCCATAGCAGAGAATCTGGCTTCATGTCAGCACAGAATCAGTCTCTTCATGCCATAGCAGAGAATCTGGCTTCATGTCAGCACAGAATCAGTCTTCATGTCATAGCAGAGAATCAGGCTTCACGTCACCCACCACTGGAACAGGCCACTGTCACACATTTAGGCCCAGGCACCCAGGCAGAGGAGAGAGGTCCCGTAACAGAGAATCTGGCCTTATGTCAGCGCAGAATCAGTCTTCATGTCATAGCAGAGAATCAGACTTCACGTCACCCACCACTGGAACAGGCCACTGTCACACATTTAGGCCCAGGCACCCAGGCAGAGGAGAGAGGTCCCGTAACAGAGAATCTGGCCTAATGTCAGCACAGAATCTGTCTTCCTGTCATAGCAGAGAATCAGGCTTCACGTCACCCACCACTGGAACAGGCCACTGTCACACATTTAGGCCCCGGCACCCAGACAGAGGAGAGCGGTCCCGTAACAGAGAATCTGGCCTTATGTCAGCGCAGAATCTGTCTTCATGTCATAGCAGAGAATCAAGCTTCACGTCACCCACCACTGGAACAGGCCACTGTCACACATTTAGGCCCAGGCACCCAGGCAGAGGAGAGAGGTCCCGTAACAGAGAATCTGGCCTGATGTCAGCACAGAATCTGTCTTCATGTCATAGCAGAGAATCAGGCTTCATATCACCCACCACTGGAACAGGCCACTGTCACACATTTAGGCCCAGGCACCCAGACAGAGGAGAGGTTCATTCAACTTTGGGTTGCCCCGCAATATAATGGTAAAATGAAATTAAAAATAGTATTGAATGAGGAAGTGCCCTGGAGTAGAATAATATATTGTTAAGGGGAGGTAGTTAATATCTAATCTGCACAAGGGATGGACAGGTCCTGTGGGATCCATGCCTGGTTCATTTTTATGAACGTCAGCTTGTCCACATTGGCTGTAGACAGGCGGCTACGTTTGTCTGTAATGACGCCCCCTGCCGTGCTGAATACACGTTCAGACAAAACGCTGGCCACCGGGCAGGCCAGCACCTCCAAGGAATAAAAGGCTAGCTCTGGCCACGTGGACAATTTGGAGACCCAGAAGTTGAATGGGGCCGAACCATCAGTCAGTACGTGGAGGGGTGTGCACAGGTACTGTTCCACCATGTTAGTGAAATGTTGCCTCCTGCTAACACGTTCCGTATCAGGTGGTGGTGCAGTTAGCTGTGGCGTGGTGACAAAACTTTTCCACATCTCTGCCATGCTAACCCTGCCCTCAGAGGAGCTGGCCGTGACACAGCTGTGTTGGCGACCTCTTGCTCCTCCTCTGCCTTCGCCTTGGGCTTCCACTGGTTCCCCTGTGACATTTGGGAATGCTCTCAGTAGCGCGTCTACCAACGTGCGCTTGTACTCGCGCATCTTCCTATCACGCTCCAGTGTAGGAAGTAAGGTGGGCACATTGTCTTTGTACCGGGGATCCAGCAGGGTGGCAACCCAGTAGTCCGCACACGTTAAAATGTGGGCAACTCTGCTGTCGTTGCGCAGGCACTGCAGCATGTAGTCGCTCATGTGTGCCAGGCTGCCCAGAGGTAAGGACAAGCTGTCCCCTGTGGGAGGCGTATCGTCATCATCCTGTGTTTCCCCCCAGCCACGCACCAGTGATGGGCCCGAGCTGCTTTGGGTGCCACCCCGCTGTGAACATGCTTCATCCTCATCCTCCTCCACCTCCTCCTCACCCTCGTCCTCCTCGTCCTCCAGTAGTGGGCCCTGTCTGGCCACATTCGAAGAGACTGGCCTAGTGGGCCCTGTCTGGTCACTTCGAAGAGACTGGCCTGAAAGTGCTAAAAATGACCCCTCTTCCTCCTCTTCCTCCTGGGCCACCTCCTCTTCCATCATCGCCCTAAGTGTTTTCTCAAGGAGACATAGAAGTGGTATTGTAACGCTGATAACGGCGTCATCGCCACTGGCCATGTTGGTGGAGTACTCGAAACAACGCAACAGGGCACACAGGTCTCGCATGGAGGCCCAGTCATTGGTGGTGAAGTGTGTCTGATCCACAGTGCGACTGACCCGTGCGTGCTGCAGCTGAAACTCCACTATGGCCTGCTGCTGCTCGCACAGTCTGTCCAGCATATGCAAGGTGGAGTTCCACCTGGTGGGTACGTCGCATATGAGGCGGTGAGCGGGAAGGCCGAAGTTACGCTGTAGCGCAGACAGGCGAGCAGCGGCAGGGTGTGAACGCCGGAAGCGCGAACAGACGGCCCGCACTTTATGCAGCAGCTCTGACATGTCGGGGTAGTTGCGAATGAACTTCTGCACCACCAAATTCAGCACATGCGCCAGGCAAGGGATGTGCGTCAAACCGGCTAGTCCCAGAGCTGCAACGAGATTTCGCCCATTATCGCACACCACCAGGCCGGGCTTGAGGCTCACCGGCAGCAACCACTCGTCGGTCTGTTGTTCTATACCCCGCCACAACTCCTGTGCGGTGTGGGGCCTGTCCCCCAAACATATGAGTTTCAGAATGGCCTGCTGACGTTTACCCTGGGCTGTGCTGAAGTTGGTGGTGAAGGTGTGTGGCTGACTGGATGAGCAGGTGGAAGTAGAGGAGGAGGAAGCTGAGTAGGAGGAGGAGGAGACAGGAGGCAAAGAATGTTGCCCTGCGATCCTTGGCGGCGGAAGGACGTGCGCCAAACAGCTCTCCGCCTGGGGCCCAGCCGCCACTACATTTACCCAGTGTGCAGTTAGGGAGATATAGCGTCCCTGGCCGTGCTTACTGGTCCACGTATCTGTGGTTAGGTGGACCTTGCCACAGATGGCGTTGCGCAGTGCACACTTGATTTTATCGGACACTTGTTTGTGCAGGGAAGGCACGGCTCTTTTGGAGAAGTAGTGGCGGCTGGGAACAACATACTGTGGGACAGCAAGCGACATGAGCTGTTTGAAGCTGTGTGTGTCCACCAGCCTAAATGACAGCATTTCATAGGCCAGTAGTTTAGAAATGCTGGCATTCAGGGCCAGGGATCGAGGGTGGCTAGGTGGGAATTTACGCTTTCTCTTAAATGTTTGTGAGATGGAGAGCTGAACGCTGCCGTGTGACATGGTTGAGATGCTTGGTGACGCAGGTGGTGGTGTTGGTGGTACATCCCATGTTTGCTGGGCGGCAGGTGCCAACGTTCCTCCAGAGGCAGAGGAAGAGGCCGAGGCAGCGGCAGCAGCAGCAAAAGAGGCCGAGGCGGCGGCAGCAGCAGAAGAGGCAGCAGGGGGAGCCTGAGTGACTTCCATGTTTTTAAGGTGTTTACTCCACTGCAGTTCATGCTTTGCATGCAGGTGCCTGGTCATGCAGGTTGTGCTAAGGTTCAGAACGTTAATGCCTCGCTTCAGGCTCTGATGGCACAGCGTGCAAACCACTCGGGTCTTGTCGTCAGCACATTGTTTGAAGAAGTGCCATGCCAGGGAACTCATTGAAGCTGCCTTTGGGGTGCTCGGTCCCAGATGGCGGCGGTCAGTAGCAGGCGGAGTCTCTTGGCGGCGGGTGTTCTGATTTTGCCCACTGCTCCCTCTTTTGCTACGCTGTTGGCTCGGTCTCACCACTGCCTCTTCCTCCGAACTCTGAAAGTCAGTGGCACGACCTTCATTCCATGTGGGGTCTAGGACCTCATCGTCCCCTGCATCGTCTTTCACCCAGTCTTGATCCCTGACCTCCTGTTCAGTCTGCACACTGCAGAAAGACGCAGCAGTTGGCATCTGTGTTTCGTCATCATCAGAGACGTGCTGAGGTGATATTCCCATGTCCTCATCATCAGGAAACATAAGTGGTTGTGCGTTAGTGCATTCTATCTCTTCCACCCCTGGTGAAGAGCTAGGTGGATGCCCTTGGGAAACCCTGGCAGCAGAGTCTTCAAACAGCATAAGAGACTGCTGCATAACTTGAGGCTCAGACAGTTTCCCTGATATGCATGGGGGTGATGTGACAGACTGATGGGCTTGGTTTTCATGCGCCATCTGTGCGCTTTCTGCAGAAGACTGGGTGGGAGATAATGTGAACGTGCTGGATGCACTGTCGGCCACCCAATAGACTAATGCCTGTACCTGCTCAGGCCTTACCATCCTTAGAACGGTATTGGGCCCCACCAAATATCCCTGTAAATTCTGGCGGCTACTGGGACCTGAGGTAGTTGGTACACTAGGACGTGTGGCTGTGGCAGAACAGCCATGTCCTCTCCCAGCACCAGAGGGTCCACTAACACCACCACGACCATGTCCACGTCCGCGTCCGCGTCCCTTATCAGATGTTTTCCTCATTGTTCCCGTTCACCACAATTTTGAGAATGGCAAATTTGGGAATAGTTTTTCAACCCAGAAAAAAAAATGTGCTTTTACGGTCTCTACAAATAACTTGACCAGCTAAAACAGTACAGATTTGCTTGAATAGAAATGTGAGACCTGTTTTTTTTTGCACTGTGTGACAGGTATAGGTTTAATCACAGAATCAGACTTCTATCTGCACGGTAGCGTGTGTCTTAGGTTTTTCTGAATGACACTATCAGTACCTTCAATGTAAGATATCCTTTTTGGGATAGATTTCAAGTAGGCCTCAAATACCAGAAACTATTTATTTTGAGAATTTCAAATTTGGGAATAGTTTTTCAACCCAGAAAAAAAAATGTGCTTTTACGGTCACTACAAATAATTTGACCAGCTAAAACAGTACAGATTTGCTTGAATAGAAATGTGAGACCTGTTTTTTTTTGCACTGTGTGACAGGTATAGGTTTAATCACAGAATCAGACTTCTATCTGCACGGTAGCGTGTGTCTTAGGTTTTTCTGAATGACACTATCAGTACCTTCAATGTGTAACGCACCTAGTTGATCAGTTAGGATCTCAACTGCGGAAGCAATGGACATGCACTATTATCCCACTACCCTTGTTCTTGGCTGTGGGATTCGCGGTTACTCAGTATGTACCCCAGGCGTCTTTCTCAGTCTTGGGCGGAGAGTTTGGGGTAACAAAATCATTTACCGCTATCTATCTATTTAGTATTACTGCTGGAGAGGAAGGTCTCCCAGTATTACAGGAGTCACAAGTTAGTATAAGCTTGTGCACAGTTCAGAGTTAGTATCTAGTATGCAATAGGTTCAGGGTTAGTATATAGCATGTCCTCAGTTTAGTATATTGTATGCCATAGGTTCAGAGCATGTCCACAGTTTAGTATATAGTATGCAGTAGGTTCAGAACATGTCCACAGTTTAGTATATAGTATGCAGTAGGTTCAGAGTTAGTATAGCATGTCCACAGTTTAGTATATAGTATGCAGTAGGTTCAGAGCATGTCCACAGTTTAGTATATAGTATGCAGTAGGTTCAGAGCATGTCCACAGTTTAGTATATAGTATGCAGTAGGTTCAGAGTTAGTATAGCATGTCCACAGTTTAGTATATAGTATGCAGTAGGTTCAGAGCATGTCCACAGTTTAGTATATAGTATGCAGTAGGTTCACAGTTGGTTTGGGAGTATCGTCTCACACCAGTCAGGAACCACCCCACTCAGAGTTCCAGGACATTAATCAGAGCAGGTAACAGGCATATACTTGCGGTTAGTTGGTCCTGGCTAGGAAGCCAGCAGTGGGGAAGCCAGTGGCAAGAAGGTAGACAGTCCTTCACGCTGTTGTTAGGGATCCAGGTCTGGATATCTGGACAGAGTCCTCAGATGCAGTGGAGCTAGCAGGGTGCGCACTCTATTAGTGGAACACCCTGCTTAGCACCTGTCTTCTATTTAAGGGCCGGACGGTAAGTGGGCGGAGTCACAGGAGGGCCCAGCAGCCACTGCGTTCCACGCTGGAGCGCAAGCCAGCGTAACAACACAGGCGGTCGCTGCGTTCCACGCTGGAACGCAAGCCAGCGTATCATCGATGACGGCCGGTGCGTTCCACGCTGGAGCGCAAGTCAGCGTATCGTCACAGGGAGCCGCTGTGATCCAGGCTGTACTGTTACAGTACCCCCCCCTTAAGGGACCCCTCCGGGGTACCCCACTAGGAGAGGGTCGGTTGGGAAATCTTCTATGGAACAATCTTTGGAGTCTGGGAGCATGAACGTTTTGCACATCTTCCCAAGAGTCATCCTGGGGACCATACCCCTTCCATCTAATGAGATACTGGATCTTCCCCCGTCTTCTTCTGGAATCAATGAGCTGCTCAACTTCAAATTCTTCTTCTCCTTGGACCTCTATCGGAGGCAAGGGTCGAGGATCACTTGATGGGAACGGCCTAGATCTAAGCGGCTTCAGTAGTGACACGTGGAATGTGGGATGTACCTGTAATCGCGGAGGAAGGGTGAGTCTCACCGTGTTGGGGTTAATAATCCTTTCTATCGGAAAAGGACCCAGGAATTGTCTTCCCAATTTCTTGGAAGGTACCCCCAACCGAAGGTTTTTTGTTGATAACCAAACCGAGTCCCCGACCTGGTAGGGAGGACTTTCTCTCCTACGACGGTCGTAGTAACACTTCTGTCTTTCTTTTGCCCGTTGAAGGTTGTCTTTTAGCGTCTTAAGGGTAGTTTGCAAAGTGGTCAGATAATCGTCTGTGGCTGGAACGTTTGTGGGAAGGCTGGTTTGAGGAAGAGACCTAGGGTGAAATCCGTAATTAGCAAAGAATGGAGTATGTAATGTGGAGGAATTCGTAGAATTATTATAGGCGAATTCAGCGAGAGGAAGTAGGCCCTCCCAGTCATCCTGGAGAAATGAGCAGTGACATCTGAGATACTGTTCCAGACACTGATTCACCCTTTCAGTCTGCCCATTAGTTTGGGGGTGATAGGCGGTAGACATTCTGTGGTCGATTTGAAGTCTGGAACAAAGTGCTCTCCAGAATTTAGATACGAATTGCGAACCCCTGTCTGATATGACCTGGCTAGGAATTCCATGTAACTTAATAATATTAGACAGGAATACCACGGCCGTTTCCTTGGAGGAGGGTAACTTCTTGAGGGGCACGAAGTGTGCCATCTTAGTCAGCAAATCCACTACCACCATGATGGTGTTGTTTCCTCTGGAAAGGGGAAGTTCAACTATGAAATCCATCGAGACCCATTCCCAGGGTCTGTTGGCGATGGGAAGACTCATTAGGAGACCATAAGGTCGGTTTCTGTCAGTTTTACATGAGGCACAGGTCTCGCACGTGGAAACGTATTCCTCAATTTGTTTGGTCATCTTTGGCCACCAGAAGTTCCTGCGTATCAGGGTTGTGGTTTTAGCAATGCCGGGATGTCCCGCGAGGGGTAAATCATGGCAAAGTTTGATCACCTGATTGGTGAGGGAGGGTGGTATGTACAGTTGGCTGTCCTTGTAAAGGAGACCCTGTTGGTTCTGCGAAAGACCAGGGGGGGTATTAGCATGGTCATTAATTAGAGCATCCTTGAGCTGGGTTTCCAACGTTATGGTGGCAAGGACGAGTTTCTTCGGTGGAATGATCCATGTGGGGGCCGTGTCTGAGGTGCGAATTTCAGCCAGTCGTGACAAGGCGTCGGCCTTCCCATTTTTTGAGCCTGGTCGGTATGTATTTTGGAAGTTAAACCTGTCAAAAAAAAAAACTCCACCGTACTTGACGGCCTGATAATGTTTTATTGGTTTTCAGGTATTGTAGATTACGGTGATCCGTATAAATTGTGATGGGGTGTATTGATCCTTCAAGTAAATGCCTCCAATTTTCCAGGGAGCACTTTATGGTGAGGAGTTCCTTTTCGCCTATGGGGTAATTGAATTCGGCGGTATTTAGCGTCCGGGAGTAGAACCCGATAGGATGTAACGGAGTTGAAAAAGAGCTTCGCTGGGACAGAACGGCTCCTATGGCTGCCTGGGATGCGTCTACTTCCAGCACGTAGTGATGGTTCGGATTTGGGAGAGTCAGTATCGGTGCCGTAGTGAACCTGTTCTTTAATAACTCAAACGCTGATTGGGCGTCCTTGGACCAAACGAACTTCGTGTTGACACTAGTTAAGCGGGTTAGTGGTTTCGTGGTAGCGGAGAAATTGTTAATGAATTTCCTATAGAAGTTTGAGAACCCCAGGAACTGTTGAAGAGCTTTCCTGGAATCCGGAATCGGCCAATTTTGGATGCAAGTGATTTTTGAGGGATCCATCTGGATACCTTTGGGTGAAATTATGTATCCGAGGAAGGGAAGAGAGGTAGTCTCGAATACACATTTTTCCTGTTTGACGTATAAGCGATGAACACTTAACCGTGCGAGAACCCAACGGACATGTTTCCTGTGATCGTGTAAGTTATCGGAATACACTAGTATATCATCAAGATAGATGATTACACATACGTCCAGTAGATCCCTAAAGATGTCGTTAATAAAATTTTGGAATGTGGCAGGGGCGTTGCACAACCCGAAGGGCATCACTGTATACTCGAAGAGACCATACCGAGTGCGGAAAGCTGTCTTCCATTCATCACCTTTTCTGATCCTAATTAAGTTGTATGCACCTCTCAAATCCAGCTTGGTGTAGATTGTTGCTGTTTGTAATCTTTCTATGAGTTCGGATATTAGTGGCAAGGGGTACCGATTTTTGATTGTTACTTTGTTCAAGGCTCTGTAATCTATAATGGGCCTTAGGCTTGAGTCTTTGTTTCTCACAAAGAACATCCCTGCTGCTGCCGGGGAGGTTGAAGGCTGAATAAAACCTTTTCGTAAGTTCTCTTCTAGGTACTGTTTGAGGTGAACAAGTTCTGGTTGTGCCAATGGATAAATTCTACCCGTGGGTATCTCACTACCCGGCAGCAAGTCTATGGGGCAATCGTAAGATCTATGGGGCGGAAGAGATTCCGCCTTCTTTGCGCTGAATACCTCAGCAAAGTCTGCGTATTGGCTGGGGACCTGGTTCACTCCCACGTGCATGAGAGATTTGAGAGGAAAGCAGGTCTCCATACAATAAGGTGACGTAAACTGAACTCTCTCCTGTTTCCATAGGAGGGTTGGCTGGTGTATTTGCAACCATGGCAACCCAAGAATCACGGGAAACAATGGAGAGTGTATGATATCAAAGGATAAGAATTCTGTGTGGTTATTTTCACATGTCACCATGAGGGGTTGAGTCTGACTGTGGATAGGACTAGAAGTGGTACCGTCAATGAAACTCACGGATATCGGAACGTTTTTTCTCATGTGGGGAATTTTATTTCGCTCAACCAGATGCATATCGATAAAATTCCCCGATGCTCCCGTGTCCACCATGGCTTCAACGATAATTCGGTTTTGGTCCCACTGTAAGGTGAGAGATGTGTATATGTAACCACCAGTACTATTTTTTGTACTGCCTAAGGTACAAGACGTGCCGCTCTTACCTTCGCACTTCTTACGTATCGCGGGGCATCCGTCAACGGTATGGTCAGCAGACGCACAATATAAACAGAGGTTGAGGTTACGTCTCCTGGCTTTCTCTCTCTCGGTCAGAAGATCTCGGATCGCCCCAATCTCCATCATCTCTACAGCAGGACCCTGGCTGGACGGTCTTGGGTTGGGTGTGAAGCCTGAGACTCTCTCGGCTCTGCGTTCCCTCAGCCGTCTGTCAATGGTGGTGGCCTTCTGCATCAAGGCATTAAGTGTAAGTGGTAATTCTCCTCGGGCTAATTCATACTTCAGGGCCTCGGAAAGACCTAGGCGGAACTGATTCCTAAGAGTGAGGTCATTCCATTCAGTCTCCCGGGCCCAGCGAGTGTATTCCGCAATAAAGTCCTCTACAGGTCGTCTCCCTTGTTTAAGGCTGCGTATAGCGGTCTCAGCGGTCAGCTGTTTACTATGGTCCTCGTAGAGAAGGGCCATTTTTTCAAGGAACAGAGGGAAGGATTCCAGGACTGGGTCTTCTTTTTCTAAATAAGTATTGGCCCATGCTCTGGGCTCTCCCCTGAGGTATGAGATCATGGTAAGTACTTTTGTTCTGTCAGTTGGGTAAGTCCGGTGCTGCAGCTCAAACATTAGTTTGCACGCGTTCAGGAAATCCCTGAACTGCCTTCGTTCACCCGCGAATATCTCAGGTGGGCTGACCTTGGGTTCTGGTCCATCACGGGGGTGTCCTGGCCCCTGAGTGACAAGTTGCCGTATTGCCTGGTTTTCTAGCTGGAGATGTTGTATAGTCACATTGAGGGTCTCCACCCTCTTAGTGAGGGTGACGAGGTGACCTGCAACCTCCGCTGGATCCATGTGGGTTCCACTAATATGTAACGCACCTAGTTGATCAGTTAGGATCTCAACTGCGGAAGCAATGGACATGCACTATTATCCCACTGCCCTTGTTCTTGGCTGTGGGATTCGCGGTTACTCAGTATGTACCCCAGGCGTCTCTCTCAGTCTTGGGCGGAGAGTTTGGGGTAACAAAATCATTTACCGCTATCCATCTATTTAGTATTACTGCTGGAGAGGAAGGTCTCCCAGTATTACAGGAGTCACAAGTTAGTATAAGCTTGTGCATAGTTCAGAGTTAGTATCTAGTATGCAATAGGTTCAGGGTTAGTATATAGCATGTCCTCAGTTTAGTATATTGTATGCCATAGGTTCAGAGCATGTCCACAGTTTAGTATATAGTATGCAGTAGGTTCAGAACATGTCCACAGTTTAGTATATAGTATGCAGTAGGTTCAGAGTTAGTATAGCA
Source organism: Bufo bufo (assembly GCF_905171765.1). NCBI lineage: Eukaryota > Metazoa > Chordata > Amphibia > Anura > Bufonidae > Bufo > Bufo bufo. Next base: position 268,098,010 of record NC_053392.1, on the reverse strand, counting down.
TGTCCACAGTTTAGTATATAGTATGCAGTAGGTTCAGAGCATGTCCACAGTTTAGTATATAGTATGCAGTAGGTTCAGAGCATGTCCACAGTTTAGTATATAGTATGCAGTAGGTTCAGAGTTAGTATAGCATGTCCACAGTTTAGTATATAGTATGCAGTAGGTTCAAAGCATGTCCACAGTTTAGTATATAGTATGCAGTAGGTTCAGAGTTGGTTTGGGAGTATCGTCTCACACCAGTCAGGAACCACCCCACTCAGAGTTCCAGGACATTAATCAGAGCAGGTAACAGGCATATACTTGCGGTTAGTTGGTCCTGGCTAGGAAGCCAGCAGTGGGGAAGCCAGTGGCAAGAAGGTAGACAGTCCTTCACGCTGTTGTTAGGGATCCAGGTCTGGATATGTGGACAGAGTCCTCAGATGCAGTGGAGCTAGGAGGGTGCGCACTCCATTAGTGGAACACCCTGCTAAGCACCTGTCTTCTATTTAAGGGCCGGACGGTAAGTGGGCGGAGTCACAGGAGGGCCCAGCAGCCACTGCGTTCCACGCTGGAGCGCAAGCCAGCGTAACAACACAGGCGGTCGCTGCGTTCCACGCTGGAACGCAAGCCAGCGTATCATCGCAGACGGCCGGTGCGTTCCACGCTGGAGCGCAAGTCAGCGTATCGTCACAGGGAGCCGCTGTGATCCAGGCTGTACTGTTACACAATGTAAGATATCCTTTTTGGGATAGATTTCAAGTAGGCCTCAAATACCAGAAACTAGTTATTTTGAGAATGGCAAATTTGGGAATAGTTTTTCAACCCAGAAAAAAAAATGTGCTTTTACGGTCGCTACAAATAACTTGACCAGCTAAAACAGTACAGATTTGCTTGAATAGAAATGTGAGACCTGTTTTTTTTTGCACTGTGTGACAGGTTAAGGTTTAATCACAGAATCAGACTCCTATCTGCACGGTAGCGTGTGTCTTAGGTTTTTCTGAATGACACTATCAGTACCTTCAATGTAAGATATCCTTTTTGGGATAGATTTCAAGTAGGCCTCAAATACCAGAAACTAGTTATTTTGAGAATGGCAAATTTGGGAATAGTTTTTCAACCCAGAAAAAAAAAAGTGCTTTTACGGTCACTACAAATAACTTGACCAGCTAAAACAGTACAGATTTGCTTGAATAGAAATGTGAGACCTGTTTTTTTGTTGCACTGTGTGACAGGTTAAGGTTTAATCACAGAATCAGACTTCTATCTGCACGGTAGCGTGTGTCTTAGGTTTTTCTGAATGACACTATCAGTACCTTCAATGTAAGATATCCTTTTTGGGATAGATTTCAAGTAGGCCTCAAATACCAGAAACTAGTTATTTTGAGAATGGCAAATTTGGGAATAGTTTTTCAACCCAGAAAAAAAAATGTGCTTTTACGGTCACTACAAATAACTTGACCAACTAAAACAGTACAGATTTGCTTGAATAGAAATGTGAGACCTGTTTTTTTTTGCACTGTGTGACAGGTATAGGTTTAATCACAGAATCAGACTTCTATCTGCACGGTAGCGTGTGTCTTAGGTTTTTCTGAATGACACTATCAGCACCTTCAATGTAAGATATCCTTTTTGGGATAGATTTCAAGTAGGCCTCATATACCAGAAACTAGTTATTTTGAGAATGGCAAATTTGGGAATAGTTTTTCAACCCAGAACAAAAAGTGTGCTTTTACGGTCACTACAAATAACTTGACCAGCTAAAACAGTACAGATTTGGTTGAATAGAAATGTCAGGTCTATTTTTTAGGCGCTGGGTGACAGGCTCAACTTGCCCCTGATGTAGTATATGGCCAAAAAATAACCACACTGTTGATGGTTAAATGCACTTGGGTGACACAGGCTCATCCTGCACCAGATGTAGTATATGACCAAAAAATAATCTGACTGTTGATGGTTAAATGCACTTCGGTGACAAAGGCTCAGCCTGCAGCTGATGTAGTATATGGCCAAAAAATAACCAGACTGTTGATGGTTAAATGCACTTCGGTGACACAGGCTCAGCCTGCAGCTGATGTAGGATATAGCACAAAATAACCACACTATTGATGGTTAAATACACTTGGTGATAGCTTGTGCTGGCGCACCACAAGTCACAAAATGGCCGCCGATCACCCCAGAAAAAAAGTGATTTAAAAACGCTCTGGGCAGCCTCAAAAAAGTGAGCAAATCAATATTAGCACTTCAATGATCCACAGCTGCAGATCGATCACAGAATGAAGTCTTTTGGAGGAGTTAATCACTGCCTAATCTCGCCCTAACGTCGCAGCTGCAACCTCTCCCTATGCTTGAATCAGCAGAGTGACGTGCAGCGCAACGTGACCCAAGCTTATATAGAGGCTGGGTCACATGCTGCACTGGCCAATCACAGCCATACCAATAGTAGGCAAGGCTGTGATGGCCTCTTGGGGCAAGTAGTATGACGCTTGTTGATTGGCTGCTTTGCAGCCTTTCAAAAATCGCCAAGAAAGCGCCGAACACCGAACCTGAACACGGACTTTTACGAAAATGTTCGGGTTCGGGTCCGTGTCACGGACACCCCAAAATTCGGTACGAACCCGAACTATACAGTTCGGGTTCGCTCATCCCTAGTCTTAAACTTTTGATCAGGACTGTATATATATATATATATATATATATATATACTGCTCAAAAAAATAAAGGGAACACAAAAATAACACATCCTAGATCTGAATTAATTAAATATTCTTCTGAAATACTTTGTTCTTTACATAGTTGAATGTGCTGACAACAAAATCACACAAAAATTGAAAAATGGAAATCACATTTTTCAACCCATGGAGGTCTGGATTTGGAGTCACACTCAAAATTAAAGTGAAAAAACACACTACAGGCTGATCCAACTTTGATGTAATGTCCTTAAAACAAGTCAAAATGAGGCTCAGTAGTGTGTGTGGCCTTCACGTGCCTGTATGACCTCCCTACAACGCCTGTGCATGCTCCTGATGAGGTGGCGGACAGTCTCCTGAGGGATCTCCTCCCAGACCTGGACTAAAGCATCTGCCAACTCCTGGACAGTCTGTGGTGCAACGTGACGTTGGTGTATAGAGCGAGACATGATGTCCCAGATGTGCTCAATTGGATTCAGGTCTGGGTAACGGGCGGGCCAGTCCATAGCATGAATGCCTTCGTCTTGCAGGAACTGCTGACACACTCCAGCCACATGAGGACTAGCATTGTCTTGCATTAGGAGGAACCCAGGGCCAACCGCACCAGCATATGGTCTCACAAGGGGTCTGAGGATCTCATCTCGGTACCTAATGGCAGTCAGGCTACCTCTGGCGAGCACATGGAGGGCTGTGCGGCCCTCCAAAGAAATGCCACCCCACACCATTACTGACCCAATGCCAAACCGGTCATGCTGGAGGATGTTGCAGGCAGCAGAACGTTCTCCACGGCGTCTGCAGACTCTGTCACATCTGTCACATGTGCTCAGTGTGAACCTGCTTTCATCTGTGAAGAGCACAGGGCGCCAGTGGCGAATTTGCCAATCTTGGTGTTCTCTGGCAAATGCCAAACGTCCTGCACGGTGTTGAGCTGAAAGCCCAACCCCCACCTGTGGACGTCAGGCCCTCATATCACCCTCATGGAGTCTGTTTCTGACCGTTTGAGCAGACACATGCACATTTGTGGCCTGCTGGAGGTCATTTTGCAGGGCTCTGGCAGTGCTCCTCCTGTTCCTCCTTGCACAAAGGTGGAGGTAGCGGTCCTGCTGATGGGTTGTTGCCCTCCTACAGCCTCCTCCACGTCTCCTGATGTACTGGCCTGTCTCCTGGTAGCGCCTCCATGCTCTGGACACTACACTGACAGACACTGCAAACCTTCTTGCCACAGCTCGCATTGATGTGCCATCCTGGATAAGCTGCATTACCTGAGCCACTTGTGTGGGTTGTAGACTCCGTCTCATGCTACCACTAGAGTGAAAGCACCACCAGCATTCAAAAGTGACCAAAACATCAGCAAGGAAGCATAGGAACTGAAACGTGGTCTGTGGTCACCACCTGCAGAACCACTCCTTTATTGGGGGTGTCTTGCTAATTGCCTATACTTTCCACCTGTTGTCTATCCCATTTGCACAACAGCATGTGAAATTGATTGTCACTCAGTGTTGCTTCCTAAGTGGACAGTTTGATTTCACAGAAGTGTGATTGACTTGGAGTTACATTGTGTTGTTTAAGTGTTCCCTTTTTTTTTTTGAGCAGTGTATATATATATATATACAGGTGAAACACAAAAAAATGTAAATATCGTGCAAAAGTTCATTTATTTCAGTAATGTAACTTAAAAGGAATTGCATTAATGCAACTTAAAATTAGAATATTTTGAAAAAGTTCAATATTCTAGGCTCAAAGTGTCACACTCTAGTCGGTTAATTAATACATACCCCCTGAGCAAAGAGTACCTGAGATTGTGACTTTATGGTTTTCATAAGCTGTAAGCCATAATCATCCAAATTATAACAAATAATGGCTTGAAATATCTCGCTTTGCATGTAATGAGTCTATCTTATATATTAGTTTTACATTTTAAGTTGCATTACTGAAATAAATTAACTTTGCACGATATTCTAATTTTTTGAGTTTCACCTGTATGTATGTATATATATATATATATATATATATATATACACACTCACCTAAAGAATTATTAGGAACACCTGTTCTATTTCTCATTAATGCATTTATCTAGTCAACCAATCACATGGCAGTTGCTTCAATGCATTTAGGGGTGTGGTCCTGGTCAAGACAATCTCCTGAACTCCAAACTGAATGTCAGAATGGGAAAGAAAGGTGATTTAAGCAATTTTGAGCGTGGCATGGTTGTTGGTGCCAGATTGGCCGGTCTGAGTATTTCACAATCTGCTCAGTTACTGGGATTTTCACGCACAACCATTTCTAGGGTTTACAAAGAATGGTGTGAAAAGGAAAAAACATCCAGTATGCCGAAGTCCTGTGGGCAAAAATGCCTTGTGGATGCTAGAGGTCAGAGGAGAATGGGCCGACTAATTCAAGCTGATAGAAGAGCAACGTTGACTGAAATAACCACTCGTTACAACTGAGGTATGCAGCAAAGCATTTGTGAAGCCACAACACGCACAACCTTGAGGCGGATGGGCTACAACAGCAGAAGACCCCACCGGGTACCACTCATCTCCACTACAAATAGGAAAAAGAGGCTACAATTTGCACAAGCTCACCAAAATTGGACTGTTGAAGACTGGAAAAATGTTGCCTGGTCTGATGAGTCTCGATTTCTGTTGAGACATTCAAATGGTAGAGTCCGAATTTGGCATAAACAGAATGAGAACATGTATCCATCCTCTGATGGCTACTTCCAGCAGGATAATGCACCATGTCACAAAGCTCGAATCATTTCAAATTGGTTTATTGAACATGACAATGAGTTCACTGTACTAAAATGGCCCCCACAGTCACCAGATCTCAACCCAATAGAGCATCTTTGGGATGTGGTGGAACGGGAGCTTCGTGCCCTGGATGTGCATCCCTCAAATCTCCATCAACTGCAAGATGCTATCCTATCAAAATGGGCCAACATTTCTAAAGAATGCTATCAGCACCTTGTTGAATCAATGCCACGTAGAATTAAGGCAGTTCTGAAGGCAAAAGGGGGTCCAACACCGTATTAGTATGATGTTCCTAATAATTCTTTAGGTGAGTGTATATATATAGTATTTACAGTACATTAAAGCAAATGCATTTCTCTTGTAATGGTTGGTTGGTCTTTAGTGTCAAGATTGGGAGTTCTTTAGTAAATGAATATAAAATATATTAATAAATGTTATATAATATGAAGATTATTTTGGCTAGAGAATATGGAAATATAATCAATGTGACAATAAGTACTTTGTGAATAGGAAATCTATATATGCTAACCACCATGAACAAATCATAAATGTAACTGGGAAATAGTTATACTTCTGGGAAAACAGCCAGAAAGAATGATTTCCTGCGGATGAAAGGATTTCCAAGCCACTGGAAAATTAAACAGTGATGCAGAATATTAAAAACAAAAAAGGTGGGCCTATAATTCCTTTTAGATAAAAAGCGTGTATTCCTCCTTGTAGAATAAAGCACATGTATGATATGTAACACATAGGACTTTACTTTTCATACAGACTATTTTGCTCCTGTTATTGAATAAGCAACTTTAGTGCTTTAATAGAAATTTCTCTCGAAAGCAGAAGCATTGCCCTTATTTATCAAAGCTAATGGAGAAAATGCCATGTTCACCAAAGCAGCCAATTAGAGCGTAGCCTACATTTCTTAAATTGTTCTTGAAAAATAAGAGCTGCTCAGCGATTGTTTACCCATTAAAGGGTATTCTAGCACATTACAAAAGCTCTTCAATGGCCTGCAAATGGTTAAACAAATAAAGAATCTGATACTGACCATGCCAATCAACACAATTACCATTTTCTGTCCTGTAAAGACAGGAAGTCAAGTGCAGTGAGACCCTGGTACCATTGAAACAGCAGAGATGGGGATCAGCGAGGTGAGTATAACCAAATTTTTTAACCATTTGCAGATCATGAGAGAGCTTTGTATAGTGCTGGAAAATCCCTTTAATGGATTTTCTTGGGGTTTTAATGGGTAATTTAGCATTAATTAAATTGTTTCTCGGTATGCTGGCTTTCAAATTTTTCATGGTTTATAGCACTAAAAAGAGATTGTTACTTCTACTTGTTTTTGGATGGTTTTGGATAGAGGAGATCATTAATATTTATATTCCCCAAAGTATAAATATATCTAAAGTCCACATCATTAAACTCACAAGGTCAACTTTAAATTCATTAAACTAAATAAACAATATAGGAATGATTTTATCAAGCTCCCTACACCTCAAAAGTAGCATCAAAAAGTAACCATGTTTTGCCTATATCTGACCAAAAAAATGTATGACTTTTTGCCTATACAGGCTGTGCTTAGGAGATCTTTCTAAGAAGTGGGTAGGGTGTGAGTGGGGTGTTGTGGCATCTATGTGGCCTGACAGATCCAAATTATTTATACCATAAACTTAGCATAAGTTACACCTAAAATCTATATAGGCTCCTAGCTGGCATATATTTCAGTTTCTGGTGCACGGACCTCAAAATTATTAAGATAATTATTAAGATTTTTCAACCCATAGAGGTCTGGATTTGGAGTCACATTCAAAATTAAAGTGGAACAACACACTACAGGCTGATCCAACTTTGATGTAATGTCCTTAAAACAAGTCAAAATGAGGCTCAGTAGTGTGTGTGGCCTCCACGTGCCTGTATGACCTCCCTACAATGCCTGTGCATGCTCCTGATGAGGTGGCGGACGGTCTCCTCAGGGATCTCCTCCCAGACCTGGACTAAAGCATCTGCCAACTCCTGGACAGTCTGTGGTGCAAAGTGACGTTGGTGGATAGAGCGAGACATGATGTCCCAGATGTGCTGGATTCAGGTCTGGGGAACGGGCGGGCCAGTCCATAGCATCAATGCCTTTGTCTTGCAGGAATGGTTGACACACTTCAGCCATATGAGGTCTAGCATTGTCTTGCATTAGGAGGAACCCAGGGCCAACCGCACCAGCATATGGTCTCACAAGGGGTCTGAGGATCTCATCTCAGTACCTAATGGCAGTCAGGCTACCTCTGGCGAGCACATGGAAGGCTGTGCGGCCCTCCAAAGAAATGCCACCCCACACCATTACTGACCCAATGCCAAACCGTCCATGCTGGAGGATGTTGCAGGCAGCAGAACGTTCTCCACGGCGTCTCCAGACTCTGTCCCGTCTGTCACATGTGCTCAGTGTGAACCTGCTTTCATCTGTGAAGAGCACAGGGCGCCAGTGGCGAATTTGCCAATCTTGGTGTTTTCTGGCAAATGCCAAACGTCCTGCACGGTGTTGGGCTGTAAGCACAACCCCCACCTGTGGACGTCGGGCCCTCATATCACCCTCATGGAGTCTGTTTCTGACCGTTTGAGCAGACACATGCACATTTGTGGCCTGCTGGAGGTCATTTTTCAGGGCTCTGGCAGTGCTCCTCCTGTTCCTCCTTGCACAAAGGTGGAGGTAGCGGTCCTGCTGCTGGGTTGTTGCCCTCCTACGGCCTCCTCCACGTCTCCTGATGTACTGGCCTGTCTCCTGGTAGCGCCTCCATGCTCTGGACACTACGCTGACAGACACAGCAAACCTTCTTGCCACAGCTCGCATTGATGTGCCATCCTGGATAAGCTGCACTACCTGAGCCACTTGTGTGGGTTGTAGACTCCGTCTCATGCTACCACTAGAGTGAAAGCACCGCCAGCATTCAAAAGTGACCAAAACATCAGCCAGGAAGCATAGGAACTATGAAGTGGTCTGTGGTCACCACCTGTAGAACCACTCCTTTATTGGGGGTGTCTTGCTAATTGCCTATAATTTCCACCTGTTGTCTATCCCATTTGCACAACAGCATGTGAAATTGATTGTCACTCAGTGTTGCTTCCTAAGTGGACAGTTTGATTTCACAGAAGTGTGATTGACTTGGAGTTACATTGTGTTGTTTAAGTGTTCCCTTTATTTTTTTGAGCAGTGTACAAAGCACAACCATAGGCAATGTTTATAGCAATACGCAGTCTTAAATTCTATGCCTAGCTTTGGAATTGGACACAGAGTCAGAAACCTGATTAACTCAATTTCCAGAAACACTGGCAGGTCCAGCAGAAGGGGTTTGGCTGGTAGACAACACAACCCTCCCAGCACAGCCCTTCACAGTGGTTTGAGTTAATCACTGACAATAATTCACTTCAACTATTGGCATTCAGTTTCCAAATTCTAAAAATTACTCCCTTGTTGGGTTGACTTCATTAATTAATTTCTATCTCTTTACCCACTCTTTAGGTTGATGGTGCTGTCATAGTATGAATCAAGATGATGTACCTGTAATGTTAAATTCTGGCTATACAAATGAGATACCTGTCAGTTGAACACCTGTCCGCCTGACAGCTATATCTCCCAACCTGCCCCTACACTTGCATTTTGAACTTTGCCAAGCATGTATGCATCCTGAATGGGAGACATCTGGTAGCCGCTTATGAAAGCCTTATTATCCTATTCTTATCACCACTGACCTCTGCTGGAGAGGGTGAGTCAAGAGACCCCGATTATACATTAGATGTTCAGCAAATCCCAGCAAAATTGACAGGTTCAGATGACATTTACTGAATATGTGTGGCCTATTTTAAGGTCTGTTAATAAAGCTTAATGACCTTTAGGATACTTTCACACTAGCGTTATTCTTTTCCGGTATTGAGTTCCGTCCTAGGGGCTCAATACTGGAAAAAAACTGATCAGTTTTATCCTAATGCGTTCTGAATGGAGAGCAATCCACTCAGGATGCATCAGTTCAGTCCCTCTTACGTATTTTGGCCGGAGAAAAAACTGCAGCATGCTGCAGTATTTTGGCCAGAGAAAAAACTGCAGCATGCTGCAGTATTTTCTCCGTCCAAAATTCCGGAACACTTGCCGGAATGCCGGATCTGGTATAAATTTCCATTGAAATGTATTACTGCCGGGTTCGGTATCAAGTGTTCCGGTAAAACGGGTTCCTGATCAGTCTACAAATAACATGTGTTTGCATAGAGTTTTCCTCATCAGGCAGGCAGTTCAGGCAACGGAACTGCCTGCCGGAATCCAACAACGCAAATGTGAAAGTACCCTTACTTATATATTCTAAGGCAGCAGTCCCCAACCACCGGATCGCGGACCAGTACCGAGCTGTGGACTAGTACCGGGCCATGGGCCAGCTGGTACAGGTCAGAGAGAAGTGCTTTTGTTGAGCAGCTGGGACGAGAACTTGTGTGCACCGCCATTTAGCCTTATAGACTGAAGGCACCAGGTCACAGGTGGCATGACACCATCAGAGACCCAGAGCAGAGCGATTGTAATGCAGGCAGCCGGGGAAGAAGCAGCAGCAGGAATAAAGAATGATGTGGACAGACAGCAGGAGTAAGGTGAGTATTTTGTTCTTTTTTTATTTATTTAGTTTAGGGACACTACTTTGGGGCACTGTATCTTAAAGGGATTTTCCAGGAGTTTAATATTGATAATCCATCCTGGCACCCTTACTAATTAGCTGTTAGAAGAGGCCACGTTGCTCCAGTGAGTGCTGCGGCCTTCTCACATAATACCAAGCACATTGTATAGTGGCTGGGCTTAGTATTGCAGCCCAGGCCCTTTTACTTGAATGGGACTGAGCTGCACATAGGCCATGTGACCAATGAACGTGACATCACTGGTCTAGGAAAAGGATGCAGCACTCACCAGAGCGCTGTGGCCTCTTCCAATATCTGATCAGTAGGAGTGCTGGACATTGGACCCCCACCTATCACATATTGATGACCTCTCCTGAAGATAGGTCACCATTACTGTACTTTTGGAAAAACCCTCTAATGCAATACATCTACAGTCTATCTATCTCCTATCTATCTATCTATCTATCTATCTATCTAGCTATCTATCTGCCTATTTCACAGATATAACACTTTAAAGGAGTTTTCCAATATATATACATATATATATATTTTTAATTTTGACAGATAATAGGAGACTGTATAAAATATAATATACTTTTAAATGTCCCACCGCTCTTGTAACCTATCTGTGATTCCTGTTGGATCATGTGCCGTTCACATGACCACTGCAGTCAATCACTGGCATCAGTGGTTGCATTCCATTCATGCAACATGACTACTGAGGCAAGTAATTGGCTACATTAGTAACGAGAATGATTGGAGTGGGGATTGGAGGCCCTAAAAAAGTAAGCAAAGTTGTTTTCTTTTTTTTTATACCAACATTAATTACATAGAGAGAGTAGAAATGTGCTGGATGGCAGTTCCTCAGCTGCATTCCAATAATTATTGAATCTCCCAGAATATAATGAGAATATTAAATCGTAACTTTTATTTCATATCCCATAAAAGAACTATAATATATAGTCCCACCTACATGAATTTTCTATTTCTTCAGTTTGTTAGGGAAGGATATTTAGCCAGCAAATCAGCAATGTATTCTATGGGTACCCTACTATAGTGGTAAGTGTCTCACTGAGTGTATATAAGTATCAGAAAGAACTGTAAAATACGATAATCCTTATTACAGTATGTGTTGAATGGGTCCACACGTGTGGCGATTGGTGTCCCATTTACCTAATGTCTCTGTGCTTGTCAATTGTAAAGCACCAAAGGATACTCTTATTGGGGGATGTATATCTGGGGTTAACAGACAACCACTACCTATCATTGATGATCATTAAACTCCAGGACTACTGTCCTTAATTGTAGCCTATGATATATACTAAGTAGCATCCTTAGAGGATGTTTTATTACAGTGGTGGGGAACCTATGGCACTGGTGCCAGAGGCGACATTCAGAGCCCTGTCTGTGGGCACCCGCACCCTGGAAAAAGTCTAAGGCATACCGTGTTGGCACTTTGCGATAAATAAGTGGGTTTTTGGTTGAAGATTGGCACTCGGTCTCTAAAAGGTTTACCCTCACTGTTTTATTATGAAAGAGAACAGGCTCTATGGGGTGTAGTTTGGCAGCATTTGACCAGCGCCAAGACACAGATGCCACATTGACTTCATGGCGACCCCCTGAGTGGAGACACTGGCAACTCAGGCTGCAGACCAGAAGAGGCCTGTGTTTGCCTGCATCACAGACAGTGACAGGGCACAAGGAGTCAGAACAGAACAGATCCCTTTGGGAGAAAACAGTACTGGGTGCACTACAGGGGGACAGAATAAGTACAAGGGGCACAACACAGGGTATAAGTACTGGGGTTACATGTATCATTTGCTGGCTCTACTTATTATGCTCATCCTCTTGATGTTTAGGTTCCTCAGGGTTCAGTCCTAGGTCCTCTACTACTATTCTCTCTCAACACAGCCTCGATCAGACAGGCTATCAGTAGATTTGGTTTTCAGTATCATTTCTATGCTGATAACACCCAACTTTACACCTCATCCCCTGACATCACCCCTGCTCTACTGCAAAACACCAGTGATTGTCTGGCAGCTGTCTCTAACATCATGTCCTTGATATTTCAATTTTGGTATGTGGTACTATCATAATTCCTGGGCAGCACAGGGTTATGTTTGACTCATATGTTTCCTTTGTTCCCAATATTAAATAACTTGCACAGTCTTGTCATCTACACTTTAAGAACATCTCCAGAATCTGCCCTTTTCTCACGGTGGAAAGGACAAAACTCTTTTTGTTGCCTTGATTCATTTTTGTCTTGACTACTGTAACTCATTACTAATCGGTCTTCCTCTCACTAAACTCTCCCCCCTTCAGTCTGTCCTAAATGCAGCTGCCAGGCTTATCTATATCTCCACCCACTATGCCGATGCCTCTAGCCTATGCCAGGCTATACTTCACTGGTTGCTCATCCACTACAGACTACAGTTTAAATCCTTCACGCTCACCCACAAAGCCATCCAACGTGCTGCATCTCCACACATCTCCTCCCTTATCTCTGTCTACCAACTTACTCGTACCCTCTGTTCTGACAATGATCTAAGATTAACATCCTCCATATTTTGAACCTCTTAATCTCGTCTTCAAGACTTTTCTCAAACTGCACCTGCTCTCTGGAATGCCCTGCCCTGGAAAATCAGAATCTCCAGAACTGAACGCCATCTTCTGACAGTAATCCCCACACCCTAAGCACTAGCTTTCTCAGTTCGACCTGAACCACTCATTCTTGCGAACAGGGCCCTTAGTCCTAGTGTATTAGTTGTATATTGGCCAGTTACATTGTGATGTCTTTTGTTTTGTACATGAACCCTTGTTAAATGCTGTGGAATATATCAACACTATATAAATAAAGATTATTATTATTATTATTATTATTATTATTATTATTATTATTAATAATAAGTTGTCCCCAGATACCATAACCCATACATCCCATATATCAAAATGATTATTATGGTAAGGCAACATAATAATAAAAAAAATACTTTAGTTGCATATTGTGCTATTAACAAAAAAAAGTTAAAACTGACTATTTGTCCCCTTTTTTACATTTTCCTGGTAATAAATAATAAAAACAAAAAATTAAAATGCCATAAATAAAGCCCTATGTATCACTTAAAAAATTAAAGTAACACAAATTATTTACAGAACCAAAAGAAAAAATAAAGTTAGGACTTTCAAAACTGCATGTACGAAAAAAACTGAAAATCCGCCTGGTAGGAAAGCAGTGTAGACAGCCTTTTCTTGAACTGGTCAAGCTGTGTAACGTCTGCTATCTGACACATTCAGCTTAAAATGGCTGTTGACAATAATTGATGCATAGCGGCAGGGACATTGCTATGGTCTCAAAAGATCAGGGGCCCAAGCCCCAATGACTATGGCCCAGTTCTCTAGGTCATACACACTGCACCCAAACACTGCACCCACTGGTCCGTACAACTTTTTTCAGCCGCGCCTCGTCTCTGCAGAGTGTGACACACAGACATCTTAGCTTCCTCACTTTTCAATCATCCCCCAACCTGGAGTCCCCACAGTGTTATCCTGCTGCTCGCTGTGCTCTCCAATACCCCCAAATACTATCCTGAATAAAAATTTGTGCCCCTATAGTAATAGTGTTCCTCATGGTCCCACCAATAGTAATTCCCTTCTAGAATGCCCTCATTAGTAATACTGCCCCCTACAGTGCCCCAACCATAATAACGCTCCCCAAGAGTGCCCCCATTAGTAGAAGAGTCCTCCAGTATTAATAATACCTTCACAGAGCCCCCAGTATAAATAGGGCCCCCTATTGTTCCCCCAGTGGTAATAAAGCTTTCTACAGACCCCGCAGTAGTAATAAGGCCCCCCAGTGCTCTTAGTAGAAATATAGAAATAAGGCGGATCTCCTATAGAGCTCCCAGTAGTAATAAGAATGCCTATAATGCCCCCTGGATTTGCAGTGCCCTCTGTAGTTATATTCCTCCCTCCACCATACAGTCCTATGTAAATAACATTACTCCCCTTCAGCCCCTCCTATATACAGTTCCATGCAAATAACACTATTTCCCTCACTCCGCCATAGAGTCCCATGTAAATAACATCACACCATCTCTCAAGCTCCCTCCAATATACAGTCCCATGTAAATAACATCCCTCTCTATCTACAGAACCCTCCAAAACACAGTCCCATGTAAATAGCACCACCTCCTCCCCAGTCACCTCCCACATTCAATCCCAGGTAAACATCACCCCTTCAACATTCAGTCCCATGTAAATAGCATCACTCCCTCCCAGAGCCGCCATCAACATACAGTCCCATGTATGTAACATCACTGCCTCACTCAGTTCCCTCCGACATACAGTCTCATGTGAATAACATCACTCCCTCCCGCAGCCACCTCCAACATACAGTCCTATTTAAATAACATAATCCCCTCCCACAGCTGCCTTCAACATACAGTCCCATGTAAATAACATCACCCTTCCCCAGCCCCCTCCAACATTCAGTCCCATGTAAGTAACATCACTCCCTCCCACAGCCGCTATTCAACATACAGTCCCATGTAAATAACATCACTCCCTCCCAGGCCCCTCCAACATACAGTCCCATGTAAATAACATCACTTCCTCCTACAGCCACCATCAACATACAGTCCCATGTAAAAAACATGACCCCCGCCCCTGAGGACAGCAATATAGTTGTATCTAGCTGGCGGGCAGGACATTCGGGGCCTGGGACAAAACATCAGGCCCAGGCCCGAATGTTTTAACCTACAGTAGCAATGCTGCTGCATAGCGGATCAAGCTAACATTTTCATTTTGGTACAATTTATGCCAAAATCTAGGTGCACTCATATTAGTAGATGTAGGTCAAAGCACTTTAAAGTTTTTTTCTCTTTGTTTCAGATGTCAGATCACACAGAAGTAATGCAAGGCATAAAGATGTTCAGCGGCGTACGCTACCCTGTTCTTACTCCAAATATCCAAGGGTTTCAATCTGCAGTAAGTATTACAGGCTGGTAGTTGTTAATATCAACTTGTCTTCTTTCTTTCTTTGTAATGTATGTAATATTCCATGATTATGGCATAACTGAAAGGACCTTCAAATGTATTATGGATAATAAATATTGCCTTCTATATTCCAGAAAGTGTATGTGAACCGTTACAAGGAAATGCTAGGAAAAATTCCCACAGACTACTATCCCCCTGCCCCCAAACACACACCAATTGCCTGGACAAAGTGTCAGCAGAAGCCTTTGTCTCCAGTTGGCTCTGTTCAACATGGGTTGACCATGCAGTCTCTGATGGCAAGGCGATTTTCCAGTAAGCAAGAGAGCAAAGTGCTATCAATTGTTAGCAATCAACTTGATGTTATAGTGGTTTGACTTTGGAGACATATACAGTATATGTGCAGTGGAGCCTGAGAGGGGAGAGTGAGAGAACGTGACAGGAGTGGTGGTGTGGATGGTGGTGGTGGTAGTAGTACACATGGTGGCCATGGTCTTCTGTTGTGCTCCCTGGGCCAGTGCACAGTGAAGAGAAGGGTGTACCCTTTCTTCCCCTCGGGACACACCCTGGTTTGGGGCCTCCTGCCAGGTGGTAGGTGGGGTATTATTGGTGTCAGTAAGTTATTTAGGTGCAAGGCAGGGCTCCCTGGAGGTGATATAATGCAGTCCAGCAGCAGTGTAGGTGATGATGTAATGCAAAGAAAGGCCTGTTTTAGGTGGAAACAAGTCAACCATGCCTTACTAAAGCAACTCAGCAATTGGTACAATCAGGAACATACAAGAAAAGGCAGCCTTTACATTTTGCATAGGCAGTTTTTCCAAGGCTGCATATAGGAAGCAACAAGCAAGATCATGGTTCCCTCTGAGTCCCTTACTAGTTAAAGTGTGCAATCTCTCCAATTTGTCCAAAGGCAGTGGCGTACCTACCATATAGGCAGACCATGCAGCTGCTATGGGGCCCATGAGGAAGAGGGGCCCGCAGTGGAGAAGAGGCCCCGCGCCCTAATTGCTCATGTCTATCTTTCTAAAGCTAAAGGACCTTTGATGATGTCATCACAGATCCTGTAAGGGAACTGCACAGTGTAAAATGTAGTTCCCAGATTAGAACAGTGCATCTGCCAGGACCTGTGATGACATCATCTTCAACATCACAGGTCCTGCAGGATCTAGCAAAGGAACTGCACCAAAAATGGTGTAGTTCCTAGGTTTAAAAAGTACATCTGCCAGGACCTGTGATGACATCATCACAGGTCCTTCAACCCCTAACAGCAAGTATTAAAAGTTCACAATCAGCTCTGCATTGATCCATACAGACTGGAATGGAGTGGTAAGAGGAGGTCCTTGTTGTGGTAGATCTAGGGTCAGTCACGTGATGATCGAGCCACGTGTTCCAGGTGAATGACATTGATGGAGGAAAATGACAGAAGCCAGCACACGGGTAAAACTCTGCCATGTTCCCAAATTGGCTTGATACACTGCGTGCAGAATTATTAGGCAAATTAGTATTTTGACCACATCATCCTCTTTATGCATGTTGTCTTACTCCAAGCTGTATAGGCTCGAAAGCCTACTACTAATTAAGCATATTAGGTGATGTGCATCTCTGTAATGAGAAGGGGTGTGGTCTAATGACATCAACACCCTATATTAGGTGTGCATAATTATTAGGCAACTTCCTTTCCTTTGGAAAAATGGGTCAAAAGAAGGACTTGACAGGCTCAGAAAAGTCAAAAATAGTGAGATATCTTGCAGAGGGATGCAGCACTCTTAAAATTGCAAAGCTTCTGAAGCGTGATCATCGAACAATCAAGCGTTTCATTCAAAATAGTCAACAGGGTCGCAAGAAGCATGTGGAAAAACCAAGGCGCAAAATAACTGCCCATGAACTGAGAAAAGTCAAGCGTGCAGCTGCCAAGATGCCACTTGCCACCAGTTTGGCCATATTTCAGAGCTGCAACATCACTGGAGTGCCCAAAAGCACAAGATGTGCAATACTCAGAGACATGGCCAAGGTAAGAAAGGCTGAAAGACGACCACCACTGAACAAGACACACAAGCTGAAACGTCAAGACTGGGCCAAGAAATATCTCAAGACTGATTTTTCTAAGGTTTTATGGACTGATGAAATGAGAGTGAGTCTTGATGGGCCCGTGGCTGGATTGGTAAAGGGCAGAGAGCTCCAGTCCGACTCAGACGCCAGCAAGGTGGAGGTGGAGTACTGGTTTGGGCTGGTATCATCAAAGATGAGCTTGTGGGGCCTTTTCGGGTTGAGGATGGAGTCAAGCTCAACTCCCAGTCCTACTGCCAGTTTCTGGAAGACACCTTCTTCAAGCAGTGGTAGAGGAAGAAGTCTGCATCCTTCAAGAAAAACATGATTTTCATGCAGGACAATGCTCCATCACACGCGTCCAAGTACTCCACAGCGTGGCTGGCAAGAAAGGGTATAAAAGAAGAAAATCTAATGACATGGCCTCCTTGTTCACCTGATCTGAACCCCATTGAGAACCTGTGGTCCATCATCAAATGTGAGATTTACAAGGAGGGAAAACAGTACACCTCTCTGAACAGTGTCTGGGAGGCTGTGGTTGCTGCTGCACGCAATGTTGATGGTGAACAGATCAAAACACTGACAGAATCCATGGATGGCAGGCTTTTGAGTGTCCTTGCAAAGAAAGGTGGCTATATTGGTCACTGATTTGTTTTTGTTTTGTTTTTGAATGTCAGAAATGTATATTTGTAAAAGTTGAGATGTTATATTGGTTTCACTGGTAAAAATAAATAATTGAAATGGGTATATATTTGTTTTTTGTTAAGTTGCCTAATAATTATGCACAGTAATAGTCACCTGCACACACAGATATCCCCCTAAAATAGCTAAAACTAAAAACAAACTAAAAACTACTTCCAAAAATATTCAGCTTTGATATTAATGAGTTTTTTGGGTTCATTGAGAACATGGTTGTTGTTCAATAATAAAATTAATCCTCAAAAATACAACTTGCCTAATAATTCTGCACTCCCTGTAATGGCTCTGTGAGAGAGCTGAAATGTTGCCTGTATCAACATGTGTTGAGTAAATATCACATTTTTTTCACTTTTTTATCCAAGGGGTGCTGCGTTATATTTATTTGGATTGTGTTTGGACCCCAGGACCAAGGGGATAACGCTGGCACCTGAACTGGAGGCTGCCCTGTGATTTTCTGGATATTGCTATATATATATATATATATATATATATATATATATATTATTATTATAACTGCAACCAGCCAATTCAAACTGGTATCATAATATCCAAGCATGTATACAATATGCAGTACAGAAGTTAGCAATAACGCAGTAATTCTTCCTCATACAGTATCAGCAGGTACTTAGTACATGTGAAATCACGCAACATGACATAACATTGGAACAACCCCTGACCTCTGGATCCTTTTCAGGTATCAACAAGAAACTGCAGGGCCCCTATCCAATCATACTGGACAGCTTTATACACTGCCAATTCTTACAGCCTCCTCTAAGATAAGTCTGTTAACCTTTTTCTCCACCAGAACCAGAGGCCTCCAGAGACATGGACCGGACAAGCCAGTCAGCGAGCTCTAGACTTTTAGCTTGGATCAGGGGAGCAGGGTCAGACCCTTCCTAGATTCAGCCTATCTCAGCCACTCACACATTCGTGCATTCATACGCCTAGAGACAGTTTGCACATATAGGGGAATTTAGCAAACATTCACCAAGAACACGGTAAGGGCACCACGTTCACACACTACAGTGCAGAACAGCGATCAGAGCTCAGGAGACAGGCAGTAACACAATGGGTTACTTACTACGGTCTTCCTGGGTCCTGGTCTCCGTATCGGGGTCTGCAGCTAGGAGCGTTGTTGTGATGACCACATCCTCCACCAGAAAATGTTGTGGCAGACCTAGGGTCAGTCACGTGATAATCGAGCCACGTGTTCCAGGTGAATGACATTGACGGCGGAAAATGACAGAAGCCAGCACACAGGTTAAAACTCTGCCATGTTCACAAATTGAGAGTGTCCTAGACCCTTTATTTATACCCATTCCAAGGGTGTAACCTCTTAAAATATTGACATGATTGGATTAAAAATATTCCAATAATAACTTCTGATTGGTACACAAAATAATACTTCTAATTGTTCAAAACTGAATCCATCTATTGATTGGTTAGTATTCTATGACCTTACTATTTTCTACTTATGGGTTAACTGCTGAGACCATGCTACTTTAGCAAGAAATGCATATTGGTTACTTAGCACGTACAAACCTTATCTTAGCTCAACACACATTGCTAACTTTTATAGTTTTACACATCATTGTCATCTTCTTATGGTGCGCACAGAAATTAAACACAAAAGTCTCTGCAAAATGGAGTCTCAGAAAAGCTGAGTATCTCCCCAACAGTCCTCCACTTCATGTCATTTACCCCATGTCCTGTTTTTACTCATTGCTCACTCATGTATAATACTTCAGTTACAGTGACCACTACCTCATGTACCTCACACATACAGTGACCATAATGTATAACTGACCACATATTTCTGTAAACACTGCATCTACAGTATTAGGCCTCATGCACATGACCATATTTTTTTGCGGTCCGCAAAAACGGGTTCCGTTTTTCCGTGATCCGTGACCGTTTTTTCGTCCGTGGGTCTTCCTTGATTTTTGGAGGATCCACGGACATGAAAAAAAAGTCGTTTTGGTGTCCGCCTGGCCGTGCGGAGCCAAACGGATCCGTCCTGAATTACAATGCAAGTCAATGGGGACGGATCCGTTTGATGTTGACACAATATGGTGCAATTTCAAACGGATCCGTCCCCCATTGACTTTCAATGTAAAGTCAGGAGTTAATATACCATAGGATCGGAGTTTTCTCCAATCCGATGGTATATTTTAACTTGAAGCGTCCCCATCACCATGGGAATGCCTCTACGTTAGAATATACTGTCGGATATGAGTTAGATCTGAAACTCAAATCCGAGAGTATATTCTAACACAGAGGGGTTCCCATGGTGATGTGGACGCTTCAGGTTAGAATACACTAAAAGAACTGTGTACATGACTGCCCCCTGCTGCCTGGTAGGTGCTGCCAGGCAGCAGGGGGCAGCCCCCCCCCCTGTAGTTAACACATTGGTGGCCAGTGCGGACGCCCCCCCCCCCCTCCCCTGTAGTTAACTCATTGGTGGCCAGTGGGCCCCCACCCCTCCCCTGTAGTTAACTCATTGGTGGCCAGTGGGCCCCCCTCCCTCCCCTGTAGTTAATTTGTTGGTGGCCAGTGCCCCCCCCTCTCCCTCCCCTGTAGTTAACTCGTTGGTGGCCAGTGGGCCCCCCCCTCCCTCTCCTGTAGTTAACTCATTGGTGGCCAGTGGGCCCGCCCCCCTCCCTCCCCTGTAGTTAACTCGTTGGTGGCCAGTGGGCCCTCTCCCCTCCCTCCCCCTCCTAATTAAAATCTCCCCCCCTATCATTGGTGGCAGTGGAGAGTACTGATCGGAGTCCCAGTTTAATTGCTGGGGCTCCGATCGGTAACCATGGCAGCCAGGACGCTACTGCAGTCCCGGTTACCATGGTTACTTAGCAATTTGTAGAAGCATTATACTTACCTGCGAGCTCCGATGTCTGCGTCCGGCCGGGAGCTCCTCCTACTGGTAAGTGACAGGTCTGTGCGGCGCATTGCTTAATGACCTGTCACTTACCAGTAGGAGGAGCTCCCGGCCGGACGCAGACATCGGAGCTCGCAGGTAAGTATAATGCTTCTACAAATTGCTAAGTAACCATGGCAACCGGGACTGCAGTAGCGTCCTGGTTGCCATGGTTACCGATCGGAGCCCCAGCGATTAAACTGGGACTCCGATCGGTACTCTCCGCTGCCACCAATGATAGGGGGGGATTTTAATTAGGAGGGGGAGGGAGGGGGGAGGGCCCACTGGCCACCAACGAGTTAACTACAGGGGAGGGAGGGGGGGCCCACTGGCCACCAACGAGTTAACTACAGGGGAGGGAGGGGGGCCGGCCGCACTGACCACCAATGAGTTAACTACAGGGGAGGGAGGGGGGGCCCACTGGCCACCAACGAGTTAACTACAGGGGAGGGAGGGGGGCCGGCCGCACTGGCCACCAATGAGTTAACTACAGGGGAGGGAGGGGGGGGGGCCGGCCACACTGGCCACCAATGTGTTAACTACAGGGGGGGGGCTGCCCCCTGCTGCCTGGCAGCACCTGCCAGGCAGCAGGGGGCAGTCATGTACACAGTTCTTTTAGTATATTCTAACCTGAAGCGTCCCCATCACCATGGGAACGCCTCTGTGTTAGAATATACTGTCGGTTCTGAGTTTTCACGAAGTGAAAACTCAGCTCTAAAAAAGCTTTTATGCAGACGGATCTTCGGATCCGTCTGTATAAAAGTAAGCTACGGCCACGGATCATAGACACGAATGCCAATCTTGTGTGCATCCGTGTTCTTTCACGGACCCATTGACTTGAATGGGTCCGTGAACCGTTGTCCGTCAAAAAAATAGGACAGGTCATATTTTTTTGACGGACAGGATACACGGATCACGGTCTCGGCTGCAAAACGGTGCATTTTCCAATTTTTACACGGACCCATTGAAAGTCAATGGGTCCGCGAAAAAAAAAGGAAAACGGCACAACGGCCATGGATGCACACAACGGTTGTGTGCATGAGGCCGTATACCTTGTCTCACATCAATACACTGCTCTGTAAATATATATATACACTGCTCAAAAAAATGAAGGGAACACTTAAACAACACAATATAACTCCAAGTCAATCACACTTCTGTGAAATCAAACTGTCCACTTAGGAAGCAACACTGAGTGACAATCAATTTCACATGCTGTTGTGCAAATGGGATAGACAACAGGTGGAAATTATAGGCAATTAGCAAGACACCCCCAATAAAGGAGTGGTTCTGCAGGTGGTGACCACAGACCACTTCTCAGTTCCTATGCTTCCTGGCTGATGTTTTGGTCACTTTTGAATGCTGGCGGTGCTTTCACTCTAGTGGTAGAATGAGACGGAGTCTACAACCCAAACAAGTGGCTCAGGTAGTGCAGCTTATCCAGGATGGCACATCAATGCGAGCTGTGGCAAGAAGGTTTGCTGTGTCTGTCAGCATAGTGTCCAGAGCATGGAGGCGCTACCAGGAGACAGTCCAGTACATCATGAGACGAGGAGGAGGCCGTAGGATGGCAACAACCCAGCAGCAGGACCGCTACCTCCACCTTTGTGCAAGAAGGAACAGGAGGAGCACTGCCAGAGCCTTGCAAAATGACCTCCAGCAAGCCACAAATGTGCATGTGTCTGCTCAAACGGTCAGAAACAGACTCCATGAGGGTGATATGAGGTCCCGACGTCCACAGGTGGGGGTTGTGCTTACAGCCCAACACCGTGCAAGACGTTTGGCATTTGCCAGAGAACACCAAGATTGGCAAATTCGCCACTGGCGCCCTGTGCTCTTCACAGATGAAAGCAGGTTCACACTGAGCACATGTGACAGACGTGAAAGAGTCTTGAGACGCCGTGGAGAACGTTCTGCTGCCTACAACACCCTCCAGCATGACCGGTTTGGCATTGGGTCAGTAATGGTGTGGGGTGGCATTTCTTTGGAGGGCCGCACAGCCCTCCATGTGCTCGCCATTGGTAGCCTGACTGCCGTTAGGTACCGAGATGAGATCCTCAGACCCTTGTGAGACCATATGCTGGTGCTGTTGGCCCTGGGTTCCTCCTAATGCAAGACAATGCTAGACCTCATGTGGCTGGAGTGTGTCAGCAGTTCCTGCAAGACGAAGGCATTGATGCTATGGACCGCCCGTTCCCCAGACCTGAATCCAATTGAGCACATCTGGGACATCATGTCTCGCTCTATCCACCAACGTCACGTTGCACCACAGACTGTCCAGGAGTTGGCAGATGCTTTAGTCCAGGTCTGGGAGAAGATCCCACAGGAGACCGTCCACCACCTCATCAGGAGCATGCACAGGCGTTGTCGGGAGGTCATACAGGCACGTGGAGGCCACACACACTACTGAGCCTCATTTTGACTTGTTTTAAGGACATTACATCAAAGTTGGATCAGCCTGTAGTGTGTTTTTCCACTTTAATTTTGAGTGTGACTCCAAATCCAGACCTCCATGGGTTGAAAAATTTGAATTCCATTCTTTATTTTTTGTGTGATTTTGTTGTCAGCACATTCAACTATGTAAAGAACAAAGTATTTCAGAAGAATATTTAATTAATTCAGATCTAGGATGTGTTATTTTTGTGTTCCCTTTATTTTTTTGAGTAGTGTGTGTATATATATATATACAGTCAGGTCCATAAATATTGGGACATCGACAAAATTCTAACATTTTTGGCTGTATAGACCACCATAATGGATTTGAAATGAAACGAACAAGATGTGCTTTAACTGCAGACTGTCAGCTTTAATTTGAGGGTATTTACATCCAAATCAGGTGAACGGTGTAGGAATTACAACAGTTTGCATATGTGCCTCCCACTTGTTAAGGAACCAAAAGTAATGGGACAATTGGCTTCTCAGCTGTTCCATGGCCAAGTGTGTGTTATTCCCTCATTATCCCAATTACAATGAGCAGATAAAAGGTCCAGAGTTCATTTCAAGTGTGCTATTTGCATTTGGAATCTGTTGCTGTCAACTCTCAAGATGAGATCCAAAGAGCTGTCACTATCAATGAAGCAAGCCATCATTAGGCTGAAAAACAAAACAAACCCATCAGAGAGAGAGCAAAAACATTAGGCGTGGCCAAAACAACTGTTTGGAACATTCTTAAAAAGAAGGAACGCATCGGTGAGCTCAGCAACACCAAAAGAACTGGAAGACTACGGAAAACAACTGTGGTGGATGACCAAAGAATTCTTTCCCTGGTGAAGAAAACACCCTTCACAACAGTTGGCCAGATCACGAACACTCTCCAGGAGGTAGGTGTATGTGTGTCAAAGTCAACAATCAAGAGAAGACTTCACCAGAGTGAATATAGAGGGTTCACCACAAGATGTAAACCATTGGTGAGCCTCAAAAACAGGAAGGCCAGATTAGAGTTTGCCAAACGACATCTAATAAAGCCTTCACAGTTCTGGAACAACATCCTATGGACAGATGAGACCAAGATCAACTTGTACCAGAGTGATGGGAAGAGAAGAGTATGGAGAAGGAAAGGAACTGCTCATGATCCCAAGCATACCACCTCATCAGTGAAGCATGGTGGTGGTAGTGTCATGGAGTGGGCATGTATGGCTGCCAATGGAACTGGTTCTCTTGTATTTATTGATGATGTGACTGCTGACAAAAGCAGCAGGATGAATTCTGAAGTGTTTCGGGCAATATTATCTGCTCATATTCAGCCAAATGCTTCAGAACTCATTGGATGGCGCTTCACAGTGCAGATGGACAATGACCCAAAGCATACTGCAAAAGCAACTAAAGAGTTTTTTAAGGGAAAGAAGTGGAATGTTATGCAATGGCCAAGTCAATCACCGGACTTGAGGATGCATTTCACTTGCTGAAGACAAAACTGAAGGCAAAATGCCCCAAGAACAAGCAGGACCTGAAGACAGTTGCAGTAGAGGCCTGGCAGAGCATCACCAGGGATGAAACCCAGCGTCTGGTTATGTCTGTGCGTTCCAGACTTTAGGCTGTAATTGACTGCAAAGGATTTGCAACCAAGTATTAAAAAGTAAAAGTTGGATTTATGATTATTATTCTGTCCCATTACTTTTAGTTCCTTAACAAGTGGGAGGCACATATGCAAACTGTTGTAATTCCTACACCGTTCACCTGATTTGGATGTAAATACCCTCAAATTAAAGCTGACAGTCTGCAGTTAAAGAGGACCTTTCACCAGAGGAAAGCCTCTAAACTAACTATACAGAAGTGTAGAGCGGCGCCCAGGGATCCCGCTGCACTTTCTGTTATCCCCGGGCGCCGCTCCGTTCTCCGGTTATAGCCTCCGGTATGTAAGTAGTTAGGCTCCACCCACTTGATCCTGCCGGCGTCTTCTTCTCCTATGCTGTAGCACTGGCCAATCGCAGCGCTCAGCTCATAGCCAGGCTATGAGCTGAGCGCTGCGATTGGCCAGCGCTACAGCATAGGAGAAGGAGACCACGGCAGGCTCAACTGGGTGGAGCCTAACTACTTACATACCGGAGGCTATAACCGGAGAACGGAGCGGCGCCCGGGGATAACAGTAAGTGCAGCGGGATCCCTGGGTGCCGCTCTACACTTCTGTATGGTTAGTTTAGAGGCTTTCCTCTGGTGAAAGGTCCTCTTTAAAGCACATCTTGTTCGTTTCATTTCAAATGCATTGTGGTGGTCTATAGAGCCAAAAATTTTAGAATTGTGTCGATGTCCCAATATTTATGGACCTGACTGTGTATATATATATATATATATATATATATATACACACACACACACTGCATATATTACACAGTATTATAGATGCAGTGTGTACAGATATATAGTATATACAGCAGTGTACTGATATGTGCGGTACAAGGTATAATAGATGCAGTGTGTACAGATATGTAGTATATACAGCAGT
The DNA here is from genome assembly GCF_905171765.1 of Bufo bufo. Taxonomy (NCBI): domain Eukaryota; kingdom Metazoa; phylum Chordata; class Amphibia; order Anura; family Bufonidae; genus Bufo; species Bufo bufo. The sequence goes on along the minus strand of NC_053392.1, from coordinate 268,072,351 downwards.
GTACTGATATGTTAGGTACGAGGTATAATAGATGAAGTGTGTACAGATATATTGTATATACAGCAGTGGACTGATATGTGAGGTACGAGCTGTAATTTATACCTCATTCCTCATGTCAATACACTGCTGTATTTATTATATATCTGTATATACAATATACAGTATCTGTACACACTGCATCTATTATACCTTTTACCTCACATATTACACTTCTGTATATACTATATATCTGTACACACTGCATACATTATACCCCGTAAAGCACATATCAGTACACTGCTGGATATACTATAAATTTATACACACTGCATCTATTATACCTCGTACCTCACATAACAGTACACTGTTGTATATACTATACGTCTGTATACACTGCATCTATTATACCTCTTTTGTGTAACAGGGCTGTTTTGTAATCCCAATCCGACCCTGATGGCTTAAATTATAAAACGCAGCATCAAGCATAGTTTATGGAACAAAGGGAGAGGCCTGGAATGGGTAGTGTAAGGGGCTATAAAAGGGAAATGGTGGCCCAATTTAGATTTTTGCTATGGGGCCCAGTGATTTCTATGTACACCCCTGTCCAAAGGGGTGCAATTGATCTCTCTTTCTCAATGTCTGTAATGCCCAACAAGTGTGTCACCTTCACTGCATATTTGTCCACACACTGTCCCTTTACATGGCCCTCAATCTGCTGCAAAATTACAGTTTCTCTCTCCCACAAAAGCTGGCCCTTCTTACAGTCACTTTCTTGGATGCTTTTGGCTCACAGGGCTGGTATCCCCCTGTCTGCTGCGCAAACCTACTTACTACCTGCCCCCATTCCCCAGGAAGCTCTTTACTAGGGGGTGGGACTATCCCACACTTGGCAATTGTCTCTGAGGCCCGCTGTTTAACTATATCCCCCATATACATGCTTTGGGGTACAAAATGCACAATAAAGAGATGGTAATCCTTTTAGCAGTGAACACAATATTTTAACCCTTATTGCAGTGAACCACCGGGTCACTGCATATGCACTACTAATGTTACTCCTGAGACTGTGTCAATGCTCTTACGTTCCATGACAAATTCACATTTTCCTTAGGTAATTGTCTAATGCACTACATAACCTCACAGAACTGTATGGTAATGGTATCTTGGCAGAGCAATCATACAGTATGAATAGATTTTTCTATGCCTGTCTATTCTGTAACAATAACACTACCAGGGAGGCTGCATGTACAGTAAAGGATGCCACTATGAGGACCTGCCTAAAGGACCCTGCTATATATTACCCCTAACCCTAAGGCCCTGTTATCTCTATTGCAAGGCATGAAGGGGGTGATGCAGTTCAAAGCACATCAAAGGCAGGAGTCGTGCACTTTATCTTAGGCCCTAGACTTCACATAACAGTGTGTACAAGTGTTTCCAGAAGTGTTTCTTCAATCAGAATACGAAGAGCTTTGCAGGATCAATGTTTCTCATGAGTGATAGAGAAGTGCTGATTTCCTGTGGCGAAAAAGCGACCGTACAGCCGTGCACTCACAGACACTCAAGTACCTTCATCCTTGTACAGTATATATTCCGGGCTACCCTCATTATAACCAGGATACTGAAGCTTCCAGTTTTGAGTCTAGGGTGTGATGATGGTCCAATAACAAGTACGTATTGTGTATTAGGGTTATATGGGGTAGTTAACCTTCTATTATTTGTAACATACCTATGAAGTTGGACGTTCTCATATGATGCATGTTATACCAGTAGCAATGCCACCCTGAATGTATGTGATGACATCAGTTTTCACCAGTAATCACCACATAGAAAGTCACATTGTGCGTGATATTTCTCCTACATTCTCAGGAAACAGCTCGCACACTAGTGCTATTGGACACGACACAAGCATGAAATGTTGTTTAATCTGTTTTCAGTAAGTGAGGGCTTTTCTAATAAATTGGAGTGCTTTCTAACAGCATTGTTGAAATGTATCTTCCTAACTCTGTCTGGGTTTATTTTTATGCATGAAGAACTGAATCTCCTTTGATGCATGACTCCGCTACACTGTCTAATATCTTAGACACGTTAGCAATTGTAATGTTTTAAAACAATGGCACGGTTTGGTATAATTTAGTCCCAGATGTTGTGCACATGTGTTTTGTATTGTGCTGTACTGTATAAAACACAATTCTGCTCTTAGCCATCCAGGAATGGAAAACACTAAAAATAAAGAGAATGTCTGAATAGATTCACATGAATTACATTCTATTTTACTTTTTATTTTTATTTTTTATGTTCGTCATTAGGCCTTAGTATTGTGGATTTCAGAATGATCCAACATGACTGTATGTCTAACATTTCTACCTGCACAGGTAGGGCACACTATACAAGGTGTAGTCTATTCCCATAGAGACATTACAAGGGTATTCCCATCTGGAAATTCCTATCTGGAACATTGATGGCATATCACTAGGATAAGGCATCAATGTCACATAGATGCAGGTCCCACCTCTGAGACCCGCTCTTATCTCCAGAACGAGGCCCCAAAAGCGAAGGAGAGCACACACAGCTTGCCAAGTGAGCTATCCATTCACCACTAAGGAAATGGATATGGCCATAGCGTTGAATAGAGAGTGGCAATGCATGTATAGTTGCTCTCCCTTTGTCAATATTGGAGCAGGACACAGAGTTGGGAAACACAATGAAAAAGACTGCCTGTCTCAGAGAACTGCACCATCAAAGTATTAAATGAGAGGGGCAGTAACATCAATAAAACATAACCTTTAACGGAAATCACGTAAAGTGTAACCCCTACAAGCACTGACAAACAAAAAATATACAAAAACACATACTGCACCCTTGGGACCTAACCTAGGTCGCTGGGCGCTAGACATGGAGCCCAACAAAAGGCCACGACCGGAAATGATTAGCCAAAATTCACGGTAAGGGTGACTGGCTGGAAACACCTATAAATACAGATGTTATACAAATAAAGAGGGAAGATTAGCCAAATTTCACCGGTATGACCGGCTGGTAATACCTATTAACACAGATGTTATGGAAGTCAAGATATATATGGGTGGATCTTACTAGTCAAGCTGAATGCTCTCACGTGGAAATGTGGAGGCAACTTGATTGTACTTGTTGGTCTCAGTGTAGGTCACGAACCGGGGCCGGGCAGCGGGAAATATTTCTATCCCTGATGAGCCCTACTTGCACTGTGCTGTCCCTAGTTTCCTCCTAACACGGAGTCATCACCCCGAAAACCTCGGCTGAATTGTCTATCCTAAGTACCTCACTCCCTATGTTTAACTGTAGCAGAGAGGAAAGACAAGCTATTAAGACACTCGAAAAGCCTTCGGATAAGGGAGGGAATGTGGTAATCATGGACACTTCGCCCTACAGAGAGATGTGTCTGAAAATCCTTAAAGATAAGACAGGGTATGAAATCCTTTCCTCAGATCCCGCTGTACAGTTTCAAGGGGAACTACGTGATATTCTCAGCAGGGCCAAAAACTAACGGCTAATCAATAACAAAGAATTTGACTTCCTCTCCCCCCCCCCACCCTCCTGTGAGAGGACGCCCTATTGTTTTGGGTGTAGTCAGAATCTCCCAGAACAGCCGAATATATATATATATATAGACCATATTCTGAGACCAGGTTGGTTCCTGGCCTCGATGCATGTGGAGGCATTATATTCCTCCATCCCTCACAATAGAGGCATAAAGGCAACAACCCATTTTTTGAGGGCCAGGGGTCAGCAGTTTTATGCACACAATACCTTTGTTTTGGACCTCCTCGAATTTGTGCTCTCCAAGAACTTCTTCCTTTTTGACGGTAATCTCTACCACCAGCTCAGGGGCACCACCATGGGCAGCTCGTGTGCGCCATCGTACGCTAATCTGCTCCTGGGCTGGTGAGAGAAGACCGTTGTCTTTGGAGAGACACTCCAACAATGTACCGAGCACATCGTTCTATGGTCCCGCTACACTGACTACATTTTGTCATTTGGAGCAGGATGGAACAATACAATTATTCTGCAATTCACCTCGTTATAATGAAGGACAACATCCCTTTTCTGGATGTCTTGATCTCTAGGGATGGTAGGGGTGGCCTTTAAACCACGGTTTATCGTAAACCTACGGTGACTAACTCTCTACTCAGCTGGAATAGCTGCCATCCTTTCCTACTCAAACATGGGATACCAACAGGGCAATACATGAGGCTGAGACGAAACTGCTCGGATGACAGGGAATTTAAGTGTCAACAAGATTCCATGACCGTGGTTATCCTGACAAAACACTGCGTAGGTCATTCCAGAAAGCACAGGGTCTTACATGTACCCCGCTGCTTCACCCTGTGGCTCGGCCTATGACAGACACACATAAAATCACATGGGTCATAGCCACTTTTGACTCGACAGCATCTGAAGTGAGGGACATCAGAGGCAGCCACTGGGAGATCCTGTTGATGGATCCGTATCTAGTGGAGATACTCAGCCCCCAACCATCATTGACATGTAGGAGGGGTGCTAATTTGAAGGATCACCTTGTTCACAGCCACTTTGTTCCACCCATGATACCACGATCATGGTTGGAAAACCCAAGGGTCAAGGGTTGTTTCAGGTGTGGTAACTGTAGTTTCTGCGATTTCCTTGTACCCGGAAAATCCTTTAGTGACACATCCACGGGGTACACGCATTATATACGCAATTTCATTAATTGCCGCATCACGGGCATAGTATATCTGATAACCTGTGAGTGCAGCATGCGATACGTTGGAAAGACCCGCAGGGAATTCCGCAAACGCATGAGTGAACATTTGAATGACATCTGTAACAAAAAGGACTTACCGGTGGCCAGACACGTACGGACCATCCATGACGGACGGGTGTCAGCCATTAAGTTCAAAGGGATCGAACATGTTAGGAGATCACAGCGAGGGGGTGACTTGGACAAGCACATTTTGCAAAGGGAATGCTGGTGGATCTTTAAACTGAATACCTCCAGCCCCTCTGGCCTCAACGAACAACTTAACTTTGGATGTTTCATCTAGATGGGCCCGGCTTAATTTGTCCTCAACCCCTCTTTATCCCTTTGCCATAAGGTTTTCCTTTCACTATTTCGCTGGAGGTGTTGCATCCCTTTGTCATTTATGTCATTCTTGTATGATATTTTTCACATAATTTACTTATATTTCTGCGTCCTCCCTCCATATATTTTATATGTACCCTCCCTTATTATTCTGTATCCTGTGTCCTCTTGTCTTTCCTTTAGCATTTGGCATTTATTTTAATCTTTGTCAGTAGTCAGGGATCGTACCCATTAATTCCCCCTGTACGCCCTTAATATGTTAGGAGACCTTTACTCCATATTTGGCCCCCTTATTTTGTATATAGGTGGGGTTGAGGAGCCGTGCACACCTATTTCATGGCCCTTTATACCCTTCTGTTTACATACATCCCTGTTGGCCGCGCCTCCCAATAGTGGTGCATAGAATTCACTCATTATACATGCGGTGCATGCGCTGACTTTCGTTCCTGGGCTCCGATGTTTTGGGCACCGGCAACTTCAATTTTTCTAGTGCGCAGGCATACATCACGGTTCACTGACTTTAGTGTGTACGTGCGTTCATACCGCTTGGCCCCTGTAGTCTTTAAAAACACACCACTGCCATACCATTAAGCCCTGCAGGGACACTTATTTTGGTGTCTCTGCTGACTGGAGCCCAGCCATACGCTTGCCTACAGATCAATACATGTAAGTACCGTATTGGTTATTTTCACTTTGATTATTCTAGGCAACTATATAGTTTAAACACTATGGTCTCTGATTCCCCCCCCCTCCTTTTTCTTGTTCCGACTAGGAACCGGGTGAGCATAGTCACCTGCATCGTTCCTCACCGATTCTCCCAGCCCCGTGTCCCCTGATGATTCGTGAGGCTTATTCTAATTGATGAAACGCGTTGGGCATCATTGTAACTGCACTTTTACTGTGTGAACTTCTCAAATGATAACGAGATTTAAAAGTCATCTCAAAAGGGAACTATGGTGCTAACCGGCCGAGTTTTGCGGTATTCATCCTCTGCTTGCTTTTTTTAGGGTACTCTAGGGCCGTTAGCTCAGGGGTAGGTTCCGGACGGGGCCGCCCTTTTCAAGGCGATGACTCTGTGTTAGGAGGAAATTAGGGACAGCACAGTCCAAGTAGGGCACACTAGGGATAGAAATCTTTCCCGCTGGCCGGCCCCGATTCGTGACCTACACTGAGACCAACGAGTACAATCAAGTTGCCTCTAGATTTCCACGTGAGAGCATTCAGCTTGACTAGTAAGATCCACCCATATATATCTTGACTTCCATAACATCTGTGTTCATACGTATTACCAGCCGGTCACCCTTATGGTGAAATTTGGCTAATCTTCTCTCTTTATTTGTATAACATCTGTATTTATAGGTGTTACTAGCCAGTCACCCTTACAGTGAATTTTGGCTAATCATTTCCGGTCGTGGCCTTTTGTTGGGCCCCATGTCTAGCGCCCAGCGACATAAGTTCGATCCCAATGTGTTTTTGTCTATTTTTTGTTTGTCAGTGCTTGTAGGGGCTACGCTGAACACGGCACCGAGGACCGTGGCAGTAAGAATGGGAACAGCGGCGCACAGAAGCCGCTGTTACACAATTCTACTGACCCAAAATTAATTTGGGGAAAAATCGCTCAACTCTAGAAATTACACTTTTTAGTGGTCATAATTTAACTAGGGAATTAGTCACCATTCGCTATTTATTATTCCCAATGTATGGAAGTCAAGTATTCATCTTGTTTGTCTGAAAGAGAAAGAGTTAGAAGCGGCTTTTTTGGGGGCGCGGGGTTGGGAGAGATATAAAACTGGGAAAAAGGGGAAAAAGGGGGAAAAAAATGAAGAAAAAAAAAAAGGAAAGCAAAATAGCAATAGTATGCAAGCAAACAGGATTCCTGCTTTTACTTTACAAGAAAAAAAACGAGAAATGAATCTGATTGGTCACCATGGGTAACTATTAGGGTTGAGTGAACTCGAACTGCAAAGTTCGGGTTCGTACTGAACTTTGCGAGTTCGGGGACCCGGACCCAAACCTGGACTTTTTCACTGATGTTCGAGTTCGGTGTTTGGGTGATTTTATTATTTTCCATTATAACATGGTTATAACGGAATATAATAGCATTGTTATGACATAATGCTAAACAGGCTGTAGTCGGAGCACTCGCCCTTGCAAAGGCATCCCCCAACCGCTGGAACCTCGGGTCTGATCTAAAATACCCTGCTTCTCCTACCAAACTAAACAAGCATCTAATCAGTCATCCGACGCGTTTCGCTAGATTTAATGGCTCATCAGGGAAAGAAATTCTTAGTGCTTTGCAGCGCTCAGTGCAGTGGCAGCGCTAAATTTGTTTGTTAGAGGCAGTGGTGCTCCGACTACAGCCATTCTAGATTAGTATAGTAGGGACAGACAGGACTTGCAATATAGTGAGCCTAGCACTGCATGTGACGTTCCCGCTCCAACCCCCCCCCCCCCCCCCCCCGCAAACAATAAGACGAGGCAACTAGGTTTGATAAATGCCTCAATTCATTTTAATGATTAGATAAAGTAAAAGTTACGTTTTATTTTTTCTCCCAAGGTACACTCAGACATATTTAGTTTTTCATACCAGAAACTACTAAGGCGAATTTTAGGTCACAATTGACCTTTCAATAATTGTGCGACTCTAAGTTTAGATATATTTTCTCATTAGTATTTACCTTCAACTCATGCTTTCCAAATTGTGTTTTTATTCAAAGGGAAGTAGCACCTTAGCAAAACTTGTTATTTTCTAAATTTTAGATAGCTGAACATGCCTGTAAAGATGTCTGTTAACTTTTAAAAGAGAAAGAGTCCTCATACAGTATAATGAATAAGATGTGATATTATCACTAGAGAGTACTTGACTGTTCTTGTTATATTACTAACATCCGGTTCTTCAATCAGCTTTGAATATTTCAGACAATACCTGAACACATTGTAAAACGTGAAGTTCTATAAGCAGAAGGTCAACAGGCCTTGAGAATAATGAGGGACTGAAACCTAAAGTTGCAGAATGTCTACAGTTACACAAAGAAAACATTTTAATCACTTTTAAGGGATTGTCCCACAAAAAATATTCTACATTTTCCAAACTAGCGCCTGGATCTGCATACTTTTGTAATTACATGTAAATAAAAATACATTATAGCTATTGACTCATTCACTGAAATGTATATGTATAGTGCCACCTGCATTTTTTTAAAGGGATTGTCCCATTAAAAATATTCTACAGTTTTCAAACCAGCACCTGGATTTGAATACTTTTGCAATTGCATATAATTAAACATTTTGCATACTGAGTTCTTTAATACAATGTATCTGTATAGCGCCACCTTGCTGTTTGATTTTTCCTTTTTCTTTGACCTGCTCACTGAGAGGGCCGCACATGCTCAGTTTTATCCTTCAACTGCCTCCTAAGCTGTGATAAAGTAAAGCATAAACACGCCTCCTGAGCTGTGATAGGGAGAGAGCTATAGCAGAATGGAGACACCTCCTGAGCTGCAGCAAAAAAGATGCTCCCATTGAGTGGTCAGCTTGATATAAATCCAGCAGAGCAATGAATGTGGAGATCTCTGGATCCATGTGTGGTACAGGGCTGGTTCTAGCTTTGTTAGAAAGAGCTTGGAATGTACAATATGATGTCTTTTTTAACATTAATCATTGGATATAACCCCTTTAAATTCTCTGTCCAGCACACTGGAGTTGACATACAGTTCCATCCATCCATCTCAGTTCCATCCTTCAACAGCCATCAGCTGCAGGGGACATGCCCCCCTAAGAAAGTGTACACTCCCTTAAAATAAATCTAGCACAGCAAGAGCAGCAATGAATGGACAGATCTCTGGATATAATTTCTGATTTTCATGTTTTACACTACTGGAGATAACCCCTTTAAAAGGGTGGTATAAGATTTATATTCCAAAAAGAGTCATTCTTGTCTACAGGCAAATGGGTGCTGTGCCTGTACCATCTGAAGTGGGTGTCAGCTGTAATATCCCCTATTGAAATGGTAGGGATTGCATTTACTTCCGATCCTATCGTTTAGATGCTACAATCAATTGCAACCATGGCATCTTAGTGGTTTGAATGGTGGAGCCTCCATCTGTCCCTATTGGCCACCCTGCAAATGTGATCACAGGTTGTGGATGGTTGCTTTCAAAGCCCTTAGGCATGCCATGAATGTATATGTTTGAGGCTATGGTATGTAGACTGACTGTCAGTTTGAGAGATAGTTAATAATTAGTGTTGGGCGAGCATGCTCGGCCGAACACTAATTTTACTCGAGCAATGCTACAAAGCCAAAAAATGTGTGCGGAGGTACTGGCACTCACTGTAATGCCATAGCCATGTTGGCTACTGGCATTAGAGTGATTGACTGGGCCTAACGCGTCATCTGGTGCTATATAGCACCCTATGACACGTGTTTGGCTCATTCTTAGTCAGGGAGAGATGTTTTGAAGAAGGGACAGATAGTGTAGGGAGTGAAATTGTGATATTTTAGTGATAAAACTTGTTAGAGACCCAAAAGTCCTTTTAAGGACTATTGTTGTATCTGGCAGCAATATAATTATTAGCACAACCTGTGCTAAATTGCGTAGACTTGTTAGACACCCAAAAGTCATTTTAAGGACTATAGTTGAATCTGGCTGAAATATATATTATGAGCGCAACTTGCGCTAAATTGCGTGCAATTGTTAGTGGCGCTTCTGATTGTGACACAACCTCTGCTACATCTTTTATTTTATATTTGCACAGCCTAAATATCTGACATTGAGCGCAATTGTTTGGCCGCTGGTGACAGCGACATTACCAGCACAACATCTCCTGTATAACGTTTGCGTATCCTAAATATCAGTGACATTAATTCAGTGTAATTTTTTATTAGCCGCTGGTGACAGTGACATTACTTGCGCTATACCTCCTGTATAATGTTTGCGCATTCTAAAAATATCTGTGACATTCTGTGTACTTTATTTGCGCATACACTTACAAAACCTGTGCTACTGTACGTGTGACATACTTGCAAGCATACAGTTGCAAGAAAAAGTATGTGAACCCTTTGGAATTATATGGATTTCTGCACAAATTGGTCAAAAATGTGATCGGATCTTCATCTAAGTCACAACAATAGACAATCACAGTCTGCTTAAACTAATAACACACAAAGAATTAAATGTTACCATGTTTTTATTGAACACACCATGTAAACATTCACAGTGCAGGTGGAAAAAGTATGTGAACCCTTGGATTTAATAACTGGTTGAACCTTCTTTGGCAGCAATAACTTCAACAAAACGTTTCCTGTATTTTCAGATCAGACGTGCACAACGGTCAGGAGTAATTCTTGACCATTTCTTTTTACAGAACTGTTTCAGTTCAGCAATATTCTTGGGATGTCTGGTGTGAATCGCTTTCTTGAGGTCATGCCACAGCATCTCAATCGGGTTGAGGTCAGGACTCTGACTGGGCCACTCCAGAAGGCGTATTTTCTTCTGTTTAAGCCATTCTGTTGTTGATTTACTTCTATGCTTTGGGTCGTTGTCCTGTTGCAACACCCATCTTCTGTTGAGCTTCAGCTGGTGGACAGATGGCCTTAAGTTCTCCTGCAAATTGTCTTGATAAACTTAGGAATTCATTTTTCCTTGGATGATAGCAATCCATCCAGGCCTTGATGCAGCAAAGCAGCCCCAAACCATGATGCCCCACCACCATACTTCACAGTTGGGATGAGATTTTGATGTTGGTATGCTGTGCCTCTTTTTCTCCACAGATAGTGTTGTGTGTTTCTTCCAAACAACTCAACTTTGGTTTCATCGGTCCACAGAATATTTTGCCAGTACTGCTGTGGAACATCCAGGTGCTCTTGTGCAAATTGTAAACGTGCAGCAATTTTCTTTGGACAGCAGTGGCTTTTTCTGTGGTATCCTCCCATGAAATCCATTCTTGTTTAGTGTTTTACGCATCGTAGATTCGCCAACAGGGATGTTAGCATATGCCAGAGACTTTTGTAAGTCTTTAGCTGACACTCTAGGATTCTTCTTCACCTCATTGAGCAGTCTGCGCTGTGCTCTTGTAGTCATCTTTACAGGACGGCCACTCCTAGGGAGAGTAGCAGCAGTGCTGAACTTTCTCCATTTATAGACAACTTGTGTTACCGTGGACTGATGAACAGCAAGGCTTTTGGAGATACTTTTATAACCTTTTCCAGCTTTATGCCAGTCAACAATTCTTAATCGTAGGTCTTCTGACAGCTCTTTTGTGCGAGGCATCATTCACATCAGGCAATGCTTCTTGTGAAAAGCAAACCCAGAACTGGTGTGTGTTTTTATAGGGCAGGGCAGCTGTAACCAACACCTCCAATCTCATTTCATTGATGGGACTCCAGTTGGCTGACACCTCACTCCAATTAGCTCTTGGAGATGTCATTAGTCTAGGGATTCACATACTTTTTCCACCTGCACTGTGAATGTTTACATGGTGTGTTCAATAAAAACATGGTAACATTTAATTATTTGTGTGTTATTAGTTTAAGCCGACTGTGATTGTCTATTGTTGTAACTTAGATGAAGATCCGATCACATTTTATGACCAATTTGAGCAGAAATACATATAATTCCAAAGGGTTCACATACTTTTTCTTGCAACTGTATATACCATTTAATATGCGCAAGGCGAGCAGTAAGGGGCTGGGAAGTGGCCGTGCTGCTGATGGTGCACGCAGAGGCCGTGGCCCTGGGCGCTGTGAAATTGTGCCTGCTGCCAGAGCACAAGAAACACACTCATCCACGATACCTAGCTTCATGTCCCAGTTTGCAGGGCGGTGCAGGACACCACTCTCGAAGTCACATTAGTGCGACCAGGTGGTCGGTTGGATTGCAACAGATAATGCTTCCAGTCAGTTAAGCACCACCTTGTCTTTCACAAAGTCCAGTCTCAGTAGCCAAGAGTCTGGTCAACAGAATCCTCACCCTGATTCTCCTTTCTCCCACCATGGAGAATCTTGGCAAACAAGTGATCCCACACTCAGATATATCGAGGAGCTCTTTTTATCGCCATTCCTTTGCTTGGGCCTCTCGACAAGCCTGCTTGAAAAGGGACATGAGGAGATATTGTGCCCTGATTCCCAAACTCCTGAGCATCCACAGTCACAAGAAGATGATGGTGGGAAACGGCAATTAGTGTTTCCCGAGGTTGATGATGATGATGAGACATAGTTGCCAATAAGTCAACCGCAATTAGTGCCTCAAGAGGTTCAAGATGAGGATGAGACACATTTGTCAATAACTGAGGTTGTTGTTAGGTCAAAAAGTCAGGAGGATAACCAGAGTGAGGAAGTGGAATAGGAGGTGGTGGACGATGAAGTCACTGACCCAACCTGGGAAGGTAGCAAGCCGAGTGAGGACAGCAGTACAGATTTGGAGGGAATAAAAGAATTGTCATTTGTAACCTATGCCGTACCAAAATGATCAGGGGCGTGAACACTAGTAATCTCACCACCACCGGCATGATCCGCCACATGCCATCAAAGCACCCTAATTGGTGGGCCGAATGCCTGGGTCCACAAACAGTGTCTGCGGGTCACACCACTACCTCCTCTTCCCCTGTGTTACGCGCTGGACAATCCCCTGTCCAAGACGCAGGCCCGGATGCCTCCCTCCATGCACCTGGACCTTAGCAAGCACCATCACCTAGCACATCTACTTCTGTGTCCCAGTGCAGCATACAGATGACCATACCCCAGGCCTTTGTACAAAAGCGCAAATACCCAGCCACCCACTCACTGGCCATAGCACTAAATGCGCACCTTTCCAAATTGCTGACTCTTGAAATGTCGCCATTTAGGCTTGTGGACACTGAGGCTTTCCGCTGCTTGATGGCAGTGGCCATCCCACATTACTCTGTCCCCAGCAGCCAATATTTTTCACAGTGTACTGTGCCCACCTTACACCAGCATGTGCCCCGTAACATAACCCATGCCCTGACCAACGAAGTTATTTGGAAGGTCCACTTAACGACTGACACATGGACAAGTGCTTTTTGCCAGGTACGCTACATTTCCCTGATTGCAAACTGGGTGAACATTGTGGAGGCCTTCTTCCATCAGCGTTTCTGCCACCACCTACATTAGTGGCTGCAACCCCCCCTTATCCCCCTCCGCCTGCTCCTCCACTTCCACCTCTGATTTATATTCTTGCAGCACCAGTCAGACATCAGTCAGTAGCTGGAAGCAGTGGAGCACTGCAGTGCGGAAGCGGCAACAGGCCGTGCTTAAACTGATCTGCTTAGGTGACAAACAGCACACCGCCGCAGAGCTGTGGCAGGGGATAAGGGACCAGACTGAGCTGTGGCTCTTGCCACTCAACATACAACCAGGCATGGTTGTGTCTGATAATGGCCATAACTTGGTGGCGGCTTTGGAGACCATACTTAGCCCACACTGCCCATAGTGAAGGTGTGCCGCATGTGTGTGATCGACAGCTTCTGCCGGTCTGGCAACGCTGAAGCAGCGCTAGCAAATGCCAGCTCACCGACTGTTGTGCAACGTAAGCACGCGCTGGAACTCCACGTTCCACATGTTGGCCAGGCTTTGTGAGCAGTAGAGGGCAGTAGTGGAATACCAGCTGCAATATGGTCGTCGCCTTTCCAGTCAGCTTTTGCTCTTCACAAGCAATGAGTGGGCATTGATGTCTGACCTCTGTGAGGTTTTACACAACTTTGAGGAATCAACACAGATGGGGAGTAGTGATGAGCGGCAGGGGTCATATTCGAATTCGCGATATTTCGTGAATATTTTGTAGAATATTTGTCGAAAATTCGCAAATTCTAAAATTAGCGATTTTCTTTTTACTCGAAAAATCGGAAAGGTAATGATTGTGTAATATGCAAATTTTATGAATTCGAATTTTCGGATTCAAATTTTTTATTGCAAATTTTTCAACTTACAACTATTAAAGAAAGATTATAGCACTATATTAGCTAAATTGCTCTATTCGATTTTTTTCGAATATTCTCTATATTGCTATAACTTAGTTTTTTCGAATATTCGTAATATTCTAAAACAAGAATATATAGCAATATAGCGAATATTCAAAAAAACCGAATATAGAGCAAAATTCGCAAACACTACTACTGCTAAAGTCAAGTATATTGCAGCTTCTTATTGGCCCACAAGCTAGAAGCAGTGAGGGATCATGTGTACTGATAAAAATTAAAAAAAATTAAAAATTCAAATATTCGAAATTACGAATATATATAACTATATTCGAAATTTTCGCGAATTTTCGAAGTACCTATATTCGCGATAAAAATTCGAAATTTGAATATTCGTGATCAACACTAATGGGGAGCAGCGATTATGCTATTATCAGCATAACCATCCCACTTCTGTGTCTACTCAAACGCTCGCTGCACACAATTAAGGCGAACGCTTTGCATGTGGAAGAGGTGGAAATGGGGGAAGACAGTATACAGGGTGATAGCCAGACCACCCTCAGTTCGTCTTCTCAGCGCGAATTGGATGATTAGGAAGAGGAGGAGGAGCAGGAGTCGTTGCCTCCACTACAGAGGGTAGTACTCATGGACGTTTTATTCCATCTGTTCAGCGTGGATAGTTAGAAGAGTTGGAAGAGGATAAAGAGATTGAGAGTCATCCTCCTGATGAGGACAGCAAAGCCTTGTCTGTTGGGACTCTGGCACACATGGCTGACTTTATGTTAGGCTGCCTTTCCCGTGATCCTCGCGTTGTACGCATTTTGGCCAACATCAATTACTGGTTGTTCACCCTTCTTGACCCCCGCTACAAATGAAACTTCTTATCTCTCATTCCGGTGGTGGAGAGGATGAGCCAAATGGTGCAATACCAGAAGGTCCTTGTGGAAAAATTGCTCCAAAAATTTTCAGCTGACAACGCTGGCTGCAGAGTATATAGCTCCTTGGCCAACCAAGAAGGGGATACGAGGGGAACACACAGCAGTTCCAACAGAGGCAGGGCAACACTCTCCAAGGCCTGGGACACTTTTATGACACTCCACCAGCACCCTCAACCTGATGCTCGGCCTAGTGTCACAAGGAGTGAAAAATGTTGGAAGATGGTGAAGGAGTACGTAGCAGACCGTGTCAGCATCTTCAGTGATCCCTCTATGCCTTACAACTATTGGCCTGCCCCTCCACCAGCGTTTTGGGGGCATAATAACTGATAAGCGCATCCGCCTGTCAACTGAAAATGCTGACCGGTTGACTGTTATAAAAATGAACAAGGCCTGGATTGCCCCTGACTTCTCTACTCCACCAGAGGAAAGCGGCTGAACATAAAGGCACTCTAAATGTGGCTTTTATGGTGTATTGAATGCACTGTATTCCCATGCACCCCTTCCACCACTAAAAAGGGTATATGGTTCAATCTCCCTTTGCTCGTCGTCCTCCTCCTCCTCCTCATCCTCCATCATATCAACATGCTTAGGCTGCCCTTGCTCCTAATGTTTTAGAGGGTCAGCTCAGCAGCAGGCCCTCACCCTTAATGTTTTAAAGGGTCTGCTGCAGGCCCTCGCCCATAATGTTTTTGAGGGTCACCAGCAGGCCCTCAACCATAATGTTTTTGAGGGTTACCAGCATGACCTTTCCCATAATGTTTTAAAGGGTCACCAGCAGGCCCTTCCCCATAATGTTTTAGAGGGTCACCTGCAGGCCCTCAACCATAATGTTTTTGAGGGTCACCAGCAGGCCCTCGCTACTAATGTTTTTGATTTTCAGATCAGCAGCAGGCACTGCCTATAATGTTTTAGAGGGTCAGCTCAGCAGCAGACCCTAACCCCTAATGTTTTAGAGGGTCAGATCAGCAGCAGACCCTCACCCCTAATGTTTTAGATGGTCAGATCAGCAGCAGGCACTCTCCCCTAATGTTTTTGAGGGTCAGCTCTGCAGCAGTCACTTGTCCGTAATGTTTTAGATGGTCAGATCAGCATGCCCTTGCTCCAATAGTTTTGAGGGTCACCAGCATGCCATCAATCTTAATTTTTCAAGGCTGTATATGATGCCCTCTTTTATGTGTAATAAAGGGTGCATTGGAGTGTCGGATCCTTGTAATTTTTGTCGTACTACTTGGACAACATCATTCCCAGCAGCAACCTGGGAGTCCAGGATGCATCCAGACATCCTCCCCATGCTGCTCCCAAACCATTTCAGTGGTGTTTCCATCAATTTCTGACCTTTTCCTATGAACCAGACACCCCCACCTCTTCAGAGCAGGGGGTGCCTGGTTTAATTCTCTGGTTCTCCCATTGATTTCCATTGTGCTCGGGTGCTCTGTAGAGCAGCCGGCATCCTGAGGTGTTCTACTAGAGCACCCAAGCACTTTGGTGCTCGACCAACACTAGTAATAATGCTGTGATATACTGTGTATATCAAAACATTATTTAAGTGATCCATTATAGCATAGTGAAGCCCCCTAAACAAACTGAAAAATAAGTTAAATAAAGTTTTATTAAAAAAAGTGTCCTCCTTAAAAAACAAAACATTTTTCAAACAGGAAGTGGTTTTGTTTTACAAAAGTATAAAAAACAAGTATGGTTTGCCAGAATGGTAATGACTCATAGAAAAAACAAATTGTCATATCTCACATTCCACCAAAACAAAAATAAAAGCTAAACATTACTTTAAATGCACTTCAAAATGGTTATTTTGAAATATGCGAATCATCCCACAAAGAACAAGTCTACTGTATATTCAGCTATCAATGGAAAAATAAAAAGTTATGGCATGCAGTAGTAAAACCTCAAAAAACTATACATACTTTGTTTTTGCCAAAATCATACGAATCTAGATGTAACATTATTTATGCTGTATGTGAATGGTCCTACATTTATAATGTTTAATTATATTATTATAATATAAACGATGGTGGAATTGTTTTTTATTACTTCCCCAAATATATGTACCCCAAAATGCTACCATTTCAAAATTAAGCATCCTGCAAAAAAAAATAAAAAATTAAATGTTCAAACAGCTTGTTGATGAGAAAAATAAATAAAAATATGGGTAAAATATCATAAAGTCAAAAATTGGCTGTGATAGCCAGGGGTTAGTTACATTTCATGGACCAAAATTTTCTTGCACTTTTTATTAAGATAGTTAAAGCATCAGTATTATACATGTAGAAGGTCATTTATTATTACTATTTTTTTATTTACGTGTTTTGCGGCAAAATCTGTTACTTTAAACAGCTCGCGTTACTTTTTCAAAGTGGTGGGAAAAGTGGGCGTGGCGTGGTCAGGGAAGAGTTTATGGTGTGGAAAATGGCCATAAGCAAGCTGGCATAGATTAAACAATGTCACACGGCCGACAGCAGCAAGGCGCAGGCCTCTACATAACCTTGGCACATCCACTGGCAGCAGAGAGCGATTAAGACTGGCGTCTAAATCGGCGGTCTTAATAAATGTCCCCCATATTCCCTTAAACACTACATATGAATTATGGCATGTATATTTTTTCAGTAGATTTCATAATATTAACTCCCTAATATTTGTTTTATTTGTGACTTGTCTTCCAGATTGTGGCAGGAGCTAAAGAAGTTTCTGTATTTGGAGCAGCATCAGAGTCATTTAGTGAGAAGAACATTAATTGTTCTATTGAGGAAAGCATGGAAAGATTTGAGGAAGTCATAAAGTCTGCTCAGAGTGTAAATGTCCCAGTGCGCGGGTAAGCATTTACAATTTCCTACCCTTTTCCTTAACAGCTTCATTACTGGAGTGTTTATCCCCTTCCTTACCAGGCCATTTTTTAAAGTTGTAAAATAATTGCAAATAATTGATTAATTTCTGAGCCAACCTACATGTATTTTACTATTTTTCACGGGCTACCTTAGACCTTTCTTTTGTGCCATTAGATGATGGATAGTATATAAAAAAAAGTATTTAAGGAAAAAAGTTGAAAATTATGAAAAAAATTGATATTTTTTATTTCTTATCAATTTGTATTCTATTACAAATGGTTTCAAGACATAACATTTCTAAAACCATTACTATATACTTGTAGCCTGAAAATGGATGCTATTTATTTAATTTATCTACTGGCTGGGCCCACCACAAGACTTCAAAAGACTGGAGCGTATTTGGTGGCCTATTTTGTATTGCTGGTTCTATAGCGCCATACTGCCAGAAAACTGTTATACAGTGCCAAAACATTTTAAGCCCCTTCAATTTTTTTTATGTTGTTCCCGTAAGGTATCTTGGGGAAATGTGGACATTTTACGTTTTATTTTTTCAAATTATTTTTTTATAATTGACAAAAAGTACATTTATATATGTTACGCAGAAAAAACCCTGCTTTACAAAGTATCGCTAAAACAAATACCTAGATTTTTTAAATAAAAAAATGTGTGTATGTTTGTATATTTTACACTCACAAATTCCACTATACTGTTGCTAAAACTAATAAATATATAAACTAATACATTTTATGAACGAAAAAGGGGGGAGGAGTTTGTATGGGTATACCATTGCTAATAGTACTAACTATTGCTATAACTTTTTATTTTAATTTTCTTTATTTGTCTTTTTATTATTTATTTTTTTATAATTATAAATTTATTTATTTTTTACCTTGTTATTTTTTTAAAGTGATTTAACCCCTTCCTGCCATAGTCAGGGCAGAAAGGGGTTAATTCACATCCTGTAGGCTGAGAGTTCATTTTACAGCCCCCAGGTGGCACTTTTACATAAGGAAAAGCGCTCTATGACTGATTTTACATTTAACACTGTGATAGATCCTTGTAGCAGGGTGCTGCAAGGATCTATCAAAGCCTGACCGCTCCTGCTGACTTCGGGAGTTCTCCCTGTGACTGCAGCTAATTGTAGCATGGTCACAGCAGACTGCAGTGGCAAGGGCCGCCTGCAGATCGCGATGTAGCCTGGAGCTTTTATATGTCGGGTTACAAATAGGAGCTCTTTATATTTTATACGTCGAGGGTAGGCAAAAGGTTAAAATAAGGAATTTTGGCCTCTACCTAACAGGGTTTTTCGCTTTCCTCTGGATCAGCTTTGCAAGATAATAAGCTGAAGTAGATGACGTATGTCTTTTTTCTGCCTTACAAACTATAGGGGTCATTTACTATCCAGAAATATGCCTATATTTGGCGTATTTATGGCGCAGGTTGCAGCACAAAGCATGGAAGGCTGGCAGGTCCGTCTCATTCATCATTTTCTATGCCTGTTTTAAGCATAGAAAATGGTCAAAATTTAAGACAGCTAGGAACCATTCTTACATTTAGACCTACATGTATGCTGCAGATAGATATAAAATATATTTGCATTGACAAAACTCATAAACCAGAATTAACAACACAATATCTCGAAAAACATTTCTAAAATGTTATATTTTATTAAAAGGAAATATACATTTATGAGGTAATGTGAAACAAAGTACATTGATAGTTCGAAAAAAGATATGCCATTGAAACGAGATTAAAAAAAGTACATCTGCAAGTATTAAAAATTTTCCTAATAACTTTAAACTAATTAAACTCTAAAGGTCATAACTGAATTAAGGAAAATTATAAATGTCAATTTATACATGCACACAGAGCATTTAGGAAAGGTTCTTTACTTGTACAATGTGCCGCCCCCCAGGGCTGATCGTGTCCCGGGTTTATAGGATCCTGAGTGGTGAGGTGCGGCTTTAATAGTCTCTGTGTATCATGGTGCTCCTACTTGGATACCATCCCTCCCCAGGGCTTGGCTCCGAAGCAATAAAAGGGATGAGAAATGGTGGAGATGGAGAATAAATCGAGCCCAGATCTTATAAAGTTGAAAAGCTTTACTTGAGTAAACTTGCATCTAGACAATATTTAGTCTTTCTCTTGGTTTCCAGCAGGTTTTTGCATAAACTGTCAGGCAAACTTGAGTACTCTGCTTTCTCTCTCTGCTGTGCTTAACTTGGCTTTATTCTGGCAGCTGGACTTTAGGACTGTTCTGGTATCTCTGGAGTGGGGTGCCTATGGCTGTTGATCACCTCACAATATTCTGTAGGTACATCTGCAAGGAGTCATGGTACTGTATGAGATGCTTCCCTCTGGAGGGACTCCTGCTGCAGGAGGGGGAACTTTCTCCTCATTGCTACATCTTGGCAAGCCATTTCTGCTCTACTGTCTAGA
This sequence comes from Bufo bufo, assembly GCF_905171765.1. Lineage (NCBI taxonomy): Eukaryota > Metazoa > Chordata > Amphibia > Anura > Bufonidae > Bufo > Bufo bufo. The sequence continues at coordinate 268,052,135 of NC_053392.1, read as the reverse complement.
CTAGACAGGAATAAACTAGAACTGCAACCCCTGTCTTAGGTAGGAAACAGGACTGGACCACTGCTGCCCAAAAGGGGGAGAATGGAATGGTAAGTTCCATTCTATCTAGAGATCTCTCTGCCATATATCTGAACCAGGCAAATTACATGTACAAAGTTCATAGCAACATTATAAATGCACAGTGACAAAGGACCTGGAATAAATAAAAAGATAAAATTATTGTTAGCCCATTAGAGAGAGTAGCAAGGTGCAGAAATGTTAATACCACTCTGGGGTATTACACTTATAACTAACTGGCTTTTAGTCTAAACACAAAGTTGGGAGTGCATTGGCATTCTTTAACTCACCTCACTGGTCCTGGTACTCTAGATGACTTAAAGGCTATGTACACCTTCGGAGGCAATTTTTTTATGATTTTATGATTTTGCTCATTTTTGGCTAAAATTAATTTTTTCAATTGACCTTTATTAAAAATATTGAGATGTTCTCTCACAAAAGGTTAACTGTTTTACTAGCTTTGTGACTGGCACTTTCATTGTCACCTAATAAACCCTATCTCTAAACTACTGAGAGGTCATAAATAGGGATGAGCGAACCCGAACTGTATAGTTCGGGTTCGTACCAAATTTTGGGGTGTCCGTGACACGGACCCGAACATTTTCGTAAAAGTCCGGGTTCGGATTAGTTATTCGGCGCTTTCTTGGCGCTTTTTGAAAGGCTGCAAAGCAGCCAATCAACAAGCGTCATACTACTTGCCCCAAGAGGCCATCACAGCCATGCCTACTATTGGCATGGCTGTGATTGGCCAGTGCAGCATGTGACCCAGCCTCTATATAAGCTTGGGTCACGTAGCGCTGCACGTCACTGCTGTTACAAGTGTAGGGAGAGGTTGCAGCTGCAACGTTAGGGCGAGATTAGGCAGTGATTAACTCCTCCAAAAGACTTCATTCAGTGATCGATCTACAGCTGTGGATCATTGAACTGCTGCTATTCAATTGCTCACTGTTTTTAGGCTGCACAGAGCGTTTTTCATTCACTTTTTTCTGGCTTGATCGGCGGCCATTTTGTGTCTTGTGGTGCGCCAGCACAAGCTGCCACCAAGTACATTTAACCATCAATAGTGTGGTTATTTTTTGGCTATATCCTACATCAGGGTCAAGCTGTCATCAAGTGCATTTAACCATCAATAGTGTGGTTATTTTTTGGCCATATACTACATCAGGGGCAAGCTGAGCCTGTCACAAAGTGCATTTAACCATCAATAGTGTGGTTATTTTTTGGCCATATACTACATCAGGGGCAAGCTGAGCCTGTCACAAAGTGCATTTAACCATCAATAGTGTGGTTATTTTTTGGCTATATCCTACATCAGGGTCAAGCTGTCATCAAGTGCATTTAACCATCAATAGTGTGGTTATTTTTTTGGCCATATACTACATCAGGGGCAAGCTGAGCCTGTGACGAAGTGCATTTAACCATCAATAGTGTGGTTATTTTTTGGCCATATACTACATCAGGGGCAAGCTGAGCCTGTCACAAGTGCATTTAACCATCAATAGTGTGGTTATTTTTTGGCTATATTCTACATCAGGGTCAAGCTGTCATCAAGTGCATTTAACCATCAATAGTGTGGTTATTTTTTGGCCATATACTACATCAGGGGCAAGCTGAGCCTGTCACAAAGCGCATTTAACCATCAATAGTGTGGTTGTTTTTTGGCTATATCCTACATATGGGGCAAGCTGTCACACCAAGTGCATTTAACCATCAATAGTGTGGTTATTTTTTGTCTATATCTTACATATGGGGCTTGGCTGTGCTTGCTATTTTATTGAGGGGTGAAATACAATTGCCAAAATAGCAGTACCCTAAATCTGGTGTTTCAGCTGTGGCCAGCCAATTGTAATACTGTCTGCTGTCTGGCAAAGGATATATTTTTGTTCAGGGTTGAAATACAATTCCCAATTTTGCAATTCTCTAAATTAATGGTTTCTGCTGTATCAGGCCTACTTTAAATCTATCCCTAAAAGGGTATATAAGATTCAAGGTGCTGATAGGGTAATTCTCAATAACTTCACACACACGCTACAGTGCAATTCCATGTCTAATTCTGTGTGTAAACGTATAACTGTCACCCAGCGCCTAAAAAATAGGCCTTAAATTTATATTCATCCAAATCTGTCATTATTGCTTTAGCTGGTCAAGTTATTTAGTGTCCGTCAAAGCACAGTTTTTGTTATGGGTTGTAATACAATTCCCAATTTTGCAATTCTCTAAATTAGTGGTTTCTGCTGTATCAGGCCTACTTTAAATCTATCCCTAAAAGGGTATATTAGATTCAAGGTGCTGATAGGGTAATTCTCAATAACTTCACACACACGCTACTGTGCAGATCCAAGTCTAATTCTGTCCGTAAACGTATACCTGTCACCCAGCGCCTAAATAATAGGCCTCAAATTTATATTCAGCTAAATCTGTCATTAATGCTGTGCCTGTATTAGTGTAATACGGTACCTAAATATATAGCCAGATAGTGTTAGGTGTCTGTAAAAAAAGGCCTGAATTTGAATTCAATACATTGGGCCAAATAATATTTTTCTTATTGTGGTGAACGGTAACAATGAGGAAAACATCTAGTAAGGGACGCGGACATGGTCGTGGTGGTGTTAGTGGACCCTCTGGTGCTGGGAGAGGACGCGGCCGTTCTGCCACAGCCACACATCCTAGTGTACCAACTACCTCAGGTCCCAGTAGCCGCCAGAATTTACAGGGATATTTGGTGGGGCCCAATGCCGTTCTAAGGATGGTAAGGCCTGAGCAGGTACAGGCATTAGTCAATTGGGTGGCCGACAGTGGATCCAGCACGTTCACATTATCTCCCACCCAGTCTTCTGCAGAAAGCGCACAGATGGCGCATGAAAACCAAGCCCATCAGTCTGTCACATCACCCCCATGCATATCAGGGAAACTGTCTGAGCCTCAAGTTATGCAGCAGTCTCTTATGCTGTTTGAAGACTCTGCTGGCAGGGTTTCCCGAGGGCATCCACCTAGACCTTCCCCAGCGGTGGAAGACATAGAATGCACTAACGCACAACCACTTATTTTTCCTGATGATGAGGACATGGGAATACCACCTCAGCACGTCTCTGATGATGACGAAACACAGGTGCCAACTGCTGCGTCTTTCTGCAGTGTGCAGACTGAACAGGAGGTCAGGGATCAAGACTGGGTGGAAGACGATGCAGGGGACGATGAGGTCCTAGACCCCACATGGAATGAAGGTCGTGCCACTGACTTTCACAGTTCGGAGGAAGAGGCAGTGGTGAGACCGAGCCAACAGCGTAGCAAAAGAGGGAGCAGTGGGCAAAATCAGAACACCCGCCGCCAAGAGACTCCGCCTGCTACTGACCGCCGCCATCTGGGACCGAGCACCCCAAAGGCAGCTTCAAGGAGTTCCCTGGCATGGCACTTCTTCAAACAATGTGCTGATGACAAGACCCGAGTGGTTTGCACGCTGTGCCATCAGAGCCTGAAGCGAGGCATTAACGTTCTGAACCTTAGCACAACCTGCATGACCAGGCACCTGCATGCAAAGCATGAACTGCAGTGGAGTAAACACCTTAAAAACAAAGAAGTCACTCAGGCTCCCCCTGCTACCTCTTCTGCTGCTGCTGCCTCGGCCTCTTCGGCTGCTGCCGCCGCCTCGGCCTCTTCCTCCGCCTCTGGAGGAACGTTGGCACCTGCCGCTCAGCAAACATGGGATGTACCCCCAACACCACCACCTGCGTCACCAAGCATCTCAACCATGTCACACGGCAGCGTTCAGCTCTCCATCTCACAAACATTTGAGAGAAAGCGTAAATTCCCACCTAGCCACCCTCGATCCCTGGCCCTGAATGCCAGCATTTCTAAACTACTGGCCTATGAAATGCTGTTATTTAGGCTGGTGGACACACACAGCTTCAAACAGCTCATGTCACTTGCTGTCCCACAGTATGTTGTTCCCAGCCGCCACTACTTCTCCAAGAGAGCCGTGCCTTCCCTGCACAAACAAGTGTCCGATAAAATCAAGTGTGCACTGCGCAACGCCATCTGTGGCAAGGTCCACCTAACCACAGATACGTGGACCAGTAAGCACGGCCAGGGACGCTATATCTCCCTAACTGCACACTGGGTAAATGTAGTGGTGGCTGGGCCCCAGGCGGAGAGCTGTTTGGCGCACGTCCTTCCGCCGCCAAGGATCGCAGGGCAACATTCTTTGCCTCCTGTCTCCTCCTCCTCCTACTCAGCTTCCTCTTCTTCCACCTGCTCATCCAGTCAGCCACACACCTTCACCACCAACTTCAGCACAGCCCGGGGTAAACGTCAGCAGGCCATTCAGCTTGTCCTTACCTCTGGGCAGCCTGGCACACATGAGCGACTACATGCTCAGTGCCTGCGCAACGACAGCAGAGTTGCCCACATTTTAACGTGTGCGCACTACTGGGTTGCCACCCTGCTGGATCCACGGTACAAAGACAATGTGCCCACCTTACTTCCTGCACTGGAGCGTGATAGGAAGATGCGCGAGTACAAGCGCACGTTGGTAGACGCGCTACTGAGAGCATTCTCAAATGTCACAGGGGAACAAGTGGAAGCCCAAGGCGAAAGCAGAGGAGGAGCAAGAGGTCGCCAACGCAGCTGTGTCACGGCCAGCTCCTCTGAGGGCAGGGTTAGCATGGCAGAGATGTGGAAAAGTTTTGTCACCACGCCACAGCTAACTGCACCACCACCTGATACGGAACGTGTTAGCAGGAGGCAACATTTCACTAACATGGTGGAACAGTACCTGTGCACACCCCTCCACGTACTGACTGATGGTTCGGCCCCATTCAACTTCTGGGTATCCAAATTGTCCACGTGGCCAGAGCTAGCCTTTTATGCCTTGGAGGTGCTGGCCTGCCCGGCGGCCAGCGTTTTATCTGAACGTGTATTCGGCACGGCAGGGGGCGTCATTACAGACGAACGCAGCCGCCTGTCTACAGCCAATGTGGACAAGCTGACGTTCATAAAAATGAACCAGGCATGGATCCCACAGGACCTGTCCATCCCTTGTGCAGATTAGACATTAACTACCTCCCCTTAACCATATATTATTGTACTCCAGGGCACTTCCTCATTCAATCCTATCTTTATTTTCATTTTACCATTATATTGCGGGGCAACCCAAAGTTGAATGAACCTCTCCTCTGTCTGGGTGCCGGGGCCTAAAAATATCTGACAGTGACCTGTTCCAGTGGTGGGTGACATGAAGCCTGATTCTCTGCTATGACATGAAGACTGATTCTCTGCTGACATGAAGCCAGATTCTCTGCTATGGGACCTCTCTCCTCTGCCTGGGTGCCTGGGCCTAAATATCTGACAATGGACTGTTCCAGTGGTGGGTGACGTGAAGCCTGATTCTCTGCTATGACATGAAGCCTGATTCTCTGCTATGACATGAAGACTGATTCTCTGCTGACATGAAGCCTGATTCTCTGCTACGGGACCTCTCTCCAATTGATATTGGTTAATTTTTATTTATTTTATTTTTATTTTTATTCATTTCCCTATCCACATTTGTTTGCAGGGGATTTAACTACATTTTGCTGCCTTTTGCAGCCCTCTAGCCCTTTCCTGGGCTGTTTTACAGCCTTTTTAGTGCCAAAAAGTTTGGGTCCCTATTGACTTCAATGGGGTTCGGGACGAAGTTTGGGTCGGGTTCGGATCTCGAACCCGAACATTTCCGGGAAGTTCGGCTGAACTTCTCGAACCCGAACATCCAGGTGTTCGCTCAACTCTAGTCATAAACACTTATTTAAATCACATTCTTATCAGTAAAATAAGAACTGAGCTACAGTATAATGAGTGTTTATAATGTCAGTGAGCAGAGATAAGGAGCCCGTGAGCTCCCCAACTGACGGAAAATACAGAAAATCCAAAAGGTGCTACTTGAGCATCTCAGCTCTGTACAGAAAAAAGGACTCCATATTTTTAATAAAGACCAATTTGAAAAAAAAAAAAAATTGTTTAAAATGAGTACAATGCAATAATAAAAAAACATTTCTCCCAAAGGTGTACATAGCCTTTAACATTATATGGAACTGGGGCCACTCTTTGTGCCCATGCATAGGATTGGATGCCATATTATTTACCCCATACAGGGAATATGTCACAACAATTTTGGACAATTATCTGAAATAATGCATGAGTGGTACCTCAGTCCAGATGACCATTTTTATTTTCCTTCTGCCCACCCCCCTTCCCCAACTGTCATCACTCATAGTTGTGCTGAAATACATAGTCAAGACTGCTGTGCAGTGCTGACATAATGGAGAGGACTCCTGTGTGCATGCATAGCAGTCCTGTAATGTATTTAGCACAGATCTAAGTGTGGGGAGGGGAGACAAGGGCCAGAAGTAAAAATATATATATGTCAATCTAAATTATGCATATATTATTGCAAATAATAGTCCAAACTTGTGGTGACAGACACCCTTTAAGGACCAAGGCAATTTTGGCACTGAGGTTATTGCTTTTCATTCTTACCTTCAAAGAACTCTAATTATTTTTCTATGAACATAGCCCTATGAGGGGTTGTTTTTGTACCTTATTTTTCTGACACCCATGCCAATTTAAATATTTTTCTTATTTTCAGCAATAGAGATCTGTAGTTTGCGAAATAAGCTGTAGTTTCATAATTTTTTTTAATATTGTGCCACTTTTAAATACCTGTACATAGGACTTTTTGATCATGTTTTATTTACCGTAATTGCTCAGTTTATCAGATGGAGTAAATAATATCCTGGACATTTTCAAGTGTGGTGATACCAGTTATGTATATTATTATATTTTGTAATAGGTTTCTGTATTGAAAAGGGTTTTAGAATTTTTTTAGCATTTCTTTAAAACTTAATGATTTTTTTTTACATCATGTCATTGGTTGCTAAGGGATTACAGCAAAGAATTAGCCTATCGCATCTTGCACCTATTTTTTGGGCTGGTGACTGACCCAAAGAATCCAACATGATTACTAACATCTGATACAATTCAGCTTCAGTCTTGAAGTACCGGAACATCCCACATGACCGCTGACGTCAGTGATTGGCTGCAATGGTCATATGGTGTAGTCAGGGATATCAGCATTGCAGAACTGGAAACAGAGATTGCTGGAAGAAACACAGCAGCATTGCTGGAGTATTAGGAAATTGAACTGGTGAGTAATGCTTCCCTGTCTTTAACAAAATTGTTTGGGGTTTTGCTTTAAATTAAAATTTTTATTGACATTATATATTTCCCCATATTGATGGGGTTTTTTTGCCACAAGAACAACAAAGACTGTCTGCATAATAATCTAATAACCCACCCCTATCAGCACACTGGCCTCGAAACATGGAACAAATAGACAACCACAAAACATTGGGGTGACGCATGTGCCGGCCCCAGCTTTATTAAACAAAACTGTATAAAACATTTTCAACTTTTGTTAATTAAAGTGCAAAAAACAGCAGAGAATTATCTACTGTGTTATCCAAAACATGTCCTTATGCCAACCGTCACTATGACATGGGGTACCATGCTCTCTATGGCCCTTCAAGGATTACCAACCTACCTGCTGTGACATTGAAAGCAACACTGACTGAATCACAAGAAAGGAACAAGGAAAAAAGGGGGCGGGTTGGAGGGAAATGTAAACCCTGGCCAATTAACTCCTGCCTTAACTCCCTAAGTAGACCTTTCCGTAACTTAAAGAGATTTAAAGGGGACAATACCCAAATTGCTGCCAGTCATGGGCCCTTACGTTATTTGCTAATGGGCCCTAAATAATAATACAAATTTCAGCCAGAATGTATTTGGAATGTTATTTTTAATGATTCTGGCAATTTTTTGAAATTTCCAAAATGCTGAATAACTAGAAAAGCCAAATCCCATCTGTGCAGCTATATGGGCACTTTCTGGAACATATCCAGGTCTTTAATCTAACATTTTCTATTGTATAGAATATTTTGAGACATAATGAGGAATAACACATTTCAGCCATCTGGACTGGTCTTCTGCTTCATGCTCTGACATTGTAAATTCTATTCTAACAGTACTTATTCTGTTGTAGTTTTTCTGTGGTATGCAAAACTGAGCTTAAAATATATGTTCACAACCGACCAAAATGTAGCAAGCAAAATTGAGGAACTTTAGGTTCATCCAACTTCACCACAGACCTTTACACTTGTCGCTCTGGCATCAGTGTATTTCCTTGTATAACAAAGAATGAGGCATGAACAAATTCAGTCCTTGTTTGCCTCAACATCCGTCATCTAGGACAGTAGTGAGAACCTTGTTGATCTAATGGAAAAATAGGAAAGGTGTTGTCTATAAGCTGTAACAGGGAGCTGTCTTAATGGGTATATAAGGTGGGCATAGGGGTGGGATTCAAATTTTTAAGAACAGGTTCCCTACTCAACGGCAAATATGCGGCGTCATGACACATGTTTACCTATACATACACCATATATATACACACAACACACATACACATAAATACCCCATGTATACACTACACACACATACCACAAAACTTTTAAATAGCCTAAGGAGCTAAACTATCAATGTTGAAGTTTTTTTTCCAGCGCTGGCCCACACCTCTAACTCCTCCCAATGTCTATCTGTACATGTCCCAACCCTGCTTAGTCTCCACAGTGCCCCACACACAGTACATAGTTATGCCAGATCTGGGATGGTTGGGAGGTATGCCTACATAAACAGACTATATAGACACTACACTCACATAATCACATATACAATATACACCATACAGTATATAAATGACCCCTAGGCTACACTTACAGTAGATTTACTTACACCATATACATTTTATACACATTTGTACCTTGCACTAAAGACATATTTGCAGACATATTATATTCTGTGCTATCCAGAATACAGCACCACAAACCTCTTATATCAAGTGACTTCTCCTCTGATGCAGACCTTCTCTTTCTTCATCTTCTCCTTTGAGAGCAGACCGCCATGATGATTTTTCACCCATCTCTTGTCTCTGCAGTTTGACAAAAGACATCTTAGGTTCCTACTTTTCCATCATCCTCATACCTTCTTAACAACTCACCTGCCACCTTCAATAATAATAATAATGTGCACTAGTTCAAAAATACTCCCGTTCTGTGTGCCAGTACAAAAAATTTCCTCAGTGCCCCCAGTTGAGCTAATGTCCCCATAGTGCCTCCATAATGTGTGCAAGTATAAAACACCCCTATATAATGCGCCTGATAAATGCTCACATAGTGCTCCTCTCCTCTTCCCCATAGTGCCCCCATAATGTGCCAGCATAAGATTCCCCCATAGTGTCCCCCAGAATGTGCTAGTATAAATGCCCCTTCTTAGTGCCCCCATAGTGTGCCTATATAATATGCCCCCATAGTGTTCTTCCTTCCCTCCAACACCATAGTGTCCCCATAATGTGCCAGTATAAGATGCCCCCATAGTGTTCCCTATGTGCTAGAAATGCCCCCAGTAGATGCCCCCCATGTGCCAGCAATGCCGCCAGTAGATGCCCCCATAGTGTCCACATGTGCCAGCAATTTCCCCAGTAGGTGTCCACATGTGCCAGCAATGTCCCCAGTAGATGCCCCCATAGTGTCCACATGTGCCAGCAATGTCCCCAGTAGATGTCCCCATAGTGTCCACATGTGCCAGCAATGTCCCCAGTAGATGCCCCCCATAGTGTCCCCCATGTGCCAGCAATGTCCCCAGTAGATGCCCCCCATAGTGTCCCCAATGATGTGCCAGTAGATGCCCCCATAGTGTCCCCATGTGCCAACAATGTCCCCAGTAGATGCCTTCATAGTGTCTCCATGTGCCAGCAATGCCCCCAGTAGATGCCCCCCATAGTGTCCCCCATGTGCCAGCAATGCCCCAGTAGATTCCCCCATAGTGTCCACATGTGCCAGCAATGTCCCCGGTAGATGCCCCCATAGTGTCCCCCATGTGCCAGCAATGTCCCCAGTAGATGCCCCCCATAGTGTCCCCAAAGATGTGCCAGTAGATGCCCCCATAGTGTCCCCATGTGCCAGCAATGTCCCCAGTAGATGCACTCATAGTGTCCCCCATATGCCAGCAATGCCCCTAGTAGATACCCCCATAGTGTCCCCCATGTGTTAGCCATGCAGCCATTAGATACTCCCATAATGTTGCATATGTGCAAACAATGCCCCCAGTTTCGCCACAGAAAAGCAAAGAAAAAACAAATAAACACTTACCCCCACCCTGTCAGCGATGCAATGCAGGCCTCTTCCGGCCTGTGTCCCGCTCTGTACCGGCCTCTGATAGGCTGCTGGACTTATGCCAGCAGCCTATCAGAGGAACAGGGAAGGGATGTCCTGCCCTGCTGCAGTGCAGTGTTCATCTGCATCGCTGTCCTGAGGACGGTGATACAGATGAATGTGGGGAGATGAGCGCTTCCACAATGCAAGTGCTCATCTCCCGCCGCACCGGATCGGGATTCAGCCAGTTCTCCAATCCGGCTGTAATTTTAACAACCGGATCTGTAGAACTGGAGCAAACCAGCTGAATCCCATGCCTGTGTGTGCAGTAAGGTTCCATTATTGCTGTCATGGGTAAAAGGGACAAGTTATTTCAGATTTGCAAAAAAGGATAATTATTGGCTTTCAGTCCAAGGGTGAAAGTAATTCTGAATCTGCACAGTTTATGAACTGTTCTCATGCTGCTATGGTAAAAGTGTATCTCGAGTGGAAAAATGGAACCACTGTGAATAAGCAACATGGAAACTGTAAAGCACCACAAGCCATTGATGTAAGAGGTGCACATGTGGCGGAGCGACAAGATACAAGGGAGCAGCTTGCCTTCAAAATGAACCGGTGGCTATCAAACGTGTCTAAAACAACAGTTCAACGAACACTACCCTACCCTGCGTATGGTTACTACTAGTGATCAGAGACATTTTAAAAAATTGGCTGCTTCTCAAGATTCTCACCACCTGTGAGGAACACAATAGCAGTGCACGGGTTCATATAGGCAAAGGCAAGCAGGCATCACATAGTTGTGGAGGGAAAATACTGGCCAGCGTGAGAATTTTTCACAAAGTCACAGGTGGATGTAAGTGTGGCAATATGCAGGATATGTGGGCTAAAGGTGAGGCACGGCCAGAATGCTAATGTAGGCACGTCAGCCCTACGTCAACACATTGAGCACCACCGTGGTGTGGGAAAACCGTGCCACTCATTTAGTGTTACAGCCAGATGCAACAACTACTGCATCTTGTACCAGGCTGCACCCCCTCTCCAGCTGTCAGGGCTTGTCAACATCAGCAGAAGGAAGCTGTCATTCTTTCCCATCGACTTCAATGTTGTCTTTTGCTCTGATGCTCCTCCTTCTTATCATCACTTGTTTCGACAGCAATCGATCACCGAGGCAATTGCAAAAAGGCAACAGTTTGCATGCACTCATCCAGTGGTGCAGAAGCAGAATGTGCACCTGGCCAAGTTGCTGGTATTACAGTCCTTCCCATTCCATGTACTATGGTTGTCCTCATGGCTTGAGTCCGCCCAAGGTGGAGATTACCAAGCTGACATTACTTTCCAAAAAAAACTATACCAACCCTGCACATGTACGATGAACAAAAAGTGGGCCAGTCCTTGGGCCTCTTGGTGTCTGGTAGAGTTCATGCTAGTGCTGACATATGGAGTAAATATGGTCAAGAACAATATAGGTCGTTCACAGCTCACTGGGTAAATGTAGTTTTGGCCCAGTAACTTGGCCAGGTGATGACTAGTGTTGATCACGAATATTCGAATTGCGAATTTTAATCGCGAATATCGGCACTTCGAGAAATTCGTAATCGCGAATATTAGATTTTAAAAAAAATACCAGTTCATGCGAATTCTCGAATATATGGCGAATATTTGCCCAAATATTCGCGAAATATAGCGAATTCGAATATTGCCCCTGCCGCTCATCACTAGTTATGACAATGCCGCATTGTAATGCTGGGATTTCTGCGCCAATGTCTTCCTCTGCCTCCTCATCCTCCACCTTGTTCTTACTCCCCCCTCTAGGCATAGTTTACAGTGGTCTTCCAGCCTCGTCAGCCTGGCTGAATGGAGCCACACCGGGGAGGAACTGCTCAGTGTCATCAGTAAAGAAATCAAACACTGGCTGTCTCCTCGCCAACTGGAGATAGGATTCATGGTTACTGATAATGGGAAGAACATTTTGTCTGCTCTGCATCAGAGGCTGACCCATGCACCCTGCCTTCAATCTCGTTGTCACTCAGTTCCTCAAGTTTTCCACTGAACTACAAGAGCTGTTAATAATGTCCAGGAAACTGTGAACTTCAGCCACTCTTACCGTGCTAAACACATCCTCCTTGAGCTGCAGATGCAACGTTTTCACCCGTTGGAACTCCACGCTCCTTATGTTAGAGCACTACCAATGCTGCTGCTGCCACCCACCCCCACGGGGCCACTACTTGAATATTGGTGCACTGCACAGTTATGTACATGGCAATAAATAATAGCATAGTCTGTAGTTCAGCAGTCTCCTACATACTCCCTGCACTCTCCCTGCAGTCTCCCTGCAGTTTAACTACCAAGCCTTCACACTGAGATTGGGCCACCAAGTGGGATGGATATGATCAGTCAGATTGGGCTGGGTATACCAGATTTATAGCGATTTGTGACAAATTAATTCTGAACTAATCAAATTTCTGCGTGAACTTTGGCGAAGCTGCCAAATCACATTTTTCAAAACTTTGCTCATCTCTAGTTGGCATGTCAAGTGAGAAACATCAGAAAACAAACTCACTGTAATTATTGCTACAAGAACTGACGGCATTTTGAAATGATTTGGGTATGAATACATCCTTGCAGACCATGTACACCGATACATGCTGATTGTCTTTCACATAAAATATCCAACATTAGTTGGAAGAGCATGGTTACTGTTTTTGTAAGCTTTATGAGACACATCTAGGTTTTAGAGGAGAAAAATTCGTTAAAAAAATAATCAGACCTCAGATCAGACGACCATATCAGATTTCCATATCATGCCCCATATCAGATCTCAGATCAAAACCCATATTAGGATGCAGATCAGACCCCCATATCAGACCCCAATATCAGACCCCCCTATCAGACCTAACATCAGACCCCCATATAAGACCTGCATATCAGACCTCAGATCAGACTCCCATATCAGATCCACATATCAGACCTCAGATCAGACCCTCATATCAGATTCTCATATCAGACCCACATATCAGACCCCAGTATTAGACCCCCATATAAGACCCCTATGTCATACCTCAGGTCAGACCCCTATATCAGACCTCTGATCAGACACCCATATCAGAACTCTGATCAGACCTCAAATCAGACCCCCATATCAGAGCAGATAAAAAATAACTAAATAGACCTACCTCTCTGGATGGCACACTGCACTCACTGCTTCCTGTTATTCTCCAGGCTGGCACTGCACTGTGACCTGACATTGCACAGCATCAGGTTATAGTGAGTGCAGTATGTCCTGACGGTGTACGTAGTCAGGACAGTGCAATGCAGGCTCGGGGAAACAGCGTTTGCAGTGCTTCACTCACAGCTCCTGCATACTAGTGAGCACTTTCATAATGGAAACGCTCACTAGTATTCACTTTATAAGACGACCTGGCATTTTCCCCCCACTTTTGGGGGAAAAGTGTATTTATAAAGTGAAAAATACAGAATATTATAAGTAACAGCTAGCACTATTTTTAAAAGATTATACATTTATTAAAGGGGTTGTCTCATCATAGACAATGGGGGCATATGGCTAGGCTATGCTCCCATTATCTGGGATGGAGCCCCTCAAGGTGGTGGCTGGAGGACTCCGGTCCAGTCACAACCAAGCCGGCTCCCCATAGAAGTGAATGGGAGCGCACCACACATGACCAGGCACCGCTCCCATTCACTTCTATGGGCTCGACGGAAATTTTCACCGAACCCATAGAAAACGAATGGAGGGCGGCTGCGCATGTGCAGTGCACCCTCCTTCACTTTCGGGGCTCCATTCTCTATATAGGTGCAGGTCCCAGTGGTGGGACCCGCACCTATTAGACAATGTGGGCATATTCTAGCGATCTGCCCCCATTGTCTATGATGAGACAACCCCTTTAATTAAGGTCTAATGATTTAGAAAGTAATGCTTGTAATTAGATGAAAAAATTGTATCCAGAAATTCATCCTCTGAATGGTATACCGCAAGATAAAGTTTCGAGACCACAATTGCTCAACTTATTTGTTAATGATACAGAGAATGGGATTTAATAACACATTTTCTGTCTTTGCAGATGGCACTAAGCTGTGTAATGTTAGGCAGTCCTTAGTAGATGGCTGCAAGTTAAAAGCTGAGATAGTAACATAGTACATAAGGCCGAAAAAAGACATTTGTCCATCCAGTTCAGCCTGTCATCCTGCAAGTTGATCCAGAGGAAGGCAAAAAAAAAAAAGGTAGAAGCCAATTTTCCTCACTTTAGGGGAATAAAAAATTCCTTCCCAACTCCAATCAGACAATCAGAATAACTCCCTGGATCAATGACCCCTCTCTAGTAGCTATAGCCTGTAATATTATTAAACTCCAGAATTACATCCAAGACAAATTTAATGTTTTTTCTGGTTCTATGTAAATAATACTTAAAAGTTGTATAAAAGAAGGGGAGCGGAGCTAGCCGCGTGCTGTGATGGCTGCCTGAGTTCAGAGCTCCTCAGCATAGCTGCTGCTTATTTCAGCATAACGAGCTTAAATCCCTCATGACTAGTGATGAGGGTCAGGGGCAATATTCGAATTTGCTATATTTCGCGAATATTTGGTAGAATAGTCGACATATATTTGTGAATTCGAGATTATTTTCTTGATCGCGAAAAATCGGCAATGTAATGCACGCAAAATACAGGCGTGGGTCACTATAGCTACATTTTTCAAGCTGCTAGAAGTTTCCAGAGACTGGGGAAAATGGTTGGCATGGCAGAACATTACAATAGCTTCATATGCAGTTAGAGTGCTCCAATATATTTGCGATTGTGAGATCGGCACTAATGATGCAAATATTTTGGCGCAATACGAGCAACTTCACATTTTAACAGGTCTGACTACTTATTAGTGATTGGTGCACTAAGTATTGTTGTGAACTTGGGACCTCACAGCACTATGTATGTATGTAGCATGTATGTATGGACAGCAGAACCTATCAGCTACACGATATCACTATCTAACCTACACTGACTTTCTCCCATTAACTATCCGTATTATATATAGCTAACTAATTAACTATCTAATGTATCGACACAGTAAAGCAGAGAGCACAGCAATAACAATGCTGTCTCTCTCAGATCTGCAAAATAGAAACATAGAAACATAGAATGTGTCGTCAGCTCAGAACCATTTGGCCCATCTAGTCTGCCCAATATACTGAATACTATGAATAGCCCCTGGCCCTATCTTATATGAAGGATGGCCTTATGCCTATCCCATGCATGCTTAAACTCCTTCACTGTATTTGCAGCTACCACTTCTGCAGGAAGGCTATTCCATGCATCCACTACTCTCTCAGTAAAGTAATACTTCCTGATATTACTTTTAAACCTTTGCCCCTCTAATTTAAAACTATGTCCTCTTGTAGCAGTTTTTCTTCTTTTTAATATTCTCTCCTCTTTTACCTTGTTGATTCCCTTTATGTATTTAAAAGTTTCTATCATATCCCCTCTGTCTCGTCTTTCTTCCAAGCTATACATGTTAAGGTCCTTTAATCTTTCCTGGTAAGTTTTATCCTGTAATCCATGTACTAGTTTAGTAGCTCTTCTCTGAGCTCTCTCCAAAGTATCAATATCCTTCTGGAGATATCGTCTCCAGTACTGCGCACAATACTCCAAATGAGGTCTCACTAGTGCTCTGTAGAGCGGCATGAACACCTCCCTCTTTCTACTGGTAATGCCTCTCCCTATACACCCAAGCATTCTGCTAGCATTTCCTGCTGCTCTATGACATTGTCTGCCTACCTTTAAGTCTTCTGAAATAATGACCCCTAAATCCCTTTCCTCAGATACTGAGGTTAGGACTGTATTACTGATTTTATATTCTGCTCTTGGGTTTTTACGTCCCAGGTGCATTATCTTGAACTTATCAACATTAAATTTTAGTTGCCAGATTTTTGACCATTCCTCTAATTTTCCTAAATCCTTTTCCATTTGGAGTATCCCTCCAGGAACATCAACCCTGTTACAAATCTTTGTGTCATCAGCAAAAAGACACACCTTACCAGCGAGGCCTTCTGCAATTTCGCTGATAAAGATATTAAACAATATGGGTCCCAGAACAGATCCCTGAGGTACCCCACTGGTAACAAGACCATGGTCTGAATATACTCCATTGACTACAACCCTCTGTTGTCTGTCCCTCAGCCACTGCCTAATCCATTCAACAATATGGGAGTCCACGCACAAAGACTGCACTTTATTGATAAGCCTTCTATGTGGGACAGTATCAAAAGCCTTACTAAGGTCCAGATAAGCGATGTCTACTGCACCTCCGCCATCTATTATGTTAGTCACCCAGTAAAAAGAAAATCAATAAGATTAGTTTGACATGATCTCCCTGAAGTAAACCCATGCTGTTTTTCATCTTTCAATCCATGGGATTTTAGATGTTCCACAATCCTCTCCTTAAGTATGGTTTCCATTAATTTCTCCACTATTGATGTCAGGGTTACTGGCCTATAGTTGCCAGATTCCTCCCTACTACCTTTCTTGTGAATGGGCACAACATTTGCCAATTTCCAATCTTCTGGGACGACTCCTGTTGCCAGTGATTGGTTAAATAAATCTGTTAATGGTTTTGCTAGTTCGCCTCTGAGCTCTTTTAATAGCTTTGGGTGTATCCCATCAGGCCCCTGTGACTTATTTGTATTAATTTTAGACAGCTGACTTAGGACCTCTTCCTCTGTAAATACACATGCATCAAAAAGTTCATGTAAAATGTAAAGGAGATAACCAGTGGCACTAAACCAAACCTAAAATTGTCAGGATGCAACTGCCGAGGAGTGGTGCCTCACGGAGGTGCTCAGCTTGTAGCTGCAGTGAGCACATATGATAAAAAGAAAAAGAAAACAAAACGAGCGGCACTCACCGTTGATAGGCAGGTAACTTTATTCCATGGCAGGAGGGGGGTGCAAGGGTTGCAGATACAGCAGCAAGTAAGCAACAGCCGTTTCGCGCGTGTATGCGCTTCTTCTGGCTTTCCAACACTGAAGCGGTCACGGCACCTTCTTATAGTGCACAGGAAGCCGCATCATCGCAGTAATTTGCTTAATTACTAAGTAATCAACACCTGGCCTCTCAAGAGGGAGGGCAGGGATTACAGTCAGGCTGGACCTCTTCAATGATGTAAGGTGCATATGTGAACATACATAAACCAATAAGAACAAATCAAAATACGAAAATACAATAAGCAAGAGTGGTTCATTACAAAAATACGTTCATATCTATTTTTTCATTTAGTCCCAGCGGACCCAATGCATCCGTGCGTAGGATCCATAAAGTTTCTCTTCTCAGAAGCTCCCTTTCTCTGTCACCACCTCTTTCAGTGCGGTTAACTACTTCAAGGCCAGCAAAAGTCAGCACATTGGGATTTCCACTATGTGCCCTGTTCACATGATCTATTAACCGCGGAACACCCTTTCCTGTTTTTAAGGAGTTTAGGTGTTCGCGGAATCTTTCAAATAAGCAGCGGATAGTTTTTCCGATGTAGAAGCGTCCGCATCTACATAAAATTATATAAACCACAAATTTGCTGCGGCAGGTAATAAGTGGAAAAACCCTATGTTCTATCCCTGCAACAGAGATCACTTGTAGTTGGGAATTGAAGCTGCAGAAGGAAATTCAGTCCTATGGCCGATAAGATAAAACAGGTCATAAAGAAAAATTGGAGTATCCTAGTGAGGGACGATTCCCTAAAACAATTGAAAGATATGAAACCAGTGATAGCGTTTAGAAGATGCCATACTATACGCGATCAAGTGGTAACTAGCCATTTCAGAAAAAAACGTCTCACATGGCTGTCTGAACAGAGACCAAAAGGGAATAGGAGTTGCAGAAGCTGTTCCTTCTGCAGCTTCAATTCCCAACTACAAGTGATCTCTGTTGCAGGGATAGAACATAGGGTTTTTCCACTTATTACCTGCCGCAGCAAATTTGTGGTTTATATAATTTTATGTAGATGCGGACGCTTCTACATCGGAAAAACTATCCGCTCCTTAAAAACAGGAAAGGGTGTTCCGCGGTTAATAGATCATGTGAATAAGGCACATAGTGGAAATCCCAATGTGCTGACTTTTGCTGGCCTTGAAGTAGTTACCGCACTGAAAGAGGTGGTGACAGAGAAAGGGAGCTTCTGAGAAGAGAAACTATATGGATCCTACGCACGGATGCATTGGGTCCGCTGGGACTAAATGAAAAAATAGATATGAGCGTATTTTTGTAATGAACCACTCTTGCTTATTGTATTTTCGGATTTTGATTTGTTCTTATTGGTTTATGTATGTTCACATATGCACCTTACATCATTGAAGAGGTCCCGCTTGACTGTAATCCCTGCCCTCCCTCTTGAGAGGCCAGGTGTTGATTACTTAGTAATTAAGCAAATTACTGCGATGATGCGGCTTCCTGTGCACTATAAGAAGGTGCCGTGACCGCTTCAGTGTTGGAAAGCCAGAAGAAGCGCATACACGCGCGAAACGGCTGTTGCTTACTTGCTGCTGTATCTGCAACCCTTGCACCCCCCTCCTGCCATGGAATAAAGTTACCTGCCTATCAACGGTGAGTGCCGCTCGTTTTGTTTTCTTTTTCTTTTTATCACAATATGCATCAAAAGATTCATTAGTCTTCTTTCCTAACTAAGGTCCTTTTTCTTCATTTTCCTTAGTAAAAACTGAACAGAAGTATTCATTGAGGCAGTCAGCTAGTTCTTTATCTTCTTCCATATACCTTCCTTCTTTTGTTTTTAATTTGGTAATTCCTTGTTTTAGTTTCCTTTTTTCATTTATATATCTGAAGAATGTCTGCATAAAATACTGCATACAAGGGCTGCTGGGGAGGTTCTTATACTGTATAGTAAGGGGTAGGCAACTTTCTTATTGGTTGCTAGGGATGTTGCTTATCTCAGACAAAGACATTGCAGCCTTCTCATTGGCCCACAAGCAAGAAGGGAGGTTACTGATGAAAAAAATATTTTGAATATTCAAAATTACGAATATATATCACTATATTCTAAATATTCGCGAATTCTAGAAGTGCCAATGTTCGCGATTAATATTCGCTATTCGAATATTCACGCCCAACAATACTCTTAACATGGTTAAATCTGCTCGGGAGAGGAACGAGAGCAGATTGGGCACATCGCAAATGGGAAAGAACCTACCAGACATGGATAAATTCCTCAAGAAATGAGGTGCATCCCCAGCATGTAGAAGCAAGATGGCGCCAGGAAGCAGCAGACCTGCGGCCTCACACGAGGAGTTAGATGGAGAAAGTTCCTGCGCCATGTCGGAAGCTGTCGCGGACACTGAAGACTTACCTCTCTCCAGAGCCTTTTTCAAGAAAATCCAATATAAAGCACTATCTCCGCTACAAAGGGACATCGGGGACATCAAAACCGACATCAAACAGATCGGGAACCGCGTAGTGGCGCTGGAGGAGGCCCAAGCTGCCGTGATACAACACAGTGTATCGTTGGAACTTTTATTACATTCATACCAAACACACCTCAAATGCAGCTTTATTGCAAATTGAGGATCATGAGAATAGATGCAGGAGGAAAAATATAAGTATAAGAGGTGTACCGGAAGATGTATCAGTGGAGGGCCTACCTCGAGCGGTATCTACCATTTTTTCCTCGCTAGTCGGAGAAGAGAGAGCTTCCCAAATAGTGGTAGAAAGGTCCCACAGAGGATTAAGGCCTAAACCCCCGTCTGGTGGCCCGTCGAGGGACGTCATTTGTGGTTTATTAAACTACCTAAATACAGCTGCCTTGCTACAAGCTGCTAGAGATATGAGGGGCATTTCGTATAATCCAAATATTTCAAGATCTGGCCCCAAATACTCTAGCTAAAAGAAGAGCGATGAAACCGCTCACAGACGCTCTTAGGGCACACAAGCTCACAGTGAGATGGTTGTTTCCCTTCGGCCTGTCTACAATCAAAAATAACCAGCAAATTATTATTAGAACACCGTCTGATCTAGCGGAGGCGTGGGACAAGTTGGGCATTAATCTGGTGGAAGTTTCTCCATGGCTTCCGGTGTCTTCTGTTTCACAGCTGCAAGACCTACTCAAAACCCCATCAAGGCAAGTGGTTCGGAAGGCAAAATCTCCCAAGACAAAGAAGATCCAGCATAAGGGTACTGCTAGATATGTGGACTTTGAAAGTTCCCGTACAGTCAAGTCTCCATATCCTTTACAATTATTGTAGGACTAAAGCCTTGATTTAACATGTTTATTTTACAGTATCTCTATTATTTTATTTGCCTATATTCAAGAGTGCTTCCTCCTTGAGAAGGAATTAGTCCCAAGAATCTACCTTACTTTATAGTACATGTCTCTTGGAGAGGGTTAGCCAATATAGCACAGTCTTAACTTGCACAAATTACTTTTCTGCTCTACTCTTTCTATCTTTCCTTTCTTCTTTTTTCCCTATTTAAAGCGCGTTATAAATGCAACACTTTATATCCACATGGACCCCCGGGCCCAATTAAAAATGTGAATAGGCAGTCGACTATTAGGCTGATAATGGTTCCCCCCCACTTGGTGTTCGTTGTCTCTCTTGGCTGGGGCTCTGAGGCTATAAGTTTGGTTGTAGTTAATGGAAGGAGATGGTGTCTGCTGGGAGAGATGAGAGTACCCTATATGTTTATCATATTATCAGTAATTCAATTCAGAATGCTTGGCTTGCGTTCTTGTATATATTTGTTTCTGTTTTCCAGAGTCGGTGGTGATACCATATCAAGAAACATCACACGGATGTCCGATGGCTGACTTACATATCTGGTCACATAATGTTAATGGCCTGAATGGTCCACAAAAACGTAGACAGATGTTCAACTTATTATATAAACAGAAGGCGGAGATTGTTTTATGGCAGGAAACCCATAATCATATACCAAGTCTCCCTTCTTCAGCATATTCCCAATGGTATCAAGCTACCCATTCATCAGCATCTAGGGGAGTTTCAATAACAATCAAATATTATATTCCATTCAAACTATCCAAATCATTTACAGATCCAGACAGGGACACTTTACAACACTAAAATTACTATTGCTAATTTTTATGCGCCTAATAAAAACCAAGTCCATTGGTTAGTGGCTGCTCTGAGGACATTGAAGGAATATGCACCTTGAGAGCTTACATCACAGTTCTCCATAAGGAGGGCAAAGACCCAGAGGAATCTGGGAATTTTAGACCTATTTCACTTCTTAATTGTGACCTCAAGTGGTGGTCAAAGCTCTTAACCCATAGAATAGCTCCTCTTTTATCTAAACGTATAGATCCTGAGCAAGTATGTTTTGTACCAGGAAGAGAGGGGAAACATAATATATGGAAAATAGCTCATGTAATTTCTGCTGCTAAACAGAGGAAATCTCCCCTTCTACTCCTTGGGACTGATGCCGAAAAGGCTTTTGATAGAGTTAAATGGGAATTTATGGTTGAAACGATGAAGAAATTCAACTTCCCCAACAATTCATCACAACTGTCCTCTCTCTATACTCTCAACCCACATGGCACACTGTAAAACATTATATGCGAGTGCCTGAGGGTGAGCTGACCCTGCAAAACATTATATGCAAGGGCCTGCAGCTGAGCTGACCCTCTAAAAAATTATATGCGAGAACCTGCATGTCGAGAACCTGCATGTGAGCTGACCCTGTGAAAGATTTGAGTTGCGGGCCTGTAGGTGAGCTGACCCAGTAAAAGATTTTAGGTGCGGGCCTGCAAGTGAGCAGACCCAGTAAAAGATTTGAGTTGCGGGCCTGCAGGTGAGCCGACTCAGTAAAATATTTTAGGTGCGGGCCTGCATACGAGCTGACCCAGTAAAAGATTGTAGTTGCGGGCCTGCAGGTGAACTGACCCTTTAAAAGATTTTAGTTGCGGGGCTGCTGATGAGCTGACCCTCTAAAAAATTATATGCGAGGACCTGCTGGTGAGCTGACCATTTTAAAAATTGTGTAGATGAGGGCCTGCTACCGAGCTGACCATTTAAAAAATAGGGTGGACGAGGGCCTGCTGCCAAGCTGACCATCTTAAAAATGTTGAGGATGAGGGCTTGCTGCTGAGCTGACCATTTAAAAAATGTTGTGGTCGAGAGCCACAGCTCAGTCATGTCTCTTATCCCCTGCCACAGCTTTGCGGCGTGTGCTGTTTGTCACCTAAGCAAATACGCCTGTTGCCGATTCCCCACTGCAGTGCTACACTGCTTCCAGCTACTGACCGATGGCTGACTGGTGCTGCAAGATAATAATTCTGAGGTGAAAGTGGAAGAGGAGGCGGAGGAGGAGAAGGGGGGTTGCAGCCACTAACTTAGGTGGCGGCGGAAACCCTGATGGAAGTAGGGCACGCAATCTTTGGTGTCGGTAGCACCTGTGCCGTCCCAGGGTACGACTCGCTCCCGGTCTCCACAACGTTCACCCAGTGTGCCGTCAGGGAAATGTAGCATCCCTGGCCAAAAGCGCTTGTAATGTTGCTGCCACCACCACTTAATAAAAAATTAAACTGAATGAATGTCACTGATATTTAGGATGCACACACGTTATACAGGAGGCATAGCGCAAGTAACGTCGCTGCCACCACCGCCTAATAAAAAATTTTACTGAATGAATGTCACTAATATTTAGGATGCGCACATGTTTTACAGGAAATGGCCTGCTGCCACTTTGTTGACCATAGATAACTTCTGCCTGATCGCGCGTTCTAGTGACGTCTATGATCCAGTTGGATATCTTTCCTATCAACTTTCCAAGTAACAATCAGCTCAAAACCATTGTAACTACGAGTAACGGGGAATCAGTGATTGATTCCGGAGAGGGATCCTGAGAAACGGCTACGGCTACCACATCCAAGCAAGGCAGCATGCGCACAAATTACCTATTAGGTATAATGAGCTGAGGGCCTGCAGGTGAGCTGACCATTTTAAAGATTTGAGGTGCGGGCCTGCAGGTGAGCTGACCCTGTAAAAGATTTTAGGTTTGGGACTGCAGATGAGCAAACCCTCTAAAAAATTATATGTGAGGGCCTGCTGGTGAGCGGACCCTCTAAAAAATTATATTCGAAGGCCATATTTGCGAGGGCATTATATGTGACGAATAAGAAATGCATGTTGATATGATGAAAAAGGAGGAGGAGGATGAGAAAAGGAAGATTCAACCATATACCCTTGTTTGTGGTGGAATGGGTGCATGGGAATACAGTCTATTAACTACATTAAAAACAGCACATGTAAAATGCCTTTATGTTCATCAGCATTCCCCTGGTGGAGTCGAAAAGTCATGGTCAATCCAGGCCTTGTTCATTTTTATATGAGTCAACCTGTCACCATTTTCAGTTGACAGGTGGATACGCTTATGTGTTATAATGAAACCAGGACCACTAAATACACGCTCAGACAAAACGCTGGCGGCAGGGCAGGCCAGCACATCCAAAGCATAGATCGCCAGTTCGTGCCACGTGTCCAGCTTCGACACCCAGTAGTTGTAAGGCACTGAGGGATCATTGAGGACGCAGACACGGTCTGCTATGTACTCCTTCACCATCTTCCAAAATGTTTCTCTCCTTGTGGTCGTAGGCCGCACATCAGGGTAAGGGTGCTGGAAGGGTGTCATGAAACTGTCCCATGCTTTGGAGAGTGTTGCCCTGCCTCTGTTGGAACTGCTGTGTGTTCCCCTTGTATCCCCTCCTTGGTTGACCAAGGAAGTATGGCCTCTGCCGCCAGCGTTGTCAGATTGAAAATTTTGAAGCAATTTTCCAACAAGGATCTTCTTATATTGCACCATTTTGCTTGTCCTCTCCACCAGAGGGATGAGAGATGAGACGTTCTCTTTGTAGCTGGGGTCGAGAAGGGTCAACAACCAGTAATCCTCGTTGTTTAAAATGTGTATAACGCGTGGGTCGTGGGAAAGGCAGCCTAACATGAAGTCAGCCATGTGTGCCAGAGTACCAACAGGCGAGACTTCGCTGTCGTCATAAGGAGGATCACTCCCAATCTCTTCATCCTCTTCCTCCTCTTCTGCTCCGCCCAAGCAGAAAAGATGGAATTAAACTTCTATGGGTACTACCCTCTGTAGCTGAGGCAACCGTCTCCTGCTCCTCCTCCTCCTCTTCAGCCTCCAATTCACGCTGAGAAGACAAACTGAGGGTGGTCTGGCTATCATCAACCTGTGTAATGTCTTCCCCCATTTCCACCTCTTCCACATGCAAAGCGTCATCCTTAATTTTAAGCAGCGAGCGTTTGAGAGGACACAGAAGTGGGATGGTGACGCTGATAATACCATTATCACCGCTCACCATCTGTGTTGATTCCTCAAAGTTGCGTAAAACCTCACAGAGGTCAGACATCCATGCCCACTCCATGCTTGTGAATAGCGGAAGCTGACTGAAAGGCGACAACCATGTTGCAGCTGGTATTCCACAACTGCCCTCTGCTGCTCACAAAGCATGCCCAACATGTGGAACGTGGAGTTCTAGCGTGTGCTCACGTCATACAACAGCAGGTGAGCTGGCAATTTCAAGCGCTGCTGCAGTGTTGACAGACCGGCTAAAGCTGTTGGTGACTTGTGTAAATGTGCACACACGAGGCAAACCTTCACCAGTAGCTCAGGCAAATTGGGGTATGTTTTTTTGAAACCGCTGAACCATAAGGTTGAATACGTTGGGAAGGCATGGGATGTGTCTAAGGTTGCCCAGCTCCAAAGCTGCCACCAAGTTACGGCCATTATCAGACACAACCATGCCTGGTTCTAGGTTGAGTGGCGAGAGCCACAGCTCAGTCTGGTCTCTTATCCCCTGCCACAGCTCTGCGGTGGTGTGCTATTTGTCACCTAGGCAGATCAGCTTGAGCATGGCCTGCTGCCACTTTCCCACTGCAGTGTTACACTGCTTCACGCTACCGACTGATGACTGACAGGTGCTGCACGCGGATAATACGGAGGTGGAAGTGGAGGAGGCGGAGGAGGAGAAGTGGAGGTTGGAGACACTAACGTAGGTGGTGGAGGAAACCCTGATGGAATTGGGGCTCGCAATACTTGGCATCGGTAGCACCTGTGCCATCCCAGGGTACGAGTCGCTCCTGGCCTCCACAACATTCACCCAGTGTGCCATCAGGGAAATGTAGCGTCCCTGGCCGAAAGCACTTGTCCATGTGTCCGTATGTAAGTGGACCTTCCCAGTAAATGTGTTGGTCAGGGCACTTGTGACGTTAAGGGACACATGTTGGTGTAAGGCTGGCACGGCACACCTTGAAAAATAGTGGCGGCTGGGGACTGCGTAATGAGGGACTTCCACCGACATGAGGATGCGGAAGGCCTCAGTGTCCACAAGCCTAAATGGCAACATTTCCAGGGCTAGTAATTTGGAAAGCTGCACATTTAGTGCTATAGCCTGTTGGTGGGTATTTGCGCTTGCGTTCAAATGCCTGAGGTAATGATATTTGAACACTGTGCTGGAACAGGTAAGTGGATGTGGTCACTGATTGCGCTTGCAAAGAAACAGGTGCAGGGCAGGAGGCATCCGGGACTCATCTTGGACAGGGGATTGGCCAGCACGTAACACAGGGGAAGAGGAGGCAGTCGTGTCACCCACAGACACAGATTGTGGACCCAGGCGTTCAGCCCACCTATTAGGGTGCTTTGATGCCATGTGGCGGATCATGCTGGTGGTGGTGAGGTTGATACTGTTCACGCCCCGGCTTTGTTGTGGCACAGGTTGCAAACTACTATCCTTTTGTTGTCCACACTTTCCTCAAAAAAGCGCCATACTGCCGAACACTTACCCTTTGGCAAGGGAGATTTACGCAGAGGGGTGCTCCATGGAACAGTTGCGGGCCTGTTTGGTGGTGCCCGCCTTCTATCTTTTGCCACCCCACTGCCTCTTCCAGCCTGTTGCAGTGCTGCAAATCCCTCCCCCTCTGTACTGCTCTTCTCGCTCGGCTTGTTGCCACCTTGTTGCCACCTTCCCAGGTTAGGTCAGTGACCTCGTCGTCCAGCACCTCCTCTTCCACTTCCTCACTCTGATCATCCTGATTTTTTTACCTAACCACAACAGTGATTGACAACTGTGTGTCATTGGGTGTTATATAGCACCCGATGACGCATTTCCGCCAGCCAATCATTGTAATGCCAGTAGCCAACATGGCTACTAGCATTACAGTGATGGCAGTACTTACCTGCATGTTTATTGGCTGCTTAGCAGCCGCAAAACGTGCGGGGAGGAGACTCAAGAATGGAGGTTGAGCACATGCAGTACTCGGCCTAGTACCGCCATGTGCCGAGCATAGCGATGCTCGAGCCAAACAGGTGTTCGGCCGAGCATGCTCACTCAACACTACTAATAACCTATAATTAGTGGTAAAGATCAAACAGATTATGATGTGCAGGAAGTCTCTTGCAGAGGGTAGGCAAGTCTTCAGCGGGTAGTAGTACAGTTGCTCACCAAGCAAAATCTTAGAGTGAGGTTCACAGAGTGGATCGTGACCTGCTGAGGACAAACAGCACACCGCCGCAGAGCTGTGGCAGTGGATAAGAGACCAGACTGAGCTATGGCTCTTGCCACTCAACCTAGAACCAGGCATTGTTGTGACTGATAATGGCCGTAACTTGGTGGCGGCTTTGGAGCTCTGAGAGCTCACACACATCCCATGCCTAGCCCACGTCTTAAACTTAGTGGTTCAGCGGTTTCTCAAAACCTACCCCAGTTTGCCTGAGCTACTGGTGAAGGTGCGCCACGTGTGTGCACATTTCCGCAAGTCATCGACAGCTTCAGCTAGTCTCTCAACGCTGCAGCAGCGCTTGAAATTGCAAGCTCACCGGCTGTTGTGCGACGTGAGTACGCACTGGAACTCCATGTTCAACATTTTTGCCAGGCTTTGTGAGCAGTAGAGGGAAGTAGTGGAATACCAGCTGTAACATGGTCATTGCCTTGCCAGTCAGCTTCCGCTATTCACAAGCGAGGAGTGGGCATGGATTTCTGACCTCTGTGAGGTTTTTAGAAACGTTGATGAATCAACACAGATGGTGAGCTGTGATAACCCTATTATCAGCGTAACCATCCCACTTTTGTGTCTACTCAAACGCTCGCTGCTCACAATTAAGGATGACGCTTTGCATGTGGAAGAGGTGGAAATAGGGGAAGACATTAGACAGAGTGATAGCCAGACCACCCTCAGTAAGTCTTCTCAGTGCGAATTGGACGATGAAGAGGAGGAGGAGGAGGAGAAGCAGGAGACGGTTGACTCCGCTACAGAGGGTAGTACCCATGGAAGTTTAATTCCATCTTTTCAGCGTGGGTGGGTAGAAGAGGAGGAAGAGAATTTGGAGATTAAGAGTCATCCTCCTGATGACGACAGCGAAGTCTTGCCTGTTGGTACTCTGGCACACATGGCTGACTTTATGTTAGGCTGCCTTTCCCGCTCGTTATATGCATTTTAGACAACGTCGATTACTGGTTATTCATCCTTCTCGATCCCCGCTACAAAGAGAACTTCTCATCTCTCATTCCTCTGGTGGAGAGGACGAGCAAAACAGTGCAATACCAGAAGATCCTTGTTGAAAAATTGCTCAAAAAATTTCCATCTGACAACGCTGGCGGCAGAGTCCGTAGTTCCTTGGCCAACCGAGGAGGGGAAACAAGGGGAAACACACAGCAGAGGCAGGGCAACACTCTCTAAAGCCTGGGACAGTTTCTTGACACCCTGCCAGCACCCTTGCACTGATACGCGGCCTAGTGTCACAAGGAGGGAAACATTTTGGAAGATTATGAAGGAGTGCATAGCAGACCGTGTAAGCGTCCTCAATGAGCCATCAGTGCCTTACAACTATTGGGTGTCCAAGCTGGACACGTGGCACGAACTGGCGCTCTACTCCTTGGAGGTGCTGGCCTGCCCTGCCGCCAGTGTTTTGTCAGAGCGGGTATTTAGTGCTGCTGGTGGCATTATAACAGATAAGCGTATCCGCCTGTCAACTGAAAATGCTGACAGGTTGACAAGGCCTGGATTTACCATGACTTCTTTACTCCACCAGAGGAAATCTGATGAACATTAAATGTGTTGTTTATAATGTACTGAATACACTGTATTCCCATGCACCCCTTCCACCACAAACAAGGGTATATGGTTGAATCTTCCTTTTCTCATCCTCCTCCTCCTCGCATATAATGTTTTACAGGGTCAGCTCAGCTGCAGGTCCTTGTATATAATTTTTTAGAGGGTCAGCTCACCAGCAGGCCCTCACCTGAAATGTTTTACAGGGTCAGCTCACCAGCAGGCCCTTGCATATAATTTTTTAGAGTGTCAGCTCACCAGCAGTCCCTCACCTACAATCTTTTTCAGGGTCAGCTCACCTGCAGGCCCACGCATATAATGTTTTACAGGCTCAGCTCACCTGCAAGCCCTCGCATATAATTTTTTTAAAGGGTCAGCTCACCAGCAGGCCCTCACCTGCAATGTTTTACAGGGTCAGCTCACCAGCAGGCCCTCGCATATAATTTTTTTGAGTGTCAGCTCACCAGCAGGCCCTCACCTACAACCTTTTTCATGGTCAGCTCACCTGCAGGCCCACTCATATAATGTTTTACAGGCTCAGCTCACCTGCAAGCCTTCGCATATAATTTTTTAGAGAGTCAGTTCACCAGCAGGCCCTCACCTACAAGTCAAGTCTCACTATCCAAGAGTCTGGTCAACACAATCCTCACCGCTGGGGGTCGCGTAGCTAGTTATCACGGAGGAGTCTCGTTCGTTATTGGAATTAACCAGACAAATTGCTCCACCAACCAAGAACGTCCATGCACCACCACCCACAGAATCTAGAAAGAGCTATTAACTTGTCAATCCTTTCCATGTCCAGGCCGGGTGAGGTTTCCCGTGTGGAATCAAATTAAGCTGCAGGCTCCACTCCTAGTGGTGCCCTTCCGTCAATTCCTTTAAGTTTAAGATATGCAACCATACTCCCCCAGAATCCAAAGACTTAGGTTTCCCAGAAGCTGCTCGGCGGGTAATGGAAATAACGCCGGCGGATCGCCGGTCGTCATCATTTATTATTGGAACTACGACAGTATCTAATCGTCTTCGAACCTCCGACTTTCGTTTTTGATTAATTTAATGAAAACATTCTTGGCAAATGCTTTCGCTTTGGTTCGTCTTGCACCGATCCAAGAATTTCACCTCTAGCGGCACAATACGAATGCCCCCGGCCGTCCCTCTTAATAATGGCACCAGTTCTGAAAACAAACCAGAGTCCTATTCCATTATTCCTAGCTGAAATATTCAGGCGACCTGGCCTGCTTTGAACACTTTACATTTTTTCAATGGTCAGCTAAGCAGCAGGCACTCTCCCATAATTTCTTAAATGGTCAGCTCAGCAGCAGGCCCTCAACCATAATGTTTTAGAGGGTCAGCTCAGCAGCAGGCCCTCGCATATAATTTTTTAGAGGGTCAGATCACCTGCAGGCTATCGCATATAATGTTTTAGAGGGTCATCTCACCAGCAGGCCCTCACCTGCAATCTTTTACAGGGTCAGCTGACCTGCAGGCCCTCACCTAATTATACCAAATAGGTCATTTGCGCACATGCTGCCTTGCTTGGAAGTGGTAGCTGTAGCTGTTTCTCAGGCTCCCTCTCCGGAATGAAACCCTGATTCCCTGTTACCCATGGTCACCGTGGTTTGGCTGAAAATAACATTGAAAGTTGATAGGCTAGACATCCGAATGGATCGTCGCCGTCACGGGGACGCGCGATTGGGTCCAGGTTATTTAGAGTCACTATAGCCGCAGCAGGCCCTCGCCCATAATATTTTAGATGGTCAGATCAGCAGGCCCATGCTTCAAATGTTTTTGAGGGTCACCAGCAGGCCCTCAATCTTAATTTTTCAAGGCTGTGTATGATGCCCTCCTTTATGTGTAACAAAGGGTGTATTTTAGTGCCGATTCCTTACAATTTTTGGCAGCCCTTTCACTTAGTGCATAGGCTTTATGAATGTAGGAGTCCCACTCCCTGAACAATTGTACCACAATGTGAATGAGGCCCTCCTTTATGTGATATACAGGTTGTATCGGAGTTCCTCTTCCTTGTAATTTTTGGCAGCACTTGCACTTTATATACAAGTAAATATACAGGAAAGAATGTTTCCTAACAATTTTTCCACTAAAATCGATTTTATCAGTCTGTAAAAGTGGCGTACTACTCGGAGAACATCATTCCCAGCAGCGACCTGGTAGTCCAAGATGCATCCAGACATCCTCCCCATGCTGTTCCCGAACCATTTGAGTGGTGTTTCCATAAATTTGACCTTTTCCTATGAACCAGGCACCCTCCCCTCTTCAGAGCAGGGGGGTGCCTGGTTTAATGCTTGGGTTCTTCCATTGACTTCCATTGAGCTCGGGTGCTCGGTAGATCAACGCTACCTTTTTTTGCACCGTTTTTATTTTATTTTTTTGACCGTGTTCATCTGAGGGGTTAGATCATGGGGTATTTTTATAGAGCAGATTCTTATGGACGCGGCAATACCTAATATGTTGACTTTTTTTTATTTTAGCTTTACAAAATAATATTTCTGTCTCAAGTTTGAGAACCATAATTGTTTTTTCCATTGTCAGTGGCTAAATGGAATTAAAATTGGGGAAGGGGATTATAAATTTAGTACTCCATAGAAGTGTGGTACTCCCTGAAGCAACTAATAATGCAGAGGCCCAGATGATCGGGGCACGTGTCACACTGATTGGTCTGTGTCCTTCCGTATCCCCCTCCTGTGACACACTCTGCACCTTTTTTGGATCTGTCCCTTCTTTCCAGTATGGGGGACCACACCTGGAAAGTGTTGGCCAGGGACGATCCGGGTGCCTCCAGTTCCCGAGGTACTTCGGCCTGCTCTTTCCCAGTCAGAAAAGATCAGGGCCTTGAGGACTGCCTCATAGAACTGGAGAAATTTTCCTGTGTTACCAGCGCTCCGGGACAGCACAAAAGAGTTGTACAAGGCCACCTGTACCAAGTAGACCACAACTTTTTTGTACCATGCCTGGGTTTTGCGCATGGCATTATATGGCTTGAGGACTTGATCAGAGAGGTCAACTCCTCCCATATACCGATTGTAGTTGACGATACAATCGGGCTTGAGGACCGTTGCCGCGGTACCTTGCACAGGGACAGATGTGATGCCGTTACCGTGAATTGTGGACAGTACAAGGACATCCCTCTTGTTCTTATATCTGACCAGCAACAGGTTTCCACTGGTAAGGGCACGGGTTTAACCCCTTGGGGGTGGGTAGTGAGGCCGCATTGATTTTTCCGCACGGTCCCACAAGCGGATGTGGATCTGGCGGCGAGGGACTGGAGCAAGGGGATACTAGTATAAAAGTTATCCACATACAGGTGGTAACCCTTATCTAGCAGTGGGTGCATAAGGTCCTACACAAGTTTCCCGCTAACACCCTGAGTGGGGGGACATTCTGTGGGTTGAATACAGGAATCTTGCCCCTCGTACACACAAAACTTGTAAGTGTACCCTGAGGTACTCTCACAAAGTTTGTACAGCTTCACGCCATACCTCGCCCGCTTAGAGGGAACATACTGGCGGAAAATTTGTCTCCCCTTGAAAGCAATGAGAGACTCATCAACCGCGACCTCCCTTCCAGGTACATAGGCCTCCAAAAATTTGGCCTCAAAGTGATCGATGACTGGCCTGATTTTGTACAGGCGGTCATAGGCAGGATCACCTTGGGAGGGGGGACATGCTGCATTATCTGCATAATGCAGGCATTTCCGAATGGCCTCAAAACTGGAGTGTGTCATGGCCGTACTGTAAAGTGGGGTCTGGTAGAGGACGTCCCCACTCCAGTACAGCCTGACACTGGGTTTTTTGACTAGGCCCATGTGCAGCACGAGGCCCCAAAACGTCTTCATTTTGGCTGCACTGACCGGAGTCCAGCCACCGGCCCTAGCCAAAAAGGAGTCGGGTGTTGAGCAATGAACTGTTGGGCGTACAAGTATGTTTGCTCAACCATCAGATTCACAAAGTGGTCACTGAAGAAAAAGACTAAAATAGTCATATTCAGTGAAGCCCACTGTGGGAATTCCTGGTTGGCCAAAAAAATCAGGAATCACAGGCTCAAAATCCTCTGGGGTACACCATGCAAGTTCACCGGTAGGGGGCTCAGGTGGACTTATCTGGTGGGCTGGAAAACTAGTACGAGCCCCAGAACTGCTCGTACTAGTGTGGGCCACAGGGTCCCTGGCATGGCGGTCTCCGCCGCCTTGGGGGTTCATCATCATCGCTAGATGATGAGGAGGACGCGGATGACAAGAGGAAAGTGGGGTCATCCTCGTCCTCACTGGGGCTCTCGGAGTCGGAGACAAGCTGGGCGTATGCCTCCTTGGCCAAGAACATCCGGCGGGCCATAGGGGAGTGTGTGTGTGCGTGTGTGTGTGCGTGTGTGTGTGCGTGCGTGGAAAACTTTATTTAATGTGCGTGTGTGTGGGGGCACGAATGTTCACGGACTTTGCCCTAAACCTAACAGAAAAAAGTCATGTGTCCTTAAGTACCAGGGCATCATGACGTACCGGTACGTCATGTATCCCCAACAGGTTAAGGACCCAGGAAAACTAAAAGAGCAAAAATGCACAAAAGCGTGTACAAATTACTCAAATTATGCAAGTAGATTAATCAAAACAATGGTAAAGGGGTGCTTTAGCTTCACTCATCACTACACTATACATATGTATATGCAAATTAAGTAATATCTTAATATAAAATATGAAACATTTTATATATGGATTAACCTTTTTAAAGGGTTTCCCAGATAACAATATTTACAGCCTATGCTTAGGATTGATGGAAGTACAACTCGCGATACTCCCCATCATCTGTATGAAAAGACCATTGTACTGCAGCCTCGTCATTGCTTACATCACTCTGTGTACACATTGTAGCGGCTCTTCCGGGTACTAAATCTTTGTCTTATTCACAAACCATCAAAAAACCTCATAGTGATATCCTATCCTAAGGATAGGCCATCAATATTATTATCTAAGAAAAACCTTTTTGAAGTAGGAAAAAACTAAGAATATGATTCAACATTCTCACCAGATGTCCACAATAAACATTTTCCAAGGAGGATATAAAATAACTAAAAACAGGCATAAGACTAAATGGAAATATTATAATGAAAATCATATTTTAACGTGTCAAAATATATGACATCATCAGTGTAATGATTGCTTTCAGCTTACACAGTGCACTTGTTCAACTAGCTATATGAACAAATTAAAAGGTGCATTCGCATTGCTCTTGTTCTTTTTTATTTTTTATACAGTATTTAATTCTGTTTTTGTTTAGTTTTTCCGCTTTAGATTTTTTGGTAGCTAATCCAACTCACTGGAATGAGGAGGCAATATTGTAATGCTGCATTAGACAATATTTTGGGCCTGCTCCTATTATCAGGAATTCAGGATCCAAGCACATAGCGAGGAATATGTGCACACTGGAGATTGGTATCATTTGTTGCAGTTTTAGGCTTGACTAATGTTTTGTGTCTCATGTTCATTAACCAAAGGGAGATTAATAGGGTCCAATAAAGGCATTAAATAAAATGGTAAAGTAATAGGATCCTGAAAATAAAACAAACTAAGCTGATTTATTTTTCCATAATTTTACACCTTATTGAAAGTAATAAGATCAGTCAAATGGCAAACGATTAATTTATGTTCTTTTTGTTTTTAATACGTTTTTTTAAAAGCAAGGATGTGAAAATGTGCATCACGTTTGATAAGGATAAGGCCACACTGAGCTGCCTACAGTGGGCAAAAACCACGCTGAACAGCATAGGGGCATGATTCTCAAATTGATCATTAATAGTCATGCAGTTTTGCATGTTTACCCATAAAATTACACAGTCATTAATAAATGGACTCATAATGGTAGCACGATTTTGCTTTTCAGTATGATTTTCTGCTGCATTGAGGCCTGCAGCTCAGCAGCTAGTTCACGTGTCCTTACCCTTAGGCCTCTTTCACACGGGCGTTGCGGAAAAATGTGCGGGTGCGTTGCGGGAACACCCGCGATTTTTCCGCGCGAGTGCAAAACATTGTAATGCGTTTTGCACTCGCGTGAGAAAAATCGCGCATGTTTGGTACCCAAACCCGAACTTCTTCACAGAAGTTCGGGCTTGGGATCGGTGTTCTGTAAATAGTATTATTTTCCCTTATAACATGGTTATAAGGGAAAATAATAGCATTCTGAATACAGAATGCAAAGTAAAATAGCGCTGGAGGGGTTAAAAAAAAATAAAAAAAAAAGTTTAACTCACCTTAGTCCACTTGATAGCGCAGCCCGGCATCTCTTCTGTCTCCTTTCTTTAGGACCTGGGTAAAGGACCTTTGATGACGTCACTCCGGTCATCACATGGTACGTCACATGATCTTTTACCATGGTGATTCACCATGGTAAAAGATCATGTGACGTACCATGTGATGACCGGAGTGACGTCATCAAAGGTCCTGTACCTGTATTTAATGCTCACCATAGGTCCTTCAACAAAGGAGACACAAGGAGATGCCGGGCTACGCGAGCAAGTGGATTAAGGTGAGTTAAATGATTTTTTATTTTTTTTTTAACCCCTCCAGCGCTGTTTTACTATGCATTCTGTATTCAGAATGCTATTATTTTCCCTTATAACCATGTTATAAGGGAAAATAATAATGATCGGGTCTCCATCCCGATCGTCTCCTAGCAACCGTGCGTGAAAATCGCACCGCATCCGCACTTGCTTGCGGATGCTTGCGATTTTCACGCAACCCCATTCATTTCTATGGGGCCTGCTTTACGTGAAAAAAGCACAAAAAGGAGCATGCTGCGATTTTCACGCAACGCACAAGTGATGCGTGAAAATCACCGCTCATGTGCACAGCCCCATAGAAATGAATGGGTCGGTATTCAGTGCGGGTGCAATGCGTTCACCTCCCGCATCGCATCCGCGCGGAATACTCGCTCGTGTGAAAGGGGCCTTAGGCCTCCTGCACACGAACGTGTGAGCCCCGTTGCCATATTGCGGACCGCATTTGTGGATCCGCAATACACCGGTGCCGATCCGTGGGCATTCCGCATCACGGATGTGGACCCATTCACTTCAATGGGTCCGCAAATCTAGAGATGCGGAATGGTGCGGGACGGAAGAACGGAACGGAACCCTACGGGAGCACTACGGAGTGCTTCCGTGGGGTTTCGTCCCGTACTTGCGTTCCGCAAAAAGATAGAACATGTCCTATCTTTTTGCAGGAACGGCCTGATCGCGGACCCATTAAAAGTGAATTGGTCCGCGATCCGCTGCAGCTGCCACACGGACTGTGTTCGTGCATTGCGGTCAGCAATTTGAGGGCCACAGCACAACCAAGGGGCGCACATGTTCGTGTGCAGGAGGCCTTATCAGTATAGTCCTTAACTTTCTACCGTGGTTGTATCATTTTGAAAACCTTGATTGGAGGAGTAATTGGAAGTTAGACTTAGGCCTCATGCACACGACCGTGTTCCGCGGCCAAGAGCGGTCCGTGGTAACCCGGCCGGGATTCCTGCTGACAGCAGAAGCGCATGGCGTCATTGGTTGCTATGACGCCATGCGCTTCATGCCGCCGCTGCTGTACAGTGATACAGCGGCGGCATGAAGCGCACTGCGTCATAGCAACCAATGACGCCGTGCGCTCTTGCTGTCAGCAGGAATCCCGGCCGGGTTACCACGGACCGCTCTCGGCCGCGGAACACGGCCGTGTGCATGAGGCCTTAAGGCTACTTTCACACTCGTCATGGATCTGCACAAACGCTTCTGTTCAGATAATACCACCGTCTGCATCCGTTCAGAACGGATCCGATTGTATTATCTGTATTATAGCCATAACGGATCCGTCTAGAGCACCATTGAAAGTCAATGGAGGACGGATCCGTTTATATTATCTGCATTATAGCTATAATGAAAGATCCGTTTGGCTCAGTTTCGTGAGACAGACACCAAAATTCTGCAAGCAGGTGTCCGCCTCCAAAGCAGAATGGAGACTGAACGGAGGCAAACTGATGCATTCTGAGCGGATCCTTTTCCATTCAGAATGAGAATTAGAATACAAACTGATCCGTTTGGACCGCTTGCGAGAGCCCTGAACGGATCTCACAAAACGCCAGTGTGAAAGTAGCATTACTTGGCTGAGCTAAGCATGCGTATGTATGGGAGGATCTGGAGAGAACTACTGCTATTTCATATGCATGGCCAACTTTAGTAAATACTTTTTCTAATGTTACAGCTTGTCATAGTGAAATCAATTTTGGTTCTCACAGAAATACTGTAGATATTACTTTCCATCTAATACAATAACTGAGAGTACTTTAGTGAACATTACAGTTTTCCTGTGTATACTTCGGCAAATATATTTCCCATATTCTGCTTTATGGTTTAATCATTAAATTCCTTTAGTAGGAATATATAAAGTTATGAATGCATTACTAATTTTTGGGTTAAGTTTTACACTGAAATCATAAGAAAAGGGTAGTGTTTACTGAGATTAAAGGGGGTTATCCCATCTTAGACAATGGGGGCATATCGCTAGGATATGCCCCCATTGTCTGATAGGGGCGGGTCCCAGAGGTGGGACCCGCACCTACAAGGAGAACGGAGCGGAGAAAGTGGAGGAGGGGGCACTGCGCATGCGCAGCCGCCCTCCATTCATTTCTATGGAGCCGCCGAAAATAGCCGAGCGCTGGCTTGGCTATTTCCGTCGGCCCCATAGAAATGAATGGGAGCGAGGCCGCTCATGCGCGGTGCGCTCCCATTCACTTCAATGGGAGAGGTGGGGAGCTGCGCCTGGTGGTGGACGGATCCTGGGAAACCCGGGGTCCTCCAGCCAAAACTCTCCCCGGCTCCGTTCTCGTTGTAGGTGCGGGTCCCAGAGGTGGGACCCGCACCTATCAGACAATGGGGGCATATCCTAGCGATATGCCCCCATTGTCTATGATGGGAAAACCCCTTTGAGGGATTATAATGGGATGTGCAGCAAAACAATCAAAGGACTGGACATGTTAAATAAAATCTAGGTTGGTTAAAAAAGAAATTTGCAAAAGAAACCTGTTTTCCTGCAATACACAATATATAATGTAACTGCAGGATTTATCAGTTATGACTGTCTGGTATCTCCCCCCAGGGCTGGGACAAGGCCATTTGGTGCCCAGGGCGAAGATGGCAAACTGCGCCCCCCCCCCCCCCCCCCCCCCCGTTTTTAAGAAAGAATCAATGTTGTTTCAAAACAAGAATATACTTAAAGCAATAGAACAAAGGACTGTGGGACTTTGAAAGTCACAGACACTATAAAGTTCCCCCCCATCATCATGTGCCAGTATAAAGTCCCCCCCATCATCATGTGCCAGTTTTGTAATAAGCCCCCCCAATGTGCCAGTAACACTA
Source organism: Bufo bufo (assembly GCF_905171765.1). NCBI lineage: Eukaryota > Metazoa > Chordata > Amphibia > Anura > Bufonidae > Bufo > Bufo bufo. The sequence goes on along the minus strand of NC_053392.1, from coordinate 268,014,376 downwards.
TTGTAAAAAAAAACAAAAAAAAAAACACTTATACTTACCTAAGTGTCAGCGATGCGATGCAGCCTCTTCCTGTGTCCCACGCTGTAATGTAAGGCTCAGGCGGCACGATGATGTCATTGCGCCGGCCTCTGATAGGCTGCCGGCCTAGTGCCTGCAGCCAGGGGCGTACATAAAAATCACTGGGCCCCATAGCAGCAATCTAAATTGGGCCCCCATTCCCCTTTTATAGCCCCTCCCTTTGTTCCATGAACTATTCTTGCTGCTGCGTTTTATAATTTATGCCATCAGGGCCGGAATGGGATTACAAAACAGCCCTGGCACACAAAAGAGGTATAATAGATGCAGATGTATATTATATACAGCAGTGTACAGTTATGTGAGGTACGCGGTATAATAGATGCAGTGTGTACAGGTATATAGTATATTCCCTAGTGTTCTGATATGTGAGGTACAGGGTATAATAGATGCAGTGTGTACAGGTATATAGTATATACAGCAGTGTACTGATATGTGAGATATAATAGATGCAGTGTATACAGTATATACAGTAGTGTAATATGTGAGGTACGAGGTATAATAGATGCAGTGTGTACAGGTATATAGTATATACAGCAGTGTACTGATATGTGAGGTACGGGGTATAATATATGCAGTGTATACAGTATATACAGTAGTGTAATATGTGAGGTACGAGGTATAATAGATGCAGTGTGTACAGGTATATAGTAAATACAGCAGTGTATTGACACCTCGTACCTCACATATCAGTACACTGCTGTATATACTATATATCTGTACACACTGCATCTATTATACCTCGTACCTCACATATATAGTATATACAGAAGTGTACTGATATCTGTACACACAGCATCTATTATACCTCATACCTCACATATCAGTGCACTGCGGTATATACTATATATCTGTACATATTGCATGTATAATACTGTGTAATATATGCAGTGTGTGTGCATGTATGTGTGTGTATATATATATATATATATATATATATATATACAGAGCAGTGTATTGATGTGACACATAGAAGGTATAATACTGTAGATGCAGTGTTTATAGAAATATGTGGTCAGTTATGCATTATAGTCACTGTGAGGTACATGAGGTAGTGGTAACTGTCTGAAGTAGTATACATGAGTGAGCAATGAGTAAAAACAGGGCATGGAGGGGGGGGGGGGTAAATGATGAAAAGTGGAGGACCTCCTCTTACCTCTCCATTCCAGTCTGTATGGATCAATACAGAGCTGCTTGTGAACTTTTAATACTTGCTGTTAGGGGTTGAAGGACCTGTGATGATGTCATCACAGGTCCTGGCAGATGTACCTTTGAAACCTAGGAACTACACCATTTTTGGTGCAGTTCCTTTGCTAGATTCTGCAGGACCTGTGATGTTGAAGATGATGTCATCACAGGTCCTGGCAGATGCACTGTTCTAACCTGGGAACTACACTTTACACTGTGCAGTTCCCTTACAGGACCTGTGATGACATCATCAAAGGTCCTTTAGCTTTAGAAAGGTAAACAGGAGTAATTAGGGGGCGGGGCCTCTCCTCCACTTCGGTGCCTGCCTGCAGCCTATCAGAGGAAAGGGAAGGGACACGCCTCTCCCTCCCCTGCACCTCCGCTGGCACAGACAGTTTACAATGGAGATGAGCGCAATGGAAGCGCTCATCTCCCTGTGCACGGCGGCGGCTGCTCACTTGGGGGGGGGGGGGTCATTTTAGTTGGGGGGGCACAGCATGATGTAGGGGGGGCCGTGGCCCCCTCTGGCCCCCCCCCTGGCGACGCCACTGCTGCTGGCACTTCACCTGCGCCCCCCTCCTGTCCGCAAATGGTAGCGCCCAGGGCACCCGCTCCTTCGGCCCCTGCCTTGTACCGGCCCTGGTGACTGGGAGAAATCCATGTCACCAGAGAGAGTGACAAAGAATTAGGCAGATATCAGGTGTATGGAGTCTCTCTCTGGGTGTGTCCCGTGAGGTCCTTTCTATTTACAATAAGGCCCCTCTCAGACGAGCGAGTTTTTCACGCGGGTGCAATGTGTGATGCGAATGCATACCATCCACACTGAATCCGGACCCATTCATTTCAATGGGTCTGTGTACATAAGCAGGTTTTTTTGTCACGCATCAGTTCTGCGTTGCGTGAAAATTGCAGCATGTTCTATATTCTATGTTTTTCATGCAGCCCTGGCCCCAAAAAAGTGAATGGGGCTTCAGTGAAAAACGCATTGCATCCGCAAGCACGTGCGGATGCGATGCATTTTTCACTGATGGTTGCTAAGAGATGTTGTTTGTAAACCTTCAGTTTTTTTGTCACGCACGTGAAAAACGCATTGAAACCTATTGCAACCGCGCGGAAAAAACTGAACGCAATCGCAGACAAAACTGACTGAACTTGCCTGCAAAATCACGCATTTTTAACTGAACGCATCCAGAACTAAACCCGTATTGTTTGTCTGAAAGGGGCCTAAGGCCTGGAGGCACATCCCCTTACCTACTAAGGGCTCATACACACAAACGTATTTTCTTCTCGCTTCAATTCATTTTTTTTTGCGGACCGTATGCGGAACCATTCACTTCAATGGGTCCGCAAAAACAACGCAAGGTACTCCATGTGCATTCCCTTTCCGTATTTCCGTTCCGCAAAAAAGTAGTACTAGTCCTATTATTGTCTGCAAATCACGGTCCGAGGCCCCATTCAAGTCAACGGGTCCGCAAAAATTACGGAACGCACACGGAACACATCCGTATGTCATTCATATTTGATCCGTATTTTGCAGATCCATACTGTAGAAATGCTATGTCCAGCCCATATTGCTCATGTGTTTGGTGATTAATAAGTTACTGTTTCCGTTTCCGATCCGCAAAAAAACGGAAACCATACGGATATGTTTTGTGGAATAACAAAACAGAAGAGTACTTAAATCAGAGAAAAAAAAACCCTCATATACAGAACAACGGGTCCATGTAAAACGGACCGCAAAACAACAACGATCATGTGCATGAGCCCTAAGTATCAGAGTGACCGATAAGATGTATAATAGCCAAAAATGTACTTATATGGCAATAGATTAAAAGGGTTTTCCGAGAAATCTTTACTGATTCCAGGAACCCCATCGATCAGCTGAGAAAGCACAGCAATTATAATAGTGCCACAGGCTTCTCTCAGCTTTTCCTTCGCCATGTGACATCACCTTTGTTAGTTATGTGGCTTAGGCACAACTCAGCCCCATTAATGTGAATAGGGCTGAGCTGCAATACCAAGCACAGCCACTATATGGTGTACAAAGCTGTGCTTGGTGAGCAGAGAGAAAGCCGCAGCGCTAGGTCCTGGGTGTCTGACTCCCATAAATCAGATACTGATGAAGACCTAATGTTTATTAACCTCTAGATTGCAGTTCGGGTTCGCTCATCTGTAAAGTTCGAGTTCGTACCAAACTTTACGAATTCGGGTAGCCGGACCCGAACCCGGACTTCAGTAAAAAAGTGTTCGGGTGATTTTATTATTTTCAGTTATAACATGGTTATTGTGGAAAATGATAGCATTCTTAAGACAGAATGCAAAAAAAATATCGCCATTTAGGGGTAAAAAACAAACAAAACTTACCTCATCCACTTGATCGAGCTGCCGCAGTGTCTTCTATATTCTTTACGCAGGACCTGCAAAAGTACCTGCGATGATGTCACCGCTGTAAATTCAATAAACAATAGCTAACTATTAACTCCTTAAAGACCCAGGACGAGAATTCTCATCCTGCTGTCCTTCTCTTCCCCCACGTGCGGTGCTGCGATCAGCGGCAGAGATCCGGCTGTTACTGACTGCCGGATCCCTGCTGCATCCACCAGCATCGGTGATAACCGCGGCATATGGGAGGTTTGCGCTCCCTCACTTTAGCCATCGGGTCCTAGACATAGCCATAGCCATAGCAGCCCCTAGACATTCCAAGGCCTTGGGGCCCGGCATATACGGAGGCCTATGAGACCCAGGCTGGGTCTCATAGGCAAACTATCTGTGTATTGCACTGTGTAATAGGCCTCTTTCACACGACCGTTGTGTGCACCCGTGGCCGTTGTGCCGTTTTCCATTTTTTTTCGCGGACCCCATGACTTTCAATGGGTCCGTGGAAAAAACGGAAAATGCACCGTTTTGCAGCCGCATCCGAGATCCGTGTTTCCTGGCCGTGAAAAAAATATGACCTGTCCTATTTTTTTCACGGCCAACGGTTCACGGACCCATTCAAGTCAATGGGTCCGTGAAAGAACACGGATGCACACAAGATTGGCATCCGTGTCCGTGATCCGTGGCCGTAGGTTACTTTTTATACAGACGGATCCGAAGATCCGTCTGCATAAAAGCTTTTTCATAAGCTGAGTTTTCACTTCGTGAAAACTCAGAACCGACAGTATATTCTAACACAGAAGCGTTCCCATGGTGATGGGGACGCTTCTAGTTAGAATACACTACAAACTGTGTACAAGACTGCCCCCTGCTGCCTGGCAGCACCCGATCTCTTACAGGGGGCCGTGATCAGCACAATTAACCCCTTCAGGTGCGGCACCTGAATGGGTTAATTGTACTATCATATCCCCCTGTAAGAGATCAGGGCTGCCAGGCAGCAGGGGGCAGACCCTCCCCCCCTCCCCAGTTTGAATATCATTGGTGGCCAGTGCGACCCCCCCCCCTCTATTGTAATAATAGGTTGGTGGCCAGAGCGGCCCCCCCCTCCCTCTATTGTAATTATTCGTTGGTGGCACAGTGTGCGCCCCCCCCCTCCCTCCCTCTATTGTAATAATTCGTTGGTGGCACAGTGTGCGCCCTCCATCGGCCCCCCCTCCCTCTATAGCATTAACAACATTGTTAGCCAGTGTGCGGCCTCCCATCTCCCCCCCCCCCCCCATCATTGGTGGCAGCGGAGTTCCGATCGGAGTCCCAGTTTAATCGCTGGGGCTCCGATCGGTAACCATGGCAACCAGGACGCTACTACAGTCCTGGTTGCCATGGTTACTTAGCAATAGTACAATAGTAGAAGATTCATACTTACCTGCTGCTGGCTGCTGCTGCGATGTTCGTGTCCGGCCGGGAGCTCCACCTACTGGTAAGTGACAGGGTCTGTGCGGCGCATTGCTAAATGAACTGTCACTTACCAGTAGGAGGAGCTCCCGGCCGGACACGAAAATCGCAGCTCCCAGGTAAGTATGAATCTTTTACTATTGTACTATTGCTAGTAACCCGCTGCCACCAATGATCGGGGGGGGGGGATGGGAGGCTGCACACTGGCCACCAATGTTGTTAATGCTATAGAGGGAGGGGGGGCCGATGGGGGGCGCACACTGTGCCACCAACGATTTATTACAATAGAGGGAGGAAGGGGGGGGTGCACACTGTGCCACCAACGATTTATTACAATAGAGGGAGGAAGGGGGGGGGGGGGGCGCACACTGTGCCACCAACGAATTATTACAATAGAGGGAGGAAGGGGGGGGGCCGCACTGGCCACCAACGAATTATTACAATAGAGGGAGGAAGGGGGGGGGGGCCGCACTGGCCACCAATGATATTCAAACTGGGGAGGGGGGGGGGGGTCTGCCCCCTGCTGCCTGGCAGCCCTGATCTCTTACAGGGGGATATGATAGTACAATTAACCCCTTCAGGTGCGGCACCTGAGGGGTTAATTGTGCTGATCACGGCCCCCTGTAAGAGATCGGATACTGCTAGGCAGCAGGGGGCAGTCATGTACACAGTTTGTAGTATATTCTAACTAGAAGCGTCCCCATCACCATGGGAACGCCTCTGTGTTAGAATATACTGTCGGAAATGAGGTTTCACGATCTAACTCATATCCGACAGTATATTCTAACATAGAGGCGTTCCCATGGTGATGGGGACGCTTCAAGTTAAAATATACCATCGGATTGGAGAAAACTCCGATCCGATGGTATAAAAGGGACTCCAGACTTTACATTGAAAGTCAATGGGGACGGATCCGTTTGAAATGGCACCATATTGTGTCAACGTCAAACGGATCCGTCCCCATTGACTTGCATTGTAATTCAGGACGGATCCGTTTGGCTCCGCACGGCCAGGCGGACACCAAAACGACTTTTTTTTCATGTCCGAGGATCCTCCAAAAATCAAGGAAGACCCACGGACGAAAAAACGGTCACGGATCACGGAAAAACGGGACCCCGTTTTGCGGACCGTGAAAATATACTGTCGTGTGCAATAAGCCATACACTGATAGTCAATGCAGTACAATACAGATGTATTGTGCTGCAATGAAACAGGCATCAGACCCTGTAATGTTGAAGTCCCAGAGTGAGACAAAAAAAAAATCAATTTTTTTTTAACGTTTCAAGTAAAAAAAAAGCATCCTTAAAATTATTTTTTTTTAAATACGGAAAAAAAGTAGGCATATTAGGTATCGCCATGTCCATATCGATCGGCTCTATATAAATATCTCAGGTGAACACTGTCAAATTTTTTTTAATAAAAACTGTGCTAAAAAAACATTTTTTGTCATCTTACATCACTAAAAGTGTAACATCAAGCAATCAAAAAGGCGTAAGCCCCCCAAAATAGTACCAATCTAACCGTCACCTCATCCCACAAAAATGAGTCCCACCTAAGACAATCGCTCAAAAAGTAAAAATACTATGGCTCTCAGACTATTGAGACACTAAAACTGGATTTTTTTTGTTTCAAAAATGCTTTTATTGTGTTAAATGTAAAAAAAATAAAAAGTAGACATATTAGGTATCGCCGGATTTTCCGCATCCGTAACAACCTGCTCTATAAAAATACCACATGACCTAACCCCTCAGGTGAACACTGTAAAAAATAAAAATAAAAAAGGTGTCAAAAGCCATTTTTTGTCACCTTACATCACAAAATGTGCAATAGAATGCGATCAAAAAGTAATATGCACCCCAAAATGGTGCCAATCAAACCGTAATCTCATTCCACAAAAAATAAGCCCCACCTAAGACAATCACCCAAAAAATATAAATACTATAGCTCCCAGACTATGGAGACACTAAAACAGGATTTTTTTTTTCAAAAACGCTTTTATTGTGTTAAATATAAAAAATAAAAAAAAGGAGACATATTAAGTATCGCCAGATTCGCCACATCCGTAACAGCCTGCTCTATACAAATACCACATGACCTAACCCCTCAGGTGAACACCGTAAAAAAAAAAAAGGGTCAAAAGCCATTTTTTGTCACCTTACATCACAAAAAGTGTAATAGAAAGCTATCAAAAAGTAATATGCACCCCCAAAATAGTAGAAATCAAACCATAATCTCATTCCTCCAAAAATTATATTCTACTTAAGACAATCGCCCAAAAAATTAAAAAAAACTATGGCTCTCAGAATATGAAGACACTAAAACATGATTTATTTTTTTAAAATGATGTTATTGTGTAAAACTTAAATAAATAAAAAAATGTATACATATTAGGTATTGCCACGTCCGTAACGACCTGCTCTATAAAGATATCACATGACCTAACCCCTCAGGTGAACACCGTCAAAAAAAAAAAAACGATGTCAAAAAAGCCTTTTTTTTATCACCTCACATCACATAAAGTGTAATACCAAGCAATAAAAAAATTCATGCGCACCCTAAAATAGTACCAATCAAACCGTCATCTCATCCCGCTAAAAATGATATTCTACCTAAGACAATCGCCCAAAAAAAAAAAACTATGGCTCTCAGACTATGGAGACACAACACCATGATATTTTATTTTTTTTCAAAAATGCTGTTATTGTGTAAAACTTAAATAAATAAAAAAGTATACATATTAGGTATCACCGCATCCATAAGACCCTGCTGTATAAAAATTTCACATGAACTAACCCCTCAGGTAAACACCATTAAAAAAAATGAAAAAAAGTATAAAAAAAGCCTTTTTTTGTCACCTTACATCACAAAAAGTGTAATACCAAGCAATCAAAAAGTCATAGGCACCCCAAAATAGTACCATTCAAACTCTCATCTCATCCCACAAAAAATAAGACCCTACCTATGACAATCGCCCAAAAAATAAACAAAACCATGGCTCTCAGAATATGGAGACGCTAAAACATGATTTTTTTTGTTTAGAAAATGCTGTTATTGTGTAAAACTTAAATAAATTAAAAAAGTATATATATTAGGTATAGCTGTGTTCGTAAGAACCTGCTATATAAAAATATCACATGAACTAACACCTCAGGTGAACACCGTAAAAGAATAAAATGTAAAAACAGTATAAAAAAGCCATTTTTTGTCACCTTACATCACAAAAATTGCAACACCAAGTGATCAAAAAGGCATATGCCCCCTAAATAGTTTCAATCAAACGATCACCTCATCTCGCAAAAAATAAACCCCTACCTAAGACAATCGGTCAAAAAATAAAAAGCTGTCACTCTCAGACAATGGACTCACTAAAATGTGATTTTTTTTTGCTTCAAAACTGCTTTTATTGTGCTTAAGTGAAATAAATAAAAAAAGTTGACATATTAGGTATTGACGCATCCATAACAACCTGCTCTAAATACCACATGATCTAACCTGTCAGATGAACAATGTAAAAAACAAAAAAATTAAAACTGTGCTAAAACAGCAATTTGTTGTTACCTTGCTTTACAGAAAATTAATATAGAGCAACCAAAAATCATATGTACCCTAAAATAGTACTAACCAAACTGCCACCTTATCCCATAGTTTCCAAAATAGGGTCTTTTTTGGAGTTTCTACTCTAGGGGTGCATCAAGGGTTCTTCAAATGTGACATGGCAACTTAAAATGATCCCAGTGAAATCTGCCTTCCAAAAACCATATGGTGTTCCATTCCTTCTGCGGCCCTGCCGTGTGCCCGTACAGCAGTTTACGACCACATATCTGGGCAATAAATATTGAATTTTGTTTGGCTGTTAACCCTTGCTTTCTTAGCGGCAACAAATTTATTAAAATGGAAAATCTGCCAAAAAAGTTAAATTCTGAAATTTCATCTCCATTTTCCATTAATTCTTGTGGAACACCTAAAGGGTAAACAAAGTTTGTAAAAATCAGTTTTAAATACCTTGAGGGGTGTAGTTTCTAAAATGGGGTCATTTCTGGGTGGTTTCTATTATGTAAGCCTCACAAAGTGACTTCAGACCTGAACTGGTCCTTAAAAAGTGGGTTTTGTAAATTTTCTGAAAAATTTGTATCTAAACTTCTAAGCCTTCTAACGTCCCCAAATATAAAATGGCACTCACAAAATGATTCAAACATGAAGTAGACATATGGGGAATGTAAAGTAATAACTATTTTTGGAGTTATTACTATCTATTATAAAAGTAGAGAAATAAAAATTTGCAAATTTGCAAATTTTTCAAAATTTTGGGTAAATGTGTTATTTTTTTATAAATAAAAATGAAATGTTTTGACTCAATTTTACCACTGTCATGAATTACTGTACAATATGTGACTAGAAAAACAATCTCAGAAAGGCCTGGATAAATACAAGTGTTTTAAAGTCATTACCACATAAAGTGACACATGTCAGTTTGCAAAAAATGGCCTGGTCCTTAAGGTGTAAAAGGTCAAGGTCCTTATGGGGTTAATAAAGAGTCTGTTATTGTTCAAATATTTTATTTGACATATACAGTATTTGTTTTTCAGGTATGTATCTTGTGTAGTTGGTTGCCCATATGAAGGAAACATTGAAGCTCATAAAGTAGCCGAGGTAAGATTCAGTTTATAGTAGAACATTTATTTGTACTGCTAATAATGTTAGTACTCTTGTCTCGCAGCACTGGGGTCCAGGGTTCAATTCATACTAAGGACCACATTTACATAAGTCCTTGAGTGGGTTCCCTTCAGGAACTATGGTATCCTCTTCATTAACAAATTGACATGTTAATTGCATCTTATAAAAATGTCCCTAGAGAGTGTGTTTGGGATAAAGAAATTAGATTATAAACCCCACTGAGGTCGGGGACTGGTGTGAGCGTTGCCACTGCTGATTATGTTGCTGCTATATAAGCGTCCAGAAATAAATAATACATACAGTAAAATATTATTGTATTATAATATAGAGGCAGCAATCTTTGCAATGTTTCCCGCAGATTCTGGGCATGATTAAGTATATGTTCTTGCACAAAAGAGTTGTCGAAATTTCTGCAATTGTCCATTTCATTTGAAAGGAGCTTGCAGATATCCATGCCCCAGTTGGAGAAATATCCCAGTATGGATCCCTACACACAAATTTGTTTCTGTTTTTTCTTTTAGTTTTTTTTACCAGTAAAAAGACGATCTGTTTTATTTGCTGCGGCAGTTTTGAGGCAGTTTTTCAATGTGTCGTGCCAGTTTTCTTCATGGTGTTTTCTGGATATAGCGAAGGTGATGTGAAAGCGCCTAAAAAAAATTGCCAACAGCTACAGCATGCTGCCTTTTTTAAGAGAACCCAGAAAGCTAAAAAAAAAAGCCACATAATTAGCAAAAAACAAAAAATAAAATGCTGTGAGTCCTGAGCTACATATTTTTCATAGACCTTCAGCTAACATCTGGAACTGATGTTTTACCTAAAAAAAAATGCTATAAAAACATGAAAGTGCAGAAAAATGTCACAAGTCAGGATGAAAATGTCTGCAACAAATTTGCCCCATCAGAACATACCCTAACACCTACCAATTGGTTTAGATGGGTATATGATTTCAATTACAGGAATAATACAGTAGGATGGTAATCCCTAGGAATCTGGTAATCAGGTCTGGTCACTTGAGTTAGGCAACTTTCACACTAGCGGCAGCCTTCTCCGGCAGGCTGTTAAGGCGCACCGTGCTGCCGGAAGTCCGCTCCGGCCCCATTCACTATAATGGGGCCAGGCCGGAGGCAGCCGGAATAAAACTGCAGCACGTCATAGTTTTATTCCGGCCACCTCTCGGCATGTTTGCCATGCTGCGGACGAACCTCCGGCCCAACCCCATTATAGTGAATGGGGTTGGAGCGAACTTCCGGTGGCATGGTGCACTAGCGGTAGCACGGATCCGTCAGGCTGTTCCCCCACCGGAACAGCCTGCCGTTGAATGCTACCGCTAGTGTGAAGGTAGCATTAAAAAAAAAAAAGCTTTCACTTGTGCTAAATGAAATCATCTTTTTGCAGCTTTACTAATTACTATTCAGAAAAACCATGCACAATTTAGGGTGGATTCACATCTGCGTTCTGGATTCCGTTATAAAATGGTTATAACGGAAAATAACGGAATCCATAAGATGGAAGGATCGATCCGTTATGCTGCCCATAGGCTTGTATTATGACGGAATGCAAAACGGAAGCCTTTAAAAGGCATTCCGTTTTACTTTCCATCTTAATAGAAGTCTAACGGATGCGTCTGGTTTCCGTTATGCAGAACAGAGAAAAAAGGACTTTGTTTTCCATCTTCCATAACGGGACCCAGATGGATCCGTTATGATTCCCATAGACTTCTATTAAGGCCTCCTGCACACGACCGTATGGCTTTTCAGTGTTTTGCGGTCCGTTTTTCACGGATCCGTTGTTCTGTTTTTTGTTTCCGTTGTGTTTCCGTTTCTGTTCCGTTTTTCCGTATGGCATATACAGTATACAGTAATTACATAGATAAAATTGGGCTGGGCATAACATTTTCAATAGATGGTACCGCAAAAAACGGAACGGAAACGGAAGACATACGGATGCATTTCCGTATGTGTTCTGTTTTTTTGCGGACCCATTGACTTGAATGGAGCCACAGAACGTGATTTGCGGGCAATAATAGGACATGTTCTATCTTTAAACAGAACAGAAAAACGGAAATACGGAAACTGAATGCATACGGAGTACATTCCATTTTTTTTGCGGAACCATTGAAATGAATGGTTCCGTATACGGACCGTATACGGAACGCAAAAAACGGCCAGTAAACGGGGGAAAAAAACGGTCGTGTGCATGAGGCCTAAGACGGATCAAAACGGAATGCCTCTTAAGGCTTGTGTTTTGACTTCCGTCTTATGGATTCCGTTATTTTCTGTTATAACCATGTTATAATGGAAAGCCATAACGGAATCCAGAATGCAGATTTGAACCCACCCTTAGGCCTCATGCACACGGCCGTTGTTTTGGTCCGCAACCCGAGCCGCAGTTTTGGAGGCTCGGATGCAGACCCATTCACTTCAATGGGGCCGCAAAACATGCGGACAGCACTCCGTGTGCTGTCCGCATCCGTTGCTCCGTTCCGTGGCCCCACAAAAAAAATAGAACATGTCCTATTCTTGTCCGCGCTTTGCAGACAAGAATAGGCAGTTATATTAAAGGCTGCCCAAGCCGTTCCGCAAATTGCGGAACGCGCACGGACGCCATCCGTGTTTTGCGGATCCGCGATTTCCGGACCGCAAAACACACCACAGTCGTGTTCATGTAGCCTTACTGTGGTTTTTCAATGCCGCTTGTTCCTTCAACTTGTTTCACCTATACAAGTCGTGCAGCCAAAACCATGTTGCAAAAACCAATGAAATTTGTAGTAAAATGCACATGATTTTGCCAGGTACTAAAATGATTGTGCCATTACACAAGCTAAATCCTTTCAGCCCTGGAGGTTTTTCATTTTTGCATTTACGTTTTTCACTTCCTGCCTTTCAGGGGCGATACCTTTTTTATTTTTCTGTTCACATAGCTGTAGGAGGGTTTGTTTTTTGCGGGATAAGTTGCACATTCTAATTCCACCATTAAATATTGCATGAGATATAGTGGGGAGCTGGAAAAAAATCCAAATGGGGTTAAATTGGAAAAAAACACATTTCTGCAAGTTTTACGGGTTTTGTTTTTACGGCATTCCCTATACGGTATAACTGACCAGGTACTTTCATTTTCCAAATCAGTATGATTACAGCAATACCACATATAATGTATTTTTTGTCTGTGTCCTTTCTGATTTCTTTGTGGTCCGTATGCAGAACCATTCACTTTAATGGGTCTGTAAAAAAAGGGAAATTATTCCATGTGCATTCTATTTCCGTATGTACGCATGGCTCTGCAAAAAAAACGGATGCAATATGGATGTGACATAGACATCTGTATCTTTTGCGTATCAGTGTTTTGTGGACCGCAAAATACATACGATCGTGTGCATGAGCCCTAAGGAACAGGGAGCCCTCATAATGTGTTTAAGTGCTCAACAATAAATGTTCCTAGTTTGACAAAATCTTAGTTTACAAAAAAGAAAATTCACAAACCCTACTCCTAGTTTGTACTAGATTAAAGACCAAGATAATTTAGCTTTCCATGGCGATAGCTACTTCACTTAGTGTGCTGCTCACATACTGTGCTATAGCTTTTTTTCCACAAAAAGCAGTGTTTTTTTGTAAAATACAGCATCCACATGTTACATTTTTATTCTTTTTATTAGTTTTACCTAAGGCCTCTTTCACACAATTTTTTTTTCTGTTTCCGGAAACTGAATGTACTCCATGTGCATTCCGTTTCCGTATTTCTGTATATCCGTTCCGCTACAAAATAGAACTTGTCCTATTATTGTCCGCAAATAACGTTCAGTCGATCCATTCAAGTCAATGGGGCCGCATACAGAACACATTCTTATGTCCTCTGTATTTTGCAGATCCATGCCCACTTTGCCCATGTGTTTACTGTTTACAAACTTCACAGTAAGGCCTCTTTCACATGACCTTTTCTTTTCCGTCTATGGGCCGTCTTTTGCGTTCCGTATACGGTCCATATACGGAACCATTCATTTCAAAGGTTCCGCAAAAAAAAGTTTCATTGAAAGATAGAACATGTCCTATTATTGCCGTCTCCATTCCGTGTCTCCATTCAAGTCAATGGGTCCGCCAAAAAAATGGAACACATACGGAAATGCATCCGTATGTCTTCCGTATCCGTTCCATATTTGCGGAACCATCTATTAAAAATGTTATGTCCAGCCCAATTTTTTCTATATAATTGCTGTATACTGTATATGCCATACGGAAAAACGGAACAGAATCATAAACACAACGGAAACCAAAAATGGAACAACGGATCAGTGAAAAAAAGAACTTCAAAACACTGAAAAAGCCATACGGTCGTGTGAATGAGGCCTAATGATTACAAATTCTCTGCTTCTGTTTGCGATCCAAAAAAAAGGATCGCATACGGAAACCATACGGAGATGTTTTTGCGGAAATACGGAACGGAAACTGAAGCACGACGGAAACAAAAAAACGGAACAACGGATCCGTGAAAAACAGACTGCAAAATACAGCAAAATACATACAGTCGTGTGAAAGAGGCCTAAGTTTAGAGTACTTTTTTTTTTCAAATTGCAGCATTCTCTGATTGTGTTGCTTTTTCAGGGATTTTTCCGTTGTCGTTTCTATAGCTTGAAATGTTTGAAGAAAAACCTTGTGTTAAAACACTTAAAAACCACATGAATGTCATGCTGTTTTTTTACAAGCCAAAATAGCCCCCTAAAATTGTGTGGAAGCACCTTTCTAAAATGTCAAAGGCTGCTTTCACACAAGCGAGTTGTACACTCTGGAGTGTGAAAGCAGCCAAGCATGTTTTGTGGCCTGAGGAAAATGTGGCCCACATAGAAGTGCGTTGTCGTGTGCCCTTTTCTTAATGAATTTGGAATTTTGGAATATCAACAGCGCCGATTCTTTTTCTGCACCCTATATTATCCAGCCATGGTCACGGATGTCCAGCTCCATACCTGGCTGCAGCCGATTCTCCTTGCCCGAATTGCTTAACGTTACAAAGTAAGCATAATATAGCCCCCCTTCTCCAGCTACAGTTTATGCGCTATGTTGCGCTGTGTATCTTTTTTCTTTTAATTACAAAGAGGACAAGTGAGCAGAGACAGAAACCCAAGTGCAGTTTGACCTCATCTATAAAATCAGCATATACAAATAAACTGTATGTAAGTAATGGAACATTTTGTGCTGAAGTTTAACACAGATGAAGTACTATATTGACTATTTCCATTGATGGCTAGCAGGACAAACCTTAATGGGCACAGTAATGGACATGAATGTCAATGTATTTAATTGATGATGAATGCTAATGAGGAATGTTATTGATGAATTCTCTGAAAATATTGATTTGTAAGTAAAATGATCTGAGTCATTGAAAGTTCATACTTTTTATAGGATCAGAAATGACTATATTTTGAAAATGGCTCTGCATATTAAGTGCAAATATGTTGATTATGTCTGTTTCTATTGAAAGTAATGTGTCCATGAAAATTAGGGATGGTAAGTTGATAAAAAATGTAATCAGTGTCAGATGTGTTGGGGGGTCTTACCACTTTGGAAGTAGCCTATGTTGTGGTGCATCTGTGCTAAAATATTTCATTACAATCTACTGGTATTACCATAAGGGTGATTCTACACTTTGTGTGTGTTGGAGGAGGGAAATAACTCAGCAGCCCTACCACCCCTGGGAAGATCAGATCACAAGTTGGTGCATCTTTGACCTGTGTACAAACCACTTGTACTGTACATAGAGAACTATCTGTCACCCGCACAGTGAGGATATGGTGTGAAGAGAGAGAGGGATTGTTTCAACACAACTGCTTAGGAATGTACTACATTAACTTTTGTGTGTACAGTACCCCAAAAAAATAGTGAGGTACTTCTGTAACAAAATCCCTGGAATAACCTTGATATAAAAGATTTTCTCAAGTCGAATAAGACGGTCTTTAGATCAGGCGATAAGGAAAAGTTGAAGGATGTGACATTTATGGAGACAATCAGGAAAGGCCTCATGGACATGGCCGTTGTTTTGGTCCGCATCCGAGCCGCAGTTTTGGCGGCTCGGATGCGGACCCATTCACTTCAATGGGACCGCAAAAGATGAGGACAGCACTCCATGTGCTATCCGCATCCGTTGCTCCGTTTCGTGGTCCGCAAAAAAAATATAACATGTCTTATTCTTGTCCGGTCTTTGCGGACAAGAATAGGCAGTTATATTAAAGGCTGTCCATGCCATTCGTGTTTTGCAGATCTGCGGTTTGCAGACCGCAAAACACACAACGGTCGTGTGCATGAGGCCAAACACTGATATATATTGGCAACAGTATTGAGATAACTAATTAACTAATTAAGGCCTCATGCACACAGACGTTGCCCGGCCATGGCCGTATTCACTTGAATGGGTCCCCAATCCAGAGCTGCAGTGTGGAAAGGAGGCATGGAACCCCAGGGAAGCAGTACGGAGTTATATATTGTTTTATATAATTTATTTGATATTTATTTTTTACTAGCAGAAGGACCCGGCTTCGCACGGGTATATTTCATCTATTTCATTTTATTTTTCTGTGTGTCTTAAAAAGATATCAACAGTATTACACATAACAGTGACCTCTACAGGGCCCACCCCTTTAACATTGACTACAACCTTTAACAGTGAACTTCATAGTGGCCTGCCCCTTTAACAGTGACCTTTACAGTGCCTGCCCCTTTAACAGTGACTTCCACAGTGCCCGCCCCTTTAACAGAGACTTCCACAGTGCCCGCTCCTTTAGTAGTGACCTCCACATTGTCCGCCCCTTTAACAGTGACCTCCACAATGCCCACCCTTTTAACAGTGACCTGCACAATGCCTGCCCCTTTAACATTGATCACCCCTTTAACAGTGACCTTCACATTGCCTATCCTTTTAATAGTGCCCGCCCCTTTAACAGTGACTTCCACAGTGCCTTCCCCTTTAACAGTGACCTTCACAGTGCCCGCCCCTTTAACATTGATCACCACTTTAACATTGACCTTCACTGTGCCCGCCCCTTTAACAGTGAACTCCACAGCGGCCGTCCGTTTAATAGTGGCCCCTGCCCCCCATGCATGTAGCAGTGTAGTTGTGCCGTCATAGTCCTATGACTGAATATTTAAGGTCCTGCGAACTGCTAAAACCTGTGGTCAGTTGTTATTGCAACCTGGAGTAGGACCTGTGAGCTTCTATTGGCTAATAAGGGACCAGGCTTGCTGGCTTCTATTGGCTAATGCAGGTAATTTTTTGGGAATATCTAAGGAACTGTAAGTCTAAAACCTTCCCACACACCTGATATACCTGTGTGCCAAATTTGGTGACGATCGGCCCAGTCGTTTAGTTGCACATAAAGAATGTCCACACAAACAGACAGACGTCTAGACAGATAGACAGAAACTCATTTTTTTTTTAAATATATATATATATATATATATATATATATATATGAGACTAGCAGAAGGACCTGGCTTCGCATGGGTATATTTAATCTATTTCATTTTATGTCTCCATGTGTCGTAAAAAGATATCGACAGTTTCCACCATAACAGTGACAGCCCCTTTAACAATGACCTTAACAGTGCTCACCCCTTTAACAGTGCCTGCCCCTTTAACAGTGACCTCCACAGTGCCCGCCCCTTTAACAGTGACCGCCCCTTTAGCATTGACCACCCCTTTAACAGTGACCTTCATAGTGGCCGCCCCTTTAACAATGACCTTTACAGTGCCCGCCCCTTTAACAGTGACTTCCATAGTGGCCGCCCCTGTAACAGAGACCTCAACAGTGCCTGGCCCCTTAAAAAGTGACTTTCACAGTGACTGCCCCTTTAACAGTGACTTTTACAGTGACTACCCTTTAAGCAGTGACTTTTACAATGGCCACCCCTTTAACAGTGACTTTCACAGTGACCGCCCCTTTAACAGTGACTTTCATAGTGACCGCCTCTTTAACATTGACTTTCACAGTGACCACCCCTTTAAGGCTACTTTCACACTTGCGTTTGGTGTTCCGCTTGTGAGATCCGTTTGAGGGCTCTCACAAGTGGCCCCGAACGGATCCGTTCATCCCCAATGCATTCTGAATGGATAAGGATCCGTTCAGAATGCATCAGTTTGGATCCGTTACACCTTGCAGCGTTTTGGTGTCCGCCTGGCCGTGCGGAGCCAAACGGATCCATCCTGACTTACAATGCAAGTCAATGGGGACGGATCCGTTTGACGTTGACACAATATGGTGCAATTGCAAACGGATCCGTCCCCCATTGACTTTCAATGTAAAGTCAGGAGTCCCTATTAATACACCATCGGATCGGAGTTTTTTCCAATCCGATGGTATATTTTAACTTGAAGCGTCCCCATCACCATGGGAACGCCTCTATGTTAGAATATACCATCGGATTTGAGTTACATCGTGAAAACTCAGATCCGACAGTATATTCTAACACAGAGGTGTTCCCATAGTGATGGGGACGCTTCAAGTTAGAATATACTAAGAACTGTGTACATAACTGCCCCCTGCTGCCTGGCAGCACCCGATTTCTTACAGGGGGTTCTGAACCGCACAATTAACCCCTCAGGAGCGGCCCCCCTCCCTCCCCAGTATTAAATTCATTAGTGGCCAGTGTGGCCTCCCCTCTCCCCCGTCCCAACTAAAATCCCCCCCCCATCATTGGTGGCAGCGGAGAGTTCCGATCGGAGTCCCAGTTTAATCGCTGGGGCTCCGATCGGTTACCATGGCAGCCAGGACGCTACTGCAGTCCTGGCTGCCATGGTTATTTAGCAATTTTAGAAGCATTATACTTATCTGCGCTGTCTGTGGCCGGCTGGGCGCTCTTCCTACTGGTAAGTGACAGGTCTGTGCTATAAGCATTGCGCCGCACAGACCTTTCACTTACCACACTAGGCACGCCACTGGGAAGCATCATCCTATCTGAACTCTGGCGCGGCAGGCACGTGCTACCTAGTTGCCAGCGCCACTGCAGGGATGTGAAGCAGGTGCCAAGAGAAGTTTCTATATTGCCCTTCCAGTGTCTGTCTCTGTGACCACCACATTGACGAACTCAGTGAGTAGCAAAGGCTGGAGGTCTACTGCAGCAATCTTGATCACATTGTATGTAAGTGACTGACTCTTAGTGTAATAATCACTCATTCACACTGTGCTGAAATGCCTTAGGTAAGGGAGCTGTGAACCATGGCCTCTGTCTGTTGTATATGTGTGTATACATATACTTATATACAGTGTATATATATATATATATATATATATACATAGAGTACAGACCAAAAGTTTGGACACACCTTCTCATTCAAAGAGTTTTCTTTATTTTCATGACTATGAAAATTGTAGATTCACACTGAAGGCATCAAAACTATGAATTAACACATGTGGAATTATATACATAACAAACAAGTGTGAAACAACTGAAAATATGTCATATTCTAGGTTCTTCAAAGTAGCCACCTTTTGCTTTGATTACTGCTTTGCACACTCTTGGCATTCTCTTAATGAGCTTCAAGAGGTAGTCCCCTGAAATGGTTTTCACTTCACAGGTGTGCCCTGTCAGGTTTAATAAGTGGGATTTCTTGCCTTATAAATGGGGTTGGGACCATCAGTTGCGTTGAGGAGAAGTCAGGTGGATACACAGCTGATAGTCCTACTGAATAGACTGTTAGAATTTGTATTATGGCAAGAAAAAAGCAGCTAAGTAAAGAAAAACGAGTGGCCATCATTACTTTAAGAAATGAAGGTCAGTCAGTCAGCCAAAAAATTGGGAAAACTTTGAAAGTAAGGGCTATTTGACCATGAAGGAGAGTGATGGGGTGCTGCGCCAGATGACCTGGCCTCCACAGTCACCGTCCCTGAACCCAATCGAGATGGTTTGGGGTGAGCTGGACCGCAGAGTGAAGGCAAAAGGGCCAACAAGTGCTAAGCATCTCTGGGAACTCCTTCAAGACTGTTGGAAGACCATTTCAGGGGACTACCTCTTGAAGCTCATCAAGAGAATGCCAAGAGTGTGCAAAGCAGTAATCAAAGCAAAAGGTGGCTACTTTGAAGAACCTAGAATTTGACATATTTTCAGTTGTTTCACACTTGCTTGTTATGTATATAATTCCACATGTGTTAATTCATAGTTTTGATGCCTTCATAGTCATGAAAATAAAGAAAACTCTTTGAATGAGAAGGTATGTCCAAACTTTTGGTCTGTACTGTATATATATATATATATATATATATACACACACTCACCTAAAGAATTATTAGGAACACCATACTAATACGGCGTTGGACCCCTTTTGCCTTCAGAACTGCCTTAATTCTATGTGTCATTGATTCAACAAGGTGTTGATAGCATTCTTTAGAAATGTTGGCCCATATTGATAGGATAGCATCTTGCAGTTGATGGAGATTTGAGGGATGCACATCCAGGGCACCAAGCTCCCGTTCCACCACATCCCAAAGATGCTCTATTGGGTTGAGATCTGGTGATTGTGGGGGCCATTTTACTACAGTGAACTCATTGTCATGTTCAAGAAACCATTTTTCCAGTCTTCAACAGTCCAATTTTGGTGAGCTCGTGAAAATTGTAGCCTCTTTTTCCTATTTGTAGTGGAGATGAGTGGTACCCGGTGGGGTCTTCTGCTGTTGAAGCCCATCCGCCTCAAGGTTGTGCATGTTGTGGCTTCACAAATGCTTTGCTGCATACCTCGGTTGTAACGAGTGGTTATTTCAGTCAACGTTGCTCTTCTATCAGCTTGAATCAGTCGGCCCATTCTCCTCTGACCTCTAGCATCAACAAGGCATTTTCACCCACAGGACTGCCGCATACTGGATGTTTTTCCCTTTTCACACCATTCTTTGTAAACCCTAGAAATGGTTGTGTGTGAAAATCCCAGTAACTGAGCAGATTGTGAAATACTCAGAACCGGCCTGTCTGGCACCAACAACTATGCCACGCTCAAAATTGCTTAAATCACCTTTCTTTCCCATTCTGACATTCAGTTTAGAGTTCAGGAGATTGTCTTGACCAGGACCACAACCCTACATGCATTGAAGCAACTGCCATGTGATTGGTTGACTAGATAATCGCATTAATGAGAAATAGAACAGGTGTTCCTAATAACTCTTTAGGTGAGTGTGTATATATATATATATATATATATATATATATATATATACACAGTATGTATATATATATATATATATATATATATATGAGTTTCTGTCTGTCTGTCTATCTGTTTGTCTGTCTGTCTAGACGTTCTTTATGCGCGACCAAACGACTGGACCGATCTTCACCAAATTTGGCACACAGGTACATCAAGTGTCCGGGAAGGTTTTAGACCGGGTCTCAGCTCTCTAAGACGTACCGTTACTGAGATATTCCAAAAAAAATTGCCCCCCCCCAAATACAAGCCTGCAATTCTTTCTCTTTAAAGCCCAACTGCCATAAACACAGTTTTACTCCAGGTTTCCATAACAACCCAGCCATATTTCTTTACTGCTTAAAGGGGCGGTCACAGTGAAAGTCACAGTTAAAGGGGTGATCACAGTGAAAGTCAGTTAAAGGGGCGGTCACAGTGAAAGTCACAGTTCAAGGGGTGGTCACTGTGAAAGTCACAGTTAAAGGGGCGATCACAGTGAAAGTCACAGTTAAAGGGGCGGTCACTGTGAAAGTCACAGTTAAAGGGGCGGTCACAGTGAAGGAGTGGTCACAGTTAAAGGGGCGGTCACAGGAGCGGGCACTGCGATTGGCCAGAGTCACTGTTAAAGGGGCGGGCACTGTGGAGGTCACTGTTTAAGGGGCAGGCACTGCAGAGGTCACAGTTAATGGGGTGGGCACTGTGGAAGTCACTGTTAAAGGGGCGGGTACTGTGAAGGTCATTGTTAAAGGGGAGACCACTATGAAGGTCACTGTTAAAAGGGGTGGTTAATGTTAAAGGGGTGGGCACTGTGTAGGTCACTGTTAAAGGGGCGGGCACTGTGGAAGTCACTGTTAAAGGGGCGGCTACTATGAAGGTCATTGTTAAAGGGGTGGTCACTGTTAAAGGGGCGGGCACTGTGGAGGTCACTGTTAAAAGGGTGAGCATTGTGGAGGACTCTGATAAAGGGGAAGGCACTGTGGAAGTCACTGTTAAAGGATCTGGCACTGTTAAGGTCACTGTTAAAGGGGCGGTCACTATTAAGTTCACTGTTAAACAGGTGGTGAATGTTAAAGGGGTGGACACTGTGGAGGTCATTGTTAAAGTGGCGGGCACTGTGGTGGTCACTGTTAAAGGGGCAGGCACTGTTGAGGTCACTGTTAAAGGGTCGGTCACTGTTAAAGGGGTGGGTTCTGTGGAGGTCTCTTTTAAAGGGGCCTGCACTGTGGAAGTCATTGTTAAAGGGGCGGGAACTGTGATTGTCACTGTTAAAGGGGCATCCACTATTAAGGTCACTGTTAAAGGGTTGGTCAATGTTAAAGGGGTGGGCACTGTGAAGGTCATTGCTAAAGTGGTGGGCACTGTGGAGGTCACTGTTAAAGGGGTGGGCATTGTGGAGGTCACTGTTAAAGGGTCGGTCACTATTAAAGGGACAGGCAATGTGGAGGTCATTGTTAAAGGGACGGGCACTGTGGAGGTCACTGTTAAAAGGGCAGGTACTTAGAAGGTCACTGTTAAAGGGGCAGGCACTGTGGAGGTCACTGTTAAAGGTGTGGCCAATGTATAATTCACTGTCAAAGGGGTGGGCACTGTGAAGTTCACTGTTAAAGGGGCAGCCACTATGAAGGTCACTGTTAAAGGGGTGGTCAATGCTAAAGGGGCAGGCACTGTGAAGGTCACTGTTAAAGATGTGGTCACTGTTAAAGGGGTGGGAGCTGTAGAGGTCACTGTTAAAGGGGCAGGCACTGTGGAGGTCACTGTTAAAGATGTGGTCACTGTTAAAGGGGTGGGAGCTGTAGAGGTCACTGTTAAAGGGGCAGGCACTGTGGAGGTCACTGTTAAAGGGGCAGACAATTTGGAGGTCAATGTTAAAGGGATAGCCACTGTGGATGTCAATGTTAAAGGGGCGGCTACTGTGGAGGTCACTGTAAAAGGGGTAGGAACTGTGGAGATCACTGTTAAAGGGGCTGTCACTGTGGAGGTCATTGTTAAAGGGCCGGATACTGTAGAGATCACTGTTATGGGGATACTGTCATTATCTTTTAACGACACACAGAAACATTAAATGAAATTCTTCTAATATATATATATATATATATATATATATATATATATACAGTATATATATATCCTGCATAATTATACTGAACCCCACAAAAATGGATTTCTGGAAAAATGGGGGGGGGGGGTGAAAGTATTTGCTTGCAGGTAGCTCTGCTTTTGAGGTGCACCTGCAATTCTGATAGCAGGCACAGGCAGCCACAGCTTCTGTCTCCCTTTTCCCTGTCTGTCAGCATCCATGCTTCTCTTTATTGTACACAACACACACAATTCTTCTTTGGAATCCTAGCCTTTCCCTTCACTTTTCCTGGCAATAAGCTTGATTGATTTCTGACTGTCCCTGATTGATTTCTGACTCTCCCTGACTCCCTAAGATCACACAGGAAAATTGTGATTATATGAGAGCCCTTTAATTTCTTAGCTATAGGTGATGCAAATTCAATTCATGTAGAACCAATTTGCTCGTATCTATTTGTTAACAGAAGCCCTCCTCTAATTTCTCTCAGTAGTCTGGTTATATGCAACAGTACCTTCATAAAATACTAAGACTAATGCTAAGATGTCTGGTAAATGTCTCTTCAATTTCAGAATAAACTAAATGTGATCTCTTTAATGAGGTTCATCATGTCAATTAATATAACACTTTCTTTACAAATAGCAGAAAACAATGATATCATAAGCCCGGTACTAGTGAAACAATAAAACTTGTGTTATTTTACTCAGGTATCTAAAAGACTGTATAGTATGGGTTGCTACGAGATCTCACTTGGGGACACTATTGGAGTTGGGACACCAGGCAGCATCAGAAAAATGCTGGAAGCCGTTATGAAAGAGATTCCAGTGCATGCCCTGGCTGTTCATTGCCATGATACTTATGGACAAGCTCTGGCAAATATTCTTACAGCCATGCAGGTATAGTTCAATTATTAATTATATAAGAATGTATGTCAATGTCACAGATACATTACATACCTTGTATAGAAAAAAAATCTTTAAAGATGTTGTCTGAGTTTTTTTTTTGTTCTTTGTACAACTAGGCAAATGTAAGGACAATCCTTACTTTATCTCCAGTTGCTGCTTTCTCAGATTTCACTGAGGGTCATATGACCTGTGATGTCAGCTTCTCTCCCTGCTCTGATAATGTTTCCTCCACAAGCCTGAGAGATCAGATATGAGTCTGTGCTGCCCCCCACCACCACCCCTTTATGCACTTGCCGTCTGTTATCTCCCTGGATTCTTAATCCTTTCAGCTGCACAGACTCAGGGCTGAAGGCTTTACTGAGTAGCTGCAGGCAGTGAGGAGACAAATGCTGGGCACAGGAGCTGACAGAGGAGTTTTGCAGAGCATTGCACAAGAATAGACAGGGGGAAAATCCTGTGTGTGTATCAGCAGTGTCATTATACAGCTGGTACTTGTAGTCTTACACATACAACATACTGCTGAGTCCCCCAGCAGGCAGACATGTCACTCAGGGCAGCTCTTGTATTCACTCCCTTTGCAGAGCAGGGGGAGGGGCAGACATTGTTGTTATTGCAAGTAAACAAAAGGGCCAGAAGAGAACCAGGGAAATTAGAAAATATATTTTTTTTGCCGAAAACTTGCTTAGTTTAGTTATATATTGTTGACCATCAGATTTACTGTGATATACTGTATATATATTTTTTTCATAACTTGGACAACCCATTTAAGTAAATGTGTGACGTACAGAAGCTTTATTTTATCTACTTTCCATAATAAATTTGACAATTGTAATATTGTATTAGGCATGCATACTGGGATATTGAAGTCAGAGAATATTTATTCCATTATTTCCTCCATGGTTGTGTATGTGACATCTGCTCCTCCTCTTTAATGCATCACTGTTGCTGGGCAGAATATGCAAATAAGTAAACAGCAAACAAACTGGCGGAAATAGTAATAACGACATCACATAAATGAAAACAGTCTTAATTCCAATTGCTGCTTGGATTTTTATGTCTTAAGAAGGTTGTCTCACATTAAAGGGGGTGTATTTAATAATAACCCATTCAAAGTGAAATAGTGGATCAGCTTTGTTAAAAAAAACTGTATAGTTCTAAGTGATCAACACAAAAGTGTTTGTTTATTAAACAGAATTAAGCCTATATTAGGCATATTTCTGGTGAAGATTGCGGCGCAAAGGTCCTTTAGACGGCAATCTGCGACTTTTTCCCACTCACGCCAGGTCTAAAAAAGTGGGTGTGACGTGGGAAGTCTCATTTGCTACGCCTGTTTTAGGCGTAGAAAATGGTCTAAATGTAAGACAGCTAGGAAGCTTTGGAAGCGGCGGTCGATCCGTCAAAGTCATGTAAAGGCCAGCGCCTTTTCATAACTCTGGCGGATCCACCAACAGGTATAGGGCTTAATAAGGCCGGCATCTAAAACACCGGTCTTAATAAATGTTCCCCAAATTGTTTCTCTCCTGCTAAATTTTAAAATCATATATATGTTCTTCTTTTCTATCTCTGGCAGCAGAGTGCACTACCAATCTCCGACTCTAACCTGTAACCTGTATGTGTGCTGTTCACCATGTACACTGAAAAATGATCAGATAGGAAGTATAAAATCTGGAAGTTCCTTCAAATATGGGTTTTGTGGACCCCAAGCACAAGTTAAAAGGAGTAGGATAATACTATTTAAAGCACCAATCTATAGCAGGCACTGTCCTTTGCAAATGCCATCAGTAGCATCGCTAATCATTTTTTGCATCATATAAATGGTGTGAAAAATGTATTCTTTAATAAAAAAGAATATTAAAGGAAAAATAAAGAATGTGGTATATTAGAAGGATCTATGGAAAATAGCAGAAATCATACAAAGTGTTTTGTTATATATCACAATGCAATACTTTTATTTTATAATTGTAATTATATCCAAACTTGTAATCCAAAGTCTGTTTCTTTGTATACATGCTATTCTATTCACAATAATTTTCAGTGCTTATAGGTATGGATGTTTAAAGCATGATTCAATAGAATGTTTGAGGAATGTTGTAGTTCTACTTTATAGCTGCTAGAGGGCAATGTTGGAACAAACATAGTACTGATGGTTTCCCTATAATTTGATACTTTTTCTTTATACTTTATTGTTATATTATAAATCATGACTATTTTGAAAATGCTATTCATTTTTCTCAGTCTCCAAATATTTAGATTTATTGATAAAAGTGGCACCTGTTTGAATAACTATACTGCACAGTCGAGTAAAATTATTATGACCACTTTCTACTTTCGATGTTGGCAGCATGTAACTTATGAAGGAAGTCAAGTGTCATGAGATAGATTGAGGTGAACATTGGCTATGAAGGACTGTGAGGGTGGACCGACATGCTAAAGGGGAGCAGCTCACCACCAAAATGAACAAAGTGGCTCAGTAGAGTAAAGTGAACTCTACTGTGTATGGGGTTCTGAAGTAGACAGATGGTCACTGCTCCTCTGCTAACGAAATTGAATCTGCAGAAAATCTTCAATTTTCATAGCAATATCAGAACTACACCTCTGCTGAGGTGTAGTCATGTTTTGTGCTTCATTGAATGGATGGACATTGGCGTGTCAGGCAAGAAACATCAGAGAACAAACACCCTACGACCATTGCTGGAAGAAAACAAGCTGGTGGTGGTAACATTATGGTCTGTCAAATGTTTTTGTGGCATTCTCTTGTCCCATTCATCCATGTGAAAGGCACTCTCAACTGATTTGGATGTGAATCTGCAGTACCCCAGACCTGTACCCCAGGCAAAGTTTGGTTTATGTAATGTTTGTAATGTTCTGTCATATTTGCACTGTACACCAGCAGGTGAGATATGGTTGGCATAGGGATGGGTCTAGCCACCCAATTCCTCACCCATTGGTAGGAGAGGTCTGGTCCTATTGCCTGTCAAGAGGAAGCGTGTTAGCTAGGAGAATGAGAGGTTAGGAAGCACATCCTATTGCTCCTGCTCTAAGTACCTTAGGGACCATAGAACTAGCTCATCTGTGAGACCACTACTCCAGAGAGACTGAATGATCCAAAAACTACACAGAATTTACAGCAGAATGACCAACTAGCACAATTATGCAGACCCTGCTGTAGGTGCCAGGCTATGGCTCAGACACCCAACACCTCAGTTATATCCAGACATGGCCAACTCATAAAAGCCCTTCTTAACCAGTGGACACCTACAGCCACAAATGCCAACTTTCAGCTGTTAGCCCGGAGTTCAGGGAAGAGAGACATCGGCAAGATATACCAGAGGTGCCATTATCAGCTAGTTTGCCAACCATCATACCTCATCATGTGGAGAGAGAAATAGCACTTTATGCTACTACTGTTGGGTATACTACAAATCCTATTTTGCAATAAGTAAAGAGAGACATTTATTCTTTTACTTTTGGCCTGATTCCTCATCATCTTTCACTGCACCCATACCCAGGGAACAACAGCCATCAGGGCTATTACCATTCCCATCCTCTGCACTGGCTTCTCAGGGCATCACTTCAATAAACATCCTTGCAGATTACATACACCCATACATGTTTATTGTCTTCCTGGGATGGGTGGGATTTTTCAGCAAGACAATTTGACATGTCACACTGTAAAAAATGCCTAATGGTTGAAAAAGCATGACCAAGACTTCCAAGTACTGTCCTGGTCCCCTAATTCCCCAGACTTGAACCCAACTGAGCATCTGTGAGCCCAACTCAATAGTCATGTTCACTCTATGGATCCTCCCCCACAAACCCTCCAGCAGCTAAGGGATTTAATGCAGTCAGCATGGCTGCAGATACCTGTGACCACCCACCAGGACCGTATTTAGTCACTCCCAGCCCATCTAGCTGTTGTCTGTGTTGCACACAGCAGTTACTCCCAATATTAGCTGGTGGTGATAATAATGTGACTCGAATGTGTGTGAGTGTATATATATATATATATATATATATATATATATGTATATATATATATATATATATATCAGTTGCTATGGGTCTAAACAGCTGGAGAGGGCGCAGCGATGAATCTAGTATTACATTCCTTTCTTTAAAATGAATGATTATAGTGTCACATATGTAATAGGGGGGAACACCAAAAGACAACAAGAAGGAAGGGTAAGGACACTAGGCCTCACCGCTAGGGAAGAGAAAGGGTCACCACACAGACAAAGTGAAACCAAAAGAGGCTGTCAGATCACTGATGTGCAGATAATCTTTCAGACCTTCTAAGACCTGTCACAGGAGTGACAGTCCCCCCCCCCTGTTCTATGGGTGACCTCGGGGCACCCAGGACCGACCTTATCAGGATGAGCTCTGTGGAATGCTCTCACCAGACGACTAGCATTAACATCAGTCGCTGGAACCCACATTCTCTCCTCTGGTCCATACCCTTTCCAATGTACGAGATACTGGAGGGATCTCCGAAGTACTCGGGAGTCCACAATCCTGCTGATCTGAAATTCTAAATTGCCGTCCACTATGACAGGAGCGGGAGGTAAGAAGGACGGCTTAACAGGTTCGACACATTTCTTTAACAACGATTTATAAAATACGTTTTGGATTTTCAATGCCTGAGGAAGTTCAAGACGGAAGGCTACAGGGTTAACAATGGCAGTGATCTTATATGGACCAATAAATCTTGTGCCCAAATTCCAAGAAGGTAACTTAAGTTTAATGTTTCTTGTAGACAACCACACAGAATCACCCAATCTCAGGTCCGGACCACTCATACGTCTCCTGTCAACAGCATGCTTATACCTGTTGACCATCTTTTTCAGGTTATTTTGGATCCACCAAATAGAAGACAAAGAAGAGGAAAATTGTTCCTCCTCGGGAATGCCGGAATTTTGAGCACCAGAAAATGTACCAAACTGTGGATGGAACCCATATGCCCCAAAAAACTGTGACTTATCAGTGGATTCCTGTCTACGGTTATTTATAGCAAACTCAGCTAACGACAAAAATGAAGACCACTCTTCCTGATTCTCTGAAACAAAACATCTCAAGTAAGTCTCCAGATTCTGATTAGTGCGCTCAGTCTGTCCGTTCGACTGAGGATGAAAAGCCGAAGAGAAGGACAGTTGTACACCCAGACGAGTACAGAACGCTTTCCAGAATCTGGAAACAAAATGAGTCCCTCTATCGGACACCACATCAGAGGGAATGCCATGTAGTTTCACAATGTTTTTGACCTTTCGAACACCTGTGCAAGAGTTTTAGTATTAGGTAGACTAGGTAATGCAATAAGGTGTGCCATTTTACTAAAACGATCAACTACCACCAGAATCACGGATTTTCCCGAAGAATTTGGTAAAACCGTGATAAAATCCATGGACAAATGGGTCCAAGGTCTGGACGGTATGGGCAATGGAAGCAGAGATCCGGAAGGCCGAGTATGTGTCACCTTAGCACGTGCACAGGTACCACAGGCTGACACATAGTCCTCAACACACTTTATGCAACCCCGGCCACCAGAATCTGCGAGAGATGAGATCGACAATCGATCTGCTCCCAGGGTGCCCAGCAACCACCGTACAGTGATGATCCTCGAACACCTTGTGACGCAATTCGGAGGGAACAACAATTTTCCCGGAGGACAAGAGTCTGGAGCATCCTCCTGTGCCTCCAACACCTTGGCCTCGAGATCAGGATAAAGAGCGGATATGACTACCCCTTCAGATAAAATGGGACATGGGTCATTAGACTCACCCCCCTCCAGGAAAGCTAAGCGACAAAGCATCCGCCTTGACGTTCTTAACCCCAGGGCAGTAAGTGACGATGAAGTTAAATCCAGTGAAAAACAATGACCATCTGGCCTGCCTGGGGTTCAGTCGCTTAGTCGACTCCAGGTAGGCCAGATTCTTGTTATCCGTAATTACCGTAATAGGATGAATTGCTCCTTCCAACCAATGCCGCCATTCCTCGAATGCTAACTTAATGGCCAGCAATTCCCTATTCCCCACATCATAATTCCATTCAGCAGTCGAGAGTTTTTTAGAGAAAAATGCACATGGGCGCCATTTACTGGGTGAAGGACCCTGCGACAAGATTGCTCCTACCCTTACCTCGGACGCGTCAACCTCAACAATAAATGGCTGAGACACGTCCGGTTGCACCAGATTCCAGAATAGGGGCCGAAGCAAAACATTCTTTCACAGCAGAAAAGGCCTGTAATGCCGCATCAGACCAGATAGAAATATCAGCACCCTTCCTAGTCATGTCTGTTAAAGGTTTAACCACCGATGAATAGTTCAAGATAAATTTACGGTAGCTGTTGGTAAACCCTTAAAACCGTATAAGCGCTTTCAGATTTTCGGGTCGATCCCAGTCCAACACGGCACGGACCTTCTTGGGATCCATACGAAAACCTGAGGATGAGAGAAGGTAACCCAGAAATTGCACTTCCTGTACAGCAAATACACACTTTTACATCTTAGCATACAACTTATTCTCTCTTAGGATCTGTAACACCTGTCTCACATGATCCTGATGAGTCTCCATATTAGGCAAATAAATTAGTATGTCATCAAGGTATACAATGACAAACCTCCCCACCAGATGATGAAAGATGTCATTGACAAAGTGTTGAAAAACCGCAGGAGCATTGGTTAATCCAAAGGGCATGACCAGGTTTCCAAAATGACCCTCAGGGGTATTAAATGCGGTCTTTCACTCATCCCCCCCTTGATCCTTACCAGATTATATGCCCCGCTCAGATCCAATTTAGAGAACACCTTGGCACTGACAATCTCACGGAAGTCCAGACATGGTCTCAGGGTAGCATCCTTTTTCTTTACAAAGAAAAATCCAGCAGCCACTGGGGACTTGGATGGTCTAATATGTTCCTTTGCCAAACTCTCGGTAATATACTCTCGCATGGCCTTTCTTTCGGGTTCCGAAAGATTATACAACCGAGATTTGGTCAATTTAGCTTCGGGAATAACATTGACGGGACAGTCATACTCCCAGTGCGGAGGCAACTCCTGATTACCACTCTCAGAAAACACATCAGAAAATTCAGAAATGAACGGGTGTACAGTTTTAGTGGTAACCATAGAGAACGATGCATTAAGACAGTTGTCCATGCAAAAATCACTCCAATCGAGAATCTGTCTCGCTTGCCAGTCGATGTTAGGGTTATGTTTGCTTAACCATGGTAAACCCAACACCAACGGAGCAGGCATACCCTCCAACACATAACAGGAGATAGATTCCTGATGGAAATCACCCACTCTTAAATGAATGTCATTCACTACCTGCGACAGGCATTTTTAGTTGAGAGGTGCTGAGTCAATTGCAAAGACAGAAATACTTTTCTCTAATGCATTAGTAGTCAATCCGTGAAGGCGTACAAACTTGCCATCAATCAAATTAACTCCTGCCCCACTGTCGTAAAAAGCTTTTATTTTCACAGTTTTGGACTCTAGCGCCACCTCGGCAGACAGGAGAAAACGGGTACTAGCAGTAAAAGACAAAAGTAGGTTTTCTTGCTCCCCACCCACACCACCAATAGTAATTTGGGGATTAAATGTTTTTTCCTTTTTGTTTACACCTTGATGCTGCAGGTACAGACAAATATTCACAAAATGTCCCTGCTTGCCACAACAAAATCAGACTCCTTTCACATGACCAAAACTTTTGCCAGAAGTTCCAGGAGTAGCTCCTACTAACTGCATAGGCACCTCCTCACAATGTGCAACCACCAGTGTCTCTCTCCACCATAAGTGTCAAAGGAAGCAGTACCCTTATTGGACAATACTTCCTGAAGGTGAGGACCCCTAGATCTCTCCCTCAGGCGTCTATCAAGACAAACAGCAAGGGACATAGCTGCTTCCAATGACTCAGGATTTTCATGAAAAGCCAATGCATACTGCAGTCTCCCAGAGAGACCCTGACAGAATTACATGGGATCTGTGGATGGCACAGTTAAGGGGTGGGGGTCTGTGGATGGCTTTGTTATGGGCTGGGGGGGGTCTGTGGATGGCACTGTTATGGGGTGGGGGGTCTGTGGATGGCACATATATAACAGTGCCATCCACAGATCCCCCCCCTGTAACAGTGCCATCCACAGATCCCCCCCCCTGTAACAGTGCCAGCCACAGATCCCCCCCCCCTGTAACAGTGTCCGTCATCCACAGATACCCCATAAGTGTCCGTCATCCACAGATCCGCCCCATAAGTGTCCGTCATCCACAGATCCCCCCATAAGTGTCCGTCATCCACAGATCCCCCCATAAGTGTCCGTCATCCACAGATCCCCCCATAAGTGTCCGTCATCCACAGATCCCCCCCATAAGTGTCCGTCATCCACAGATCCCCCCATAAGTGTCCATCATCCACAGATCCTCCCATAACAGTGTCCGTCATCCACAGATCCTCCCATAACAGTGTCCGTCATCAACAGATCCCCCCCATAACAGTGTCCGTCATCCACAGATCCCCCTCATAACAGTGTCCGTCATCCACAGACCACCATTAGTTCCAAACCCACCAAAAGCACATCTTTTGGTTCAAATTTTATTTTTTCTTATTTTCCTCCCCAAAAACCTAGGTGCGTCTTATGGGCCGGTGCGTCTTATAGGGCGAAAAATACGGTATATTACAATAAAGACTAATTGTTAAAAATATTACATATTAGATTATTGACTATATTTTTTTCCTAATTTTACCCTTTTCTGAATACAGTATGTGAGTTGTTAAGTAAAATCAGTGGTCTGTAAAGCTGTCTCCTTGTATCTATAATTACTTATATTACAATAAAGACTAATTGTTAAAAATATTACATATTAGATTATTGACTATATTTTTTCCTAATTTTACAGTTTTCTGAATACAGTATGTGAGTTGTTAAGAAAAAAAAAAAGATCTTTCTCATTTCTGTGCAGATGGGTGTGAGTGTTGTGGACTGTGCAGTTGCTGGACTTGGAGGATGCCCTTATGCAAATGGTGCAACAGGAAATGTTCCAACAGAAGAAGTATTATACATGCTGAACGGCCTTGGTATTCATACGGTAATCTCTTTACTATCCATTTTTCTGATTTTATTATTAAGTGCAGATATTGATATTTGAGTACAATTTCTAGCTACATATAAAATCTACATAAAATGTGTAGTAACATTGCAAAACTTATGTTGTACTGATGTGGAGTAGAGATGAGAGAATCGAAGTTGACAAAGTGGAATTCAATCCGAATTTCAGGAAAAATTCAAAAATTTTGTGGTAATGAATCAAATTTTTTCTTAAAATAGCTGCTGCACGTATTAGGACATGGAGCAAAGAACTCTGGGAACGAGGGATCACCCACAATGCCATGCATGCAGCCAATCAGCAGTCAGTCAGCCCCTGTGATGTCACAGCCTTATAAATAGCCTCAGCCATCTTGGATTCAGCCTTTTCCACTGTACTTGGTGCAGGGAGAGACGTTAGCAGGTGCTAGGGAAAGTGGTAGAAAATAATTTAAAACTTTTTTTTGGGCTGAATAGAAGTTCAGGGAAAGATCAATAGAAGTGCAGTGAAAGGATAGGGAGGAATTATTCCACACTATAAAAGGAGAACAGGGTCCAATAGGGGAGTTTACAGCCTGGGTAATAGGAGCAATTCTATTACACCTTGCTACACTGTAATTCCAACAAACCTTGCTTGTTATTGGGGTGTAAGTGCTGTGTGATACAGCCATTAACAGGGTGTATTACTAGGACATATTTGTATGTATTATTAAGCGTTGTGCGGTGCAGTTATATGTTCTAAAGCCATTTTGGGGGTGTATTAGTGGCCATTCAGCGGTGCAACTGTATGTTTTAAATACTTTTTTTGTGGTGTATTAGTAGGGAAAAAAAGGGCTTATTTGCCATTTACCGGTGAAGTGATAAAATGACAGCCTTTTTTGGAGAGTATAAGTGGAAAAAAAAGGCTTATTTGCCGTTCAGCGGTACAGTTCTATGTTCTAAAACCTTTTTTGTGTTGTGTTAGTGGAAAAAAGGGCTTATTAGCTTTTGTGTGGCGAAGTGACAAAATGACAGCATTTTTTCGGGTGTATAAGTGGAAAAAAAAAGTCTTATTAGCCGTTCAGCGGTGCAGTTATATGTTCTACAGCATTTTCTGAGGTGTATTAGTGGGAAAAAGGGCTTATTTGCCATTCAGCGTTGCAGTGATATGTTCTAAAGCCTTTTTGTGGCGTATTAGTGGGGAAAAAAAGCTTGTTAGCCATTGTGCGGTGAAGTGACAAAATTACAGCTTTTTTGGGGGAGCATTAGTGGAAAAAATAATCTTATTAGCCGTTGTGCGGTGAGGTGACAAAATGACATCCTTTTTTGGGGTGTATTAGTGGAAAAAAGTGTTAATAGCCGTTGTGTGGTGAAGTGAAAAAATTACTAGTTTTTTTGGGTGTATCAGTGGGAAAAATGTCTTATTAGCTGTTCAGCGGTGCAGTTATACAGTACAGACCAAAAGTTTGGACACGCCTTCTCATTCAAAGAGTTTTCTTTATTTTCATGACTATGAAGGCATCAAAACTACAGTATGAATTAACACATGTGGAATTATATTCATAACAAACAAGTGTGAAACAACTGAAAATATGTCATATTCTAGGTTCTTCAAAGTAACCACCTTTTGCTTTGATTACTGCTTTGCACACTCTTGGCATTCTCTTGATGAGCTTCAAGAGGTAGTCCCCTGAAATGGTCTTCCAACAGTCTTGAAGGAGTTCCCAGAGATGCTTAGCACTTGTTGGCCCTTTTGCCTTCACTCTGCGGTCCAGCTCACCCCAAACCATCTCGATTGGATTCAGGTCCGGTGACTGTGGAGGCCAGGTCATCTGGCGCAGCACCCCATCACTCTCCTTCATGGTCAAATAGCCCTTACTTTTCAAAGTTTTCCCAATTTTTCGGCTGACTGACTGACCTTCATTTCTTAAAGTAATGACGGCCACTCGTTTTTCTTTACTTAGCTGCTTTTTTCTTGCCATAATACAAATTCTAACAGTCTATTCAGTAGGACTATCAGCTGTGTATCCACCTGACTTCTCCTCAACGCAACTGATGGTCCCAACCCCATTTATAAGGCAAGAAATCCCACTTATTAAATCTGACAGGGCACACCTGTGAAGTGAAAACCATTTCAGGGGACTACCTCTTGAAGCTCATCAAGAGAATGCCAAGAGTGTGCAAAGCAGTAATCAAAGCAAAAGGTGGCTACTTTGAAGAACCTAGAATATGACATATTTTCAGTTGTTTCACACTTGTTTGTTATGAATATAATTCCACATGTGTTAATTCATAGTTTTGATGCCTTCAGTGTGAATCTACAATTTTCATAGTCATGAAAATAAAGAAAACTCTTTGAATGAGAAGGTGTGTCCAAACTTTTGGTCTGTACTGTATGTCCTAAAGCCTTTTTTGGGCTGTATTAGTGTAAAACAAAGGCTTATTTGCCGTTCAGCGGTGCAGTGATATGTTCGCATGTGAGCGTCTGACGTCTGACAATAGTCTCCGCCCCCCCTGCCCCGCTCGATCACCCGCCTGCTGACGCTGCTGCTGTAATGTGGCTGAAGAGGATGCTGTGTATGCTGAGGATTGAGGTCTTTGGAGGACGCTGAAGCCAATAACCGGGTGGTGAGACTCGCTGTCTGAAGGAGCGGAGGGGTGTAGTGTCGCTCCGGTCCCGGTTCGCAGAGTGGATGTGTGTTGGCCTGAGGTTGGGAGCCGGGGGTCTGCTGTGTGGCAAAGAAAAAAACTTGACCTGTAAAGTTGTTTCCCCCGTGTGGTCCGGCGTGTGAGCGGGAGTCAAGGCTGTTGACCGCAGAGTGAGAATATTCCCAGTGAGTGGCGGCTTAGAGGAGAAGAGGGTAATTTCCTGATAGCTGGGATTTATCCCACAACAGGGAAATTGTATAGCCGCAGTGGTAGGAAAAGAGGGGTTGGAAGTTGGGGACTGGAAATTGGAAGCTGTGAGGATATTTTGCAGCATTGGATATAATTGTGGGGATTGATTGTCCTTTGCTGAATGAAAGCGAGTGAAGGAAAGGAGTAAGGAGAAGAAGAAAAGGGGGTGAAGAAATACAGATGGCGGTGGTATTTTATACAGTGAACTGATTTATAGATATCTATACCGTTCAGTTCCGACTTTGACTTTAACCCCTTCCGGAACGTTTATCGCTGGACTAACTCCTTTTAACTCCCTTCTAACTCCCTTAACTAACTCTGGATTAATCATCTTTAACCCAACCCCCTCTTATAAAGGTCTTATGCTGATACCTTTTCTGTTGGCTAAAGTATTGTGAACTCGCGGCTTTCTTTATCTCTCCCTCCTCAACAAAAACACACTTAGACTCAAAAAACTGCTTCTGGAGATGTTTTATTCGACTAGTTGTGGACGGCAGGAAATATATTAACTATTAGTTAATTGGAATTTTTTATTTATTTTTTTTGTTCCCACTCTCACTAATATTATATTTTTTTGTTCTTTTGTCGTTGCCTTTTTTTTTTTTATATATATATATAATATTGGGACTAAGGCGCATTTTATGGTTTTGTTTTATTGGATTATTTGTTCATAACGGACTAACTGTCGATAACACACTAGCATATTGCAAATAATAGTCTAGGGGATAGAACAATTGAAGTCTTGAGACTGCGGTTGGGTAACAGTTACAACATCTGTAAGAGGGCAAGTAGGAAGGAAGGGGAAGGGTAGGTGAGAAGGGAAGGACGGGAGGAGGGGAAAGGAACAAAAAAGAAAGTATAAAAATGCCCCCAAAGAAAAAAGAGGAACAGCGCGGCCTCACCAGCGTTACTGGTAGGAGATCAGCAACAGGGTTAGAGAGTGGGCAAAAACAGCATAGCCTAAATAAATATTTGACCCCCAACTCCCTAGTGTCTACTTCTTTGCAGAAAGAAAAAGCTATAGACATAGAGACACATAGCCTGACACAGGAGAACGGGACTGCGGCTATCACGGGGGATCAAGGACCCCCTGTGGTAGCCGCAGAAATGGATGTAAAAATGGTGAAAGATATATTCCTTACTGTCTCCAGGATGGAAAATGTAATGGGGAGTATTGTGACACAGATTGGGGCAGTGCAAACTGATGTTAGTGTAATACGGGGTGAGCTGGAGAAAATAAGACAGCGATTATACGAGATGGAAAAAAGGATCCCATTGCTGGAGCACTCTGTTGAGAAATTAGAGAAGGAGGATGCATCTCTAAAACAGACAAATAATAAGATGGAACAAAAATTGATAAATCAAGAAGATAGATCGAGAAGAACAAATATAAGGTGTGTAGGGATTCCAGAATGGGAAGAAGGGGATAATTGTATAGAATTTAAGGAGTGGTGGATAAAGGAGAATTGTAGGGAGGGTATCCTCTCTCCCCTGTTCGCTATTGAAAGAGCACATAGGGTCCCCACGAAAAAGAGGGTTCCAAGGGATTACCCTAGACACATGTTGGTGAAATGTTTGCTCTCCAAGGACCGAGATACAATACTGTTTGAAGCTAGAACCTCTGAAAAATATCAGATACATGGGGAAAAAATAAGACTTTTTCTAGACTACTCATCAGATACTAACGCACGAAGGAAGGAGTTTCTAACTGTAAAAAATTGATTAAGGGATGCAGGTTTGAAGTATAGCTTACTCTTTCCCGCAAAGTTAAGGGTGGAATATAAAGGTGGGGTCGACTTTTTTCAGACAACAATAGAAATTAATGAATGGGCAGACAGGATGGGTTTTTGAGGGGGAGGGGTAGGAAGGGGGGATAAGGAGCTAGTATGCTAAGTAATGGAGCTGCCTCGACTGCTGACCAGCAGAGGGGGAGCTATTCAGAAGGGAGCGGAGGGAGGTATCATGGAGAAGAGAGAGAGAGGGGTTGTGTTTTTTAATTATTTTTTATCTTTTCCCTCTGTTAGATGATTAAGATTCTCTCGTTAAATGTGAGAGGTTTGCGAGAAAGGATAAAGAGATATGCTATCTTTGAGTGGATGAAGAGGTTTTTGCCAGCCATCGTTTGCCTCCAAGAGACACACTTAGATAAAGAATCCTTAAGGTGGTTGGACAAGAGATGAATAGTGGATGGGTATCACTCGGTATACACTCACCTAAAGAATTATTAGGAACACCATACTAATACGGTGTTGGACCCCCTTTTGCCTTCAGAACTGCCTTAATTCTACATGGCATTGATTCAACAAGGTGCTGATAGCAATCTTTAGAAATGTTGGCCCATATTGATAGGATAGCATCTTGCAGTTGATGGAGATTTGAGGGATACACATCCAGGGCACGAAGCTCCCGTTCCACCACATCCCAAAGATGCTCTATTGGGTTGAGATCTGGTGACTGTGGGGGCCATTTTAGTACAGTGAACTCATTGTCATGTTCAAGAAACCAATTTGAAATGATTCGAGCTTTGTGACATGGTGCATTATCCTGCTGGAAGTAGCCATCAGAGGATGGATACATGTTCTCATTCTGTTTACGCCATATTCGGACTCTACCATTTGAATGTCTCAACAGAAATCGAGACTCATCAGACCAGGCAACATTTTTCTTCAACAGTCCAATTTTGGTGAGCTCGTGCAAATTGTAGCCTCTTTTTCCTATTTGTAGTGGAGATGAGTGGTACCCGGTGGGGTCTTCTGCTGTTGTAGCCCATCCGCCTCAAGGTTGTGCGTGTTGTGGCTTCACAAATGCTTTGCTGCAAACCTCAGTTATAACGAGTGGTTATTTCAGTCAACGTTGCTCTTCTATCAGCTTGAATCAGTCGGCCCATTCTCCTCTGACCTCTAGCATCCACAAGGCATTTTTGCCCACAGGACTGCCACATACTGGATGTTTTTCCATTTTCACACCATTCTTTGTAAACCCTAGAAATGGTTGTGCGTGAAAATCCCAGTAACTGAGCAGATTGTGAAATACTCAGACCGGCCCGTCTGGCACCAACAATTATGCCACGCTCAAAATTGCTTAAATCACCTTTCTTTCCCATTCTGACATTCAGTTTGGAGTTCAGGAGATTGTCTTGACCAGGACCACACCCCTAAATGCATTGAAGCAACTGCCATGTGATTGGTTGACTAGATAATAGCATTAATGAGAAATAGAACAGGTGTTCCTAATAATTCTTTAGGTGAGTGTATACTACATATTCTAGAGGGGTTTCAATTTTGGTACATGATAAGATTAAATTTGAGTGTGTTGCATACGAGGCGGACGACTATGGTAGGTACCTCTTCTTACAATGTAATATAGAAGGGGTTAAAATGGTAATCGCAAATATATATATTCCGCCACCATATAAGCCAGATGTGTTGTATGAGTTGCATAGATTTATGTTGAATAGACAAGAATGTATAATAATTGCCATAGGAGATTACAATGCTGTAATGGACCCACTCAGGGATAGAATGTCTAGCAGAGGGGGAAGAATACAAAATGTGGACTTTTTTAAACTGGCCTTGGAGTTTAACTGGATTGATGTTTGGCGCTATTTGAACCCGGAAGATACCATGTATTCTTGTAACTCTAAATCACATCAAACGTGGTCAAGAATTTATATGGTTTTGGGAAATAAAAATTTAATAACCCAAAATAGGATTAAGATAAAGTATTTGCCTATGGCCTTATCCGATCATAGCACTGTGGTAATGGAATTAGACTTGAACAGAAAGCAAAATTTGCCAATGTTTAAGTTTAATTACCATTGGTTATCGTTAATCCCAAATAAAGAAAGTATATTGGTGGATTTAAAAAATTTATTTCAGGAGAATAATAACTCCGCTAGTAGATTGATAGTTTGGAATACTGACAAGGCATATTTAAGAGGATCTCTGTTTGAAAAGGTGAATTACTGGAAAAAAACTACTAAAGAAAAAGGGAATCTACTGGAAAAAAATTTAGAAGAAGCAAGATTAGTATGTATAATGACCCCACTGGAAATAATAAGAAGAAATGGGAAGAGGAACAAGAAAAGTTAAAAATATATTATATGGAGAAAACTAGGAAAGAACTGTTCTTCCAAGGGTTTCGGCTAGCTTCAGAGGGAGAAAAGGTTGGGAAAATCTTAGCAGGTATAGTAAAAAATCTGAGAGGGAAATCATGGATAGGGGGATTAGAGATAATAGGGATGAAATAGTTCACCTGAAAACATCAAAAAAGTTTTTGTGGATTATTTTCAGGAACTTTATAAGTCTAGGGTACAATATACAAAAAAAAACCTGGACCAATATTTAGATCAGATTGCCCTGGGTGAGATATCCAAAGCCCAAAAGGAATACCTGAAAAAATAAATATCTATTTTAGAAATAGAAGAGGTTTTAAGTATGGTAAAACCAGTAATATCACCAGGGTGTGATGGACTCCCTTTTGAAATATATAAGACCTTTGCGCAGGTGTTAATACCAGAATTAAGAGCGACATTGTGTGAGGCCCAAAAAATAGGCGATTTACCATACTCAATGAAAGAAGCAATTATTACACTGATTCCAAAAAAGGGTAAAGAACTACTAGATCCCGGTTCATATAGACCAATATACCTGTTAAATAGGGATGTTAAAATTCTGGCAAAGGTTTTGGCAGGTAGGCTTTCTAAGGTGATTAAAGGTATAATTCATGAAGATCAGACAGGTTTTATACCCGGAAGAACAATATATTCAAATATAAGAAGGTTGTACCTTAATATTGAAGCTAATAAAACAGAAATTGGTGAGAAAGCTATACTCTCATTGGATGCCCAAAAGGCATTTGATTGTATCGAATGGGAGTATTTATGGGCATTATTGAAAAGGGTTGGCATAGGGGAGGGATTCATAAGATGGATTCAAATTATATACTCCAATCCGAGGGCTAGGGTGATGGTGGATGGGAGCTTGTCCCTGCCATTTGCCTCTACAGGGGCACTAGGCAGGTATGCCCTCTCTCCCCACTATTATTTGCTATCGCAATAGAACCCTTGGCAACTATGATAAGAAATGATAGGGAGCTCAAAGGTTTTCAATATGGGGAAGGAAATGAAAAATTATTAATGTATGCCGATGATATTTTAGTATTTATGCACAACACT
This sequence comes from Bufo bufo, assembly GCF_905171765.1. NCBI lineage: Eukaryota > Metazoa > Chordata > Amphibia > Anura > Bufonidae > Bufo > Bufo bufo. The sequence goes on along the minus strand of NC_053392.1, from coordinate 267,973,358 downwards.
GGGGATGAGTTTAATAGAATAATAGATATAATAGATAACTTTGGCTTTTTTTCTGGTTTAAATATAAATTGGTGTTATTAGGGAAGGGGCAATTACAGAATGGTTCAAGGATGCATGTGCTTGAGCAACACGAGAGTTTTAAATATTTAGGTATACAAATTTCTAGAAATATACAAGAATATGAAAAGTTGAATGTACTCCCCTTAATAAAAAAACTAAGAACTAAAATACATATTTGGAAAAGACTACCTTTGTCAATTCAGGGTCGGGTGAATTTAACAAAAATGATTTTTCTCCCAAAAATACTGTATGTTTTACAAAATGCCCCAATGAGGTTGCCGAAGAAAATTTTTACGCTATTAGTTAGTTTAATGGGGGATTTTATTTGGAAAGGTGCCATTCCTAGGTTAAAGAGAGAAGTGCTTCAACTCCCAGTAAGCGAGGGTGGATTAGCAATTCCCAATTGGTTCTTTTATTATTTAATAACACAATATATTCAGATAAAAGGAAGTTTAAAGGGTTTAGTGGGAAAGGAGGAATTAATGAAAATGGGATGGAGAGGGGATATGAATCACTTAGAGGTTTTGGAATCAGGAACACTGGGGAAAAATATCACAGAAAATAGAATATTGAATTTAATGGAATATATATGGGTGGAAGTTAAAAAAATATTAGATATTAAAGGTTATTTACAGTATACACCTATTTGGAAAAATATTAATTTAAAGGAAGTGCAAATGATTAGGCCTTATATAGTCTGGGATAAAAAGGGGGTGAAATATCTAGGTCAAGTATTTGAGGAAAATAAACTGAAGGATTTTGGCACCTTGGTTAGGAAGTTTGGGATCCCCCAGAAAGATAGTTATAAATATTTACAGTTTAAAAATGCTATGAGGATACCGGTGAATTCAGATAAATATAGAAAAGAACAATCAGATAGAATATATAAATTCACTAATGGCGAAGAAAAAAGAGGAATAACGGCAAAAAGATATGGGATCTTGATGGAGGGGAAAAAAAAAAACGGATTACGATACTTGCCAGAGGAAAATGGGAAAAAGAACTCCTGTTTTTTACGGAAGAAAAATGGAACGATGCTCTTGGAAGTTATATCATGGTGTCGGAAAGAGCCTCACATAAAATTTCTCAATTTTTCATAGTACACAGGTTACATCGATCTCCTTGGGTGTTAAAGAAAATGGGGGTAAGAACGTCTGATAGGTGCCCAAATGGTAAGGGGGAGAAGGATGATCTTATACATTGTTTTTGGAGATGCCCTAAAATTTTTAGGTATTGGAAAGAGATTGCAGATATTATATTAGTATTTCTGGGGGTTCAAGTGTTTGAAGACCCAATAGTCTGTATATTAGGGGCTATAAAACATCTTAAATTGAATAAGGAGATACAAGTGGTTTTAGGTAAAGTACTATTTCAAGCCAGACTTCTTATACTTCGGAAATGGGTAAATGGAGATTCCCCCACAGTAGGACAGTGGCAAGAAGCAGTTACAAATCTGATTAAACTGGAACGGGTATCTGAGAGATATAGCGAGAGAGCAACAAAAACTGATAAAATATGGAAAAAATGGTTGTACTAGGGCTGGATGTTTGGTGTTTTTTTTTTTTCTTCTCTTTCTCATCCTCTCTCTCTCTCTCTCTCTCTCTCTCTCTCCATAGGGTGGGGGTGGGTATTTGGGGTAAAATGTTATTGTATTGTTGATTTATGTAGTATGTATCTTTGGATGGTCTGATTTTTGTACATGTTTTTTTATATACGTAAATAAATATGGAAATGTAAAAAAAAAAAAGTTTTTTTTGCGGTGGGAAAAATAAGCTTGTTAGTCGTTGTGCGGTGAAGTTACAAAATTACAGCCTTTTTTGTGGTGTATTAGTGGATAAAAAAATCTTATTATTCGTTCAGCGATGAAGTTATATTTTCTAAAGCCTTTTTTGTGGTGTATTAGTGGAAAACAAGGGCTTATTTGCGTTCAGTGGTGCAGTGATATGTTCTAAAGCCTTTTTTGCGGTGTATTAGTGGAAAAAAAACTTGTTAGCCGTTGTGCGGTGAAGTGACAAAATTACAGCATTTTCTGGGGTGTATTAGTGGGAAAAAAAAGTCTTATTAGTCGTTCAGCAGTGAAGTTATATGTTCTAAAGCCTTTTTTGTGGTGTATTAGTGGAATAAAAGGGCTAATTAGCTTTTGTGCGGTAAAGTGACAAAATTTCAGCGCTTTTTGGGGTGTATTAGTGGGGAAAAAAGTCTTATTAACCGTTGTGCGGTGAAATTACAAAATTGCAGCCTTTTTTGGGGTCTATTAGTGGAAAAAAAAGTCTTATTAGCCGTTGTGCTGTTAAGTGAAAAAATTGCAGCCTTTTTTGGGGTGTATTCGTGGGGAAAAAAGTCTTATTAGCCGTTCTGCGGTACAGTTATATGTTCTACAACCTTTTCTGGGGACTATTAGTTGAAAAAAATGGCTTATTTGCCGTTCAGCGTTGCAGTGATATATTCTAAAGCCTTTTTTGTGGTGTATTAGTTTGAAAAAAAGCTTGTTAGCCATTGTGCAGTAAAGTGACAAAATTACAGCATTTTTTGGGGCGTTTTAGTGGAAAAAAAATTCTTATTTGCCATTCAGCGGTGCAGTTATATGTTCTACAGCCTTTTTTGGGGTGTATTAGTGAAAAGAAGTCTTATTATCTATTAAGCTGTGAAGTTATCTGTTCTAAAGCCTTTTTTGGGGTGTATTAGTGGAAAAAAGTGTGGTGAATGTGGTGTTATGAAGTGTCAAAATTACAGCTTTTTTTGGGTGTATTAGCGGGGAAAAAAAGTCTTATTAGCCGTTCAGCGGTGCAGTTATATGTTCTGAAGTCTTTCTTAGGTTATATTAGTGGAAAACAATGGCTTATTTGCCGTTCAGCGGTGCAGTGATATGTTCTAAATCCTTTTTTGTGGTGTATTAGTGGGAAAAAAGCTTGTTAGACATTGAGCGGTGCAGTTTTATGTTCTAAAGCAGGCATGCTCAACCTGCGGCCCTCCAGCTGTTGCAAAACTACACCTCCCATCATGCCCTGCTGTAGGCTGATAGCTGTAGGCTGTCCGGGCATGCTGGGAATTGTAGTTTTGCAACAGCTGGAGGGCCGCAGTTTGGGCATCCCTGTTCTAAAGCTATTTTTGTGGTGTATTCGTGGGGGGAAAAAGGCTTGTTAGCTTTTGTGTGGTGAAGTGACAAAATTGCAGCCTTTTTTGGGGTGTATTAATTTCCTTTTTATTTATTTATTTGATCTGACAGTATGTCAGACAGAGAAGTGACAGGCCCTGAACAGGGGAGTGGCAGAGTCTTAAATGTTTCTGGTGCAGGCATAGGTCGCAGCAGAGTAAGGGGGCGTGTTAGCAGGGGTCACTTCGAGAGGCCTTAGCTCCCGGTGTCATCTAGTAATTTATCAAGATGAATCAGGTGTGGATCAGCCAGGATTTCCACCCACCAATTAGCCTTTGTGAGGTGAAGTGACAAAATGACAGACTTTTTTGGGATGTATTAGTGGAAAAAAAAAGTCTTATTATCCATTCAGAGGTGAAGTTATATGTTCTAAAGCCTTTTTTGTGGTGTATTAGTGGAACAAAAAGGGCTTATTAGCCCTTGTGCTGTGAAGTGATAAAATTGCAGCTTTTTTGGTGGGTTTATTGGTGGGAAACAAAAGTCTTATTAGCCGTTCAGTGGTGCAGTTACAGTCCGGTCCATAAATATTGGGACATTGACACAATTCTAAATTTTTTTGGCTCTATACACCACCACAATGGATTTGAAATAAAACGAGCAAGATGTGCTTTAACTGCAGATTGTTAGCTTTAATTTGAGGGTATTTACATCCAAATCAGGTGAACGGTGTAGGAATTACAACACTTTGCATATGTGCCTCCCACTTGTTAAGAGACCAAAAGTAATGGGCCAATTGGCTTCTCAGCCGTTCCATGGCCAGGTGTGTGTTATACCCTCAGTATCCCAATTACAATGAGCAGATAAAAGGTCCAGAGTTCATTTCAAGTGTGCTATTTGCATTTGGAATCTGTTGCTGTCAACTCTCAAGATGAGATCCAAAGAGCTGTCACTATCAGTAAAGCAAGCCATCATTAGGCTAAAAAAAAAAAAAAAAAAACATCAGAGAGATAGCAAAAACATTAGCCGTGGCCAAAACAACTGTTTGGAACATTCTTAAAAAGAAGGAATGCACCGGTGAGCTCAGCAACACCAAACGACCCAGAAGACCACGGAAAACAACTGTGGTGGATGACCGAAGAATTCTATCCCTGGTGAAGAAAGCACCCTTCACAACAGTTGGCCTCTCTAGGAGGTAGGTGTATGTGTGTCAAAGTCAACAATCAAGAGAAGACTTCACCAGAGTGAATACAGAGGGTTCACAACAAGATGTAAACCATTGGTGAGCCTCAAAAACAGAAAGGCCAGATTATAGTTTGCCAAACGACATCTAAAAAATCCTTCACAGTTCTGGAACAACATCCTATGGACAGATGAGACCAAGATCAACTTGTACCAGAGTGATGGGAAGAGAAGAGTATGGAGAAGGAAAGGAACTGCTCATGATCCTAAGCATACCACCTCATTAGTGAAGCATGGTGGTGGTAGTGTCATGGCGTTGGCATGTATGGCTGCCAATGGAACTGGTTGTCTTGTATTTATTGATGATGTGACTGCTGACAAAAGCAACAGGATAAATTCTGAAGTGTTTCGGGCAATATTATCTGCTCATATTCAGCCAAATGCCTCAGAATTCATTGGACTGCACTTCACAGTGCAGATGGACAATGACCCAAAGCATACTGCAAAAACAACCAAAGAGTTTTTTAAGGGAAAGAGTTGAATGTTATGCAATCGCCAAGTCAATCACCTGACCTGAATCCGATTGACCATGCATTTCACCTGCTGAAGACAAAACTGAAGGGAAAATGCCCCAAGAACAAGCAGGAACTGAAGACAGTTGCAGTAGAGGCCTGTCAGAGCATCACCAGGGATGAAACCCAGCGTCTGGTGATGTCTATGCATTCCAGACTTCAGGCTGTAATTGACTGCAAAGGATTTGCAACAAAGTATTAAAAAGTGAAATTTTTATTTTATTATTTTTTTATGTCCCATAACTTTTGGTTCCTTAACAAGTGGGAGGCACATATGCAAACTGTTGTAATTCCTACACCGTTCACCTGATTTCGATGTAAATACCCTCAAATTAAAGCTGACAGTATGGAGTTAAAGCACATCTTGTTAGTTTAATTTCAAAGCCTTTTTTGTGGTGTATTAGTGGGTAAAAGAAAAGCTTGTTAGCCATTGTGTGGTGAAGTGACAAAATTACAGCCTTTTTGGGGGTTGATTAGTGTAAAAAAAAAAAGGGCTTGTTTGCCGTTCAGAGGTGCAGTTAAATGTTTTAAAGCCTTCTTTGTGGTGTATTAGTGGAAAAAACAGCTTATTAGCTTTTGTGCGGTGAAGTGACAAAATTACAGCCTCTTTTGGGGTGTATTAGTAAAAAATATGCTTATTAGCCGTTGTGCGAAGTGACAAAATGACTGCCTTTTTTGGGGTGTATTAGTGGAAAAAAAGGGCTTATTTGCCGTTCAGCAGTGCAGTGAAATGTTCTAAAGCCTTTTTTTAGGTGTTTTAGTGGGAAAAAAAGCTTGTTAGTCGTTGTGCTGTGAAGTGACAAAATTACAGCCTTTCTTGGGGTATATTAGTGGAAAAAAAAGTATTATCAGTCGTTAAGCGGTGCAGTTATATGTTATAAAGTCTTTTGTGTGGTGTATTAGTGGAAAAAAATGGCTTATTAGCCTTTGTGCAATGAAGTGACAAAATTACAACCTTTTTTGTGGTGTATTATTGAAAGAAAATTGTATTATTAGCTGTTGTGCGGTGAAGTTACAAAATTACAGATTTTTTGGGGGTCTATTAGTGGGAAAAAAAAGTCTTATTAGCCATTCAGTGGTGCAGTTATATGTTCTAAAGCCTTTTCTGTGGTGTATTAGTGGGGAAAAAAAGCATGTTAACCGTTGTGCGGTGAAGTGACAAAATTACAGCCTTTTTTTGGAGTGTATTAGTGTAAAAAAAAGTCTTTTTAGTCATTGTGCGGTGAAGTGACAAAATTACAGCCTTTTTTGGGGTGTATTAGTGGAAAAAAATGTCTTATTAGACGTTCAGCGGTGCCGTTATGTGTTCTACAACTTTTTCTGGGCTGTATTAGTGGAAAAAAGGGCTTATTTGCCATTCAGCGTTGCAGTGATATGTTCTAAAGCCTTTTTTGTGGTGTACTAGTGGGGAAAAAAAGCTTGTTAGCCGTTGTGCAGTAAAGTGACAAAATTAAAGCCTTTTTTGGGGAGTATTAGTGGAAAAAAAAATCTAATTAGCCGTTGTGCGGTGAAGTGACAAAATTACATCCTTTTTTGGGGTGTATTAGTGGAAAAAAGTGTTAATATCCGTTATGTGGTGAAGTGACAAAATTACAGCTTTTTTTGGGTGTATTAGTGGGAAAAAAGTCTTATTAGCTGTTCAGCGGTGCAGTTATATGTTCTAAAGCAGCGGTTCTCAAACTAGGGGTCGCGACCCCTTTGGGGGTCGATCGGCCCTTTCTGGGGGGTCGCCTGAGGCTTCCTATTGTGGGTCCAGGCCCATCGCTAACAGACAGGCAAAACAAGCAATTGCTTGGGGCCCCCAGCCGGTTGGGGCCCTGAGCTGGCCCGGGGCCAAGCAGAGCCGGTGCTTGTTTTGCGGCTGAGTAACTCAGAAGATCCGATGGTATATTCTAACCCCCAGGCGTTCCCATGGCACTGTTTAGGGGAGGGGGGATCTGTGGATTGCACTGTTTAGGGGGGATCTGTGGATGGCACTGTTTAGGGGAGGGGGATCTGTGGATGGCACTGTTTAGGGGGATCTGTGGATGGCACTGTTTAGGGTGATCTGTGGATGGCACTGTTTAGGGGGGATCTGTGAATGGCACTGTTTAGGGGGGAGATCTGTGGATGGCACTGTTTAGGGGAGGGGGGATCTGTGGATGGCACTGTTTAGGGGGGGATCTGTGGATGGTACTGTTTAGGGGGGATATCTGTGGATGACACTGTTTAGGGGAGGGGGATCTGTGGATGGCACTGTTTAGGGGAGGAGGGATCTGTGGATGGCACTGTTTAGGGGGGAGATCTGTGGATGGCACTGTTTAGGGGAGGGGGATCTGTGGATGGCACTGTTTAGGGGGGATCTGTGGATGGCACTGTTTAGGGGGGGATCTGTGGATGTCTTTGTGATTAATTACTCTGCTTTAATTATGTTCAATTTGTAGCAATAAAAATACATCCTGCATATCAGATATTTACATTACAATTCATAACAGTAGCAAAATTTGTTATGACGTAGCAAGGAAAAAAATGTAATGGTTGGGGGTCACCACAACATGAGGAACTGTATTAAGGGGTCACGGCTTTAGAAAGCCCTTTTTGGGCTGTATTAGTGTAAAACAAAGGCTTTTTTGCCGTTCAGCAGTGCAGTGATATGTCCTAAAGTATTTTTTGTGGTGTATTAGAGGGGGAAAAAAAGCTTGTTAGTCGTTGTGCGGTGAAGTTGCAAAATCACTGCATTTTTTGTGGTGTATTAGTGGATAAAAAATCTTCTTATTCGTTCAGCGGTGAAGTTATATTTTCTAAGGCATTTTTTGTGGTGTATTAGTGGAAAACAAGGGCTTATTTGCCGTTCAGTGGTGCAGTGATATGTTCTAAAGCCTTTTTTGTGGTGTATTAGTGGGGGAAAAAAACTTTACAGCAAAACTTTACAAAAAAATTACAGCATTTTCTGGGGTGTATTAGGCTACTTTCACACTAGCGTTCGGAGCGGGTCCGCTCCTATAATGCAGACGTTTGCATCCGTTCAGAACGGATCCGTCTGCATTATAACTTTCTGAAAGTAGCCTGAACGGATCCGTCCAGACTTTACATTGAAAGTCAATGGGGGCGGATCCGTTTGAAGATTGAGCCATATAGTGTCATCTTCAAACGGATCCGTCCCCATTGACTTACATTGTAAGTCTGGACGGATCCGCTCGCCTCCGCACGGCCAGGCGGACACCCGAACGCTGCAAGCAGCGTTCAGGTGTCCGCTCGCTGAGCGGAGCGGAGGCTGAACGCTGGCAGACTGATGCATTCTCAGCGGATCCGCCTCCACTGAGAATGCATTAGGGCTGGACGGCTGCGTTCGGGGCCGCTTGTGAGCCCCTTCAAACGGAGCTCACGAGCGGACACCCGAACGCAGGTGTGAAAGTAGCCTTAGTGGGAAAAAGAGTCTTATTAGTCATTCAGCGGTGAAGTTATATGTTCTAAAGCCTTTTTTGTGGTGTATTAGTGGAAAAAGGACTAATTAGCTCTTGTGCGGTGAAGTGACAAAATTACTGTGCTTTTTGGGGTGTATTAGTGGGGAAAAAAGTCTTATTAGCCGTTGTGCGGTGAAATTACAAAATTACAGCCTTTTTTGGGGTCTATTAGTGGGAAAAAAATGTCTTATTAGCCGTTGTGCTGTAAAGTGAAAAAATTACAGCCTTTTTTGGGGTGTATTCGTGGGGAAAAAAGTCTTATTAGTCGTTCTGGGGTGCAATTATATGTTCTACAACCTTTTCTGGGGAGTGTTAGTGGAAAAAAATTGCTTATTTGCCGTTCAGCGTTGCAGTGATATATTCTAAAGCCTTTTTTGTAGTGTATTAGTGGGGGAAAAAAAGCTTGTTAGCCGTTGTGCAGTAAAGTGACCAAATTACAGCCTATTTTGGGGAGTATTAGTTGAAAAAAAGTCTTATTTGCCGTTCAGCGGTGCAGTTATATGTTCTACAGCCTTTTTTGGGGTGTATTAGTGAAAAGAAGTCTTATTATCCATTAAGCTGTGAAGTTATCTGTTCTAAAGCCTTTTTTGGGGTGTATTAGTGGAAAAAAGTGTTATTAGCCATTGTGGGGTGAAGTGTCAAAATTACAGCTTTTTTGGGGTGTATTAGCAGGAAAAAAAAGTCTTATTAGCCGTTCAGCGGTGCAGTTATATGTTCTGAAGCCTTTTTGGGGTTATATTAGTGGAAAACAATGGCTTATTTGCCGTTTAGCGGTGCAGTGATATGTTCTAAATCCTTTTTTGTGGTGTATTAGTGGGGAAAAAAAGCTTGTTAGCCATTGAGCGGTGCAGTTTTATGTTCTAAAGCTTTTTTTGTGGTGTATTAGTGGAAAAAAAAAAGGCTTGTTAGCCTTTGTGTGGTGAAGTGACAAAATTGCAGCCTTTTTTGGGGTGTATTAATTTCCTTTTTATTTATTTATTTGATCTGATAGTATGTCAGACAGAGAAGTGACAGGCCCTGAACAGGGGAGTGGCAGAGTCTTAAATGTTTCTGGTGCAGGCATAGGTCGCAGCAGAGTAAGGGGGCGTGTTAGCAGGGGTCACTTCGAGAGGCCTTAGCTCCCGGTGTCATCTAGTCATTTATCAAGATTAATCAGGTGTGGATCAGCCAGGATTTCCACCCACCAATGCCTGATGCATCAGATTAGATTATCCATGCTTCCCCACCCAAGAGACCGGTTTCTTCTGGCTACCTGCCTCAGCTACTATTCTGATGCTGCCATCCGCCTGATGCCACATATCTGATGCCAAATGCTCCTTCTTTCACCCACCATTGTCAGTGGGTATTGTTATTGCCACCTACCTCCCCACTCTGTCACCAGGTCACTATGTGGTCTTCTGATGCTGCTGCTACCTCACCACTCAAGTCTCCTCATGCTGCTGCTGCCACCTCCACACTATGTTATTGTGCCACTCTGTGGTCTCCTCATGCTGCTGCCCCCTCCACACTATGTCACCTTCCTACTCTGTGGTCTCCTCATGCAGCTGCCAACTCACAACTCTGTCTCTGGGCCGCTCAGTGCTCTACTCATGCTGCTGCTGCTGCCACCTCCGCACTGTGTCTGTCAGGAATAATCCTGCTATGTCTGTTTAGATCAGATTGCCTTACCCTCAAGTTCTCCCTCATTTAAGATGGTGGATTGTGTCTCAGATGGGTGCCATCTTGCTTCCTGTTTCACATTTAAACCTCTCAAGCCTGTTACTAATTGCATGAGTATTGTGTTTTAGCTTCTGCTTGTGCAGTCCTCTTGCTTGGAACTAGCTCTCTGGTTTGTTCCTCCTCCTTGCGGTTTACCCTGCTACTTTGTGACATCCTGCTACCTCCTGTTGCTGACCCGGATTGCCTGACTACGTTCCTGTGCCGCCTGCCCTGACACATTCCTCGGCTCTACTGCATCCTTCGGTCCTGAACCGTTGCTACCAGTAATGGCTCTTCCAGCCTGGCTCTGCTGCATCCTTCGGTCCTGCACCGTTGCTACCAGTAATGGCTCTGCCTGTCTGGGTCTGCTGCATCCTTCGGTCCTGCACCGTCGCTACCAGTAACAGCTCTGCCTGCCTGGTTCTGCTTCATACTTTAGTCCTGCAACCTCCTGTTCAAGACTCCGGTGCCTCCTGTGTTTAGGCCTTGTCCTTGCCATTGGATTCCATCAGTATTCCACTAGTATCATGACAGTGTCATTGTGCCACTCTGTGGCTTCCTCATGCTGCTGCCACCTCCATACCATGCCATCTTGCCTGTCTGTGGCCTTTTCATGCTGCTGCTGCCACCTCCACACTCTGTCATTGTGCCACTCTGTAGTCTCCTTATGCACATATTCAATTTACGTGTCATCTCTGTTTTGGTTCGACTCCTGTTTTTTTTGGCTTTAGCAATACTGATGGATTACGAATCCGAAGGCGGATCCGTTTTTTTGGGGATATTGTTCTGACGGATCAGAGTAAGGGCAAAATAATCAGTGACGTCAACACAAACTTACTGCTGACACCCTCTCCACTCTGTTGAGGGGCTCTACTTGTATAAGCGTTAAATAGAACAGGTTCTGTAGAAATCTATAAAGAATCAGCAGACGACAGTGTAAAAGGAGTGTGCTTCTTCTTGACGTTAACATTGACTTGTAAGGCTGAGTTCACACTTGAGTTATTTGGTCAATTTTGGCCCCATAACTTCCCAAATAAGTGAAGTGTGCAGTGATTCTAAGAGCGACACCTGTCATCAACGTGTCATACTGACTCACAGTATTGCTTCACTACCACAGCAGACTCCCTACGTGTGTTACTGCAAGGCACAGTGTTCTACACCACTATACAGTCTCTCTGCTGCCAGGAAATATCTGTTTTTTAACAGCAATTCGACACAAATAAATTCGGATCAAATCTTTTCAGAAAATTTGGCAAACCGGCCGAATCAAATTTGTGAGAAAGTCGCTCATCTGTTATAGTCTGCATTATAGACCAGAGCAAAATTTTAAATGGTGCAGGCTACAGAGATGAAATCTCCTAGAATTTCTTTGCTGACTCAATGCCCGCTCAAATCTTGATTTGGTGATTTCATTTCTGGAAAGTATTATCTTTACTATCTTACTGAATTATAGGAGGTCAGCTATATTGTTAGGGTACCTGTGACAGGCTAGAATAGAATTGCTGTAATATAGGCAGAGAATCAGGATCAGTACCTGACAATAAAAGCAATACATTTATACATTGACTTAATTTCATACTCAGGTTTAGTGTTGAGCGCGAATATTCGAAAAGCAAATTTTTATCTCGAATATCGCAACTTCGAGAATTTGCGATTATTTTGAATATAGTGCTATATATTAGTTTTTTGAATAATCATCATTTTTTTCATTCTGAAGTCATGATTCCTCCCTGCTTCTTGCTTGTGGGCCAATGAGTCATTGGCCCACAAGCAACTTAAGCAGGGAGGAATCATAACTTCAGATGGAAAAAAATGACGAATATAAAAAAAAATGAATATATAGCACTATATTCAAAATAGTGCTATATATTAGTTTTTTAGAATATTCGTCTTTTTTTTCCATTTGAAGTGAACAGTGTTCAGTGTTCACTTCAGATGGAAAAAAAATTACGAATATTCTAAAAAACTAATATATAGCACTATATTCAATATAGTGCTATATACTGTATTAGTTTTTAGAATATTCATAATTTTTTTTCCATCTGAAGTCATGATTCCTCCCTGCTTAAATTGCTTTTGGGCCAATCATGTGTTCAGATGAAAAAATGACAAATATTCTAAAAATGAATATATAGCACTATATTCCATAGTGCTATATATTAGTTTTTGACCCACGCCTGTATTGATCACGTAATATTCGCATATTACACCATCATTACCTTGCCAATTTTCGAGTAAAAAAAAAAAGAATGTAGAATATAACGAATATTTGAATTTGCGAATATTCAACGAATATTCTACAAAATATTTGCAAAATATTGCAAATTTGAATATTGCCCCTGCCGCTCATCACTACTCAGGTTAAATATAAATTAAAACCTTAAAATTATATTTGAAGATGGACCTATGGTTTATCTATGGTGAGAAAAGTTACACACCTTATCCTTAATTTACTTTAAGCTATAGATTCAATTAAAGGGGTTGTCTGGGTTCATATGCAGAATTTCACCCAGGCAGCCCCCCTGACAAGAGCATTGGAGAAGTTCATGCTCCGATGCTCTCCTTTGCCCTGCACTGAATTGCGCAGGGCAAAGGCATTTTGTGGAGTTCCGGTGAAGAATCGGGCTCTCCTTCGGGCTGCCAGGTGGAGACTTCCGCCCTGCAGTGAGCCTGTAATACGACTAGGGCAGCGCTAAAGCCTGCCCATCAGAGCCGGTGATGTCACCAAACACACTGCTGGGTGGAAGCCTCCACCTGGCAGTGTGTTATAGTAAATAAAAGAGCCCTTGCCCTGCGTGATACTGCGCAGGGCAAGGGGGCGCATCGAAGCATGAACTGCTCCGATGCTCATGTCAGGTGGGCTGCCTGGGTGAAATTATGGCCATTTAAGAGCTATACAAATTGCACATTTTAATAGCTGAAATCGTTGCATTAGTGATAGAGTGCAAGATGTCATTTTGCCTTTAGTACAATATTTCAACCAGACATGGATTTGTTGTGGATGGGCATGCTTGACTGGGATGATATGGCTTTCACTGCATTGTATAATAGCACTCAGGTCTTGCTGGTTTGATGACTTTGTTCTGCACTTAGCATTTTTTACTTCATTTCACAGATCCTGAATTGATTTGAGGTCTGAGCACTATGCCATTGATTGCAGTAGGGTAAAGTCACAGGCCCTGAGAACTTTGAATATAGAATTTGGAGAACACTGCAGAGGTATAATCATATATACTGTATGCTTGCTCAGCTATGCAAGAGCATTCAAAGAATGACATAGTAACACCAGGATACCTAGGGCAACCTACTGAATGAATGCATGCACCAGGTGATAACATCACAATTTGCAAGTGAATGCACACTGGATCCATAGGTTTGTTCAAATATTTGCATGCCATACTCACAGTAGGTAGAAATCTGCAGAACAAAGACATTGATCAAACAGCCACAGGTCATGCACTGATCCTTTGCTTCTCAACATAATTCATAAATATGTCCATACGGAACTTGTATACATTTTGATCAAAATGCATAGGCTAGACTCTATTACAGATATCATAAAGAGAGTTTGTGGTCGTGGCCACCAGGTACGTACCTGACCCTACCAGGGATACCTAACCCTAAGCGGTCAGAGTTGTGCCGCAACCGCGTCGTGGAGGGACGCCTGAAAGAGGGCATCCCCTTTGAGAGTAGCAGGAAAAGGGGGCTGGGTGGGAGGGAGAACTCTGTACGCCGTACACGTGTGGGAGGGCGCCGGCCGCTGATGTAGGCAGCCAAGCCCCTCCCACAAATACAGGCCAATGAATCGGCCTTACACTTGTGGTCGTGGCCACCAGGTACGTACCTGACCCTACCAGGGATACCTAACCCTAAGCGGTCAGAGTTGTGCCGCAACCGCGTCGTGGAGGGACGCCTGAAAGAGGGCAAAAGACATACTGATAGGCAAAAGTAATTTATTGCGAGGTTATTATAAAGCCAGGTTCTGAAAAGCTGTTGACATTTCAGTATCGGGTGAGGTATGTAACGGGTGAAACATGCCGAGTGCCAACGCCCTAATTTCTGAATGACGTGTGCTGGTACTTGATTCTTGGATGCTGCTGACGCAGCGCCTATGCGGAACGAATGCCCTGAAATAGTGGAGGGGTCACAGCCCAGGCTGGCCACCAGTGACCTGACGTGGGATACGAACTGATGGGTGGTGAGCGGAACCACCCCGAAGGGCAACAGTGGACTGTTAGGCCCAGACCCCGACAAGGCGGACCGTAGCTAACGGAGCACCGTGACGGGGCACCATTGGTGTGACGTGGGAAAGAAGGACACCGGGACAGGGGGGCCCACCTGGGAGGTCTTGGACGTCCTGAGCAGTAACGTGAACCCTTCGGTGTTCTGGACCAGCTGGCTGACCGTGAGGAACTTGCTACTGCCGGAAGAACAAGTGAACTCCCCAGGCCTCAGAAAGCCGTAAAAGGCTAAATAGATGGCAGATTTGAGTACCAGGCTGGGCAAAACCCCGAAAGGATTACTGTCCAGGACGTCGGATAGACTGCGGAAAAGGGGCCTGGTGACCGCCTGCCTACGCCCTTGGCCTTGATGTCCGCATTTGCTTAAGCCCTTGAGTGCGGCTTTGACAGCGTGCATGGCGAACACTGATGGTCGTTCGGGATGACTAACGGAGAGGAAATGTTGTACACCCGCTAGGTACGACCTCACCGTACTGTGGGAGAGCTTGTGCACTGAGTGGCAATAGCCAATGAACGCCAGGATGTGATCTGAAAAACTGGATTCCCCCTGAGGACATTCCCCCTGGAACCTGCGGAACATCTTCCACCCGGTGTGGTACGCTCTGGTCGTGTTGGGCGAGAGGGAATTGCGAATCAGAGCGTGGGCCGTCTCAAGGTGGTCGATTACGCTAACATTAAGGACTCGTGAGGAGGAACGGTGGCGCCTGTCGCGTCTGCCTCTGGCATGATCTGAAAGAAACGGGAAAAGTTATCCCTCGATAAGGCGTCGGCAGCCAAGTTGGCATATGCGCACTATGAACGTGGAAATGGTGGTGTAGGGAGAGCTGTACTAACCGTCTAAGGAAGCACATGACATGGCTTGACTTTGATGACCCACTGTCTATGATGTCTACCACGGCTGCGTTGTCAGTCACGAACAGGACGGACTGATTCGCCCAAAGACTGCCCCATATGTGAGCAGCTACCACAATGGGGTACAGCTCGAACAGTGCCGAGGTTTGGAGGAACCCTGGGATTAGTTCCACCTCGGCAGGCCATCCATCTGCAACCCAGTGAGTGCCAAATATAGCGGCAAACCCTGTGCCGGCCGCCGCGTCTGAAAAGACTAAGGGGGACTGACACGACAGCTCGGGAACGAATAGGGACACCCCGTTCCACCGGTCCAGAAAATGGTCCCACATACGGAGATCCGCTAAGGCCTGACTGTCCAGACGCACTGGGCTGTCCTGTTCTGGGGCGGTGCTTAAGAGCGCCAGCAGGCAGGATATGAACGTTCTGCCCTGCGGAATGATGCGCATGGCAAAATTTAACATGCCCAGTAGCGACTGAAGATCAGTCTTAGTGACCACTGACATGACTGAAAACCTGTGGATCACTTCTCTGACTCTCGTTAGCTTGTCCGCAGGCAACCTGGCTAACATGCGTTGGGAGTCTAACTCGATGCCCAGAAAGGTGATCACGGTGGACGGGCCCTCTACTTTCTTGGAAGAAACTGGTACCCCCAACTGGGAGAAACACCTTAGCAGCTTCCCCAGCCCCAGAGGAGCAGCCCCTGGCCTCTCAATCAGTAGGAAGTCATCTAAGTAATGGATGACGAATTTGCAGCGAACCTTGTGTACCAGAACCCAGTGAAGGGCTTGAGCCACCTGATCGAAGAGCCAGGGGCTGCTCTTGGGACCAAAGGTGAGTTTTGTGGCGAAATAATACAGGCCTCTCCACCTGATACCGTGCCATTGCCAGAGTGCTGGCATGATGGGGAGCAATTTAAAGGCGTCCGATATATCTGCTTTGGACAACACGGACCCGGGACCTGTCTTCATGATGATGGCGATGGCCTGGTCTATAGAAGAATACCTCAAACCAACTTCTTCCGAAGGAATGAGGGAGTTGAGGCTGGGGACCTGGGAGCCATGTGGGGCAGACAAGTCAATGATGAGTCTCTCCTTCTTACTGAACTTGCCTGTGACGACCCCCACGGGACTGACTCTCCACCGTTGAAATGGGGGCACTTCGAAAGGACCAATTAAGAACCCTTTGTCTAACTCGGACTCTATGAGTGTGTCTACTGAGCCAGGATTCCTTTCGGCTGACTGAAGGTTCCTACACTCGTGTGTGACCTCTGGGGTCGTGATTAACCCCGTGTGGAAACCCTCATGAAACCCTGATACCAGAAACTGCACAAACCCTGGATTATGATGACCTTGCAATTGTAGCTGTAGACGACTATTATTGACCACGCTCATGTAATTCTTCACCGATTTTAATGAGCAAGCTACTCGGGGGTGGGCCCTGAAGCAGTTGGTACAGATATGCAACAAACGGCATTGCCCGAAATTACAAGACGCGTAATTAAAATTGTTGCATATCTGGGCCCTACCTAACTGGACAATGGGTCGTCCTAGTTTATCTACCGAATTGGGGGGTCTGAAGATGTCGAGTGGTCCCGCTGAAGAGCGGGAGGGGTATGATGTCGTGCTGACAGCCGACTTATGGCACCACTCTACTGAGTGAAAGATAGACTGACAGGCAGAACAGGAGGGAGCTTTCAGGCCTGCAAAGTGTCTGCAGAACAACTCTGTGTCCAAGACGGACCAGTCTGTGACATGTTGAAACTGGGACAGGGCCGCAGCTGCTTTGGCTGAGAACGAACAGTGGTAATCATAGAACGCATTCCCACCATACCTATGACCCAATTCTGTGACCCGAAAGAGGTACAGGTCTAGTTCCTCCCTCCTGTCCGGCCTGGCAGTACAAATGACGTCCCTGAAAAGGCTGAAAGCCATGACGAACTCTGGAATGTTCAATTTGCGATTAAGCCGGTGGTCGCGGCTTCTCAGGACCACCGACACTTCCCCGCAAGCTATGACCTTGTTGTCGGAAAGGTCCCTGGAGGCTATTAGTAGAGAAGCGAGATTGACGTCCCTACCCTCTAGGATGTCCTTTCTGATGCTGATGGGGACAAAATGAGACGGAGTCACGTTGGGGACTGGCTGGGCAGTGCGAATGTCTGCCGCGGCAGAGGTGGAGGCGACCGGAGGCTCGGGTGAAGAGACCGACACTGCTGAGTTGTGAGCCTCGACTGACTCTAGTCTAGCCTGTATGGACGTGACGGCCGACGTCAAACTGTTCAGCATGAGGTGTAATTGGGCCAGCGATGTTTGTATCGTGGTTGCGGGGGGATCACCGCTGCTGGGCACCAGGGAGTCTTTCCATAGCCGGTATAGCTCCGCTTTTCTGGCAGATGCCGGGAACGGAACGCCCCGCCTCGTCAGCTCCGCCATCAGCTTGGGAATAGTCCATGCACGCAGGGATAGCGTACTGCCCCCTTCGGACGACCCTGCAGCGTTTTCATGCACTGATGCTTCCATAATGTCAGACGCGTGCGACATCGCAGCTGTGGAAACAATAACGCAAGGTGACCGACTACCCTGGGCGACCACCCGTGTCCGTGAAGCTGTTTGACAACGTGGTAGAAAAGGTGCACTGTCCCTGTGAAGCACGCACACTAACCCCAGAACGGCCGTGAAAGAGTGGCCAGGAACCGCCACCCGGAAGTACACGCTAGGAGACCTAACTTACTTACCAACTGAGGAACTCTGCGCTCTGAAACCCCGCGGATGTTTTTTTTTTTTTTTTGGAAACGGAACAACCTGAACGTAAAACAGTGCATGAGACCACTCCCTTGCTAACAATCAATACCTCCCGCCACTGGTGTGAACCCCCACTACCTCGTTCAAAAGAAAACTCGAGTGAAATCCTAGGCTGACTTCTCTTGTTTTTTTTTTTTTTTTTCAGACCTGGGAAACAAACAACACAAAGAAACCAGTCAATGCTCGGGGTACAACTGATGGAGCACGAGCTGTGGGCTGTGGATTTGATCAATGGATGGGGGTGGCATTGATTGACGTTGTCCACCCCCCGTCTCTGTCTGTCGTTTGTGGCGAACCCCTACCTACCTAAGCAGCACGGCGGCCCGTGCCAGACTTTAGGTGTGTGCGAGGCGCGGGCCATTGCGTCCCCCACCGTGCTCCACCGTGAACCGCGTGGGGAGCGCGGAGCTCCCTTGCACCGAGGACCAAGTGGGGGGATACCTTTGAGCAACGGCTCGCGCCTCACGCAACACAATTTTGTGCCACGTGGAAAGCTAACGCGAGTCCCTGGCAGGGTGCGCAGTGCGGGGGGGCCCCTTGCGTTCGAGGGCTGGCCCGCCCGCCGGCTGAGCACTCCTGCCGCGTGGGGAGCCGCGCAGCCCTCAGGCATGAACCGATACAGGGAGGGCCCCCGGTGGTGAGGGCCTATCCCTGCCGATAACGGAATGCCGCGTGGGGGGCCTCACCGGTCCCTGGTGGAGTGCTCAGTGCGAGGGTGCCCTCCTGCCGTCTGAGCGCCTCCACCGCGTGGGGAAACGGCGTTGCCCCCTGGCATGATTTGGAACAGGGGGAAGCTTAACCTGACGCAGCCTTCCCCCTTTACCAATTAGCAACGTGCCGCGTGGGAGGCCCACCGCTCCCTGGTGGAGTGCTCAGTGCGGTGGTGCCCCCCTTTTTTAGAGGGGCCGACCCACCGCCGGCTGGGCATCTCCGCCGCGTAGGGACACGGTGGTGCCTCCTGGCTTGGACAGAGACGGGAGGGGGGGGGCCTGTGTGGCCTTGCCCCACCCCGATTGTGGCAAGGAGGGGCCACATGGAGCCGCCCCGCTCCCCGACAGAGCGCTCATGGCAGGGGCGCCTCCCCCCAACTGGGGGGCCGGCCCTCCGCTGAGGGGCACGCCCACCACGTGGGGGAGCGGGCAGTACCGGCTGAACATGGAGCGTGGGAGGTGGCCTGAAGAGGTGGACGGGGGGCGGTCTCTCCTGGCCGTGGGCCCCGCCCCCCGCCGGCGAGCGACCACCACGCCCGACCTAAGCGGCGGAGGGGGGAGCGCCGCGTCGGCTCCACCACCTCCGTCGGACGAACGAGGGCATGTGAAGTGGTCCGGAGCGTGGGACCCGCTTACCAACGGGGCCGACCGCACCACCGGACATCGACTTACCTGGCCTGTTCGGCAGGACTGTCAGGTACAACGCACGCTCCGGAACTCTAGAACTCTGTACGCCGTACACGTGTGGGAGGGCGCCGGCCGCTGATGTAGGCAGCCAAGCCCCTCCCACAAATACAGGCCAATGAATCGGCCTTACACTTATCAGAAGGGTCATCCCTAATAAATCATGCATAATGCCTGGTTGGGTTTGCTCCTGCTGAGTAAAATCATACCTCATTTATGTTCCAGCGTGGCAAAGTTCCTGAATAATAACTCTTTGTTAATATATAAATTATATCTTCAGTGCACTGATGGGGATGGCCAAACCACTAGGAGCACCAGACCTACTGTGCACTTAGAGCCCCTTTCCTGTCCCCTTTATTAACAGGGCCAAGCATCTATCAGCACAACCACCGCACATCTTCCTATTGTGCATGTGCCGATTATGTCACCCTCTACCTAAATTAAGCTGAACATTTCCTTTTCAAGGTGGAGGATGACATCATTGTTGCATAAGCAGTAGTCTTGTGCAGTGCTGGAGAAGCGTAGGCAGATAAATGCACTGCTAATGCAGAACAGAGGAGCTCTGGTGCTCCAAGAGGCTCGTGCCCTCCACTCGGTGCACCAAAGACCTAATTTACATATTATTAAAACATACAATATTTTTCACTCCATAAGACGCACTTCACCCCCCCAAAGTGGGGGGGAAATGCCCCTGTGTCTTATGGGGCGAATACTAATGAGTAGTGTTGATTGAGCACCATAGTGCTCGGGGGCTCGGGCCGAACACATCTACTGAGCACCCGAGCACAATGGAAGTTAATGGGAGAACCCGAGCATTAAACCAGGCACCCCTGCTCTGTAGAGGGGAGGGTGCCTGGTTCATAGGAAAAGGTCAGAAATTGATGGAAACACCACCAAAATGGTTCGCGAACAGCATGGGGAGGATGTCTGGATGCATCTTGGACTCCCAGGTCGCTGCTGGGAACGATGTTGTCCGAGTAGTACGCCACTTTTACAGACTGACAATAATACGCACAAAACCAAAGATAAAATCGATTTTAGAGGAATTTTTTTTAGGAAACATTCTTTCCTGTATATTTACTTGTATATAAAATGCAAGTGCTGCCAAAAATGACAAGGAAGAGGCACCTGTATATCACATACAACCTGTATATCACATAAAGGAAGGCCTCATTCACATTGTGGTACAATTGTTCAGGTAGTGGGACTCCTACACTCATAAAGCCTATGCACTAAGTGAAAGGGTTGCCAAAAATTACAAGGAATCGCCACTAGAATACACCATTTGTTGCACATAAAGGAGGGCATTATACACAGCCTTGAAAAATTATGATTGATGGCCTCCTGGTGACCCTAAAAAACATTAGGAGCAAGGGCCTGCTAATCTGACCATCTAAGACATTATGGGCGAGGGCCTGCTGCCGCTATAGTGACTCAAGATAACCTGGGCCCATTCGGATGTCTGCCCTATCAACTTTCGATGTTATTTTTAGTGATGAGCGGCAGGGGTCATATTCGAATTCGCAATATTTTGCAAATATTTTGTAGAATATTCGTTGAAAATTAGCAAATTCAAAAATTCACGTTTTTTTTTTTACTCGAAAAATCGAAAAGGTAATGATTGTGTAATATGCGAATTTTCAGAATTCAAATTTCCGGATTCGAATTTTCGGATTCGAATTTTTCAACTTACAACTATTAGACAAAGAAGATTATAGCACTATATTAGCTAAATTGCTCTATTCGATTTTTTTCGAATATTCTCTATATTGCTATCACTTTGTTTTTTCGAATATTCGTAATATTCTAAAACAAGAATATATAGCAATATAGCGAATATTCAAAAAAACGAATATAGAGCAAAATTCGCAAACACTACTACTCCTAAAGTCAAGTATATTGCAGCCTTCTTATTGGCCCACAAGCTAGAAGCAGTGAGGGATCATGTGTACTGATAAAAAAAAAAAAAAAAATCTAAAAATAAAAAAATCGAAAAAAATATTTAATATTCGAAATTATGAATATATATAACTATATTCGAAATTTCCATGAATTTTCGAAGTACCTATATTCGCGATAAAAATTCGAAATCGAATATTCGTGATCAACACTAGTTATTTTCAGCACGAACCACGGTGACCATGGGTAACGGGGAATAAGGATTTGATTCCAGAGAGGGGGCCTGAGAAACAGCTATGGCTACCACTTCCAAGCAAGGCATCATGCGCGCAGATTACCTATTGAGTATATTTAGGTGAGGGCCTGCAGGTGAGCTGACCCCGTAAAAGATTGGAGGTGAGGGCCTGCTGGTGAGCTGACCCTCTAAAACATTGTAGGTGAGGGCCTGTAGGTGAACTGACCTTCTAAACCATTATATGCAAGGACCTGCAGGTGATCTGACCCTCTAAAAAATTATATGCATAGGCCTGCTACTGAGCTGACCCTCTAAAACATTATGGTTGAGGGTCTTCTGCTGAGCTGACCATTTAAAAAATTATGGGAGAGTGCCTGCTGCTTAGCTGACCATAAAAAAAAATTAACAGTGTTGAAAGCAGGCCGGGTCGCCTGAATACTTCAGCTAGGAATAATGGAATAGGACTCCGGTTCTATTTTGTTGGTTTTTCGGAACTGGGGCCATGATTAAGAGGGATGACGGGGAACCAAAGTGAAAGCATTTGCCAAGAATGTTTTCATTAATCAAAAACGAAAGTCAGAGGTTCAAAGACAAACAGATACCGTCGTGGTTACGACCAAAAACGATGACGACCGGCGATCCGGCGGCGTTATTCTTATGACCCGCCGAGCAGCTTCCGGGAAACCAAAGTCTTTCGGTTCCGGGGGAAGTATGGTTGCAAAGCTGAAACTTAAAGGAATTGACAGAAGGGCACCTCTAAGAGTTGAACCTGTGGCTTAATTTGACTCAACACGGGAAACCTCACCCGGCCAGACACGGAAAAGATTGACAGATTGATAGCTCTTTCTCGATTCTGTGGGTGGTGGTGCATGGACATTCTTAGTTGGAGGAACGATTTGTCTGGTTAAAGGGGTATTCTCATCTTTAAGATCATATCTAAAAAAATTCCCCTAGTGCCATAGACTATTTTTGCAATTAGGTTCTATTATTTATAATGCAGCCATTCTGAAAAATAATTTCCCTCTTACAGGATTGTTTACATTTGGAAACCCATCTATGGGCCGCGCTTGCGCAGACCGCACTTACTGTTCACCGAGGCGGCCAGCCATTCTCACAGGAACGCGCACGCTAGCCAGGCTTGCGCTGATCTCATTTCTTCTCTGCCGTGTCTGATACAGAGCCGCGCATGCTCTGTATGCAGCGCGGCCTTCCAGGCGACCGGCAGAGTGAGAGAGAGAGAGAGAGGACGTGCTCATAGGAGTGAGCTGCAGTACTGAGGAGGTGCACAGACAGCATATGTAAGTGCCAGGAGAACCTCAACCACTTACCCACCAACGATTTTATTTATTAGAACCATCAAAGGGGGTAAAATATATAGAGCAGGGAAGCTGGGCACAATGTTTTTTAGGGCAGGGACACTGGGCACAATGTAATTTATTCCAGGGACGCTGGGGCCGATGTAATTTGGTTTAGGGAAGCTGGGCACAATGTGATTTATTGAAGGGACGCTGGGCACAATTTGATTTATTGCAGGGATGCCATGCACAATGTGATTTTTTGCAGGGACGCTGGGCACAATGTTATGTAGTGCAGGGACACTGGGGACAATGTCATGTAGTGCAGGGACGCTGGGGATAATATTATACTATCCACATGAACGAGCTCTCAGTGTGAGGTAATAAGGACACGTGGCCAGCCTTCACTCTAGCTGCCTAAGCCCACCCAGCTTTAGAAGCCTCAAACCAGGAAGTGAATTCTGCTGTAACTGCAGCTCAGGCTGATTTAGCAAGATGAGAATACCCCTTTAATTCTGATAATGAACAAGATTCCTTCATGATAACTAGTTATGCGACCCCCGGTTGTGAGGATTGTGTTGACCAGACTCTTGGATAGTGAGACTAGACTTGTAGGTGAGGGCCTGCTGGTGAGCTGACCCTCTAAAAAATTATTTGTGAGGTTCTGCAGGTGAGCTGACCCTGTAAAATATATGCGTGGGCCTGCTGGTGATCTGACCCTATAAAACATTATATGCGAGGGCCTGCAGGTGAGCTGACCCTGTAAACCATTATATGCATGGGCCTGCTGGTGATCTGACCCTATAAAAAAAAATATATGCGAGGGCCTGTTGGTGAGCTGACCTTCTAAACAATTATATGCGAGGACCTTCAGGTGAGCTGACCCTGTAAAAGATTGTAGGTGAAGGCTTGCTGGTGAGCTGACCCTCTAAAAAATTATATGCAAGGGCCTGTAGGTGAGCTGACCCTGTAAAACATTGTAGGTGAAGGCCTGCTGGTGAGCTGACCCTGTAAAACATTATATGCGAGGGCCTGCTTTTGAGCTGACCCTCTAAAAAATTATATGCGAGGGCCTGCTGGTGAGTTGACCTATAAAACATTGTAAGTGAGGCCCTTTGGTGAGCTGACCCTCTAAAAAATTATATGCGAGGGCCTGCTGGTGAGTTGACTCTGTAAAACATTATATGCGAGGGCCTGCTGGTGAGCTGACCCTGTAAAACATTGTAGGTGAGAGCCTGCTGGTGAGCTGACCCACTAAAAAATTATATGCAAGGGCCTGCTGGTGAGTTGACCCTGTAAAACATTATATGCGAGGGCCTGCAGCTAAGCTGACCCTGTAAAACATTATATGCGAAGGACATATATGCGATGGCATTATATGCGACAAATAAGCATGTTGATATGATGGAAGGGGAGAAGGAGGATGAGAAAAGCAAGATTCAACCATATACCCCTGTTTGTGGTGGAAGGGGTGCATGGGAATACAGTGTATTCAGTGCATTACAAACAACACATTTAAAGTGCCTTTATGTTCATCAGCTTTCCTCTGGTGGAGTCGAGAAGTTATGGTCAATACAGGCCTTGTTCATTTTTATAAGAGTCAACCTGTCAGCATTTTCAGTTGACAGGCGGATACGCTTATCTGTTATAATGCCACCAGCAGCACTAAATACCTGCTCAGACAAAATGCTGGCAGCAGGGCAGGCCAGCACCTCCAAGTCGTAGAGCGCCAGTTCGTGCCACGGTGTCCAGCTTGGACACCCAGTAGTTGTAAGGCACTGAAGGATCATTGAGGAAGCTGACATGGTCTGCTATGTACTCCTTCACCATCTTCCAAAATGTTTCCCTCCTTGTGACACTAGGCTGCGCATCAGGGTGGGTGTTCTGGCGGGGTGTCATGAAACTGTCCCAGGCTTTGGAGAGTGTTGCCCTGCCTCTGTTGAAACTGCTGTGTGTTCCCCTTGTCTTCCCTCCTCGGTTGGCCAAGGAACTATGGACTTTGCCACCAGCGTTTTCAGATGGAAATTTTTGGAGCAATTTTTCAACAAGGATCTTCTGGTATTGCACCGTTTTGCTTGTCCTCTCCACCAGAGGAATGAGAGATGAGAAGTTCTCTTTGTAGCGGGGGTCGAGAAGGGTGAAAAACCAGTAATCCGTGTTGTCTGAAATGCGTATAAAGCGTGGGTTGCGGGAAAGGCAGCCTAGCATAAAGTTAGCCATGTGTGCCAGAGTACCAACAGGCAAGACTTCGCTGTCGTCATCAGGAGGATCACCCTCAATATTCTCATCCTCTTCCTCCTCTTCTGCCCATCGATGCTGAACAGATGGAATAAAACTTCCATGGGTACTACCCTCTGTAGCGGAGGCAACCGTCTCCTGCCCCTCCTCCTCCCTGTGTAATGTCTTTCCCCATTTCCACCTCTTCCACATGCAAAGCGTCATCCTTAATTGTGAGCAGCGAGCGTTTGAGTAGACACAGAGGGGGATGGTGACGCTGATAATACCATTATCGCTGCTCACCATCTGTGTTGATTCCTCAAAGTTGTGTAAAACCTCACAGAGGTCGGACATCCATGCCCACTCCTCGCTTGTAAATAGCGGAAGCTGACTGGAAAGGCAACGACCATGTTGCAGCTGGTATTACACTATTGCCCTCTTCTACTCACAAAGCCTGGCCAACATGTGGAACGTCGAGTTCCAGCGTGTGCTCACATTGCACAACAGCTGGTGAGATGGCAATTTCAAGCGCTGCTGCAGCATTGAAAGACCGGCTGAAGCTGTTGATGACTTGCAAAAATGTGCATACACGCGGCGCACCTTCACCAGTAGCTCACGCCCTGATCTCCTCACTCGGCTTTCCACCTTCATCGTCCACCACCTCCTCTTCCACTTCCTCACTCTGCTCATCCTCCTGACTTGTTGACCTAACCACTACGTCAGTGATTGACAACTGTGTCTCATCCTCTTCCTCAACCTCTTGAGACAGTAATTGCCGTTGAGCTATTGGCAACTGTGTCTCATCATCATCCACCTCATTAAACAGTAATTGCTGTTCCCCACCATCATCTTCTTGCCATTGTGCATGCTCAAGAGTTTGGAATTCAGGGCATAAGATCTGTCCCTCTTCAAGCATGCTTGGCAAGAGGGCCAAATCATGGAATGGTGCTGAAAAGAGCTCCTCGGAATATCCGAGTATGGGATCACTTGTTTGCCCAGACTCTCCATGGTGGGAGGAAGGAGGATCAGGGTGAGGATTGGGTTTAGCAGACTCTTGGCTACTGAGAATGGACTTGGTTGAAGACAGGGTTGTGCTTAACCGACTGGAAGCATTATCTGCTGCAACCCAACCGACCAACTGGTTGCACTGGTCTGACTTCGAGAGACTGAGATACAGGGGCGTAAATAGAAATCACTGGGCCTCATAGCAAGAATCTGAATTGGGCCCCCTAACCCCACCCACTACCCATCCCTGGCCCATCCCACCTCCTGTCCTGGCTCCTCCCCTGCTACACACCCATTTGCCAATAAAGACATTTATACATGACCTACTGAAAGCGTTAGGGATAAATCTTTTTATTTAATTTTTATTCACCAACTTTGTTGCAGTAAGTTAGAAAACACATCACTGCTCCTGCCTGTCTGCTTAGGTAAAGCCGGGCATAAATGGGCTATTTCAGGCTTTAGCAGAGTGGGCATAGGACAGTGGACACAGGGCGCCATATGTATGCGAGCACAGCTGAGAAAGTGCAGGGCAGGAGCCGGCATACACATCACTCCTCTGTCCACAGTGCTAAAATCCCACATCTTAACCCCTTTGCTACCAGCACCATTTTTTTTATCACTTATCTTAGCCCAAAAAAATATAATAAAATGTGATCAAAAAGTCACACATGCACTCCAAAATGGTATCAATAAAAAAATTTGGCCTGCTATTGACTGCCCCCCATATCGCTGGATGTTTTCATCTGCGTGATGCAAGGGAGGCAGTGGTGGCTGTGCGAGCATCAGAAGCAATGCGGGTGCCGGGGAATGAGGCAAGTAAGGTGCCCAGGCATTTTGGGGGGCAACCCCTTTAACTCCTTGCTGCTGATGTTAGTGATGTGCTGGGGGGGGCGGGGGCTGTAGGCTCATAGAGGACTCTAGAGGTAAATAAATGTACAAGAAAAAAACATGAGCAAATATGAACATCTGTCAGTTCAAAAAAATGTGCAGATCAGTGAAACTTATGTATCACCTAAGTACTTACACAAAATTCATACACAGGTATGTGATATCTGAGGGGAGATCAGGTCTATGCCTCACTATGTAGTATCTGTTCCGGACAGCACGCCGTGCTGATTGTAATACTGCGCATGTCCTAAAGTCACGCTGACCCCTTAAAGGGAACCTGTCACCATGATTTTGGCATAGAGCTGGGGACATGGGCTGCTAGATGGCCACTAGCACATCTGCAGTACCCAGGTCCCACAGCTCTCTGCGCTTTTATTGTGTTAAAAAACTGTTTTGATCCATATGCAAATTACGTGATATGAGTCCTGTAGCCGGAGATGAGTCAAGCCGGAAAGGAGCCCAGCACCGCCCCGCGTCCTCCGATTCTCCTCCTTGCCGGCTGACGTCACAGAGCTGGAGCGCCGAAATCTCGCGATGCGCGAGCTAGCGCATGCGCAGTGTCGGCATCATGTTCATTCCCTGTGCTGGCATCAGCACAGGGAACGAACTACGCATGCGCTAGCTCGCGCATCGCGAGATTTCGGCGCTCCAGCTCTGTGACGTCAGCCGGCAAGGAGGAGAATCGGAGGACGCGGGGCGGTGCTGGGCTCCTTTCCGGCTTGACTCATCTCCGGCTACAGGACTCATATCACGTAATTTGCATATCACTCAAAACTGTTTTTTAACACAATAAAAGCGCAAAGAGCTGTAGGACCTGGGTATTGCAGATGTGCTAGTGGCCATCTAGCAGCCCATGTCCCCAGCTCTATGCGCAAAATCATGGTGACAGGTTCCCTTTAACAAAATGTATGGGCAACCATGGCACTCTGAAGAAATTTTATAATGATTTCTTATTTATTTCATTATTTTTGTTTCATTGTTTTAATCCATCCGCATAAATAATCACTGGCCATCGTTTAGGGCCTACATAGACCTTGTTCACGGCCTTAGTTTCTTAAGTAATGTAGTAATGTAGATGGTGGATCAATACTGTTACTCCCCTTACAACTGAGCACCACCTATCTCCTAGAGGAGTGCCGTTCAATTCTCTTGCTTATGGCAAACCGGAGGTGGTTTAGAATGTATGGGCAAACGGGAGGTGTTTACTAGAATGTATGGGCAAACGGGAGGAGGTTCAATAGAATGTATGGGCAAACAGGAGGTGGTTCAATAGAATGTATGGGCTAATGGAAGAAGGTTAGGTTGGCTGTCCGGACTCTGCATCACCAGGGGATAAGTAGAAAAGAGTCAGTTCCTGGACATAGTGGGTGAATTCAAGTGGGTGGGCCACCGGCCGCCTCAATACCACATGATTAAACTTTGTCTTGTGCAGAGTGTACATAGGGGGCAGGGCCTTCCATGCGCTCCGGGCCCCCCTGTGCCGCAGGCCCCATAGCAACAGCATGGTCTGCCTATATTGGCGGTACGCCACTGCTGGGACATGAAGCTAGGTATCGTGGATAGTTGTTTTTCTTGTGCTCTGGCAGCAGGCACAGTTTCACTGCGCCCAGGGCCACGGCCTCTGCGTGCACCATCAGCATCACGGCCACTGCCCCACCCCCTACTGCTCGCCTTCTTTATATTAAATGTTATATATAATTGAAAGACTGTCACACATACAGTAGTGTAGGATTTGGAAGCGTATGTGCTGTAGGGATTTGCTCTGGTAAGCAGGGTAAGCGGATGCAATACAGAGGCAAGACCGCGGTTGAAAAACAAAAGTCCAGTGTTTATTCACACAGAAAAGGCAGAAAAGAAAAAACAATGCTTTACAGGGTCCTGGTGTTAATTCACACAGTAAGAGTCCCCAGAACAATATACAGTCAGGTCCATAAATATTGGGACATCGACACAATTCTAAATTTTTTTGCTCTATACACCACCACAATGGATTTGAAATTAAACTAACAAGATGTGCTTTAACTGCAGACTGTCAGCTTTAATTTGAGGGTATTTACATCCAAATCAGGTGAACGGTGTAGGAATTACAACAGTTTGCATATGTGCCAAAAGTAATGGGACAGAATAATAATCATAAATCAAACTTTCACTTTTTAATACTTGGTTGCAAATCCTTTGCAGTCAATTACAGCCTGAAGTCTGGAACGCATAGACATCACCAGACGCTGGGTTTCATCCCTGGTGATGCTTTGCCAGGCCTCTACTGCAACTGTCTTCAGTTCCTGCTTGTTCTTGGGGCATTTTCCCTTCAGTTTTGTCGTTAGCAAGTAAAATGCATGCTCAATCGGATTCTGGTCAGGTGATTGACTTAATCATTGCATAACATTCCACTTCTTTCCCTTAAAAATCTCTTTGTTTGCTTTTGCAGTATGCTTTGTGTCATTGTCCATCTGCACTGTGAAGCGCCGTCCAATGAGTTCTGAAGCATTTGGCTGAATATGAGCAGATAATATTGCCCGAAACACTTCAGAATTCATCCTGCTGCTTTTGTCAGCAGTCACATCATCAATAAATACAAAAGAACCAGTTACATTGGCAGCCATACATGCCCACGCCATGACACTACCACCACCATGCTTCACTGATGAGGTGGTATGCTTAGGATCATCAGCAGTTCCTTTCCTTCTCCATACTCTTCTCTTCCCATCACTCTGGTACGAGTTGATCTTGGTCTCATCTGTCCATAGGATGTTGTTCCAGAACTGTGAAGGCTTTTTTAGATGTTGTTTGGCAAACTCTAATCTGGCCTTCCTGTTTTTGAGGCTCACCAATGGTTTATATCTTGTGGTGAACCCTCTGTATTCACTCTGGTGAAGTCTTCTCTTGATTGTTGACTTTGACACACATACACCTACCTCCTGGAGAGTGTTCTTGATCTGGCTATCTGTTGTGAAAGGTGTTTTCTTCACCAGGGAAAGAATTCTTCGGTCATCCACCATAGTTGTTTACTGTGGTCTTCCAGGTCTTTTGGTGTTGATGGGCTCACCGGTGCGTTCCTTCTTTTTAAGAATGTTCCAAACTGTTGTTTTGGCCACGCCTAATGTTTTTGCTATCTCTCTGATGGGTTTGTTGTGTTTTTTCAGCCTAATGATGGCTTGCTTCACTGATAGTGACAGCTCTTTAGGGATGTGGAAACGTCACACAGGAGATATCCCGCAGATAATGTCAATGCTGTCACCAGCTGCTAATGAAAAATTACAGGGAATGTCACAGGTATTTGGGATGAGGAAACGTTAAATGTTACTATACGCAGCGTCTACGCAAAAAAGTACACTGTATGTCACAGATAAATTTTTGAAGCGCACGCGTTACACTGCAGATGTGGCCCTGGTAATGTCACTGTCAGAAGCGGACACCGTTTATTGACAAAGTACACTGTATGTCACAGACACATTTTTTAACCGCACATGTTACACTGGAGATGTGCCCCTGGTAATGTCACTGTCAGAAGCGGACACTGTCTATTGAAAAAGTACACTGTATGTCACAGATATTTTTGGGATGCGCACACTTTACACAGGAGATGTGGCGCAGCTAATATCACTGTCCGCAGTGGACACCGCCTACAGAAAAAGTACACCGTATGTCATAGATACATTTTAGAAGCGCACACTTTACACAGGATATGTGGCGCAGCTAATGTCACTGTCAGCAGCGGACACCGTCTATGAAAAAAGGACACTTTATGTCACAGATATTTTTGGGATGCGCACACTTTACACAGGAGATGAGGCGCAGCTAATGTCACTGTCCACAGCGGACACCGTCTACGGAAAAAGTACACTGGATGTCACAGATATTTTTTGGATGCGGACACTTTACACTGGAGATTTGGCGCAGCTAATGTCACTGTCCGCAATGGACACCGTCTACAGAAAAAGTACACTGTATGTCACAGATACTTTTTGGATGCTCACACTTTACTCTGGAGATGTGGCGCAGCTAATGTCACTGTCCACAGCAGACACCGTCTATTGAAAAAGTACACTAGATGTCACAGATATTTTTGGATGCCGCACACTTTACACAGGAGATGTGGGGCAGCTAATGTCGCTGTCGGCAGCAGCCTAACTATTGTACGCTATTTAGCGCAGGACACGCTAAAAATAGATATTGATGCCACACACAATAGTCCTTAGAAGGACTTTTGGGTCTGTAAAGTTTTATCTATTTAGCGCAGGTTGCGCTAAAAATATAGATTGCTGCTGCCACACACAATAGTCCCTAAAAGAGCTTTTGGGTCTCTGAAAAGTTTTGGTGGTAATAATTTTCTTAAATCACTCCCTACACTGTCTGTCCCTTCCTCAGCACAGCTCTCCCTGACTAAGTATGAGCTGAACATGCATCATGACGCGTTCAAGCCAGCCAATCACTATAATGCCATTAGCCAACATGGCTACAGCATTACAGTGAGGGCAGTACTTACCTGCACGTTTATTGGCTGCGTACTCACCGCTTCCTGGTCCTGAGCTGTTGGCTGTGAAGGCTGTGCACAGCGTGAGGGCGCTCTGAGATCTCACGCTGTGCGCGCCAGTTCACAGCACAGCCGACAGTAGGAGGAAGAGGATCGCGATGTGAGGAGCGGCGGCATCCAGGAGCAGGAGAGGTAAGAGGGTTTTTTATTTTGTGATCTGAGGCTGAATTATGGCTGGGGGCTGCTCACATATGGCTGGGGGCTGAGTACATATGGCTGGGGGCTGATTATATGACTGGGTGCTGATCACATATAGCTGGGGGCTGATATGAGGCATGGGGGTCTCATCTGAGGTCTGATTGGGGGTCTTCTTCATATTGGGCTCTGATCTGAGGTCTAATTGGGGGTCAATCACATTGGGGTCTGATCTGAGATCTTATTAACATTGGGGATCTGATTGGGGCTGTGAGCTGAGGTCTGATTAACATTGGGGGTCTGATTGCTGATCTGAGGTCTAATGGAAAATATTTTTTATTATTGTCCTCCTCTAAAAATCTTATAGGGCAAAAAATACAGTAATTTTTCTCTGGACTGGCGCAACAGAGGAACCTAAATGAGATATCATTTTACTCAGTAGGATCAACTCTACAAGCCATCATTCCTGGTTTAATACATTTTTTCTGGCTAAGATATACTCTTAAATGTGAAATTGAGAAAAAATATAACTCACACAAAAGACACGACATAAAGTATCTTATAAACACTTATATCTGTTTGACATCACATAATAATAATAATAATTATTATTATTATTATTATTGGCAATCATACGGTTTGGGAAACACATGAAAAGCATTTAGTCTATTTTCTACCTTTTGGTCCTAGTGATGTTTTTTCGATGACTACAGTTTCAGGCACTCAGCCTTGTATAAGCCAAATGTTTTTTCGTTACAAACAAGTCGGATCCGTACTTTATGTTCCGGACAATTCATATAGAAATTGTTGAAAGTCTCAAAGTGCCTCATTTCATGCCTGATTGTGTGTGTAATCTAAGTGTATCTGTGCTATATAACATCTCCATCCTAGAGTATATTTGATGATTCTCACTGACAGTAATACACGACCATTCTGTTGAACACTCATCTGACCAATTTATGTATTTGTTCTGCCATTATAATTGTAGCTCTCTCTCAAGCTGTTAATGTATAGAAAGCAAATATTGCCTATCCATATTCGCCACTATATCTTCTGGTCATAACGCAAATATTATGATCTGCCGGTTACAGCACACATTGTGTAGTAATGAAATAGAAGCAGCTTTTATTCTCAAGACAATGACACCTTATGCCAGTTTCTTAGCACATAAGCTCCACATACACACCCAATATCTTTCTTGTGTTAATGTGCCTAAATTGTCATAAGTGCTTTCTATATTTAATATAGGAATAGGGCGGCTCTCTATAACCCAAAGAGATGGAGTTAGGTGCTCAATCCGGACAAGCGTACCCAACGCTTGTAGTAGGAATATGTGCAAGGAAGGAAAGGGATGGCACTCAGAACATTTGTGTAGTATGGGTATATAAATAAATATATTTATTATGGGGTGGCTAGATATGCCTATTAAGTAAAAATGATAGGAGGTTGTATCAAAGTAGTAATAAAATTACATACATAAAATGACAGTGTGAATAAAGTGACAATATATTGATTCTATAAAATCCTGTTGAAAAAGAAGAATAGAAATCCTAGAAGTCTGTATAAAAATGAATGAATCAGTTTAAAAAATTCAGTCTTAGGTAAAAGGAGTTGATAGCATATCCTCATGTATAATGTCACTAATCCTGATAGATCAAAAATAACAATTTATAAAAGAAATCCTGTTGAGGAAGGGGGAATAAGAGGAAATGTCTTGTAGACCTGTAGGGGGAAATTACAGTCTCAAACTTCGATATCCAGCAATATATTGTGGTATAGTCTCCTGAAAAAACAAGCTTCCTATAAAAGGTAATGCAGAATAGTGCAGAATAGATTGTATCCGATTTGGTGATAGAGTTATTGATGTGATATGTGGTCATCAATTGCTGCTGTTAAAGCAGGTACATTACCCTCCTGGTGGCCGTCAATGGATCGGGGCTGTCAGTGGATCGGGGAGCTGCTCCTGCCTGCAGGTCGGCGTCCACGTGTGCTCTTCGCGCCCGCTGTGTGATCCGGCCGTTGGTTGCTGCTGCTCTCGTCACTTCCGGTGACGTCACTGAGGGATCTCCCGCTCAATTCAATATTAGCTTGCCACGTGGAGATAGGTGGCGGGAAGAGACGCTTTCTATATTTACACCAATCAACCATAACATTTAAACCATCTGCCTATTATTATATACAGTAGAGTCCTCTTGTCCTACCAAATTTGCTATGATCCATTGAAGATGTCCTGTGGTATCTTGCACATTAGCGGCAGATCCTTTAATCGTTGAATAGAGTGAGGTGGGATCACAACAGATTTGGACTTTGCTCGTGCAGTATTTGAAGTACAAATAAATACCTTGAACTCGTATATTTTACAAATCTTTCCCAAACAATTTTTGTAGTTGTGATGAGCGGCATAGGCAATATTAGTTTTCGTGATATTTCACAAATTTTTCGCATAATATTCGCAATAAGTTTGGAAATTCGAGAATTTGTGATCTCCAGTCATTGTTTTCGCGATTGCGCAAATCGGCACTAATGACGCCCATATTATTGCGCAATACATGCAACTTCACATTTGATCAGGTCTGAGAAGATATTACTGATTGGTGCACTAAGTATTGTTGTGACATCACAGCACTATGTCTGTAGCATGTATGTATGGACAGCAGAGAAACAGTAATTCCTATCACACTACCTAACACCCTGCACTGGAACCTATCAGCTACACTATATCACAATCCAACCTACACTGACTATCTCCCACTAACTATCTGTATTATATATATGAGCTAACTAACTATCTAATGTCATTGGATAAGGAATATGATCCAGATGAAAGCACAGAGCACAGCAATGTCACTAATCTCTCTCTCAGAACTGCAAAAAAAAAAAAAAACAGCAGGAAATGGCTGCTGGGGAGTTTCTTATATAGTAAATGGTAGGCAACTTTCCTATTGGTTGCTAGGGATGTTGCTAAGCTCTGACAAAGATATTGCATCCTTCTCATTGGCCCAAAAGCAAGAAGGGAGGTTACTGATGAAAAAAAAAATCTAGAATATTCACAATTATGAATATATAGCGCTATATTCTACATCTTTGCGAATTCTCAAAGTGCCGATATTCGCGATAAAAATTTGCGATTAGAATATTCGCGATCAAAACTATAGTAGTGAACGGGCCACATTATTTTGCTGAAACAGGCTACTGTAATTAGGGAATACCATAGCCAAAAAGGGTTGTATTTGGTCTCCAACAATGTTTAAGCAGCTGATACATGTCAAAGTTGCACCCATATAAATGCCAAGACCCAAGGATTCACACTAGAACATCTTTTCTCCAAGTAAGTGCTACACTGGATGTCCACATGATGTAAAAGAAAATTTTCTAGCCTAGGTTCGTTTGTTCTATTGCACCAAGGTTCAGTTCTGATGCTCTCAAGTTCATTGCAGGCACTGTCAACGGTTGGACAGGAGCCAGTAACTGGAGTCTGACCACTGTGTGTCTATGCAGCTTCGTACTCAGCTGTGTGTTCTGACATCTTTTTATGGTAGCAAGCATTTTTCCAGCAAATTGTACTACATTAGTTCTTCAGTAGGACTGAACCAGATGGGTTAGCCTTTGTACTCCATATGAATCAATGAGCCTTAGGCACCCTTGACTGGTTTTCATTCATTGGACAATTTTTGGCATTTACTAATTATTGAACACCATGAACACTCTAGAGAACCTACTTTTGATTTGCTCTGACCCATTCATTTAGCCATCACAATTTTGCCCTTGACGCGCAGATCACTACTTTTGTCCATGTTTCTAAAAAATCACTTAAAGAACTAACTGTTCCCTTGCTGCCTGAAATATCCCACCACTTGACAGGTACCATTGTCACAAAAATCAATGTTTTTCACATCACCTGTCTGTAGTTTTAATGTTATAACTAATCAGTATATATGCACATTTATGACTGGTTCTTTGCATACTGCGTACTATACAAATTGACTAAAACTTAACTTTGATCGACAGATTAAATAATTTCAACTTTAATTTTCTACTGTGAGCTGTAAATATTAAATACTGTATGTTCATTATAACTAAAGATGAGCGAATTTCTTAAAAGTTCGATTCAGCTGATTCGCCGCATTTCACAAAATAATTACCATTTTTTTGTAAGTAGCGGGTGCAATAACAAGGAGCAGCAATAGCGCCGCCCCCGTCATTGCACCCCTCAGACGCCGCGTTCATACATGATCGCGGCATCTGAGTGTAAAATTAACAATAAAAAAATATCAAACTCACCGCCTCCATTTGCTCGCTACCGGACGGCTTCCGCCATCTTGCTTGAAGATCTCAGCCGAAATCCTGTGCTGCGTGTTCGCGAACTGCATGTTCGTGGCGGGCCCCATTCACTTTAAAGGCAGGCGAACCTAAAAAACCTTCATGTCATATTTGCAGCCAGCAAACACTTTCTAGAAGTACACAAATAGTCCCACAACATGGACAGTGATATACCAGAGGGGGATCATTGGCAAAAATTCCCACAAAAAATATGTATTTTAATCAGGGGCCATTTTTATGCGTCTTAAAGGGAAACTCTCAAAAATGTGCCCTGCTGGAGCCTAGAAATTTTTTATTTCCTATCGGTTTGATGCATACAGATGTGCAGCACCATGGAACTGTATGGTGAACGGACGCCACTATATGGCATCAGTCTGAGGCATCTGTTAACGCATACATTTTTGGTATGTATTAAATGAATGGCAAAAATTGGATGTGAACCCAGCACTAGTGTCAGAATAAGCACCAGTACACAGCGGAGCAGCGTGGCGGAGAGGGGAGGCCGCCATGTACTGACAGAGCACTACCTGGTCCTGGTGGTCAGTGATGAGAACTGTGTTTCCCAAGGATCATTCTCTACTGGGAAATACAGGGCACAGTATAATACACTAGAATCTCTATAATATAAAGATATTAGCCCTCCCCCCGAATAATAATACAATTAGGTGGTCATTTATTATATAGAAATAAGTCTATGTTAGGCGTATTTCTGACACAGATTGTGGCGCAAAGGTCATTAGCACCACAACCTGCATATTTTTCCCACTCATGCCAGGTCTAAAAAAGGATGGTGTGGGCAGGGAAAGGGATACAGTTATGGACATCCAGATATTGGATACCACCGCCATACATTGATCGGATAACACCTCTGTACAGTGACCGGATAACACGGCCATACCGTGACCGGATAAAAGGGTATAAGAGGACACAGTACAGGGAATGACTAGGGGCACTGCACAGGGTGTGGTAAGAGGGCACAATGCAGGGTATAAGGGGGCACAGTATGGGGTGAAGTGCACAGTACGGGGTGGGGGCACAGTCATATGACCCTGTAACATTAGAAGGTCCTTATGGTGAATGCGGTTCATACGCCACCATAATGAGAGGCAGAGGAGTGAAACAAGTGTGTGATTATGTGGCTAGAGCTAAAAAAATTTAACTGTCGGCCAGTACAGGCCCCAAAAATAAGCCAATAGGCATTCACCTGGCACAAAAAACCTTGAATTCTGTGGCTGCAGGTGCATTAGGCGGTCACAGGATTAATATGTAACTGTCGGCCAGTACAGGCCCCAAAAATTAGCCAATAGGCATTCACCTGACAACAAAGAACTTTGGATTCCGTGGCTGGAGGTACATTAGGCGGTCACAGGATAAATATCTAACTGTCGGCCAGTACAGGCCGAAAAAATTAGGCATTCACCTGACATAAAAGACCTTTTATGCCGCTTTATATACATAAGGCAAGGACCATTCTTTGTTCTGGGTGGTGGTAGATATGTGTGGACTGGCATGAGGAAAATTCAATTACACGTGGTCATCACAGGTGTTGAATTTCTCCGAGATCCATGCCTCATTCATTTTTAAAAATGTAAGGTAGTCGTGATCTAGGTGATTGAGCTTATCGGTCACGATCACCCCTGCTGCGCTGAACGTCCTTTCGTACAGGACACGCGACGAGGGACAAACCAAGAGTTTCATGGCAAATTGTACCCGCTCTGGCCACAGGATAAGCCTACACACCCAGTAGTCAGCTTCTCAGAGCGTCCACATTGGCCGTTAACACGATGTAGTCGGACACCTGTTGGTCTAGGCGTTCCCTGAGGCTGGATATGGAGGGCAGCTTTCGATGGGTTGGCTGCAAGAATTATCTCATAATCGAAGTGACCAACAAATCTTCAAACCATCCTCTTTTTGCAGGCACGGTAGGATTGGCACCCGCACCTGTTTCGCTGTGGATGGAAATACATCTGCCAGTGCCCGCAACAGCAGAATGCAACATCTCTCGCAGCAAGGCCTGGAAATGCTGCATTCTGATGCTGGTAACATGTCTGCCATTTTGTGTTTGTACCGGAGGTCTAAGTACACTGCTCAAAAAAATAAAGGGAACACAAAAATAACACATCCTAGATCTGAATTAATTAAATATTCTTCTGAAATACTTTGTTCTTTACATAGTTTAATGTGCTGACAACAAAATCACACAAAAATAATAAAATGGAAATCAAATTTTTCAACCCATGGAGGTCTGGATTTGGAGTCACCCTCAAAATTAAAGTGGAAAAACACACTACAGGCTGATCCAACTTTGATGTAATGTCCTTAAAACAAGTCAAAATGAGGCTCAGTAGTGTGTGTGGCCTCCACGTGCCTGTATGACCTCCCTACAACGCCTGTGCATGCTCCTGATGAGGTGGCGGACGGTCTCCTGAGGGATCTCTTCCCAGACCTGGACTAAAGCATCTGCCAACTCCTGGACAGTCTGTGGTGCAACGTGACATTGGTGGATAGAGCGAGACATGATGTCCCAGATGTGCTCAATTGGATTCAGGTCTAGGGAACGGGCGGGCCAGTCCATAGCATCAATGCCTTCGTCTTGCAGGAACTGCTGACACACTCCAGCCACATGAGGTCTAGCATTGTCTTGCATTAGGAGGAACCCAGGGCCAACTGCACCAGCATATGGTCTCACAAGGGGTCTGAGGATCTCATCTCGGTACCTAATGGCAGTCAGGCTACCTCTGGCGAGCACATGGAGGGCTGTGGGGCCCTCCAAAGAAATGCCACCCCACACCATTACTGACCCAATGCCAAACCGGTCATGCTGGAGGATGTTGCAGGCAGCAGAACGTTCTCCACGGCGTCTCCAGACTCTGTCACGTCTGTCACATGTGCTCAGTGTGAACCTGCTTTCATCTGTGAAGAGCACAGGGCGCCAGTGGCGAATTTGCCAATCTTGGTGTTCTCTGGCAAATGCCAAACGTCCTGCACGGTGTTGGGCTGTAAGCACAACCCCCACCTGTGGATGTCAGGCCCTCATGTCACCCTCATGGAGTCTGTTTCTGACCGTTTGAGCAGACACATGCACATTTGTGGCCTCCTGGAGGTCATTTTACAGGGCTCTGGCAGTGCTCCTCCTGTTCCTCCTTGCACAAAGGCAGAGGTAGCGGTCCTGCTGCTGGGTTGTTGCCCTCCTACGGCCTCCTCCACGTCTCCTGATGTACTGGCCTGTCTCCTGGTAGCGCCTCCATGCTCTGGACACTATGCTGACAGACACAGCAAACCTTCTGACCACAGATCGTATTGATGTGCTATCCTGGATAAGCTGCACTACCTGAGCCACTTGTGTGGGTTGTAGACTCCGTCTCATGCTACCACTAGAGTGAAAGCACCGCCAGCATTCAAAAGGGACCAAAACATCAGCCTGGAAGCATAGGAATAGAGTTGAGCGAACACCTGGATGTTCGGGTTCGACGAGTTCGGCCGAACTTTCGAAAAATGTTCGGGTTCGGGATCCGAACTCGACCCGAACTTCATCCCGAACCCGAACCCCATAGAAGTCAATGGGGACCCGAACTTTTGGGCACTAAAAAGGCTGTAAAACACACCCGGAAAGGGCTAGAGGGCTGCAAAAGGCAGCAAAATGTAGTTAAATCCCCTGCAAACAAATGTAGATAGGGAAATGATGAGTTAACATAAAATAAATAAAAATTAAACAATATTAATTGGAGTGAGGTCCCATAGCACAGAATCAGGCTTCAAGTCACCCACCAATGGAGAAGGTCACTTACTATTATTTTGACCACAGCACCCAGACAAAGGAGAGAGGTCCCACAGCAGAGAACCAGGCATCATATCACCCACCACAGGAGTAGGCCACCATTTAGTTACTTTGACCCCTACACCCAGACGGAGGAGAGAGGTTACACAGCAGAGAATCAGGCATTTAGATCACCCACCACAGGAGTAGGCCACCATTGAATCAGACCCCGGCAACCATGTCAGATGGCACAAGCATAAGCTTTATATCAATCAGCACAGGAGAAGGCGACTTTGACAGACTTTGACCCCTACACCCGGACGGAGGAGAGAGGTTTCAAAGCAGAGAATCAGGCATTTAGATCACCCACCACAGGAGTAGGCCCCAATTTAATGGGACCCCGGCAACCATGTCAGATGGCACAACCATCAGCTTCATATCAATCAGCACAGGAGAAGGCGACTTTGAAAGACTTTGACCCCTACACCCAGACGGAGGAGAGAGGTTTCACAGCAGAGAATCAGGCATTTAGATCACCCACCACAGGAGTAGGCCCCCATTGAATCAGACCCTGGCAACCATGTCAGATGGCACAACCATCAGCTTTATATCAATCAGCACAGGAGAAGGCGACTTTGAAAGACTTTGACCCCTACACCCAGATGGAGGAGAGAGGTTTCACAGCAGAGAATCAGGCATCATATCAACCACCACAGGAGAAGCCACCATTTAGTTACTTTGACCCCTGCACCCAGGAAGAGGAGAGAGGCACCACAGCACATATTCTGGCATCATATCAGCCACCACAGGAGAAGCCACCATTGAGTTACTTTGACCCCCGCACCCAGGAAGAGGAGAGAGGCACCACAGCACATATTCTGGCATCATATCAGCCACCACAGGAGAAGCCACCATTGAGTTACTTTGACCCCCGCACCCAGGAAGAGGAGAGAGGCACCACAGCACATATTCTGGCATCATATCAGCCACCACAGGAGAAGCCACCATTGAGTTACTTTGACCCCTGCACCCAGGAAGAGGAGAGAGGCCCCACAGCACATATTCTGGCATCATATCAGCCACCACAGGAGAAGCCACCATTTAGTTACTTTGACCCCTTCACCGAAACAG
This sequence comes from Bufo bufo, assembly GCF_905171765.1. Lineage (NCBI taxonomy): Eukaryota > Metazoa > Chordata > Amphibia > Anura > Bufonidae > Bufo > Bufo bufo. The sequence continues at coordinate 267,932,611 of NC_053392.1, read as the reverse complement.
AGGAGAGAGGTTCCACATCAGAGAATCAGGCATCATATCAACCACCACAGGAGTAGGCCACAATTTAATGGGACCCCGGCAACCATGTCAGATGGCACAACCATCAGCTTCATATCAATCAGCACAGGAGAAGGCGACTTTGAAAGACTTTGACCCCTACACCCAGACGGAGGAGAGAGGTTTCACAGCAGAGAATCAGGCATTTAGATCACCCACCACAGGAGTAGGCCCCCATTGAATCAGACCCTGGCAACCATGTCAGATGGCACAACCATCAGCTTTATATCAATCAGCACAGGAGAAGCCACCATTGAGTTACTTTGAACCCTGCACCCAGGAAGAGGAGAGAGGCCCCACAGCACATATTCTGGCATCATATCAGCCACCATAGGAGAAGCCACCATTGAGTTACTTTGACCCCCGCACCCAGGAAGAGGAGAGAGGCACCACAGCACATATTCTGGCATCATATCAGCCACCACAGGAGAAGCCACCATTTAGTTACTTTGACCCCTGCACCCAGGAAGAGGAGAGAGGCACCACAGCACATATTCTGGCATCATATCAGCCACCACAGGAGAAGCCACCATTTAGTTACTTTGACCCCTGCACCCAGGAAGAGGAGAGAGGCACCACAGCACATATTCTGGCATCATATCAGCCACCACAGGAGAAGCCACGATTGAGTTACTTTGACCCCTGCACCCAGGAAGAGGAGAGAGGCCCCACAGCACATATTCTGGCATCATACTAACCACCACAGGAGAAGCCACCATTGAGTTACTTTGACCCCTGCACCCAGGAAGAGGAGAGAGGCCCCACAGCACATATTCTGGCATCATATCAGCCACCACAGGAGAAGCCACCATTTAGTTACTTTGACCCCTGCACCCAGGAAGAGGAGAGAGGCCCCACAGCACATATTCTGGCATCATATCAGCCACCACAGGAGAAGCCACCATTTAGTTACTTTGACCCCTGCACCCAGGAAGAGGAGAGAGGCACCACAGCACATATTCTGGCATCATATCAGCCACCACAGGAGAAGCCACCATTGAGTTACTTTGACCCCTGCACCCAGGAAGAGGAGAGAGGCCCCACAGCACATATTCTGGCATCATATCAGCCACCACAGGAGAAGCCACCATTGAGTTACTTTGACCCCCGCACCCAGGAAGAGGAGAGAGGCACCACAGCACATATTCAGGCATCATATCACACACCACAGGAGAAGGTCTCTTTCAGTGATTTAGGCCTTTGGACCCAGACAGAGGAGAGAGGCACCACAGCACATATTCTGGCATCATATCAGCCACCACAGGAGAAGCCACCATTGAGTTACTTTGACCCCTGCACCCAGGAAGAGGAGAGAGGCCCCACAGCACATATTCTGGCATCATATCAGCCACCACAGGAGAAGCCACCATTTAGTTACTTTGACCCCTGCACCCAGGAAGAGGAGAGAGGCACCACAGCACATATTCTGGCATCATATCAGCCACCACAGGAGTAGGCCACAATTTAGTTTATTTGACCCCTGCACCCAGGAAGAGGAGAGAGGCCCCACAGCACATATTCTGGCATCATATCACACACCACAGGAGAAGGCCTCTTTCAGTGATTTAGGCCTTTGGACCCAGACAGAGGAGAGAGGTCAGAGATTAGCTTCATATCCCCCAGCACAGCAGAAGACCGCTTTATTTGACTTAGGCCTCAGCACCCAGACAGAAGACAGAGGTAGCATGGCAGAGGTTATGGCTTCATGTCACCCGTTAGTTTAACCGGCCACTTTCATCTGGTTAGGCCCCGGCGCCCAGACAGAGAAGAGTTTCATTCAACTGTGGGTTTCATAAAATTTGTATCAAATAAAGAAGTGGCCCGTAGCACAACAAGACATGTTTTAGGCAGTTAATAAGGACTACTCTGCACAAGGGAGGGACAGGTCCTGTGGGATCCATGCCTGGTTCATCTTTATGAAGGTCAGCTTGTCCACGTTGGCTGTGGACAGGCGGCTGCGCTTGTCAGTAATGACGCCCCCTGCCGTGCTGAATACGCGTTCAGATAAAACGCTGGCCGCCGGGCAGGAAAGCACCTCCAAGGCATAACATGCTAACTCTGGCCACGTGGACAATTTCGAAACCCAGTAGTTGAATGGGGCCGAACCATCCGTCAGGATGTGGAGGGGTGTGCAGACATACTGTTCAACCATGTTAGTGAAATGCTGCCTCCTGCTAACACGTTCCGTATCAGGTGTCGGTGCAGATAGCTGTGGCGTGGAGACAAAACTTTTCCACATTTCTGCCATGCTAACCCTGCCCTCAGATGAGCTGGCCGTGACACAGCTGCGTTGGCGACCTCTTGCCACTCCTCTGCCTTCACCTTCCACCTGTTCCCCTGTGACATGTGGGAATGCTCTCAAGAGCGCCTCTATCAGCGTGCGCTTGTACTCGCGCATCTTACGGTCGCGCTCCAGTTCAGGAATTAAAGTGGGCACATTGTCTTTATACCGGGGATCCAGCAGGGTGGCCACCCAGTAGTCTGCACACGTTAAAACGTGGGCAACTCTGCTGTCGTTGCGCAGGCATTGGAGCATATATTCGCTCATGTGGGCCAGGCTACCCATAGGTAAGGACAAGCTGTCCTCTGTGGGAGGCGTATCGTCATCGTCCACCGTATCCCCCCAGCCACGCACCAGTGATGGGCCTGGGCTGCCACCCCGCTGTGAACTTGCGTCATCCTCGTCCCCCTCCACCTCCTCCTCCTCATCCTCCTCGTCCTCCAGTACAGTGCCTTGGCTGGCGACTTGTGAACCTGTCCTCTGCTGCTTAAACAAACCTCCCTCTGAGCCACTTCGAACAGACTGGCCCGAAAGTGTTAGAAACGAGCCCTCATCCTCCTCGACCTGGGCCACCTCCTCTAACATTGCCCTATTGCCCTAAGTGTTTTCTCAAGGAGACATAGAAGTGGTATTGTAACGCTGATAACAGTGTCATCGCCACTGGCCATGTTGGTGGAGTACTCGAAACAGCGCAGCAGGGCACACAGGTCTCGCATGGAGGCCCAATCATTGGTGGTGAAGTGGTGCTGTTCGGCAGTACGACTGACGCGAGCGTGCTGCAGCTGAAACTCCACTATGGCCTGCTGCTGCTCGCACAGTCTCTCCAGCATGTGCAAGGTGGAGTTCCACCGGGTGGGCACGTCACATATGAGGCGGTGAGCGGGAAGGCCGAAGTTCCGCTGTAGCGCAGACAGGCGAGCAGCGGCAGGATGTGAACGGCGGAAGCGCGCACAGACGGCCCGCACTTTATGCAGCAGCTCTGACATGTTGGGGTAGTGGTGAATGAACCTCTGCACCACCAAGTTCAGCACATGCGCCAGGCAAGGGATGTGCGTCAAACCGGCTAGTCCCAGAGCTGCCACGAGATTTCGCCCATTATCGCATACCACCAGGCCTGGCTTGAGGCCCACCGGCAGCAACCACTCGTCGGTCTGTTGTTCAATACCCCGCCACAACTCCTGTGCGGTGTGGGGCCTGTCCCCCAAACATATGAGTTTCAGAATGGCCTGCTGACATTTACCCCGGGCTGTGCTGAAGTTGGTGGTGAAGGTGTGTGGCTGACCGGATGAGCTGGTGGAAGCAGTGGAGGAGGAAGCCGAGTAGGAGGAGGAGGCTACAGGAGGCAGAGAATGATGCCCTGCGATCCTAGGGGGCGGAAGGACGTGCGCCAAGGAACTGTCCGCCGGGGGCCCAGCCGCCACTACATTCATCCAGTGTGCAGTTAGTGAGATATAGCGTCCCTGGCCGTGCTTACTGGTCCACGTATCTGTGGTTAGGTGGACCTTGCCACAAATGGCGTTGCGCAGTGCACACTTGATTTTATCGGACACTTGCATGTGCAGGGAAGGCACGGCTGTCTTGAAGAAGTAGTGGCGGCTGGGAACCACATACTGCGGGACAGCCATGGCCATCAGCTTTTTGAAGCTGTCTGTGTCCACCAGCCGGAATGACAGCATTTCAAAGGCCAGCAGTTTAGAAATGCTGGCGTTCAGGCCAAGGGCTCGAGGGTGACTCGGGGGGAATTTGCGCTTCCTCTCTAAGGTTTGAGATATTGAGAGCTGAACGCTGCTGTGTGATATAGTGGAGACGCTAGTTGACGGTGGCGGTGGTGGTGGTGTCGGTGGCACATCCTCTGTTTGCTGCTCGGCAGGTGGCAACATTCCTCTCGAGGCGGAAGCCGAGGCAGCAGCGGTAGAGGGAGCAGGGGGAGCCTCAGCGAGTGCCTGGTTTTTAAGGTGTGTACCCCACTGCAGTTCATGCTTTGCATGTAGATGCCTGGTCATGCAGGTTGTGCTGAGGTTCAGAACGTTAATGCCTCGCCTCAGGCTCTGATGGCAGAGCGTGCAAGTCACTCGGGTCTTGTCGGTAGGACATTGTTTAAAGAAGTGCCATGCCAGGGAACTCTTTGAAGCTGCCTTTGTGGGGCTGGGTCCCTGTTGGCGATGTCCAGTAGCAGGCGAACTCTGGGGGCGGCGGCTCGTCTGCTTTGGCCCCCTGCTCCCTCTTTGGCTTCGCTGTTGTCTCGGTCTCACCACTACCTCTTCCTCTGAACTGTGAAAGTCATCGCCACGACCTTCAGTCCATGTGGGGTCTAAGACCTCATCGTCCTCTGCATCGTCTTCCACCCAGTCTCCCTCCCTGACCTCCTCCTGTTCAGTCTGCACACTGCAAAAAGACGCGGCAGTGGGCACCTGTGTTTCGTCATCATCAGAGAGTCGGTGACTCTGCTGTGGTGGTATTCCCATGTCCTCTTCATCTGGAGACATAAGTGGTTGTGCGTCAGTGCATGGTATGTCTTCCTCCACTGGGGAAGGGCTAGGTGGACGCCCCTGGGAAACCCTGGAAGCAGAGTCTTCAAACAGAAGAAGAGACTGCTGCATAACTTGTGGCTCAGACCGTTTCCCTGATATGCTTGGGGGTGATGTGACAGACTGATGGGCTTGGTTTTCAGGTGCCACCTGTGCGCTTTCCGCAGAAGACTGGGTGGAAGACCATGTGGTGAACGTGCTGGAAGCACTGTCGGCCACCCAATCGATTAATGCCTGTACCTGCTCAGGCCTTACCATCCTAAGAGCGGCATTGTGCCCCACGAGATATTGCGGTACATTCTGCCGGCTAGTTGAGGGAGTTCGTTCCCTACTGTGTGCGCCCGGGGCCGAACGGCCACGTCCTCTACCAGCAACAGAGGCTCCACGGACACCACCACGACCGCGTCCTCGTCCCTTAATAGTATTTTTCTTCATTGTTGCGATTCAACTCGCACCACAATGAAATATATTATTTTTTATAAGCAAAATCCCCTCACTGGAATACTTTCAGTCTTTTGACTGTATGGATTACAGATGGAATGACTGTTATATGTGAGTACCGCTTTCTTTGACAGATTCTAGTATGGGTACATATATGTTTTCCCAACCCCAGCACATTAGTTTGCTAATTCCAGATGTATGAAACGCAGGCCTAACTGTATCTAGTATATTGAACGCCAGATAAACTAACTTGGCCTTTTTTAAATAAAAAAAATTCCCTCACTGGAATACTTTCAGTCTTTTGACTGTATGGATTACAGATGGAATGACTGTTATATGTGAGTACCGCTTTCTTTGACAGATTCTAGTATGGGTACATATATGTTTTCCCAACCCCAGCACATTAGTTTGCTAATTCCAGATGTATGAAACGCAGGCCTAACTGTATCTAGTATATTGAACGCCAGATAAACTAACTTGGCCTTTTTTAGATAAAAAAAATTCCCTCACTGGAATACTTTCAGTCTTTTGACTGTATGGATTACAGATGGAATGACTGTTATATGTGAGTACCGCTTTCTTTGACAGATTCTAGTATGGGTACATATATGTTTTCCCAACCCCAGCACATTAGTTTGCTAATTCCAGATGTATGAAACGCAGGCCTAACTGTATCTAGTATATTGAACGCCAGATAAACTAACTTGGCCTTTTTTAAATAAAAAAAATTCCCTCACTGGAATACTTTCAGTCTTTTGACTGTATGGATTACAGATGGAATGACTGTTATATGTGAGTACCGCTTTCTTTGACAGATTCTAGTATGGGTACATATATGTTTTCCCAACCCCAGCACATTAGTTTGCTAATTCCAGATGTATGAAACGCAGGCCTAACTGTATCTAGTATATTGAACGCCAGATAAACTAACTTGGCCTTTTTTAAATAAAAAAAAAATTCCCTCACTGGAATACTTTCAGTCTTTTGACTGTATGGATTACAGATGGAATGACTGTTATATGTGAGTACCGCTTTCTTTGACAGATTCTAGTATGGGTACATATATGTTTTCCCAACCCCAGCAAATTAGTTTGCTAATTCCAGATGTATGAAACGCAGGCCTAACTGTATCTAGTATATTGAACGCCAGATAAACTAACTTGGCCTTTTTTAAATAAAAAAAATTCCCTCACTGGAATACTTTCAGTCTTTTGACTGTATGGATTACAGATGGAATGACTGTTATATGTGAGTACCGCTTTCTTTGACAGATTCTAGTATGGGTACATATATGTTTTCCCAACCCCAGCAAATTAGTTTGCTAATTCCAGATGTATGAAACGCAGGCCTAACTGTATCTAGTATATTGAACGCCAGATAAACTAACTTGGCCTTTTTTAAATAAAAAAAATTCCCTCACTGGAATACTTTCAGTCTTTTGACTGTATGGATTACAGATGGAATGACTGTTATATGTGAGTACCGCTTTCTTTGACAGATTCTAGTATGGGTACATATATGTTTTCCCAACCCCAGCACATTAGTTTGCTAATTCCAGATGTATGAAACGCAGGCCTAACTGTATCTAGTATATTGAACGCCAGATAAACTAACTTGGCCTTTTTTAAATAAAAAAAATTCCCTCACTGGAATACTTTCAGTCTTTTGACTGTATGGATTACAGATGGAATGACTGTTATATGTGAGTACCGCTTTCTTTGACAGATTCTAGTATGGGTACATATATGTTTTTCCAACCCCAGCAAATTAGTTTGCTAATTCCAGATGTATGAAACGCAGGCCTAACTGTATCTAGTATATTGAACGCCAGATAAACTAACTTGGCCTTTTTTAAATAAAAAAAATTCCCTCACTGGAATACTTTCAGTCTTTTGACTGTATGGATTACAGATGGAATGACTGTTATATGTGAGTACCGCTTTCTTTGACAGATTCTAGTATGGGTACATATATGTTTTCCCAACCCCAGCACATTAGTTTGCTAATTCCAGATGTATGAAACGCAGGCCTAACTGTATCTAGTATATTGAACGCCAGATAAACTAACTTGGCCTTTTTTAAATAAAAAAAATTCCCTCACTGGAATACTTTCAGTCTTTTGACTGTATGGATTACAGATGGAATGACTGTTATATGTGAGTACCGCTTTCTTTGACAGATTCTAGTATGGGTACATATATGTTTTTCCAACCCCAGCAAATTAGTTTGCTAATTCCAGATGTATGAAACGCAGGCCTAACTGTATCTAGTATATTGAACGCCAGATAAACTAACTTGGCCTTTTTTAAATAAAAAAAATTCCCTCACTGGAATACTTTCAGTCTTTTGACTGTATGGATTACAGATGGAATGACTGTTATATGTGAGTACCGCTTTCTTTGACAGATTCTAGTATGGGTACATATATGTTTTCCCAACCCCAGCACATTAGTTTGCTAATTCCAGATGTATGAAACGCAGGCCTAACTGTATCTAGTATATTGAACGCCAGATAAACTAACTTGGCCTTTTTTAAATAAATAAAAAATTCCCTCACTGGAATACTTTCAGTCTTTTGACTGTATGGATTACAGATGGAATGACTGTTATATGTGAGTACCGCTTTCTTTGACAGATTCTAGTATGGGTACATATATGTTTTCCCAACCCCAGCAAATTAGTTTGCTAATTCCAGATGTATGAAACGCAGGCCTAACTGTATCTAGTATATTGAACGCCAGATAAACTAACTTGGCCTTTTTTAAATAAAAAAAATTCCCTCACTGGAATACTTTCAGTCTTTTGACTGTATGGATTACAGATGGAATGACTGTTATATGTGAGTACCGCTTTCTTTGACAGATTCTAGTATGGGTACATATATGTTTTCCCAACCCCAGCAAATTAGTTTGCTAATTCCAGATGTATGAAACGCAGGCCTAACTGTATCTAGTATATTGAACGCCAGATAAACTAACTTGGCCTTTTTTAAATAAAAAAAATTCCCTCACTATAATACTTTCAGTCTTTTGACTGTATGGATTACAGATGGAATGACTGTTATATGTGAGTACCGCTTTCTTTGACAGATTCTAGTATGGGTACATATATGTTTTCCCAACCCCAGCACATTAGTTTGCTAATTCCAGATGTATGAAACGCAGGCCTAACTGTATCTAGTATATTGAACGCCAGATAAACTAACTTGGCCTTTTTTAAATAAAAAAAATTCCCTCACTGGAATACTTTCAGTCTTTTGACTGTATGGATTACAGATGGAATGACTGTTATATGTGAGTAGCGCTTTCTTTGACAGATTCTAGTATGGGTACATATATGTTTTCCCAACCCCAGCAAATTAGTTTTCTAATTCCAGATGTATGAAACGCAGGCCTAACTGTATCTAGTATATTGAACGCCAGATAAACTAACTTGGCCTTTTTTAAATAAAAAAAATTCCCTCACTGGAATACTTTCAGTCTTTTGACTGTATGGATTACAGATGGAATGACTGTTATATGTGAGTACCGCTTTCTTTGACAGATTCTAGTATGGGTACATATATGTTTTCCCAACCCCAGCACATTAGTTTGCTAATTCCAGATGTATGAAACGCAGGCCTAACTGTATCTAGTATATTGAACGCCAGATAAACTAACTTGGCCTTTTTTAGATAAAAAAAATTCCCTCACTGGAATACTTTCAGTCTTTTGACTGTATGGATTACAGATGGAATGACTGTTATATGTGAGTACCGCTTTCTTTGACAGATTCTAGTATGGGTACATATATGTTTTCCCAACCCCAGCACATTAGTTTGCTAATTCCAGATGTATGAAACGCAGGCCTAACTGTATCTAGTATATTGAACGCCAGATAAACTAACTTGGCCTTTTTTAAATAAAAAAAAAATTCCCTCACTGGAATACTTTCAGTCTTTTGACTGTATGGATTACAGATGGAATGACTGTTATATGTGAGTACCGCTTTCTTTGACAGATTCTAGTATGGGTACATATATGTTTTCCCAACCCCAGCACATTAGTTTGCTAATTCCAGATGTATGAAACGCAGGCCTAACTGTATCTAGTATATTGAACGCCAGATAAACTAACTTGGCCTTTTTTAAATAAAAAAAATTCCCTCACTGGAATACTTTCAGTCTTTTGACTGTATGGATTACAGATGGAATGACTGTTATATGTGAGTACCGCTTTCTTTGACAGATTCTAGTATGGGTACATATATGTTTTCCCAACCCCAGCACATTAGTTCGCTAATTCCAGATGTATGAAACGCAGGCCTAACTGTATCTAGTATATTGAACGCCAGATAAACTAACTTGGCCTTTTTTAAATAAAAAAAAAATTCCCTCACTGGAATACTTTATGGCTTTTCACTGTATGGATTACAGGTGGACTGGTATTAGTAGGGGTGACACAAGCACACCCAAGTCCCTGATGTAGGATTTCTATGGCACAGACCACTATTACAAGTGATTAATGGACGTTGGGAGAGATTGTGCTGCAGCACTAGTCCCAAGATAGCCGCCGCCTATCAGCCCAGTAACATGTGCCACAAAATGGTCTGCACAACCTTTAAAAAAAATAGCCTTGGACTGTGCTGCTAAATCGCTATTGGTCTGAATCCCAGGTGTAGATGTCTGACTTGTTTGGAGCTTTGGAATGCACACTGTGGCAGCTTCTGCTGCAGCACTACAAGTCGCAAAATGGCGGCCGGCGGTCAGCCCGGGTACATGTGGATGGAAAAATCACTCTGGCCACTCTAAAAATAGCCAATCCCTATCAAAAAAGCAGCTCAGCTGCAGTTGTTCAGATGAATCACAGGTGGAGGAGAGAAATTTGCTTCCAGTTATTCAATTATCCCTGCCTATTCTCGCCCTAGCATCAGCTGCGTCTAACCCTGTTCTATTCACATCGGGAGTGAGCACGTCCCGACGTGCGCACAAGCTTATAAGAGGCTGAGTCACATGCTGCACTTGGCCAATCACAGCCTTGCCAATAGTAGGCATGGCTGCGATGGCATCTTAGGGCAAGTAGTATGATGCATGTTGATTGGCTGCTTTGCAGCCTTTCAAAATGCGCCAAAATACATGCCGAACGACGAACCCGAACCCGAACTTTTACGAAAAAGTTCGGGTTCGGGTCCGTGTCACGAACACCCCAAAATTCGGTACGGACCCGAACTATGCTCGAACTGTTCGCTCAACACTACATAGGAACTGAGAAGTGGTCTTTGGTGACCACCTGCAGAACCACTCCTTTATTGGGGGTGTCTTGCTAATTGCCTATAATTTCCACCTGTTGTCTATCTAGCATGTGAAATTGATTGTCACTCAGTGTTGCTTCCTAAGTGGACAGTTTCATTTCACAGAAGTGTGATTGACTTGGAGTTACATTGTGTTGTTTAAGTGTTCCCTTTATTTTTTTGAGCAGTGTATATTGCCACCCAGTACAGGTCCTTGACTTTTTAGCTTTTTATACGATGGTCCCTCTTCAAACACTGGAGCATGAAGGCCCCCATTTGCACTAAATTGGAAGCAGTGGAGCGCCCTGGCTCCTGCTCATCGCCCAGGAGAATGTCGTCCTCCGTCTCCTCCCCCCAGCCTCGGACAACACCAGGAATCCCCAAAAAGTTTAAAGCCTGATCTTCTTGCTCCTCCTCCTCTCCCCAGCCACCATCCTTCTCTTCAGACTCCTGCTGACTTATCTCAGATGGAGTAGCCCCCCTGGGAATTCATTCAGCATTGAGACTTCCTCATCTTCTAGCTCCGCAAGTGGTGTCTCCGCTGAACGTCAGCCAGGCGAGGCATGGCCGTGTAAGATCTAAAATGGCCAGAGATTTTCCTGGCATGCCGCAAGACGTCCTTGACCCTGGGGTATTTGGCAACGAATTGCTGCACAACTAAGTTCAGGATGTGTGCCATGGACGGTACGTGTGTCATTTTGCCCTGTTTCAGCGCGCTCAGCAGATTGGCACCGTTGTCGCACACCACTTTACCAATTGTCAAATTGAGCGGGGTTAGCCACTGATCAGCCTGTGACCGCAGAGCTGAAAGCAGTGCAGGACCAGTGTGGCTCTTGGCTTCCAGGCACCACAGCCACAGCACAGCATGGCAACGTCTCACCTGGCACGTTGAATAGGTTCTGGGGAGCTTGGGGGGTTCAGCGGAAGAGGCGGTAGCAATGGAAATGGAGGATGGAGTAGGAGGAGGAGAAGAAGAGGCCAGCCTGCATGCAATTCATGGTGGTAACACCAAATCCACACGGATGCCACAAGTTACATGCTTGATGGTCATCAGAAGGTTCACCCAGTGGGCAGTAAAAGTTATGTACCTTCCCTGCCCGTGTTTGCTAGTCCACGTGTCTGTGGTCAGATGTATCTTGGCACCCACACTGTGTGCCAGGGATATATTAACTTGCCGCTGAACGTGGCCATATAGTTCAGGGATGCCCTTCTGGGAGAAATATTTACTACCGGGGACCTTCCATTGTGGTGTGCCACTTGCCAAAAATTTTCTAAAGGCCTCCGAGTCCACCAGTTTATATAACCGAAACAATCATCAAAAAGATGAAGAGCTATGTAACATAGTACATAAGGCCGAAAAAAAGACATTTGTCCATCCAGTTCGGCCTGTTATCCTGCAAGTTGATCCAGAGGAAGGTAAAAAAAAAAACCTGTGAGGTAGAAGCCAATTTTCCCCACTTTAAGGGAATAAAAAATTCCTTCCCGATTCCAATCAGAATAACTCCCTGGATCAACGACCCCTCTCTAGTAGCCATAGCCTGTAATATTATTACGCTCCAGAAATACATCCAGGCCCCTCTTGAATTCCTTTATTGTACTCACCATCACCACCTTCTCAGGCAGAGAGTTCCATAGTCTCATTGCTCTTACCGTAAAGAATCCTTTTCTATGTTTGTGTACAAACCTTCTTTCCTCCAGACGCAGAGGATGTCCCCTCGTCACAGTCACAGTTCTGGGGATAAATAGATGATGGGATAGATCTCTATACTGACCCCTGAAATATATTTATACATAGTAATTAGATCCCCCCTCAGTCGTCTTTTTTCTAAAGTGAATAACCCTAATTTTGATTATCTTTCAGGGTACTGTAGTTGCCCCATTCCAGTTATTACTTTAGTTGCCCTCCTCTGGACCCTCTCCAGCTCTGCTATGTCTGCCTTGTTTACAGGAGCCCAGAACTGTACACAGTACTCCATGTGTGGTCTGACTAGCGATTTGTACAGTGGTAGGACTATGTTCTTATCACGGGCATCTATGCCCCTTCTGATGCAACCCATTATCTTCTGATGCAACCCATTTAGTATGTACGGGTGACTTGCATTATTCCTTCCCATGTGCATAACTTTACATTTGTCAGTGTTAAACCTCATCTGCCACTTATCTGCCCAAGCATCTAATCTATCCAGATCCCTCTGTAGTAGTATATTGTCCTCTTCAGTGTAAATTACTTTACACAGTTTAGTGTCATCTGCAAAAATTTATACTTTACTATGCAAGCCTTCTACAAGATCATTAATAAATATATTGAAGAGAATAGGGCCCAATACTGACCCCTGAGGTACCCCACTAGTGACAGTGACCCAATCTGAGTGTGTACCGTTAATAACCACCTTCTGTTTTCTATCATTGAGCCAGTTACTTGCCCACATACAGACTTTTTCTCCCAGTCCGAGCATTCTCATTTTATATACTAACCTTTTATGTGGTACAGTGTCAAATGCTTTGGAGAAGTCCAGATATACGACATCCATTGATTCGCCGCTGTCAAGTCTAGAACTTACCTCCTCATAGAAACTGATTAAATTAGTTTGGCATGACCGATCCCTCACAAAGCCATGCTGATATGGCGTTATTTGCTTATTTCCGTTGAGATGCTCTAAGATAGCATCTCTCAGAAAACCTTCAAACAGTTTACCCACAACAGATGTTAAACTTACCGGCCTATAGTTTCCAGGCTCTGTTTTTGGACCCTTTATGAATATTGGCACCACATTTGCCATGCGTCAATCCTGTGGAACATTCCTTGTCAGTATAGAGTCCGCAAATATCAGAAATAAGGGTCTGGCTAGGACATTACTTAATTCCTTTAGGATACGGGGGTGTATGCCATCCGGTCCTGGCGATTTGTCTATTTTAATCTTTTTAAGTCGCTGATGTACTTCTTCCTGGGTCAGACAGGACACTTTTAATGGGGAATTTATTTTTACATTCTGCATGTCATCTGACAGTTTATTTTCCTCAGTGAATACACTGGAGAAAAAAATATTTAACAGTTTTGCTTTCCCCTCGTCGCTCTCTGCGACTCCCCCCTCATTACTCTTTAAAGGGCCGACACCTTCAGATTTATACTTTTTAACATTTATGTAATTGAAGAACATTTTAGGGTTAGTTTTACACTCTTTGGCAATTAATCTCTCGGTCTCTATTTTGGCCGCTTTTATGTATTTTTTTCCTTATAGTTTTTCAGTGCTTCCGTACTACCCTCCTGTTTTAGTGATTTATATGCTTTCTTTTTGTCATTTATTGCTTTCTTTACAGTTCTATTTATCCACATTGGTTTCTTTTTGTTCCTTAACCTTTTATTCCCATACGGTATGTACCTCTCACAATGAGATTTTAGGATGTTTTTAAAGATATCCCATTTTGTGGCTGTATTTTTATTTTTGAGGACTTTGTCCCAGTTAGTTAGGCCTATGGCCTCTCTTAGTTGGCTAAATTTAGCTTTTTTGAAGTTTAGTATTTTTGTTCCTCCCTGTAGAAACGCTCTTTTGAATGCTAATTGGAAGGTTATTACTTTATGGTCACTATTTCCCAGGTGTCCACCAACCTGCACGTCTGTTGTTCTGTCAGGCCTATTGGTTAATACTAAGTCCAGTATGGCCGTCCCTCTAGTCGGGTCCTGAACCAGTTGGGAGAGGTTATTGCCAAGAACCTGTTTCCCTTATGAGATATACAAGATTCAGTTTCCCAGTCTATATCTGGGTAGTTGAAGTCCCCCATAATAACCACCTCATTATGATTTGCCGCCTTGTCTATCTCGTTTAATAGTAGATTTTCTGTGGACTCTGGTATATTAGGTGGTTTATAGTAAACTCCTATTAGTAATTTATTATTGTTTTTAGCTCCATGTATCTCTACCCACAGTGACTCCACATGTTCATGTCCCTCACCTATATCTTCACGGAGTGTGGGCTTTAGACAAGACTTTACATAAAGGCAAACCCCTCCCCCTCTCCGGTTTTGACGATCCTTTCTAAACAGACTGTAACCCTGTACATTAACTGCCCAGTCATAGCTATCATCCAGCCATGTCTCAGTTATTCCCACTATGTCATAGTTCTCCTCACACATCACTAATTCCAGGTCCCCATTTTTATTAGTCAGGCTTCTGGCATTAGTATACATACATTTGAGAGGTTTATGTATATTTTTTACCCTACACCTTTCCTTCTGAACTGTTCTAGTCCCTCCTTCCATTCCTCCCCCAGTCCCACTACCTCGCCCCCGGTCTCTATATGCACTATCTTCCCCTCCTATAGTGTAATTACCCTCCCCCAGTCCCTAGTTTAAACACTCCTCCAAACTTCTAGCCATCTTTTTCCCCAGCACAGCTGCCCCTTCCCCATTGAGGTGCAGCCCGTCCCTACGATAGAGCCTGTAGCCGATAGAGAAGTCGGCCCAGTTCTCCAGGAACCCAAACCCCTCCTTCCTACACCAGTTCTTGAGCCACTTGTTAATCTCCCTAATCTCCCACTGCCTTTCTAGTGTGGCTCGTGGTACAGGCAGTATTTCGGAAAATACTACCTTTGAGGTCCTTGCCCTAAGCTTTTGACCTAAATCCCGATGGTTTCGATATGGACCATGACCGCTGGATCTTCTCCAGCCCCTCCCAGTAATCTGTCAACCCGATCCGCGATGTGTCGAACTCTAGCGCCAGGAAGACAGCACACTGTTCAGCGATCACGGTCTTTGTGACAGATTTCCCTGTCTGTTCCCCTAATAATGGAGTCTCCCCCTATCAGCACCTCTCTGGCCTGCCCTGCTCTCCTGGTTCCCTGCTTACTGGAGCTGACATTCCCCTGACTGGCAGAGGAAGTGTCCGGCTGCAGCAGTGCTGTCCCTGGACTGACATCCCCCTCATCTGCCAAACGTGCAAACTTGTTGGGGTGTGTCAGATCAGGGCTAGCCTCCCTGGCACTCTTCCCCCTCATCTACCCCAAAGAGTGCTTGCTCGGTGAGAAGCAAACTCTTTTGCAAATTGTCAATGCCTCTCAGTGTTGCAACTTGTCCATTTAGAGACTCGATTAGCGATTCCAAACAGGTAATTTGCTCACATCTTGAACAAAGATATACACCCTTGAACGGCTGTTCCAGGACTGCATACATCATGCAAGATGTGCACTGGACTGCGTTGTCAATTGTGCAACACATACTAAATGGGGATTACAACAGTAAAAAAGTAAAACAGTAAATATGACTTAGAATTAGACCCTGTCTGCTTTAGTTGAAGAACTACCTAGAATTAAGCCAACAACACACAAGGAAATTATAACCAACCTTAGTTTCCAACTCCTTTTCTTAAACTCCTTTTTTTTTAAACTCCACTTAATAAGAAGCCCACTTAGTAGAGAAAGCCTCAGGAAGAGCAGGCTCTAGAGAGTCTAGTGGGTCAATTTATAGCACCTGGTTGCCCAGGCCACTCCCCTTAATCAAGCAGAGAAAAAAAAATGGGTTTAAATGGCAACACCCAGCAGAAAAAAAATAAGTTTTAAATGGCAGTACTAAAATGCAAAAACTTAACTTTCAAGGATCTCTGCTTCAAGCCACACTCAGCCACTCAGCCACTCAGCCACCTGCAATCACTCCCACAAAATATACTCAATATTACCAAAAAAACAGAAACACACATGTATGATAATAATACATTTTATTGTTGACTATTGGCGGTTACATTGTCACCTGACAAAAAACCAACTGTTAGTTTGGTGGGTGAACGCAAGAATGAGGAGAGTGTCAAATAAGGGACATGGCCCCGGTCGTTGTGCTGCTGGTGGAGCTACTGTTGCAGGGAGAGGACGTGGTCGATCTGTGCCAGCTACACTCACAAGTGAAATACCTTTCTCAGGTGCGAGTAGGCGACAAAACCTTCAGCGTTATTTGGAAGAGCTGAATGCGGCTCTACGAATGGTGAGGCCAGAACAAGTACAGGCGATAGTAGATTGGGTGGCTGACAGTGCCTCCAGTTCCTTCACATTGTGTCCTACCCAGTCTCCTGCTGAAAGATCAGAGTTGGCACCTGCAGCCCATGCCCATCAGTCCTTCACCTCACCCCCTTGCAAATCAGCCAAGCAGTCTGAGCCCCAAGTCATGGTGCAGTCTCTTCTGCTTTTTGATGACTCTGCTAGCAGGGTTTCCCAGGGCCATCCACATAGCCTTGCCCCAGAAGTGGAAGAGATTGACTGCACCGATGCCCAACCACTTCTTCTCATGCAGTTCTGTTCCTGTGTCTCAGTGGTATATGCTGTGGGTGGGGTGAAAGCAGTCTAATTGCCAATCAATAATCCACAGCTGAATCACTGCTTTTACGCTGTATATAAGATTTGTCAGTCTTATTCTCTGTATCATGAGGAAGGATCTGTAATATATGTTGATCCGAAACATGTTGATGAAATGAGCCTGATGTTTGGTTTTTAAGCACGTTTCCTAATAAAACACGCACTGCGAGGTGAAGCTGGACAATCTATTTTTTTCATGACGAAACACAGGTGCCAACTGCTGTGGCTTTCTGCTATGTGCAGACTGACAAAACTTCTATCACTATTTTGTGGAATCTGATATATGGCAGGCCTCAATCAGTTGTTAGTTAAAATAGGTATATCAAAACCCGCAATCTGTATTTTGTGGACGCAGGTATATGGAAAACCTCTATCACTATTTTGTGGAAGCTGATATATGGAAGGCCTCAATCAGTTGTTAGTTGAAGCTGGTATATCACCCTCAAGCAGTAATTTTGTGGACACAGGTATATGGAAAACCTCAATCACTATTTTGTGGAACCTGATAGATCACAGCCCTCAATCAGTATTTTCTAGAAGCACACAAATCCACTATAATATACTTTCTATGTTACAAAGTATATTATAAGTATATCACACCCCTCTGTGTATCACACCTATAGATAGCACAATGTTACCAGTCCTTAAAAGGACTTTTGTGGCCCTATAAGCTAGCGTTTGGTGTCCCTAAGTTCCTAACAGCCTGTCCCTGCTTCAAAATGCAACCTCTCCCAACACTGGCAAAACACATCATGTAAAATGGCTGCCAGATCGGGTTTTTCTATAGGGTTGGGGGGGTGTCCATGTGTTGAAACGTTTCAATTGGCTCTCCTGTCCCATCTGATAGATGTTCAGCGTAACAGGTATGGTGTTTCCCTATGAAAAACACAATAGGAGCACCATAGGGTAGTATAGTCCAGATAAAAAAGCAAACATGATTTACTCCAAATCGGAGGCTCACCTTAATGAGTTGTGCAATAAATAGGCACAACACTACTGAAGGCTTGAAAGGGGGTATATATTGGACCCCCCGAAGCGGATGGTCATGCAGCCAGGGATGTACACACTTCCACGTAGGGATGCTTGGATTCCCCAAGAAGGAATAGAAATAGAAAGAAGAGAATCCCACGGTGCAAAGAACCAGCCTTTGGTGATGACTCAAACTTGATTTACTGGTTTAGCAGATGGTACAATGTTTTTTCAGGGCAGAATACACCCCTTCATCAGGTACAGACTGCTCACACAATACAAACATCTCTAGACACACTTAACTACATAACAAAAAAAACGCCAAAAAGGCACAAATGGGGCAGTGGAAGGGGAGGTCCTGACCCCTCCTCATGTCACAGTGATGTGCATGCGAAGTGGCATGCAAATTAAAACTATATTTGTGTGAGGGTCATTAATAGGTAAGACATTGGTGGTCCAAGTGGTTTGTACATAAAAAAAACAAAGAAACCCTATGTTGATAGGCAGAGTGGTGTCCGGCTGGGGAGTAAAGCCGGAATACATCGCTCTGCTGGGTGCGGTCACATGACTACAGTAGCAGTCACGTGACCGCTCCGTAGCCCAGCAACTAGACGCTACTCCTCCTACCCGGTTAGAATGTATGGGCGGGAGGAGGATCGCGTCTGTGTATGTTGGTGAAGACGAGCGGCGGTCACAACGCTGAGCCCGCTCGTGGGATGAGGGGGAGTTGGGAGGGTAAAAAATAAATGCCACAAGTAGAAAGAGGGAAGGAGGAGGGGATAAACCCCCCTGGGCAATAATTAGAAGTAGAAGGGGGAGGCTGGCTGAGAGGGGTGGGGCGTTTGGGGATAGAAACGACACCTATTGCACGACAACAAATAAACAAACAAAGGTGTGGCCAGAATGATGACAGAAAATAAGCATAGAATAAGTATGCAAAATAAAATAGTGGATAAAAAATTGCTAGAAAACAGGAAATATTAAAAACGGGATAAAACTATGGGTCAAATTGATGTCTCAGATGAAATATACGTTCCTGATCGCAGTTGTGGGATAAAGCGATCCGTAGGAAAAAAAACTCGCATTGTGAGTAGGGATGAGCGAACCCGAACTGTATATTTCGGGTTCATACCGAATTTTGGGGTGTCCGTGACACGGACCCAAACCCGAACATTTTTGTAAAAGTCTGGGTTCGGTGTTCGGCGCTTTCTTGGCGCTTTTTGAAAGGCTGCAAAGCAGCCAATCAACAAGCGTCATACTACTTGCCCCAAGAGGCCATCATAGCCATGCCTACTATTGGCATGGCTGTGATTGGCCAGTGCAGCATGTGACCCAGCCTCTATTTAAGCTGGAGTCACGTAGCGCCGCACGTCACTCTGCTATGATCAGTGTAGGGAGAGGTTGCAGCTGCTGTTAGGGCGAGATTAGACAGTGATTAACTCTGCAAAAACACTTAATTCAGTGATCGATCTACAGCTGTGGATCATTGAACTGCTGCTATTTAATTGCTCACTGTTTTTAGGCTGCCCAGAGCGTTTTTCAGTCACTTTTTTCTTGGGTGATCGGCGGCCATTTTGTGTCTTGTGGTACGCCAGCACAAGCTGCCACCAAGTCCATTTAACCATCAATAGTGTGGTTATTTTTTTGCTATATCCTACATCAGGGGCTTGGCTGTGCTTGCTATTTTATTGAGAGGTAAAATACAATTGGCCAAAATAGCAGTACCCTAAATCTGGTGTTTCAGCTGTGGCTAGCCAATTGTAATACTGTCTGCTGTCTGCCGAAGCAGTTTTTGTTCTGGGTTGAATACAATTCCCAACTTAGCAATCCCCTAAATAATTTTTTTCTGCTGTATCAGGCCAAGTTTAAATTGATCCATAAAAGGGTATATTAGATTGAAGGTGCGGATAGTGTCATCCTCAATAACTTCACACGCTACCGTGCATTTCCAAGTTTAATTCTGTCCGTAAACGTATACCTGTCACCCAGTGCCTAAATAATAGGCCTAAAATTTATATTCAGCTAAATCTGTGATTATTGCTGAGGCTGGTCAATTCATTTAGTGTCCGCCAAAGCACAGTTTTTGTTCTGGGTTGAATACAATTCCCAATTTAGCAATCCCCTAAATAATTTTTTTCTGCTGTATCCGGCCAAGTTTAAATTGATCCATAAAAGGGTATATTAGATTTAAGGTGCGGATAGTGTCATCCTCAATAACTTCACACGCTACCGTGCATTTCCAAGTTTAATTCTGTCCGTAAACGTATACCTGTCACCCAGCGCCTAAATAATAGGCCTACAATTTATATTCAGCTAAATCTGTCGTTACTGTTGAGCCTGTATTAGTGTAATACGGTACCTAAATAGATAGCCAGATAGTGTTAGGTGCCTGGAAAAAAAGGCCTGAATTTGAATTTAATACATTGGGCCAAATAATTTTTTTCTTATTGTGGTGAACGGTAACAATGAGGAAAACATCTAGTAAGGGACGCGGACATGGTCGTGGTGGTGTTAGTGGACCCTCTGGTGCTGGGAGAGGACGTGGCCGTTCTGCCACAGCCACACGTCCTAGTGAACCAATTACCTCAGGTCCCAGTAGCCAGCAGAATTTACAGCGATATTTGGTGGGGCCCAATGCCGTTCTAAGGATGGTAAGGCCTGAGCAGGTACAGGCATTAGTCAATTGGGTGGCCGACAGTGGATCCAGCACGTTCACATTATCTCCCACCCAGTCTTCTGCAGAAAGCGCACAGATGGCGCATGAAAACCAAGCCCATCAGTCCGTCACATCACCCCCATGCATATCAGGGCCTCAAGTTATGCAGCAGTCTCTTATGCTGTTTGCAGACTCTGCTGGCAGGGTTTCCCAAGGGCATCCACCTAGCCCTTCCCCAAGGGTGGAAGAGATAGAATGCACTAACGCACAACCACTTATGTTTCCTAATGATGAGGACATGGGAATACCACCTCAGCACGTCTCTGATGATGACGAAACACAGGTGCCAACTGCTGCGTCTTTCTGCAGTGTGCAGACTGAACAGGAGGTCAGGGATCAAGACTGGGTGGAAGACGATGCAGGGGACGATGAGGTCCTAGACCCCACATGGAATGAAGGTCGTGCCACTGACTTTCAGAATTCGGAGGAAGAGGCAGTGGTGAGACCGAGCCAACAGCGTAGCAAAAGAGGGAGCAGTGGGCAAAAGCAGAACACCCGCCGCCAAGAGAGTCCGTCTGCTATTGGCCACCGCCATCTGGGACTCAGCACCCCAAAGGCAGCTTCAAGGAGTTCCCTGGCGTGGCAGTTCTTCAAACAATGTGCTGACGACAAGACCCGAGTGGTTTGCACGCTGTGCCATCAGAGCCTGAAGCGAGGCATTAACGTTCTGAACCTTAGCATAACCTGCATGATCAGGCACCTGCATGCAAAGCATGAACTGCAGTGGAGTAAACACCTTAAAAACAAGGAACTCACTCAGGCTCCCCCTGCTACCTCTTCTGCTGCTGCCGCCTCGGCCTCTTCCTCCGCCTCTGGAGGAACGTTGGCACCTGCCGCCCAGCAAACAGAGGATGTACCACCAACACCACCACCACCTCCGTCACCAAGCATCTCAACCATGTCACACGGCAGCGTTCAGCTCTCCATCTTACAAACATTTGAGAGAAAGTGTAAATTCTCACCTAGCCACCCTCGATCCTTGGCCCTGGATGCCAGTATTTCTAAACTACTGGCCTATGAAATGCTGTCATTCAGGCTGGTGGACACAGACAGCTTCAAACAGCTCATGTCGCTTGCTGTCCCACAGTATGTTGTTTCCAGCCGCCACTACTTCTCCAAGAGAGCCGTGCCTTCCCTGCACAACCAAGTATCCGATAAAATCAAGTGTGCACTGCGCAACGCCATCTGTGGCAAGGTCCACCTAACCACAGATACGTGGACCAGTAAGCACGGCCAGGGACGCTATATCTCCCTAACTGCACACTGGGTAAATGTAGTGGCGGCTGGGCCCCAGGCGAAGAGCTGTTTGGCGCACGTCCTTCCGCCGCCAAGGATCGCAGGGCAACATTCTTTGCCTCCTCTGAATCAGGTATGCACTTATCTGAAGGTGGCCTATGGCCAAATGTAGGTAACAGTCCAGGGATATGAATGACAGTCCACGGAGAAAGTATATAATTCTGACTGATCACACTGTGTCACAGGATAAATGCTGAAGTAGATACACTGTTGCAGGTCGTGGTTAGAGCGGGACCGGTATAATCTTACCATCTAGTTCGGGTCCGGACACTGGGGAGTCTCTCCCTCTCACCGCTACTCACCACGCCGTATCAGCTTCCGTTCGTGTTGTTTGGCGTCCTCGCTCGAGACTGTAGTCACGTGATATTAGTCTCGCGGGATTTGCCTGTTAAAGTGTCCGGTCTGTTTTCTCCTCAAGGTGATTAGAAGTAGGATTTTCGTGGAGCGCTCCAATGTTCAGAAACCTTCCTTATTAACTCCGGATCCTTGTTAATGGGGGTGAACTCGCCAGACGCGTTTTGGGGACGTCTCTCCCCTTCCTCAGTGGCTCTGAGGAAGGGGAGCCACTGAGGAAGGGGAGAGACGTCCCCGAAACGCGTCTGGCGAGTTCACCCCCATTAACAAGGATCCGGAGTTAATAAGGAAGGTTTCTGAACATTGGAGCGCTCCACGGAAATCCTACTTCTAATCACCTTGAGGAGAAAACAGACCTGACACTTTAACAGGCAAATCCCGCGAGACTAATATCACGTGACTACAGTCTCGAGCGAGGACGCCAAACAACACGAACGGAAGCTGATACGGCGTGGTGAGTAGCGGTGAGAGGGAGAGACTCCCCAGTGTCCGGACCCGAACTAGAGGGTAAGATTATACCGGTCCCGCTCTAACCACGACCTGCAACAGTGTATCTACTTCGGCATTTATCCTGTGACACAGTGTGATCAGTCAGAATTATATACTTTCTCCGTGGACTGTCATTCATATCCCTGGACTGTTACCTACATTTGGCCATAGGCCACCTTCAGATAAGTGCATACCTGATTCAGAGGACTTTAGACAGAAGGTTAGCACTCCATATTAAGATCTATCTTGCAGTTCTCAGGGGATACTGACAATTATCCACAGTTTGTCGCCCCCAGTGCTTATTTATTTGCTTATTTATTCAATTGCTGTTTTTTTTTTATATACTGTTTTATATATATTGCCACACCTATATCCCACATATTTTTATCATCATTGTTTTTATATTCATTATATGGTTTTATTTGATGTCTGTATTTTACATTTGAATAAATTGTTACCTCTATTGATCCCGCATATTTGAGTGCCAGCCTTATATTTGTTTTATCTATTAACCCTTTGACTGATTGGGTGATCAGTCTTTAGGCTAGAGCACCAGTTCCGTACGAAAGAGGTGGTGAGCTATCCACTATCTGCATCACATTCTTTGCCTCCTGTTGCCTCCTCCTCCTACTCGGCTTCCTCCTCCTCTTCTCCCACCTGCTCATCCAGTCAGCCACACACCTTCACCACCAACTTCAGCACAGCCCGGCGTAAACGTCAGCAGGTCATTCTGAAACTCATATGTTTGGGGGACAGGCCCCACACCGCAAAGGAGTTGTGGCGGGGTATAGAACAACAGACCGACGAGTGGTTGCTGCCGGTGAGCCTCAAGCCTGGCCTGGTGGTGTGCGATAATGGGCGAAATCTCGTTGCAGCTCTGGGACTAGCCGGTTTGACGCACATCCCTTGCCTGGCGCATGTGCTGAATTTGGTGGTGCAGAAGTTCATTCACAACTACCACCGACATGTCAGAGCTGCTGCATAAAGTGCGGGCCGTCTGTGCGCGCTTCCGGCGTTCACATCCTGCCGCTGCTCGCCTGTCTGCGCTACAGCGTAACTTCGGCCTTCCCGCTCACCGCCTCATATGTGACGTGCCCACCAGGTGGAACTCCACCTTGCACATGCTGGACAGACTGTGCGAGCAGCAGCAGGCCATAGTGGAGTTTCAGCTGCAGCACGCACGGGTCAGTCGCACTGCGGAACAGCACCACTTCACCACCAATGACTGGGCCTCCATGCGAGACCTGTGTGCCCTGTTGCGCTGTTTCGAGTACTCCACCAACATGGCCAGTGGCGATGATGCCGTTATCAGCGTTACAATACCACTTCTATGTCTCCTTGAGAAAACACTTAGGGCGATGATGGAAGAGGAGGTGGCCCAGGAGGAGGAAGAGGAGGAGGGGTAATTTTTAGCACATTCAGGCCGGTCTCTTCGAAGTGACTCAGAGGGAGGTTTCTTGCAACAGCAGAGGCCAGGTACAAATGTGGCCAGACAGGGCCCACTACTGGAGGACGAGGAGGACGAGGATGAGAAGGAGGTGGAGGAGGAGGAGGATGAAGCATGTTCACAGCGGGTTGGCACCCAACGCAGCTCGGGCCCATCACTGGTGCGTGGCTTGGGGGAAACGCAGGACGATGACGCTACGCCTCCCACAGAGGACAGCTTGTCCTTACCTCTGGGCAGCCTGGCACACATGAGCGACTACATGCTGCAGTGCCTGCGCAACGACAGCAGAGTTGCCCACATTTTAAAGTGTGCGGACTACTGGGTTGCCACCCTGCTGGATCCCCGGTACAAAGACAATGTGCCCACCTTACTTCCTGCACTGGAGCGTGATAGGAAGATGCGCACGTTGGTAGACGCGCTACTGAGAGCATTCACAAATGTCACAGGGGAACAAGTGGAAGCCCAAGGTGAAGGCAGAGGAGGAGCAAGAGGTCACCAACGCAGCTGTGTCACGGCCAGCTCCTCTGAGGGCAGGGTTAGCATGGCAAAGATGTGGAAAAGTTTTGTCAACACGCCACAGCTAACTGCACCACCACCTGATACGGAACGTGTTAGCAGGAGGCAACATTTCACTAACATGGTTGAACAGTACGTGTGCACACCCCTCCACGTACTGACTGATGGTTCGGCCCCATTCAACTTCTGGGTCTCCAAATTGTCCACGTGGCCAGAGCTAGCCTTTTATGCCTTGGAGGTGCTGGCCTGCCCGGCGGCCAGCGTTTTGTCTGAACGTGTATTCAGCACGGCAGGGGGCGTCATTACAGACAAACGCAGCTGCCTGTCTACAGCCAATGTGGACAAGCTGACGTTCATAAAAATGAACCAGGCATGGATCCCACAGGACCTGTCCATCCCTTGTGCAGATTAGACATTAACTACCTCCCCTTAACAATATATTATTGTACTCCAGGGCACTTCCTCATTCAATCCTATTTTTATTTTCATTTTACCATTATATTGCGGGCAACCCAAAGTTGAATGAACCTCTCCTCTGTCTGGGTGCCGGGGGCTGAAAATATCTGACAGTGGCCTGTTCCAGTGTTGGGTGACGTGAAGCATGATTCTCTGCTATGACATGAAGCCTGAATCTCTGCTATGGGACCTCTCTCCTCTGTCTGGGTGCCAGGGCCTAAATATCTGACAATGGACTGTTCCAGTTTTGGGTGACGTGAAGCATGATTCTCTGCTATGACATGAAGCCTGAATCTCTGCTATGGGACCTCTCTCCTCTGTCTGGGTGCCAGGGCCTAAATATCTGACAATGGACTGTTCCAGTTTTGGGTGACGTGAAGCATGATTCTCTGCTATGACATGAAGCCTGAATCTCTGCTATGGGACCTCTCTCCTCTGTCTGGGTGCCGGGGCCTAAATATATGACAATGGACTGTTCCAGTTTTGGCTGTCGTGAAGCCTGATTCTCTGCTATGACATGAAGACTGATTCTCTGCTGACATGAAGCCTGATTCTCTGTTATGGGACCTCTCTCCTCTGTCTGGGTTCCGGGGCCTAAATATATGACAATGGACTGTTCCAGTTTTGGCTGACGTGAAGCCTGATTCTCTGCTATGACATGAAGACTGATTCTCTGCTATGGCATGAAGAGACTGATTCTCTGCTGACATGAAGCCTGATTCTCTGCTATGGGACCTCTCTCCAATTGATATTGGTTAATTTTTATTTATTTTATTTTTATTTTTATTTATTTCCCTATCCACATTTGTTTGCAGGGGATTTAACTACATTTTGCTGCCTTTTGCAGCCCTCTAGCCCTTTCCTGGGCTGTTTTACAGCCTTTTTAGTGCCGAAAAGTTCGGGTCCCCATTGCCTTCAATGGGGTTCGGGTTCGGGATGAAGTTCGGGTCGGGTTCGGATCCCGAACCCGAACATTTCCGGGAAGTTCGGCCGAACTTCTCGAACCCGAACATCCAGGTGTTCGCTCAACTCTAATTGTGAGTAATATACTATAATGGTGTTTCATGTAAAGACAAAAGCGACGGGCGTATAGGATATTAATATGGAATGGTGTATAGGATGGTGCATGAGTTAAGTGCACTCATGCCAGAATCAGAATGCATTTGAGAAAATTCGGGGGTTGTATTTGTGGGCAGGGGGAAAAAATTGGAGGTTGACCATCTTGAGCCAGACAGTACCGTGGATGTTCTTATGGTTCAGAGGTCCCTTTTATAAGTTAATCTCAAATGCTTCTTTCAGACAGCGTGGATTCAGACAGTTGAGCTTATAAATCCAGAAAATTTCTCGCCTCCGCAAGGTTTGGATGATGTTATAGCCATTAGATTTAATCTGCTCTATTGGGGTAATGGAAAATCTGAAGAACGAGCCTTGATGATGTTCAGTGGTGGAGATACTGTGCTGGAGCAGTGGTGTTGCTAGGGCTGGTGTCACCCGGTGCGGTAGAAAATGGTGTCAGCCAATCACCCCCCCCCCCCCCCCCCCCCCCGAGCAATAATTTTTTAGTCATATAACCAAAAATATGTTGAAAGAATGAAAGAAATCAAAGTTAATACTTTTTAAAAATAACGTTTATTTTAAATCCAACTCCTTTACTGAACAAATAACATTTTACAACACTAAATTTAACAGGATAAAATTATAAATAATTAAGGGTACTTTCACACTTGCGGCAGGACGGATCCGACAGGCTGTTCACCAAAACCTGACATGCAGTAATTTTGGTCCGGCAGCCTTTCGCCGTGCTGCGCCAGAGCTCCGCCCCATCTCCATTATAGTCAATGGGGACGGAGTGGCGGCACGGCGAAATAGCCGCAGGACGGATCCGACATGGTGAACAGCCTGTCGGATCCGTCCTGCCGCAAGTGTGAAGTAGCCTAAATAACACAAAATTCAACATGAATAATAAATAAATAAATAATGAAATAACAGAAAATTGAACAGGAACAAATACAAGTGCACTTAAAGAACATCTCAATCAATTCAGAACTTTGCTTTCCTGGCCTTCAAAGCTGCAAAACTATTAATTGCTTTATCGAAATCAATGGTTTGCACTAATTCGCTAACCTGAATACTAATTTAACCTGAATACCAATATGGTCTGTCTTCCATGTACTTTATCATTTACATAGCTATAATATCCTGCCTACAGTCAATGTGCTGCCTGTGCTGTTTATAGTGCGCCCTGCACTGATGAATGGCAGAAAAAGTCTAAGGCATATTGGTGCACCATAGACTTTTTCCCAGGGTGTGGGATGGGTGCCCACAGAGAGGGTTCTGAGTGTCTGACATCTCTCCAGGTCCAACCTGGAGTCCAGGTTAAAGTTTGGAAATGCCCCCCGCCCCCAAATATAATTAAATAGGCCGCAGAGCGGCACAATGACAGAGTGTGGATGTGGCATCAGCATGAGGAGACCACAGAGTGGCCCAATGGCAGAGTCTAGAGTTGGCGTCAGCAGCGTCAGTGTCAGGAGAAAGCCAACGAGTGGCACATTGACCAAGTCTGGAGTTGGCAGCATCAGAAGAAGGCCACCGAGTGGCACAAGCACAGAGTCTGGAGTTCAGGGCAGCAGCATCAGGAGAAGGCCACCGAGAGGCAAAATGACAGAGTGAGGAGTTGGCGGCAGTATGAGAAGGCCAAAGAGTGGCACAATGATAGAGTCTGGAGGTGGCGACAGGAGCAGCATCAGGTGGATACCACAAAGTGGTCAAGGTGACATAGTGTGGATATGGCAGAAGCATCAGCATCAGGATACCACAGAGTGGCAAGCAGAGTGGATGTGGCAGCAGCATGAAGAGACCACAGAGCGGTACAATGACCGAGTCTGGAGGTGGCTGCATCTTAAGGGGCGGCGTCATAACGGCCGGTGCCCAGGCCGCGCGCTCATCTTCATAACTTTCCACTCCCCCTTTCACCCAGAAGGCCCGCCCAGTGTCTTCAGCTTGTCCTCCTCCAGTGGCCAAATCCCTCGCCTGCGCTGAGGATCCGGATGCCCGCAGGCCCGTACAGTGACACTCCTGCAAGCGCCGCATCGGAGGGCTGTTCGGAGCTCCAAGAAGAGGCGTGCCGTGTTGGAGCTGCCAGCCCGCCTACCTCCTGACTTTGGCAATAGCAATATTTTTACAGCACAGTACATGTCCCCTATATTTTTATATAATAAATAAAGAGTCCCACAGTACATAATGTGGGCAAAATATACCTAATTACATAACATTCCCAATACATAAACTTATTTTTATGTGGAAAATGGTGCCAGGTGGTGTACCATAATAAAAATGCCAGGGTACACCACCTGGCACCTAAGAGTATCACTATTAAAAATGTAAAATAGCCTTTATACACAAAAAAAATTAATGTATTTATTGGGAATGTTATGTAAGTAGGTATATTTTGCCCACATTATGTACTGTGGGACTCTTTGCTTCGGCCCTGTCACGTGGACTTTACCAGAGCCTGTACAAGGATATTTTGGCAACACAAGCGAAGCTACATCTCGGCGACCCCCCCCCCCCCACACACACACACCCGCAGCTCACCTGGTCCTGGTTCTGTCTGCAGCAGCTGGCTTCTCCTCTGTGTGGTCCTGATATCTGCGCTCTGCTTCAATCTGGTTTGAGGACTGTACTTTTCGCCCTATAAGACGCACATAGGTTTTAGAGGAGTATAATAAGAAACAATATTTTCCATTATACCTCAGGTCAGACCACCAATCAGACCCCCAATGTTAATCATACCTCAGATCAGCCCCCATATCAGCCGTCAGCCCCCATCCATCATGCCCCCCATATCAGCCGTCATGCCCCCATGTCAGCCATCATGCCCTCATGTCAGCCGTCAGCACCCCATCCATCATGCCCATGTCAGCCGTCAGCCCCCATCCATCATGCCCCCATGTCAGCCGTCATGCCCCCATGTCAGCCATCATGCCCTCATGTCAGCCGTCAGCACCCCATCCATCATGCCCATGTCAGCCGTCAGCCCCCATCCATCATGCCCCCCATGTAAACCGTCATGCCCCCATGTCAGCCATCATGTCAGCCGTCAGCACCCCATCCATCATGCCCATGTCAGCCGTCAGCCCCCATCCATCATGCCCCCCATGTCAGCCGTCATGCCCCCATGTCAGCCATCATGCCCTCATGTCAGCCGTCAGCACCCCATCCATCATGCCCATTGTCAGCCGTCAGCCCCCATCCATCATGTCAGCCATCAGCCGCCCATGTCAGCCCCCATCCATCATGCCCCCCATGTCAGCCGTCGGCCCCCCATCCATTATGCTCCCTAATGGGGGACAATGTTGGAGTCTGTACCATCAGGGGGGTGACATGATGAGGGACAATGTTGGAGTCTGTGCCAAAGGGGGGTGAGGGTGACAGATTGTCACCCCCCCGTTCCCCATGGCACAGACTCCAACATTGTCCCTCCCTTCATCATTATCCCAGGTCCCCTCATCATGTCATCCCCTTCCCCCATGGGTGGCACAGACATTTCTTCTCTTCCCCTCCAGGCTCCATGGCACAGACATGTTTGTACATTTTGTCCCCCATCTCCCCCTCTCTGTTACAATTACAAATAAAATTGAAAACTCCAGCACTGTGCTTCAAAATTTTGTATTTATTTTTTTAGAGATGCGGCGTCGTTATGTAAACGCCGCATCTCTAAAAAAATAAATACAAAATTTTGAAGCACAGTGCTGGAGTTTTCAATTTTATTTATTACACGGGGTGGGAACCCGACTCCAAGCAGCAACTTCCAGAGTGCCAGGAGGTTGACATCTCTATTGTTACAATTACAATACACTTACAGTACCTGATATATCACTGGGGTCTGGCTAGAGTGGGGTCGGTCGGGTCCTGGCTCCAGTCTCAGCTGGCTCTGCCTTAAGGTGTCTTCTCCAGACTAGAGGCCAACAAGTCGTGCCTCAGTCGCTCAGTCCTCTGTGTTCTTCTGCTGCCAGCCTGGAGAGGCAGCTTTTACAGGCCACAGCAGACAGAGCAGCTCCGCCGCTGCCCCACTGACAGTCAGTCACGCCTCCTTTGACCTGAGCGCCGCACGGCACACATGTCGGCTGGACAGCCGCTGCCCGCCAGACAAGACAGTAGCAGCCGCACTGTAAGTAAGTAGTAAGTAAGGCCCCCGGACTTACTACAGTGCAATTTCAATGTGTTACATAATTTAATTAACTACCTAGGTAGGTCTGGCTGGCGGCTGCTGCTACAATGGGGTGTCACCCGCCCCCGCCGGGGGCAGGTGACACCCCATTGTAGCAGCAGCCGCCAGCCAGACCTACCTAGGTGATTAATTAAATTATGTAACACATTGAAATTGCACTGTAGTAAGTTGGTCCGGCGGCCGGGTGACACCCCATCAGACTGGTGTCACCCGGTGCAGCCCGCACCCCCCTTGCAACGCCACTGTGCTGGAGAAATCTTTTTTTTATGTTAGAGGCCACATGGGCACTCGAGTACATAAATTATGTTTGAAGAGCCACAATTCAGTTGTCCTTTGATAGAGAAGGTATCGTCGCTGGAGTTGTGGACAGTAGTAGTAGTGCGTATGCATTTGCAGCATAAGCACTTAGGCTGCTTACACTTGAAGCTCCCTATTGGGCCGGTACTGCCCAAACGTGAATCTAGTCCCAATTGTTGTTTAGGTTGGCTGGGCGCCAGTAGGTTCTTCAGGGACTGGGCCCTCCTGAATGTGAGGCGGGGTCTCTCTGGCAGAATCTTGTTAAGGATGGGGTCTCGTTTGAGAATGAACCAGTGTTTGGAGAGGATCTCTTTAATCATGGTATGGTTGCTGTTAAAAGTAGTTAAGATGTTGGTACTATAACTTCCCACAGGAGGGTCCTTCTTGATGGTCATGCTTTCTTTACCAGGTAGGCAATCTTCCTGTGTGAGAGCACAGGCTCTATTGAAGGCCGCTTCTATTATCTCAGGGGGGGAACCTTTCTTTTTGAATCTGGGCCATGTGTGAATCTGGGCCAAACTCACTCTGTGCCATGTCTTCTGAGCAGTTCCGTCTGACATGTTTGAATTGGCTAAATGGAATATTAATCTTCCACTTCTTATAGTGGTAACTGGAAAAGTCGAGGTAGCTGTTACAGTCGACTTTCTTGAAATATGTACGGGTGATTATTCTTCCACTGGTACAGTTGGGCTCTAGATCCAGATATTCGGCAGTTGAGTTGCTGTGGGTCCCTGTGAGCGTGATGCCCCAGCTGTTATTAATATGTTTAATAAACCCCTCCACCGACGCAATGTCGCTTTCCCATACAAAAACCAGGTCGTCAATGTAGTGACGATAAAAGATGATATTGCTGGTCCAGTCTCCTGAGTAGTGATGGGCTTGCGGTTCGCCCGGCGGTCGGTTCTCGGCGAACTTTGGTTGTTCGCGATTCACCGAACATGCGAACATATGGCGATATTCGAGCCCAGCATATTCTTTTACATTGTGAAGAACTTTGACCCATGACACATCCATCAGGTGGTATAGGACAGCCAATTGAAAAGTTTCAGCCCATGGACATACCCCCTACCTTATAAATAGACCCGATCTGGCCGCCATTTTACATTCAGTTTTTTGTCAGTGTAGGGAGAGGTTGCTGTGTGGAGCAGGGACAGGCTGTTAGGGACACCAAACGCTAGCTAATAGGGCCACAAAAGTCCTTTTAAGGACTGGTATAGGTGTACTATTGATAGGTGTGCAGTTCAGAGCGGTGTAATACACTTATAATATACTTTCTAACATAGAAAGCATATTATAGTGGATTTGTATTGTGCAGCAGTTGTGTGCGGTTCTGCAGCGATACTGCAGCTATACAGAGGGACAAACACAATTAGAAAAAATAATTAAAATAATTATAACTGGTTTGATATACCAGTCGCCCCCCCCAAAAACTTCTTTGCTAACATTGCAGCAACTCTGACCACATACCTGTTCAGGTTCACATCTCTTCATTAAAACAGGAACATGACCAGCCTATAATGGAACTACTCGCTCCATCTTCATAGTTAAAGGGGTTGTTATAGGATCTTTATATTGATGGCCCATCTCGAGAAAAGACTATCAATATTAGGTTTAGATGGGGTCTAACATCTTGCACCACCCACTATCAGCTGTTCTACAGTCCAGTGCCAGAAGTTTGTGCCGAAACTACCCAGCTCCATTCATCATGTGGTGGACCAAACCAGTAACTAAAGCGCTCCTCCCACTTACCAGTTACCTGCTACATTTATTACACAATGGGCAGAGCTGTGCATTTCTGATGCTGACTCTAAATCAGTTGGTCGGTAGGGGTGCGGGGTGTTATTTATGTCCTGTCACAGGGATAGGCCATCAATAGAAAATCCTAGGGACCACTTAAGTGTCAAACTCTCCTAAATCTGTATACTAAACTAATAAACTGTATAATGGAATAATGAATGTAAGATACTCTTTTTCCTTTTTTTTTTGCAATTACTAAAGAATTGGTCTCTTTCTGTTTCCAGGGGGTTGACCTTTACAAAGTGATGGAAGCTGGTCATTTTATTTGCTCTGAATTAAATAAGAAGACAAATTCTAAAGTTTCATTAGCAACATATTCACTGTGAATATTAGTGTACCTGCTTAACGTACCTGCTTAAATAACATATCTGCTATTATGTTACATTCCATGAACTGAAATCTATTTTAGGATATATTATATATACATATTTTTTCTAGACTGAGAAAAACATAGCTAGAAATTATGTTTTATGTAGCTATAATATTAACAGTATTTTCTTGTTATCGTTATGCTGTTATATGCAGCAATATGCATGTTAAAAAGCTTCATTGAATGCTAATTGATTTTAGTAGCATTGGAAAACAATAGCTAGAATAAGCCAAATGTATACATATTCTAGTGGCTGCCCATACTATATATTATATTAAACATTTAATTGTGCTTTCAGGATTAATACTCTTGGGTAGTCTATAAAGTGTTGGAGTGTATGACCAAAATATTGGGACCTTTATGTTGTTTGTGACACATCAGATAGGCAATTTACACAGCATATTGTCAAGCCTAAACTGGGAGATTCCTGTAGTCGTAATCGGTTTTCTAAAGTTGTATAATGACATTATTAAAACCCACTGGAATAGAGCAGGGGACATGTCAGATAAATAGATGACCCTCTACATTGAAAAATGTTAACTGGTTTTAAAAGTTTTAAGGAGCCAAGTCTGCTGACGTATTCCCTTAAGTTTGGTTAACACATACATTGGGAACTCTTGTAGTCTGTACAAGAACAGACTACTGGAGTTCATCGTATCTGCCATAGACAGATATTGCCTCAAAAAAGCTGGATCCCCCTTGACTATCATAGGATATGACAGGGATCCTGCTGCTTCCCGGATAAATGCCAGACTTCGGCAGGATAAAAAATACTGTATGCAATATTTTTTGTCAGGCCAAAAGCCAGCATTTATACCAGAAACCTGCCAGATCCCAGTTGTATTGCAATATTGTCAATAGGAATCCAGTGGTGCATGGCAATATCCGGCTATGCCCGATACGATGAACTCTGGTAGTCTGTTCCTTTGCTGTAATTCAAAATGCGCATATGAATGTACACTAAAAATGAATGTACTGCAGTAGAAAAACTAACTCCAATTGTAAGCATTTTTTTTATTTTTTATTAGAGAATCTAATTCAGTTATAGTGATGGTCTGGTTTGCATAGCCCCTTGCTAAATAAAGAAAAAAGTCCTTCAACAATGATCTGATTACAGGAGGAAAGTGGTCAAGAACTTATTTTACCAGCAACAGAATGATGCACTACGTCATGGGCAAAATAGGCCACCTGTGTCATCCTCCAGCTCACTCTTTTTCTATTTTGGCTAATAGAGAGGCGATCATAGAACAGACATCTACTTTAATTTTCAAGTCTTGAAAGAAAGCTACTAAAAATGTGTGAATATCAAAAAGACAGCCACTATTGTATGGTTAAATATAGTGTTCAAGGGAGGGCAGAATTACTAGCATGGCTCCTGGCTCTTCTGTTTATCTATCTCTCTCTATCTATCTATCTATCTATCTATCTATCTATCTATCTATCTATCTATCTATATATATATATATCTATCTATGGTCTATCTATCTACCTATCTATTTAAATACATTTTCCTGATTACTGAATACAAATTTGGTTTAACAGTTTAAAAATCATCTTTAGTTATTCTGTATTTATTTCATTTGTTTGGGTTGTAATGATTTGAGTATTATTCTTTACTTATGCTTATTTATTATATGTCTTTGTGAAAACTGTCTTTTATTTTGCTATAACTGAACAATTATTTAAATCCTGTATATTAAACAGAATATAGCAGTCAACTTCTTGTCCTGTGTTTCTTTGTCCTATTTTATCAAGCCGAAAGCTACTAAATACCGATAAGATACAGTTTTCTTTGATAGGTAACTGATGCTTTCCTGAGTTTAGTCTGATAATCTTGCTGTAGTTGAGCATCCAAGGCTCATTTTTTTCAGGTGGCTTTTTACATAATTGCAATAAAACAAATTGTGCAGAACTATCAGTTTTACTGAAGCATTTTCCTCCTAGCAGAGGATTTATTTGTGCAGGCTGAATGTTACTTAGAAGCTGGCATAATCAGGAAGTGCAGATGACTAGATGGCATTAGGAGATGTCACTCCCGTACACTGCTCTTTTATTGACACTGAGAAAATGACCCGCTGTGAAAGCTTATTGTGCACTTCTGATTTGTCTTTTATGCGAGCACTTACAGTTTGCACTTATTTGAAATGACCTTATTGTGACTCATCTCTGCCTAGTCACTGTAGAAACGCTTGTTTTCTGTCCATTAAACCATTACATCACCGGAGAGATTCTCGGATCACACCTGCTCTCAACAGTCACAATTTCTCCAAAGGGTATTTTAATCTATAAGACCATTAAACATCAAAAAAAAGTTCACTACACCTAAAATGGTATAAGTAATTGTGTTGTATAATTAGTTTTTGAACGTATTTATATTCAATACAAAATAGGAATTTAGTTCCAGTAAAAAGGATTTTCTGAAATTTCTTTCTATCTGATCAGTGGGGTCCGACACCTGGGACTCCCACCGATCAGCTGTTTTGAGAAGGAGGAACGCCGCTGCCTTCTTGCAGCTTACCAAGCACAGTGCCGTACATTGTATGGCAGCTTAATATCGTGCTCAGCTGCTCCTAGGCCACGTGACACATGAACGTGTCACCACTGGCCTAGGAAAAGCACCTTCCAGAGCCATAACCTTCTTTTTGGGAGGGACAAGTATTAATTTCTAAGGGTACCATAAAATATTCTATAAAATGTATTACAAAGCTTGAAAAAAAAAATTTCATATGACTTTGCTTACGCCCTGTGTCTCAGTGATGTAAAAGATATATATGCCACATTTCAAGAAGATTGAATAATATTTAGGGGTTGCACATATCGATCACTTTTATTACTACTCTCACTCCTGTACCTAGGAGGTTGGTCTAAAAACAACTTCAGTTTCAGGATCCCAGTGGCTCTGCATCAAGCAAGGTGGATGGTAAAGGCAATATATGCACTTAAAATTGTCCTCTTCACTAAACAGTTGAATATTCCTCAACGAGAACTGAAAGGAATGAAATGGGTGGCACATTTTGTCAGCCTCATATATGTTTGCTTTTTGCACGAGGCAATTGTAAGTCGATGGGCTCCAAAGAATGATTTGGATATGCTACAGCTTCTAAGCACTTACCCAGATGCAGACTTCAAAAAAAGTGCTCTCACAGTTGCTAAGAGACACCTTTGGTATCTGTCAGAAACAAACGTAGGATTGGCTTTTTTGGACGAACGTATTACTCAGGCTGTTAAGGAAAATATGACTAAGAATTTAGAAACCAAACCTGCAAAGAAAAAGGAAATGAAACGATTAGAGGGTAAAAACCTAGTTTTTGAAGGAAAAGACCTGAGCCAATTTGTTACTAGTAAAACAAAGACGTTCTTTGAATTGTTTGGGATCCACGACGTGACAGAATACTGCAGTGATTCTCTAAAAAGCCATGTGAACGCTCTTAAGGTGGTCAATGATACCACAGAAAGAGTAATTGTTCTGATAAAAAAGTTTGAGGAATCGGTCAGGGACAAACAACAAAAACAATTCTTGTTGAGGTTAGCAGAGCATCACAGAAAAGTCGTCACCAAGCTAACAAAAGAAGGGATTGCATCATTCAAAGTTGATTAATATAACACGTTTTACCTATCATACTACCTATTAGGCTATATGCACACGAACGTTGTTTGTTTCCGTGTCTGTTCCACTTTTTTTGCGGATAGGATGCGGACCCATTCATTTCAATGGGTCCGCAAAAAACGCAGACAGCACACCGTGTGCTTTCTGCATTAGTATGTCCATTCCGTTGCCCCGCAAAAAAAAATGTGCATGTCCAATTTTTTTCTAGTTTGCATACAAGGATAGGCATTATTACAATTGATCTGCAAAAAAAACGGATCCGCAAAAAAAATGGATGCCATATGGAACGTCATCCGTTTTTTTTGCGGATCTGTAATTTGCGAACCACAAAACACATACGGTCGTGTGCATGTAGCCTTAATCTTAATGTCTAGTTTTAATATTATTTTAAGTTTGTGATTTCTAGTTTTCCCAATAAAAGTAATTTTAGCATTGAAAAATCGTATTTTTTGCCTACTTTTACAAAACTGATCAAAATGTGCAACCTCTAAATATTATCCAATCTTCTTGACATTTGGCATATATATCTTTTACATCACTGAGACTCCGGGTGTAAGCAAAGTCTGCAAAAATGTAACATTTTATTTTTTTCCATTACAAAATTAAACACCCTAGGGTGGAATTAGATAAAAGTGTGATTTTTATGTGATTCATTTTATGACATTTACTGGGGGGTAAAAAAAATATTCTTTATTCTGTGGGTCTCAGCACAATTACAAAGATACCAAATTTATATCATTTCTGTTATGTAAATAAATAAAAAACTTTGAAAAAGTTTTCTTTCTACTGCCATATTCTGGGACCCATATAGCTTTTTCATATTATTACAGAGCTGTGTAAGGGCCCTTTTGCAGGACAGGCTGTAGTTTTTACTGATGCCATGCTGAAGTATTTATGAATTTTTAAATACTTTTTATTAAATATTTTCGAGGATCCAAAATGACCCAAAAAATGCAGATTCATGCATTTTGACATTTCTTCCCTTATGGCATTCGCCGTATGAATTGCATTTTAAAACACTGAGAAAGGGCTTATTAAAAAAAATTCAAGGGCAGGCCAGTGA
This sequence comes from Bufo bufo, assembly GCF_905171765.1. NCBI lineage: Eukaryota > Metazoa > Chordata > Amphibia > Anura > Bufonidae > Bufo > Bufo bufo. The sequence continues at coordinate 267,895,094 of NC_053392.1, read as the reverse complement.
GCCTTCACAAGACTTCTGTCTGCAATAATAACTGAATGGCTCTCCGGATCTCAGTCATTAACGCTTCTCTTTACAAAAGACTATTCAGATACCATGGTTGCAATGGACCATGGCATCTAAGATGTTAAATGCTCATGATCAGAGTTATCTCTAATCACAAATGATGTGCACTAAAATCCTGAGCCAGTGTGCTGTCTAAGGCTGCATTCACACGTCCGTGGTGTGTTGCGGACCCGCAAATTGCGGGTCCGCAACACACCAGCCCGGCATCCCCATTGAAATGCCTATTCTTGTCCGCAAGCTGCGGACAAGAATAGGTCATGCTCTATCTTTTTGCGTAGCAGCAGACCCAAAATCGGGGCCGCGCTCCGCAATTGCGGCTGCAGATAGCACACTGTGTGCTGTCCGCATCCATTCCGTCCCCATAGAGAATGAATGGGTCCGCACCCATTCCGCAAAATTGCGGAAAGGATGCGGACCCATTTTGCGGACGTGTGACTGGAGCCTAAAGATCATGTCCTCACTTGCAGGATATATATAAAAAAAAAAAAACATTTTTCAACCATACAATCTTGAAAAGACTGCTTCTAGGGCCATAACCTAGTCCTTGCCACCCATACTCTGATAGTGACATCTGGTTGGTACAGCACACTATCATCATCTGGTGAGTCCCTGTCTCTTGGCTTCTTTGTCACTGGAGATAGTTTTTTTTTTTCAACACCTGGTTATTATTGTGGAATGCTCCAGTTTAAACACTATAGCACATGCATGCAATCCCTTATCCTTTAGCCGTGCAGCCATTTTGACTGAGACTCACCTTATATTTTCCATATTTTTCTTATATGTACTATTTTCTAATAGTTGGTAATTACATGACATCTGGATATGTTTATTATTCATTATTATATTCAGGGGCGGACTGAGAAGCCTCAGGGCCCCCGGGCAAAATAAATCAAGAGCCCCCTACAGGCCCCACCCATGTTCTGCCGCAACCCCCACCCAGGTGTACAGGACCAGGCCCCTCCTGAGTCCTATCCTATACAGGTAAGTATTACGATTCGCGACTAGGGTGGCCACTTGCTTCACCCCAAAAAGGAGGACATTCTAGGTCACACCCTCAACCTGATAAACCACGCCCCTCTCCCAGTAAGTGCCCGGCAAAAGAAAAAAAATACTTCACTATAGCGCTTTTGCTTTACTGGACTCTGCGGGATGGAAAAGCGCTGTATTATTAACCTAGTTCAGCAGTCCTGAGTCGCCCATTTACAGTAGTTATTAACTCCTTTCACTAGTCCCCTCTTCAGTGAAGAGGGGACTGCTGAAGGGGTTAATAAATACTATGTACAGGGGACATTTGAAAGGGGTTAATAATTACTGTGAAGAGCCTTCAATAGTTATTAACCCCTTTCAGCAGTCCCCCATTCACAGTATTTATTAACCACTTCAGCAGTCCCCCATTCACAGTATTTATTAACCCCTTCAGCAGTCCCCCCTTCACTGAAGAGGGGACTAGTGAAAGAGGTTAATAAATACTGTGAATGGGGGACTGCTGAAACGGGTTAATAACTACTTCAGTAGTTATTAACCTCTTTCAACAGTCCTTCATTCACACTGGTATTTATCAGACTTTTTTATAACTTATTTTTCTCCCCTTCTCACCCCGGCCCTGCCACAGCCCACAGCAACAGCAGCGCCGCCAGCCCAGCACAGTCTTTCAATTTCTTTCAGACCAGACACGGCTGAGACGTAAAGCTGCCTAGGCTACCACTTAACCCAAAACCACTACCTCAGCGAACTCTGTGCCCACGCTCCTCAGAGTTCCCTTCCTTCTCCAGCGAATCCCGCAGCGCCAATGAGTGCGCGAACAGCGCTGCGGTGTGTGTGTGATGTCAGTGCGGTGCAGAAGGAACACAGTGACGACTGACGTTATGTGCACTGCTGCGGCGGGCCCCCATCCCGGCCGGGCCCTCGGACCACGTCCGAAGTTCCCGACCGCTCAGTCCGCCCCTGATTATATTTCTTTTTGATATGTGTGCAGCGCCAGGATGGCGCTTTCTCTGTCACTATACTATATAAAAAATAAAAATATTATATTTTAATCATGTTATAATAAAAATTATATACGGTATTATGAGCTCCGTTTTCTGTTTATTTGCTTGTTTCACTCGGGAGCTGATAGAGTTATTTGCATAGGTGACCTATGGTTCTGTTGGGTGGACATTGTTTCCACTCCTACCATTTGGCCATCTTTGGTCTCTTTTTTTAATTAGTGACATCACATAACATGATCATGACAGCCAGTGATTTTTAGAGATGAACGAATTTCTTAAAAGTTCTATTCGGCTGATTCGCCGAATTTCACACAAAAATTATTTTCGTTACGAATGACTTCGTCACAAAGCGCATTTTTTTGTAAGTAGCGGGTGCAATGACAGGGAGATGCGATGTTACTACACCATCAACAGGTGAAGTACTGTAGTAGATTGTAGTTATGTAACAGTTTTAAAAAAAAATGTGAGTATGTATATTTAAATAGGATTCTATTTAACGGCGAAGGGCCGTTAAAGAGCTGCAAAAAATGAAGGAGGTGGTGATTAAACCCACCGATAAAGGCGGTAATGTGGTGGTGTGGCCCCGTGATGCATATGAGAAAGAAGCTCACAGACAACTTAGGGATCCCAAAATTGTTGTGGATAGCTCACCCCCTTCCTCTGTATGGCCAAGGTGCTCTAGCCAGAAAACTGATCACCCAATCAGTCAAGAGCAAGAAAAAATGAATAAAAAAGTGGCTGGCACTCACTATATGGTTCACATCAACAGCAATTTATTAGCCTCTCACTCAATATTGGAGCGTGGACAGCATAGATAAAACAATATAAAAAAATATAAAATCAACACAATACAATTGCAATAATAAAAATATAAAATGTACAGTACACTGATAATAGGTAGAGAAGTGGTCCTCTTAATATCTCAAGCCACCTGGTAATTAATCTGATGCTTAAATATAATGGCAAGAGTTCTCTCGTGCTTGAAGCAAGTGTTATAGGTATCTTCTCAACACGGCAAATGTAAATCGGCAAAATTCCAAGAACGACTAAAAAGGTGGTCTCTACCCAAAACTCATTCTCATGGGAAATAGAACATTTCTTGACATGTAACTCAGTCAGTGTGATTTACCTCATACAATGTCCGTGTTCAAGACAATATATTGGACGGACAAAAAGGGCCTTGAGAGTGAGGGTATCTGAACACATTTCAAATATCAAGAAGGGTTACCTTAAGCACTCACTCTCAAGGCACTTTAAAGAGGCACACGGACAAGACCCAACAGGACTGATTTTTGTAGCCCTGGAAAAGATTGACAAACATTGGAGGGGGGGAAACCACATTGAACGGATGTCAAGGGCGGAATCCAAAAAAATCTATGATTTTGGAAGCATAATGCCAGCAGGCTTGAATGCAGAAATAGAGATCTTTGGCTTCCTATGATCCCTGGGGGGTGTGCCTCTCGTTCAACAGGGGATCACATGCTTGGCCGTTTATCGGCGCTGTGACCCCCTCTTGTTGAAAGGCACACTTCCCTACTCCTACACATATTATACTGAAAGGTTTTAAAATGATATTGAACTATGAAGAATAGAGGATCATGATGTTGTCAACATGTGTATTCGACTTCCTTTTTTAATATAGTTAATCATAATGTATCCCCTTTTTATATTCTATTTTACCAATTTTTAACAGTCTTACAAAGTTTTATATATTTTATTATGTAATGAACGGGACTAGTGACCAGTCCTCCACCACCAGTGTTTATTATGATGACAAGATGCTAAATCTAAGGAAAACGCATGCAATACAAAAAAACCGCATACAAAACGCATCAAAACCGCAACATGTTGAAAAGCGGTTCCATTCCAGATTTTGTAGAGTACCCATGGAGACATAAAAGGAGGTGTTGTAGCAGCAGAGTTATGGCCACTGAGGAAGAGGAGAGAAATCCTCGAAACGCGTCTGGCGTCATACCTCTGCTCACCATAAGGATATTGATATGATCAAGATCTTGTAAGAAGTTTTAGAAATTGGAGCGCTCCACTTCTTCCAATTCAACGTGAGTACCTCTCACAGGAACCCGGAACCAAGCAACCAAGTCCCGCGATACCTTGGATCAAACACGTGACAGATACCAAGCAGCGCGGACGCCGGAAGCATTTTGGAGCGGTGCGGTAAGCTGGGAGACGGGACTGCCGGGGACTTTCAACTTTACCGGTAAGCATATCCATTCCCCACAGCACTGAATACCGGAGGGACCGGAGACTTTCCAGCATAAGTAAAAGTTCCACTGTCCATATTTATGGGCAGCTGGAGGCTTTTATGATAACATCGAGTGTCATTTAAAGAACCAGTACCTCCAACAATATATCTGGACTTACATGCTGTGTTGATAGGATACCTACATCATTTACCATCAGTATCAAGTATATAGTCCACCGTACTCCCACCGTGGAAATTTAGAGGTTCCTATGTTTACATTCAGCCTTATATAAAGAGCCTACATTTTCCAATTAGAGATCCGGATTTACATTTGCCGTGTTGAGAAGATACCTATAACACTTGCTTCAAGCACGAGAGAACTCTTGCCATTATATTTAAGCATCAGATTAATTACCAGGTGGCTTGAGATATTAAGAGGACCACTTCTCTACCTATTATCAGTGTACTGTACATTTTATATTTTTATTATTGCAATTGTATTGTGTTGATTTTATATTTTTTTATATTGTTTTATCTATGCTGTCCACACTCCAATATTGAGTGAGAGGCTAATAAATTGCTGTTGATGTGAACCATATAGTGAGTGCCAGCCACTTTTTTATTCAACTTAGGGATCCCACCTGCTACAAACGCCTGACTTTTAACCCGAGTGATCAATATAAACGAGAATTGGGTGCCTTGGTACAACGTGCAGAAGCGAATGGTATCATCACAAAAAAACAAGCTATAAGCCTCATTCCCGAATATCCAAAAGTGGCGTGCTAATATCTACTCCCTAAAGTGCATAAAAATGAGACATGCCCCCCTGGACGCCCCATAGTATCAGGGAAGGGGAACTTGTGTGAACCAGCGTGCAAATACATCGACTTTATTTTACAGCCACTTGTAGAACAACTCCCATCATTTGTCAAAGACACGACCGATTTTCTACTCCGTTTGAATGATCTTCATCTTGAACCGGATATGTGGATCGCCTCATGCGACGTTGAATCACTATATACCAGTATCCGCCATAGGGATGGCTTGGAGGCGGTCCGGTTCTTTTTAACCATGTCCAACATCGAGGACGATTTGGGTGAGTTTGTCGTTGAGCTCCTTGAGTTTGTCTTAACGCATAATTTCTTTCTTTTTGGGGACGCCTTCTACCTGCAGCTCCAGGGAACGGCTATGGGGCGGCCGGTGCGCCGTCCTACGCCTGCCTGTTCCTGGGGCTGTGGGAGAGGGAGGTCTTCCTTGCGGAGGTCTACAGTGACATCGGCGGAATCCAGATGTAGGCCCGCTACATCGACAATATCTTCGTCGTGTGGCAGGGCCCACAATCTGGATTCACCGAGTTGGTGGGGTTGCTCAATCGCAATAACCGTAATATTGTATTAACATCTAGGATCAACAAGACGTACCTCGACTTTCTCAATGTACAGATCCGTGTAGACCAGTCCGGCAGGATATCGACAGACCTATTTCGCAAAGCAACGTCCACCAATTCTGTCCTACACGCGCAGTCTTGCCATCCGCAGAGCCTTATCCGTAGTATCCCATATGGCCAGTTCTTAAGGGCTAGGAGAATCTGCTCTACGGAAGAGGCATTCAACAGGCAGTCTCAGGACCTGCAACAAAGATTCTCGGATCGTGGATATTCAGCGGCGAACATCAAACAGTGTCACCAGAAGGCGAAACAAGTACAGAGAGATCCTCTTTTGGCATACAACCGCAAACGACGCAATCCAGTGGACAAGGTACGGTTTATCACCTCATTTAACCCGCAGTGGAAATCGATCCGAGGTACACTAGCCAAGTACTGGAAGGTCCTACAATTAGACCCCATTTTGGCAAAAATCTTACCTACCTGCCCTTCCATCACGTACAGACGCACCAAAAATCTAAAGGATCTGTTGGTAAACAGTTACCATCCAGGTCATCAGACCAAATTGAATCCCGACTCAAAAGGTTCTAAGTGGGGATGTACCCCATGCGGGAGGTGCGTGGCATGCCCCAATGTCAACAGGACTACTTCCTTTAGCAATCCATTCACCAACAGTAAACAATACACTATCACACATACTATCACTAGAGATGGCCCGAACAGTTCGCCGGCGATTAGTTCCTGGCGAACATCGCTTGTTCGCGTTCGCCGCGGCGGGCGAACATATGCGATGTTCGGTCCGCCCCCTATACATCATCATTGAGTAAACTTTGACCCTGTACCTCACAGTCAGCAGACACATTCCAGCCAATCAGCAGCAGACCCTCCCTCCCAGACCCTCCCACCTCCTGGACAGCATCCATTTTAGATTCATTCGGAATCTGCATTCTCAGTGAGAGCAGGGACAGTGCTGCTGCTGCTGATTCAATAGGGAAAGCGTTAGCTAGGGCAGTGTTCTGTGTCCACAGACTCATCTGCTGTAAGGACAGCGTCCTGACAGCACCCCAAAAAGCCCTTTTCAGGGCTGGTACATCAGTCTGCTTTAAAAAAAAAAAAAAAATTTATATATATATATATATATATATATATATTGCAGTTGCCTGCCCGTGTGTGACAGGCTGCAGGCTCAGTCACAGACAGTACTGTGTGCACACCATTCATACAGGGTGTGACAGAAAATACCTCACAGATAAAAAAAAATTCTATTTAATCATTTTCTGTGATATAATCACAGTTGCAAGCCAGTGTGTGTCAGGCCCACACAGACTGTATTGTGGCCACTGGCTAGGCCTCCACTCATACCGTTACAGGGTGTCACTCACTCAAATACCTTTCAGATAAAAAAAATTATATTTAATATTTTTCTGTGATATAATCACAGTTGCAAGCCAGTGTGTGTCAGGCCCACACAGACTGTATTGTGGCCACTGGCTAGTGGCTAGGCCTCCACTTATACCGTTACAGGGTGTCACTCACTCACAAATACTTTGCAGATTAAAAAAAATTCTATTTAATCTTTTTCTGTGATATAATCACAGTTGCAAGCCAATGTGTGTCAGGCCCACACAGACTGTATTGTGGACACTGGCTAGGCCTCCACTTATACCGTTACAGGGTGTCACTCACTCACAAATACCTCGCAGATAAAAAAAAAATTCTATTTAATATTTTTCTGTGATATAATCACAGTTGCAAGCCAGTGTGTGTCAGGCCCACACAGACTGTACTGTGCCCACTGCCCACCACTTATATAGGGTGGCACAGTACCTTGCACGCATAGTAACACTTATCTAATAAAATATGACAGGCAGAGGCAGGCCATGCCGCAGGGGCCGTCGTGTTCGTGGTGCTGTGATTTCCACTGGCCCTGGAATAATGCCCAGTGTTCAGAGGCCACGTACCCTGAACCCCAAAAATTCGAAGAAAATAGTTGACTGGCTTACACAGGACACCCAATCTTCAACAGCTTCCGCTAGGAACCTTGACACACCATCCTCCTCCAGCTCAGCTTTGGTCACCTGCTCTCAAGTTACCACTCTCCCGCCCGCCGCCACCACCACAGCCACCACAGCCGCTTCACTTGATCCCTCAGAGGAGTTATTTACACATCAGTTGGATGAAATTAGTGATGCACAACCATTATTGCCAGAGGATGGAGATAACAGGGATATGTCTCAGTCAGGCAGCATTACACACATGGACGTACAGTGTGATGATGATGATGTTGTACCCGCTGCTGCTTCCTTTGCTGAGGTGTCAGATACAAGTGAAGCGGTTGATGATGACGATGTGTCCGTAGATGCCACGTGGGTGCCTGCTTGAAGAGAAGAAGAAGAGGGGAAAAGTTCAGAAGGGGAGACAGAGAGAAGGAGGAGACGAGTTGGAAGCAGGGGGAGGTCGTCGCAAGGAGCTAGTGGCACAGTCAGACAACATGTATCGGCTGCCGGGGTCAGCCAGACAGCACGCCAATCAACACATGCTGTTGCCACCACCAGAATGCCGTCATTGCAAAGCTCAGCAGTGTGGCATTTTTTTTGTGTGTCTGCCTCTGACAACAGCGATGCCATTTGCAACCTGTGCCAAAAGAAACTGAGTAGTGGGAAATCCAACACCCACCTAGGTACAACTGCTTTGCGAAGGCACATGATCGCACATCACAAACGCCTATGGGATCAACACATGATGATTAGTGTTGATCACGAATATTCGAATTGCGAATTTTAATAGCGAATATCAGCACTTTGAGAATTCGCGAATATTTAGAATATCGCTACATATATTCTTAATCGCGAATATTTGATTTTTTTTTTAAATACCAGTTCAATTTTTATGCGATTATTTTATGCGAATTTTATGCGAATTTTCGCAATCAAGAAAATAATGCCTGGAGATCATGAATTCGCGAATTCTCGAATATATGGCGAATATTCGCCCAAATATTCGCGAAATATCGCAAATTCTAATATTGCCCCTGCTGCTCATCACTAATGATGATGAGTAGAAGCAGCACACAAGCTCAAAGCCACCATCCTCCTCCTGGTCCAGCATCTTCAGCCACATCAACCACTGCTGTCCTCCTTGCCCCCTCTCAACCACCCGCCACTCCGCCTCTTACCTTCAGCAGTTCCATCTCATCTGCCCACAGTCAGGTGTCTGTAAAGGAAATGTTTGAGCGTAGGAAGCCAATGTCACAGAGTCACCCCCTTGCCCGGCGTCTGACAGCTGGCTTGATGGAACTCTTAGCCCGCCAGCTTTTACCATACCAGTTGGTGGATTCTGAGGCCTTCAAAAAATTTGTCGCTATTGGGACACCACAGTGGAAGGTACCCGGACAAATTTTTTTTTCAACAAAAAGCAATCCCAAACCTCTACTCAGTGATTGAAAAGGAAGTCATGGCATCTCTGACCGTCAATTACATCAGTGAGGACGAGGAACGGGAAATGAGTAACTCGGCATCCAACCTTGTGCAAATGGGGTCTTTCATGCTGTCATGTCTGTTGAGGGACCCTCGTATAAAAAGGATGAAGGAGAATGACCTGTACTGGGTGGGCACACTACTAGACCCCCGGTATAAGCAGAAAGTGGTGGAAATGTTACCAACTTACCGAAAGTCAGAAAGGATGCAGCAGTTCAAAACAAAACTAAAAAATATGCTTTACACAGCTTATAAGGGGGATGTCACAGCACAACGGGAATCTAACAGGGGAAGAGGTGAAAGTAATCCTCCTCCTACCACGACCACGGCGGCAAGGACAGGACGCTTTACAGATGTGTTGTTGATGGAGGACATGCAGAGCTTTTTCAGTCCTACACATCGCCACAGCCCTTCGGGATCCAGCCTTAGAGAACGACTCGACCGACAGGTAGCAGACTACCTCGCCTTAACTGCAGATATCGACACTCTGAGGAGCGATGAACCCCTTGACTACTGGGTGTGCAGGCTTGACCTGTGGCCTGAGCTATCCCAGTTTGCGATAGAACTTCTGGCCTGCCCCGCTTCAAGTGTCCTGTCAGAAAGGACCTTCAGTGCAGCAGGAGGCATTGTCACTGACAAAAGAAGTCGCCTCGGTCAAAAAAGTGTTGATTACCTCACCTTCATTAAGACGAATGAGGCATGGATCCCGAAGGGACTGACAGTGGGGGATACGTTTGACTAACAAAGGGCCTGATGACATGCCTTGGCCTCAAAATGGTCCCCACGCTGCTGTATTTAATGTCTGCATACCGGATGACTTTCGTGAATTCTTCGCCACCAACTAGGGTTCAAGCCGCAATGTTTTAGTCACCTTTCTGCCTTGAAAACATAAATTTTTCCGGCCGCTGCTGCAACAATAACATTATTTTTCAGGCATGTGTACATGCCTAATTTTTCTGGCCTCTGGTGCTGCACTGTGGCTGCAAAAACAAAACAAAAAAAAAAGGCACATGCATGTGTCAATTCCCCTTCGTGATCGTTACCTTGTTGTGGTGAAGGGGCTTGCGTATCACAATGAAGAGATCATCACCTCTATGAGTGTGTTGGCAATGTTGCCACACCCCAGATGATAAGGCCGTTGCTTCATTATGATCAGACCAAAAGCGATCGGCTGGATAATTTTTCATAGAAAAAACTTAAATTATTATTTATTTATTTTAAGTTGTATGGGTGTTTTTTTTTTTTTAAATGTCTTTATTAATTTCCTTTAAACAAGAACAATGTAAAGATATATATAAACAAGAAGAATCACACATAGCACATATAAATTTCTTTAAACATTTCTTGGTGCCTAGCCCCAATTGTATGCATACTGTCGGGGTTCTAACACAAAATAAAAACCTAATGGGTCAACACCATATAGCAACATAGACACCCGAACACCAAGACCAAGACACCCCAAATTAGTGCTAGTCTCCTATCTCTCATATCAAGCAATCCTCCTCCCCCCCCCCCCCCCTGCTGTACCTGGCCTGGCACGGCTACCACAAAGGGCGGCAGGCGACTCACGCCCTCATTCCGGGTATCTCCTAGACCAGGGGTGTCAAACTCAAATTCATCGGGGGCCGCATCAGCAGTTTGGTCACCCTCAAAGGGCCGGAAAACTTAGTTACTTGGCTTGGCCCTTGGGGATCTCGGACGCCACTTCCACACTTTGGCCGGGGGCTCGGTGGAGCTGATGAGGTGTTTTATCCTAATGAGAAAGATTTCATAATAAGTATTTGGAGAAGGTGCAGAGGGATAGCAGAGCAGGGAGAGGCTGGTGCTGCTACTAGTGGGTCATACCATGGGGGAGTAATAAAGCCCACCATAATGCCCCCCCAGTAGTAATAATTCTCCTTATAATGTGACAGTGCAAAAAATACCCCCTTGTAATGCCCCCATTTGAGCTAATGTCCTCATAGTGCCCCCATAATGTGCCAGCAAAAAATACCCCTATATAGTGCCCCTAGTAAATGACCCCATAGTGCTCCACACCCTCCTTCCTCCTAGTGCCCCCCATAATGTACCAGTATAAAATGCTCCAGTAGATGCCCTCAGTGTCCCCCATAATTTGCAAGTATAAAAAAAACCTTCTTAGTGTCCCACGTAGATGACCCCATAGTACTCCTCTCCCCCTTCCCCATAGTACCCACCATGTGTCCCAGTATAAAATTGTACTGTACAGAGAGCCCATATAAAATACCCCTTCTTTGTGGCCTCAGTAGATGCCCCTATAGTGCCCCCAATCATGTGCCAGTATTAACAGCCCCCCCCCTGTGCCAGTAATAATAGCCCCCTATTCCAGTAATAGCAGCCCCCCTGTGCCAGTAATAGCAGCCCCCAGTAATAACAGCCCCCAGTAATAACAGCCCCCAGTAATAAGAGCCCCTCTGTGCCAGTAATAACAGCCCCCAGTAATAAGAGCCCCTCTGTGCCAGTAATAACAGCCCCCAGTAATAAGAGCCCCTCTGTGTCAGTAATAACAGCCCCCAGTAATAAGAGCCCCTCTGTGCCAGTAATAACAGCCCCCAGTAATAAGAGCCCCTCTGTGCCAGTAATAACAGCCCCCAGTAATAAGAGCCCCTCTGTGCCATTAATAACAGCCCCCAGTAATAAGAGCCCCTCTGTGTCAGTAATAAGAGCCCCCAGTAATAACAGCCCCTCTGTGTCAGTAATAACAGCCCCCAGTAATAACAGCCCCTCTGTGCCAGTAATAACAGCCCCTCTGTGCCAGTAATAACAGCCCCCAGTAATAAGAGCCCCTCTGTGCCAGTAATAACAGCCCCCAGTAATAAGAGCCCCTCTGTGTCAGTAATAAGAGCCCCCAGTAATAACAGCCCCTCAGTGCCAGTAATAACAGCGCCCAGTAATAACAGCCCCTCTGTGCCAGTAATAACAGCCCCTCCGTGCCAGTAATAACAGCCCCCAGTAATACGAGCCCCTCTGTGCCAGTAATAACAGCCCCCAGTAATAAGAGCCCCTCTGTGTCAGTAATAACAGCCCCTCTGTGCCAGTAATAACAGCCCCCGCCAGTAATAACAGCCCCCGCCAGTAATAACAGCCCCCCTTTGCCAGTAATAACAGCCCCCCCTTTGCCAGTAATAACAGCCCCCGCCAGTAAAAGTATTGTACATAATAAAAATAATTAAAAAAAACACATACTTACCTCCATGTCAGTGATGCGATGCAGGCCTCTTCTGGCCTGTGTCCCACGCTGTATGGCTCAGGCAGCGCGATGACGTCATCGCGCCGCCTGCGCCGGCCTCTGATAGGCTGCAGGCACTAGGCCGGCAGCCTATCAGAGGAAGGGAAAGGGACACGCCTCTCCCTCCCCTACCGCAGCACAGGCAGGCATCTGTATCGCTGTCCTGAGGACGGCGATACAGATGACTGGAGATGAGCGCTTCCACAATGGAAGCGCTCATCTCCCTGTGCCCAGCCGCCGCCGCCAGCTCGCTCGCTGCGTGGGCCACATGACGAGGTCTGGCGGGCTGGATTCGGCCCGCGGGCCTTGTGTTTGACACCCATGTCCTAGACCAACACAAAACAAATCCTTTTTTTTTTTTTTTCACACTTCCAATGTAAACGAGTTACTCCGATTATAGGTATTGTTTAGGGGTTATAAATCAAATAGTTATGGGTCATCAGTTCCATCCCGACTATACATCTATTTCTGCTATTTCTCCCCGCTACATTTCATGAGCTCGAATTCTTTTACTCTTGACATTAAACTTTGCCACTCTTGTATTGTGGGGGCTCTATCCTTCACCCAGTTCCTGAGGATTATTACCTTGGCCAATAAGAGTCCCTTCAACCAACAAATCTGCTCACTTTTGGGTGTTTTATATTTGAACTCGGGTGAGAAAAGTCCAAGTATAGCTACTTGGATTGTGAAAGGGGGACTATTTCCAATTATTGCCGCTAGCCCCTGAAATATGCTATGCCAAAAGATCTTAATAATTGGACAGCCCCACAGCATATGAACGTGACCTGCGGCAGTGAAAGAGCATTTCAGGCAGCAGAATTTTTTTCCCTTTTTACCGTAGATTTTAGCTAAGAGACTCGGAGTGACATATAGTCGATGTACTATTTTAAATTGTGTCAAACGGTGCTGTCTTGAAAGGGAGGCCTTCTTAATATTTTGGTATATTTCCCGCCATTGAAGTGGGTTACATTCCCCTATGTCCGCTTCCCATTTATCTATACTTTTAAATTTAGTGACAGTGCTTAATTCCTCTATTAATCTCCTATAAATTTGTGAAACCCTAACTTTTTTTCCTACTGAGTTATAGCAGAAAACTAACAGTCGCTGAGTGCCTGTTGTTTGAGAAGTTTTATTAAGTGTATATGCTAATGCATGTTTTAATTGAGCATATCTATAGTGTTCTAACGCGGTGATTGGTGTCTCATGCAATATTTCCCCTATTGGTTTCATTTTTCCCTTGGTGCATATATGTGACAACAACATAATCCCTCTCCGGGTCCAGTAATTATTTTCGTTTAGGGCTAAAAACTCTGTTAACGAGGGATTATCCCATAGCGGGGTAAACTCCAAGGCATGTGTGACCTGCATAAGAGCCTTTATTTTGTTCCACACCTTCTGTAACATTAAGCCAATGGGGCAGGTATGTCCCTCACGTCCCAGAAATCCGGATTCCAGTATGCTAAATATATTCTGTATAGGCTGCTGCTGTTGTCCAGCAATATAGGATATTAATAAACCATCCCCCGTGTTAATGCACCACTGCAATTGTGAACATAGATAGTAACTTTGGAAGTGGGGGAGGCCAAGGCCGCCATTTATTTCAGCCAAGCACAGATATTGTAACTTAATGCGGACCCTTTTCCTGCCCCATATCAGATCGTTAATCAGCCTATCAATCAAATTGAAGACACTGTCTTCGATCCAGACAGGACAGGGACTGACCACATATAATATCCAAGGCAATAGAATCATTTTGATCAGTGCAATTCTGTTAACCTGTGAAAGCGGTAGTTTTTGCCAAACCCTAACCTTCTCCCTTACTTTATTAACTAAGGGGGTGATATTTAATTTATTATATTCCCTGGTTGAACTACAAATTTTTATCCCTAAATATTCTAAATGATCCAGTGGGGAGATGATTCTAACCTTTAAATCATTTTGAGGAGGTACACGGTTCAGGGGAAAGAGGACGGATTTAGACCAGTTTATCTCATACCCGGCGACCTTGCCGAACTCCTCTATTATTTGCATGACGCGTGGGACACTTCCCCATCCATCAATCAAATAGAGCAATACGTCATCCGCATACAAACTGATGGGTGGGTTTTTAATACATAAAATAAAAAAAATCATAATAAAGTCTCTTAATAGTTTATTAGAAATAATGCAGACAATTTAAAAAATCCCCATCAATTCCAATACAAAGCAAGTACAAAGCTCAGAACTAAATTATTCCAGGATGTCGTAATGGTTCGTTAATTCGACAATGGTTAATCAATTCGACACACGTCCCCGGATAAGGGACGTTACAAAGATTAAACTGATAGGAATAGTACTAGTTAAGACACCACTCATATAGGGTGTCACAGCACATTGCTCCGTGCACGCGCAGTGCCCCAACTTGGGAATAAGAGGACCGACCAAGCTGCTTTTTCCATCTCCCGGTTCCTAAAATCAATTCAGTTTGGTGTATCAGAGTTTGGTCTGTCACTGTGAAGGCAGTCAAAGGTACCTGGCCTAAATTTTTTTTCACAAAAGGCAATCCCACCCTGATATGGGACGTAACAGGGATTAAACTGATGAGAATAGTACTACAGAAAATACCACTCATATCGGGTGTGACAGTAAATTGCACGGCACATACGCAGTGACTGTGGCGTGGATTCAAACAAAGGGGAGGGAGCCAGCGTTTTTTTAACCATCTCCCCGTTCGAAAAATCAATTTAATAAATGGACCCCAGATTGGGGATTTAACAGGGATTAAACTGATGAGAAGAGAGAACTACAGAAAATACCACTCATATCGGGTGTGAGAGTAAATTGCATGGCGCAGATGCAGTGACCGTGGCGTGGATTCAAACAAAGGGGAGGGAGCCAGCGTTTTTTTAACCATCTCCCCGTTCGAAAAATCAATTTAATAAATGGACCCCAGATTGGGGACGTAACAGGGATTAAACTGATGAGAAGAGAGAACTACAGAAAATACCACTCATATCGGGTGTGAGAGTAAATTGCACGGCGCAGACGCAGTGACCGTGGCGTGGATTCAAACAAAGGGGAGGGAGCCAGCGTTTTTTTAACCATCTCCCCGTTCGAAAAATCAATTTAATAAATGGACCCCAGATTGGGGACGTAACAGGGATTAAACTGATGAGAAGAGAGAACTACAGAAAATACCACTCATATCGGGTGGGACAGTAAATTGCATGGGGCAGACGCAGTGACCGTGGCATGGATTCAAACAAAGGGGAGGGAGCCAGCGTTTTTTTAACCATCTCCCCGTTGGAAAAATCAATTTAATAAATGGACCCCAGATTGGGGATGTAACAGGGATTAAACTGATGAGAAGAGAGAACTACAGAAAATACCACTCATATCGGGTGTGACAGTAAATTGCACGGCACAGACGCAGTGACCGTGGATTCAAATAAAGGGGAGGGAGCCAGCGTTTTTTTAACCATCTCCCCGTTTGAAAAATCAATTCAATTCACCTTTCGGGGACCCTTGGTGTTGTACGTGTGCTGGGTGGAGGAAGAAACCTTCAATGACATCAACAGGACATGGCTAGCTTGGTATCCAACCTTGTGCAAATGGGGAGTTTGCGGTTGGGCAAATGGACTGTTTGCGGTTGTTTGCCGTGCATTAAAAGGGGAGTTTGGTCTGTCAATGTCTGTGAAGCGGGCGTAACCCTTACACTATCTGATCGATACAACATCATACCTGATCGTATACACACACTGGATGTTTTAAACCACGTTGTTCAAAAAAATTGGGCATTGTTAGGTCATTTATGCCCTTTATGGATTAAAACCCGACTCTGCGTCAACTACGTAATTTTCCATGGGAGTTTTGCCATGGATCCCCCTCCGGCATGCCACAGTCCAGGTGTTAGTCCCCTTGAAACAACTTTTCCATCACTATTGTGGCCAGAAAGAGTCCCTGTGGGTTTTAAAATTCGCCTGCCTATTGAAGTCTATGGCGGTTCGCCCGGTTCGCCCGTTCGCGAACATTTGCGGAAATTCGCGTTCGCCATTCGCGAACGGAAAATGTTATGTTCACAACATCACTAACTATCACCTGTAATACTCCAGGTGTGATATATGTGGGGAAGTGTCCATGCCAACGCATTTATGTTGGGTTGACATCCAGGGAGCTCAAGTGGAGGATACGAGAACACGTCCTGGGTATTGAGGCTGCCAAAGATGAAAATTATGTGACCCTACTAAAAACGATTCCCAAACATTTTAAATTGTTTCACAATTGTGATAGTTCGCAATTTAGAATCTGTGGGATCGATAGGGTGTACATGACACCACGCGGTGGTAACTGGAGGAAGATCTTGGCGCAAAAAGAAGTACGCTGGATTCATGAATTAGACAGCATGACACCTAGGGGGTTAAATGAGGACCTCTCTTTTTCTCCTTTTCTATAACTGATACATCCCGTGATGGATGTCCTCAATAACATTCCCTGTTTTTGAGTCCCCTTGGGGTCCCTCTGCTCATCCCGGGTCCCGTGTTTTTAATTTTTTGTCTGTTATTCCCCTGTTTTTTAACGTACTGTGCTTTCTTGATTTATCTTTAGCACTACCGATGACGTCTGTGGCAGTGGAGGACCATTCCAGTGGAGTCATGGTTCCATACTGAGTTATGTCTTTGTGCATGGTGCCTTTTGGATACATTCTGGACTTCCCCGGGTCATATGCTGGTTATACAACTACGATTGTTCCATCAATATTACATAATAACCCCCCTTTTTTCGAGATGTTCCGACCATATATTTTCACCATGATGTATAACTTTATAGTCTTCTTCTGTCTCCTTTCCCTTCCATCACTGCACCGAGCACTCTTTTCACTTGCTTTTCATGTGCGCCTTTCTTCCCTTTTTAAGTATATAATTACCTTGAGTGTGTTTTATTATAATCAAATTTGTACTCTACTGGCACCTATCTTCCCAGCAATTGTGTATGATCTAATATTGTAATAATTCAGCCCCTATGGTTGGATGCTCCTGTCAATATTTATGTATATACAGTCAGGTCCATAAATATTGGGACATCAACACAATTTTAACATTTTTGGCTCTATACACCACCACAATGGATTTGAAATTAAACGAAGATGATGTGCTTTAACTGCAGACTGTCAGCTTTAATTTGAGGGTATTTACATCCAAATCAGGTCAACGGTGTAGGAATTACAACAGTTTGCATATGTGCCTCCCACTTGTTCAGGAACCAAAAGTAATGGGACAATTGGCTTCTCAGCTGTTCCATGGCCAGGTGTGTGTTATTCCTTCATTATCCCAATTGCAATGAGCAGATAAAAAGGTCTAGAGTTCATTTCAAGTGTGCTATTTGCATTTGGAATCTATTGCTGTCAACGCTCAAGATGAGATCCAAAGAGCTGTCACTATCAGTGAAGCAAGCCATCATTAGGCTGAAAAAACAAAACAAACCCATCAGAGAGATAGCAAAAACATTAGGCGTGGCCAAAACAACTGTTTGGAACATTCTTAAAAAGAAGGAACGCACCGGTGAGCTTAGCAACACCAAAAGACCCGGAAGACCACAGAAAACAACTGTGGTGGATGACCAAAGAATTCTTTCCCTGGTGAAGAAAACACCCTTCACAACAGTTGGCTAGGTCAAGAATACTCTCCAGGAGGTAGGTGTATGTGTGTCAAAGTCAACAATCAAGAGAAAACTTCATCAGAGCGAATACAGAGGGTTCACCACAAGATGTAAACCATTGGTGAGCCTCAAAAACAGGAAGGCCAGATTAGAGTTTGTCAAACGACATCTAAAAAAGCCTTCACAGTTCTGGAACAACATCCTATGGAAAGATGAGACCAAGATCAACTTGTAGCAGAGTGATAGGAAGAGTATGGAGAAGGAAAGGAACTGCTCAAGATCCTAAGCATGCCACCTCATCAGTGAAGCATGGTGGTGGTAGTGTCATGGCGTGGGCATGTATGGCTGCCAATGGAACTGGTTCTCCTGTATTTATTGATGATGTGAGTGCTGACAAAAGCAGCAGGATGAATTCTGAAGTGTTTCGGGCAATATTATCTGCTAATATTCAGCCAAATGCTTCAGAACTCATTGGACGGCGCTTCACAGTGCAGATGGACAATGACCCAAAGCATACTGCAAAAGCAACCAAAGAGTTTTTTAAGAGAAAGAAGTGGAATGTTATGCACTGGCCAAGTCAATCTCCTGACCTAAATTCAATTGAGCATGCATTTCACTTGCTAAAGACAAAACTGAAGGGAAAATGCCCCAAGAACAAGCAGAAACTGAAGACAGTTGCAGTAGAGGCCTGGCAGAGCATCACCAGGGATGAAACCCAGCGTCTGGTGATGTCTATGTGTTCCAGACTTCAGGCTGTAATTGACTGCAAAGGATTTGCAATCAAGTATTAAAAAGTGAAAGTTTGATTTATGATTATTATTCTGTCCCATTACTTTTGGTTCCTTAACAAGTGGGAGGCACATATGCAAACTGTTGTAATTCCTACACTGTTCACCTGATTTGGATGTAAATACCCTCAAATTAAAGCTGACAGTCTGCAGTTAAAGCACATCTTATTTGTTTCATTTTATATCCATTGTGGTGGTGTATAGAGCCAAAAATGTTAGAATTGTGTCAATGTCCCAATATTTATGGACCTGACTGTATATATTATATCTGGTTTATGCATTAGCACTTTATGTCAAACTAAGTCAGCTGTTGTTTTGGAATACTGACATTTTTGCCATTATTCCTCCTCATAATATATGGTACGCACTTTTTATACTGTACACGGTGCGATCATAATGAGTCTGAACATGGTCTCTTAATACAACATCGCGGTGTGGTGGGGTGTAATCCACCTGTCCACAGAGCAATGTAGTTATCTGCCGTCCATTAGGATAATGAGGGGTTAACTGTGTGCTCTCTTATACTATGTCATCTTACGTCATGTCCAGCTTCCAGCCACTGGCCTGGTACTTTTTACCCTGACCTATACTTTATAAGTTTCCATGCATTTTGATCATCTGCCCATATTTAGAGGAGTCTGTGGGTTGGTATGTGTATCTGTATTAAGTGTGCCGCCGCGGTCGTGTGTTGCATCACGTGACCGCTCCGTCACTAAGGCTTGCCTGCGTTGCCGGGGTGGGGCGTCCACCACTGCTTGTGGCTTTGCAGTGGGGGCGTTGCCTCAGCGGTGCCCGTGACGTCGCGGTCACGTGCTGTGTCATGTTATCGCCGCGTCACTATCCCTCCGCCCCTTGGAGTTTGAGGCCTCATGTTTGTTGGTGCCGCTGTCACTCTGACGCTTGGCCGCACCTACTGCACTGCCCCCAGTCCCTCCTCCATATGACTACATGGGCCACTGATTGGCTTTTCTGGCATGGTCAGGGCGTGTCTTATGATGCACCTCTGACACTGTGGTCATGTGCTTGCTCACATGCTCGCTCTGTCAGCTTAGTCCTGCCGCCATTAGGTGCTTTTGGTTCTATTCATTGGCTCTTAAGTACTGGGGCTCCAATTCCATTGGTGCTGACGTCATTCAGGTCCTGCAATCTTAATTATCTTCCACACACCTGTGTGGGCACTATATAGGGGAGATGTTTTTATGTGTTTCCGTATCCCCGGAAGAAGCCAGATCTACTGGCGAAACGGCGTTGGGTCAGGAGTTGTCCGAGAGATCTTTGCACCATTCAGGGTATGTTTAATTGTGTTCCCTTGTGTTCCTTCCATCTTAACCTCAGTCTCCACAATCGCCTCTTTTGCATTGTGTTTGGGGCGTTGCTGCTATGAGACTCTGAGGTATGCTCTTTCAGCTAGTATTCTTTTTCCCTGTATTTTCGTGCACTGATCTCCCGGCCTCTCCTTGGGTCATGCTCCTCATCTGTGTGTCCCGCCTTGTGCTGCCTGTTTTATAATACATGTATGTACTGTTTATATATATTTACAAAAAGCTTTTTGGATTTTCATATACACGAAAGTCAGCTTCATTTTTTGGTGATTATTAAGACTCCTTGGGGGTCCGATGTTTTGATATCATTCTGTCCGGTTAATATTGGTTGACCATGCTGTCAAGGGGTATAGGGCAATAGGGAGGACCACCATCCTAACCAGTGCAATCCTTTCTGCCTGTGACAGGGGCAGCTTCTGCCAAGTTCGGATCTTCTCCTTCACCTTATTGATCATAGGAATTATATTTAGGAAATTATATCTAGTCAAATCTGCACTAATTCTGATACCCAGATATCGAATAGAAGTGGTAAGGCCGAGTGGTCTGATACCTAATACTCCATCGGGAGGTGTTCGAACAAGGGGGAGGAGTTCAGACTTATCCCAGCTAACTTTATAGCCTGATAGAGAACCGTATTCTTCCAAGATATTCATTACGGGTGGGACGCCTTTCCACCCCTGCCCCAGGAAAACAAGAATATTGTCCGCGTACAGGCTAATTTTATCTTCCTCTCCTCTCTCTCCGAAGCCAACAATCTCTTTAGACTGTCTAATTCTGCATGCGAGGGGCTCTAAAGCCAGAGCAAATATCAAAGGTGAAAGGGGACATCCCTGCCTGGTGCCTCGCTGTAGCGGGAGCTGTTCTGAATCAATCCCATTTATCTTAACACCGGCAGTGGTCCCAGAGTAGAGCAACTATATCCATTTAATAAAATGTTCACCCAGGTTCATTCTGTTCAGGGTTCCCCATAGGAAGGGCCACTCCACCCTGTCAAAGGCCTTCTCGGCATCCAGAGACAGGATGGAGCGGTCCTCCCCATCCCCAACATATATATTAAGAAAAGCTCTACGGATATTTGATTGTATATTTCGTTTTGGGATGAACCCTGTCTGATCCGAATAGATCAGACAGTGTATAACCCCCCTCAGCCTATTAGCGAGCAATTTAGCTAGTATGTTGTAATCGGTATTGAGTAATGAAATTGGACGATATGATCCAATTTCAGTCTTATCTTTGTCCTTCTTCAAAATTAGAGAGATGGAAGCCTCCCTCAAAGAGGGAGGGAGTAAACCGCTCCTCCAAGATTTGTTAAGCGTTTGAAGAAGGAGAGGCAATACCGTTTTACGATGTACTCTATATAGTTCAAAGGGCAAGCCGTCTCGGCCCGGGGCCGTATTGCTTTTTATAGTATCAACTGCGGCTTCCAACTCTTCAAGAGTAATTGGCGAATTTAATTTAGAACGATCTTGATCGGAGAGGCGAGGGAGTACCACTTTGTCCAAAAAGTGAACCGAAGTTCCATCTTCCACCCCGAGATCCGACTGGTATAGTTTAGTGAAATATTCTATGAAGGGATATTTTTTTTTATTTTTTGGGTCATTGAACCGAACAAGAAAAAGGCCTCACTTATAATGTCATGATCTAGGGCAAACAAGAAAACAACCATATAAAGCTAAAATGTTGTCTAACAAACAACAAATGAATGTCCAATATATTAAAAATATATATATATTTTATTTCATAGTAATAAACAATTCATAATTATTAAGATATTTAAGATAACAAAAAAAGGATTTTGAAGAATCAGCAGAAAAACTTCGGATGCCGCAGTCCCCCGGTCTGTGTCTCTGTAACCCGCCAAGAGATGGAACACATGTCAGGTGTGTAAATGTTATGCAGTATGGTGATTCACAGGAAAAATGGTGTGTCGTACAAACCACTAAAAAATATTGATACTTGTGATAATCACCCTAGTGCATAGCCACTAGAAGAGTCTCAATACACTGGATCCTACTGTTGCACAATGGGAACATAGACAGGAAATAGTTTCCATATGGGATTCTCAAAATAGATGAGGCCCCATACTCCAGACCTTCAAATGAAGGCTATGAACAAAACTCATCCGTGGATATCGCAACATACCATGAGACATGATGGAGGGCAGAAACAGCATGCACAGGACAGGCAAAAACCTTGACGCGCGTTTCGCCTCAGCTTCGTCAGGAGGTAAATTTAAGTGTGGCCATAGGCTCCTTTTTTTTTTTATTCTTTATTGTTTTCTGAGCCAAAAATATAAATTTCATAACATATAATTTAAAAATAACAGATAGTAATACACTAATTTATATAATTGACCCCATTATACCCCCCCCCCCCCTTGATTCACTGCTGCGGGATCCATCCGTACCCTTGTTGCCACTTGTGGTCATTCCCTAATACCACCAACAGCCAAGCCTTTTGGAGCGAGAAGAAGATACTAAGAGCCCACCCTGTCTAGGATTACTCTGATTTTCTTACTAATCTTCTATAAGCGTCAATAGTGTCTATCCGAGCCCTCCACTCAAAATAAGTAGGGCTGTTTTTTGTGCCCCAGTATTTAAGAATCAAGGCCTTTGCGGCCATGAAGCTCTCCAAAGAGATTCTAATCTGATAGGGCGTTAAATCCATAGGGAAAAAAAGACCTAATATTGCCTGCGTAAAACAGCGGTTCAATTTAATCTTGTATCTGCTATATAGGTCTTCATAAATGATGGTCCAAAATCCACTTATTTCTGGACAATTCCATAGCAAGTGACTTAGACCAGCGTTTTCAGCTGAGCACTTCCAACACGTATCCAATCTTTCCCTGTATATTTTGGCGAGGAAGGCGGGGGAGTAATACAGGTGGTGTACAGTACAATAGTCACGACTGTGACTGATCCAGACAGGTCTGGGAGGAGAAGGTCGCTGCGACTTGCTACTCGCGATAGCTTGTGAGTTTGCTCCGTGGTTCAGGGTATGTCATCTGGGTTTTGCCTTGTGAACCTTTTTGTCCTGACTGGGAGTTTGTAGGCATCCTTCTCAGGTGAGTCCTGTCTGCCACTCCTAGCTACTATATTAGTTTCACTTTCACTTGCAGTCATTGGCAGATATAGTCCTTACTTCCAGTGCTACTCTGACCTTGGAAGGAGATCGTTTGATGGTGTTGCTGTGGCGCTCTTGTCTGGCGTGGACTGTCGTGTTTGGGATCGCCTTCTCTGCTCGTGACTGGATAAGTCTATCTCTGCTGTTGTTTGTTTGTTGCTGTCTTCCCCTGTTGTTTTCCTAGTCGTGAGTGATGGTGACTAGCGCTCCCATCGGCCTTTCCCCAGTCCAGTCTTGTTAGGGCGACTGAGGGTTTAGGCATCCTGCTCGCCGCACGGGTTCACACCCCGTCTAGGGTATCAGGGCAGACAGGTGCCAGTTTAGGGTTAGTCAGGGGTGGCCATTCTATTTCCCATCCGTAGATTAGGGTCCCCCTTCCCCTCCGCCTGGTGCGACACGACTGCTGCTGGGATAGCGGTCGTGACAACAATCCTAAACTGTATTAATCTATATTTTTGGGATATCAATACTTTTTTTATATTTCGATATACTATCCCAATCAACAACACTTCCTGCGCCTAATTCAACTTCCCAGCCTCCCTTGCTTTTAAATGTTTTTATTTCTCCTAAACAGTCCCGAAATCTACGATATATTTGAGAGAGAGTAAGTTGCGTATCCCTAAATTTAAAACAATAATCCAAAAAGGAATTTGCACTAGTGATCAAAAGGTTTTTATCCTGAGCGCTCGTGAATGCATTCTAATTTGTGCATATCTATATCTATCTAAGAAGGTGACATTTGTGCCCTTTATTAATTCATCAAAAGGGATAATACTAACATGTGATATTATTTGAGTTAAGCGGTTGATGCAGATTTAATATTTAAGTAATTATTAGTTAGGGCGCCAGAAGATAGCTTAATTTGCTTTATTAGGGGCTTGGATCTTTTGATTAGCGAATACGGATGCCAGAAATCTACCTGTTTTCCCTTTTTCAAAGAAGGCCCGCTGTCCTGCAAAGAAGGCCTTATGTTGCGCCTTTTCATATAGAAAGGTCTGATATTCCCTCTTAGCCTCCATTAATAATAATCAGGAGTTTTCCCCGTTCTGTCCAAATCTACCTCCAAGGCCCCAACCCTCTCTGCCAGTTCCTTTTCAGTCTTTGCATATTCCGCCCTTTTTTTAAAAATCATCTTACAGTATACCCCTCTTATCATAGCCTTCAGGGAATCCCACACAAAGTGTATATGTGTGGATGCGTAGTTTAATGTCCAAAATTCTAAAATATCCTCCCCAATCCTTTCTTGATCCCCAACCACATGGATCCAGTGTGGATTTAAGGTTTTTCTACCCTTTTGTGCAGAGTCAACCACTGATAGCAACATTGGAGTATGGTCGGATATACCATGTGGCTCATACTTCATTTTTTGTATCCGTTCCAGAAATCCTGGGGTCGCCAGGGATAAATCTATCCTAGACATGACCCTGCAAGATCTGCTAAAACAGGAGAAGGCACTTTTTTTTCCATATAGAGACTACCACACATCCGTAAGGCCCAACTCCTGGCAGATTCTGCTAAGGGTCGTAGGCTGGTCATTAGTGCTCCCCCCTCCCCTGGCCACAGATACCTTGTCCTTATTGTCCAAAACGGCATTGAAATCTCCCAGCACTAATATGGGGCATGAGTCCCATTTACAGATATATTCTGCAAGTTTTTTCAACACCTCAGAGGAAAAAGGGGGGGGGATATATACAAACGCAAGCACGCATACCATACCCATCCATCTGCCATATAAAAATACAAATCTGCCCTCTTTATCAATCCATTGATCATATGGGTCATAATCCACATTTCTATGAATGTAGACACTTACTCCCCGCGAATAGGCCGAATAGTGGGAGTGGTACTCGCACTGTGTCCAGGATTTTCGCATATAATACATTTTTTCAGCAGTCAAATGGGTCTCCAACAGCCCCACGATGGCAGATAGATGTCTAGAGATGGTAACATAGACCACCCTCCGTTTAAGTTTGTCCGCCAGTCCGCAGACATTCCATGTCAAAATGCGTGACATTTACCCTATATTGGAGGATGGTCCATATCAAAGCATCCTGAGACCATTCATGTGTGGGGTTGCTTCTCATCCAAGGGAGTGGGCTCACTCACAATTTTGCCCAAAAACACAGCCATGAATAAAGAATGGTACCAAAACACCATCCAACAGCAACTTCTTCCAACAATCCAACAACAGTTTGGTGAAGAACAATGCATTTTCCAGCACGATGGAGCACCTTGCCATAAGGCAAAAGTGATAACTAAGTGGCTCGGGGACCAAAACTTTGACATTTTGGGTCCATGGCCTGGAAACTCTCCAGATCTTAATCCCATTGAGAACTTGTGGTCAATCCTCAAGAGGCGGGTGGATAAACAAAAACCCACTAATTCTGACAAACTCCAAGAAGTGATTATTAAAGAATGGGTTGCTATCAGTCAGGAATTGGCCCAGAAGTTGATTAAGAGCATGCCCAGTCGAATTCCAGAGGTCCTGAAAAAGAAGGGCCAACACTGCAAATACTGACTCTTTGCATAAATGTCATGTAATTGTCGATAAAAGCCTTTGAAACGTATGAAGTGCGTGTAATTATATTTCACTAGATCACAGAAACAACTGAAACAAAGATCTAAAAGCAGTTTAGCAGAAAACTTTGTGAAAACTAATATTTGTGTCATTATCAAAACTTTTGGCCACGACTGTATTTTGGAGCCTGTGTATCATGAATCTTTCTCCCCTGCTTTGTGGTGCAATGAGACTCTAGGGTAGTAAAGAAAATGGAAGTAGATTTATGATGGACAAGCCACCAAGCATTTCTCACTTTTAGAAAGGAGATTATTAGCTTTTTAATTACAATACTAGCAATAGTTCAGAATATAGTCAAGGAAGGGAAGCTGTGGAAAACAACGCAGAAGATCTGCTGTAAAAGATGCAATGTTCTCACATCACATATCTGTATGAAAGAGACTGCTGAGCTGTACAGTAGTGATGAGCGGCGTAGGCAATATTCGTTTTCGTAATTTTTTGCACATTTTTCGCATAGTATTAGCAATAAATTCGTAAATTCTAGAATTCGCGATCTTCAGTCATTATTTTGTGCAAATTGGCATTAATGATGCGCATATTTTTTGTGCAATACATGCAACTTCACATTTTATTAGGTAGATACTGAGTAGATACTGATTGTTGTGACATCACAGCACTATGTCTGTAGCATGCATGTATAGACAGCAAGCAAAGAAACAGTAATTACTAGTAGTAATGCACTTGGTGCCCCCTTTATAGTAGTAATGCCCTTTGTGCCCCCTTTATAGTAGTAAAGCCCTTTGTGCTCCTTTGTAGTAGTAATGCCCAATGTGCCCCCCTCATAGTAATAATGCCCATTGCACACCCTTCTTAGTAGTAATGTCCTCTGTGCCCCCTTTATAGTAATGATGCCATCTGTGCCCCCTGTATAGTAGTAATGCCTTCTGTGCCCCCTCTCTAATGGGAGAAAAGGAAAGAACAAAGATCATAAAACATCAATCTTTATTAAAAATTGTGGCCACCCCAACCTGACCCAACACAAATGTCTTCAGTGTCTAAATGTTGTAATATCCTGGGATGTTTTAGATTTAGGTTGAGCATGGACAAAAGGTTTCCCTGGAGTTGGTTCAGGATTGATGTGATGTCAGCTCAGGTATGTAGGTGGATGTCCACCTTGGTGTCAAGGTAGATGGCCCTGTCTTTATTTTGTTCCATCTGGGATCAACATTTGTCCAAAGACTTCTTGATCCAGAAGGTAGACCTTCAAGGTCATCTGTGATCCATTAGAGCTACCACCCAGTCATTTAGACTGGTATTGACTGGGGGAAACACAAGGCAGTGCAGTGCCAAGGTAAGTGGTCAGGTAGGCCTTGTCCTCATCCAAAGTGTCGCTTGCATCCATTTGGGTAGGTCTTCTTGCTGGATGGATGATCCTTGTTTTTGAAATCTAGGTGAAAAGACTTCAATCGTTTCTGTGATCCGCTAGAACCACCATCAGGAATGAAGACTGGTGCCTATAGGGAGACATACTGTATGAGACAGCATGGTCGATGTCAAGGTAGATGTTCGGGCAGCCCTGACATCCTTCTGTACATTTAGTATCTTCCTCAGGGTTCAACCATTCTCATCCTAGGGTAAAAACCAAAAGACATGAAATAATTTAGCTAAATTTAACAAATATTCACCAGATTCATGAAATACAGAATAATGAAGAGTAGGAAGAATGGACATTTAAGGCGAACACTTACTTGAGGATGATGCGGTGTTCTGGATCCATCTGTCTGAAAATTAACCTCCCGGGGTACTGGTTTCTTATTAAGGCCCACACTGGTTTCTTTCCTCTCTCTTGACGTACAGTCCACATCCTCTTCTTTTTCTCAGGTGGTCTGAAGTCCGAAAAGCAGAGAATTAATATTAAGGATTTGGCTTTATCTAGAGACAAGCTTTCATACACTTACATTTCCTACACAGGCAACTTTCCTAAGGATTATAGAACAAAATGAACCGGCCAAGACTTTATCTGTCCAAGCAGTGTGCCAGTGCTATCATGAGGCGAATGTTCTAGATAGGTACTGTAAGCTTACTTGACTACTATGTGTTGTGCTTGTCCGAGGACAAGCTTTCCACTTGGGTCCCGTGTTATAGTCCAATCGCGGACGTCCTCCTCTATGGCCTCTAATGGCCTCTTCTTTCCTCTTGGATTGGCTAAAAAGTAGGACATATATAACAAAATTTGATACTGTCCTCTTATCCTTGGGTTTCCATTTGCCTATTCAGTGGACACCAAGACTGGTTCCTACCTGCAGTGATGTTCTCAGCCTCCTCAGGAAAGTATGGGTTGTACCTCTCACCCATGAGTAAGAAGTGATATTAAATCGCAAGAAAAAAAATAATCGGTAAAATAGCAGGTAGGTTCCCAGAACTGTATCAGTCGCTTTCTAGCCCACTACTGGACTCGTCACATTCCATCACATTAAAAGTTCCGTTGCTATAGAGACATATTAGCAACCGCCATTATGACGTCACAGAGCCCGAGATCTGGTGATATCGTCAAGTACTGGACACCCCTTGTCCCCACATCACTATGGCGACCTTTTATGTGGTTACACTTGGGCTTTTGTCACCTTTCATGATGTTTCCCTATTCCAGACCATTTATCCCATTACACCATATATGTCTATCACTTCCCATGATTATAAAATCACACAAAACTGCATTTATTGCAAATCTGAACCACCTACAGACCATATTCACGGCTGCCTCACTCAGGTCCCCCGCCATCAACATCCGCTGCAGCCAATTTATGGCCTCAGTGGCAGTGGAGTGCCTAAGGTGTTTGGCACCCGAGGTGGGCCCTTTCTCTGCCCCCCCCTTCCCAATACTTAAAAAAATGGTGCCACCTTACAGTAGCATTGCCCTCATTGTACAACCTTCACAGTAGTTATATCCAGATATGTGTCCCCTAAAAATATCCACATTGTGCCCCCTCACCATAGTTATGCCCATATCAGCCCACTCACCAGAGGTATGCCCACACTGTGCCCCCTCACAGTATTTATACCCTCACTGTACAACCTTCACAGTAGCTATGCCCACATTGTGCCCCCCTCAAAGTACCTATCCCTTCATTGTGCCCCCTTCACAGTAGTTATGACTTCTCTGTGACCTGTTCACAGTAGCAATACCCTATCTGTGCCCCTTTCACAGTGGTAATGCACTCTGTGCCCCCTTCACAGTAGTAATGTCAACTCTATGCCCCCATAACAGTTATTCCCCCTCACAGTAGTTATGCCCTGTCTGTGCACCATTCACAGCACTTTGGGACCCCTTCACAGTAGTAATAATGCTCTCTGTCTCCACTTTATAGTAATAAAGCCCTCTGTGCTCCTTTGTAGTAGTAATGCCCAATGTGCCCTCTTTCATAGTACTAATGCCCATTGCGTACCCTTCTTAGTAGTAAGGTTCTCTGTGCCGCCTTTATAGTAGTAATGCTCTCTGTATCCCCTTTATAGTAGTAATGCCCTCTGTGCCACCTTTATAGTAGTAATGCCCTCTATGCCCTCTTTATAGTCGCAATGCCCTCTGTGCCCCCTTATAGTAGTAATGCCCTCTGTGCCCTCTTAATAGTCGTAATGCCCTCTTAATAGTAGTAATTCCCTCTGTGCCCCCTCTATAGTAGTAATGCCCTCTGTGCCCCCTATATAGTAGTAATTCCCTATGTGCCTTCTTAATAGTCGTAATGTCCTTTGTTTCCCCTTTATAGTAGTAATGCCCTCTGAGCCCATTTCATAGTAATAATGCCCTCTTTGCCAATTTATAGTTGCAATGCCCTCTGTGCCACCTTTATAGTAGTAATGCCCTCTGTGCTCCTTTGTAGTAGTAATGCCCAATGTGCCCCTTTACCTTTGGAATTTGTAAACACCCCAAGCAACTTCCCCAAAACCTCTCCTCCTACATTGAGTCCTGCACAGGTTATATGGAGACAGGACCTCCTATACATAATGATTATGGATGATAATGTTCCAGCTGGCGGTGGTTCTTTTATGGCTGATGTTAGGCGATTGAACGTATCGGCTTTTGGCATATGACCCCGTTGGTAAGTTATCTGCTTATTTCAGATTATTATCCTGTGCCCCTCCCCCATTAAAGATGAGATCACTGTCTGTGTATCTTAGCACTATATGGTATTCTTTTGGAGGCTGTATATGACGGTCTAGTCTTAGCACTCCATGGTGGTATTATACAGGCGTTTTATGGCAGTATTATTTTAACATTATATGCTGATAATTAGGGTTGAGCGAATCGAGCTTCAGAATATCGATCCGAAGTCGATTTGTTCAAAAAGTTCCAAACAGCATTTACAATGTATGGGCTCTGCGTAGACAAAGTTTGTGTCACCCGAAGTCGCACGACACTTCAATAAAAGACTTTGGTATTCCTTTCTACGTGTTTAAAAACATTTTAAATTAGGAATCCAAATTCGGATTCGATACCATGTACCAGCCAGTACCAAACCCGACTTCAGATTCCTATTTTAAAATGTCTTTAAGGACGCAGAAAGGAATACCGAATGAATTCAGCGAAGTCTCGCGAGACTTCGGCTTATACAGATTTCGTCTACGCAGAGCCAATACATTTTAATGCATTAAAAATTTCATTTTTGAATGGATTGACTTTGAGCAGTATTACCTTAGCACCATATGGATATATTCTGTAGCCTATATGTGACAGTATAACTTTAGCACTATATGGTGGTATTATTTAGCCTGTATATGACACTATTGTCTTGGAAGTATATGATGGTTATATACAGGTCAAATATGGCGGTATTACATTAGGAGTATATGGTGGTATTATACAGGCTGTGTATGGCAGTATTACATTAGCAGTATATGGTGGTTTTCTTCTTATTAGTCATTGTAGCTATCCACAATCCTGTAAACCCCATGTGACAACGCTTGAGGGGGGATCTGAACTGGCGGCCATATTGGTTGTCACCCAAGTTTTCTAAAACCAGCTTATGGATAAGTCATGGAGGCCTAGAAGTAAGTATATACTATATCAGTACATGTCACATATATTCCTGAGATCTGGGTTATAATGATGATGATATATCACAGGGTGTGCGGCCGGAAGATCTTGCAGCTTCCTGATCACTGTCACAGATTGCAGCCAATGGTGAAGACATAATTGAGATAACATAAACTCCCCCTTCCCCATATCTTACTAACAGCAGGATTTTGGGGGAATATTCCTCTAAGAAACCAATTATATAATCAGAGATACAAAATAACCTGGTCAGGAAGGGGTTAAAAACATTTCTAAAAACTGTAATTGTAGATTTTGAGGCTTCTTGGCACATAATAGTATAATAATATGTCAGATATAACACTGATAAGAAATTACGCACCCTGGTGGAGATATGAGGAGTGATAGCAGCCGGTCCCCGCAAATTATCTCCACAGCTTCATGATATCTCACATACAGGACATGCACTGCAGTGAGATTCCAGCGTCCTGTCCCTTTAAATTTCCTCTTCCAGATGTCACTGCTCAGCAGCCAACGGGATAGCTGGGTTTGAACTTGAAAGGAAACCAACGGTCAGTGGTCCTCAGACCGTTACAGGACAACGAGAGGTGAAGATGGACGCTGGTGAGATCTCGCACCCCTCATCTGACATTTCCCATGATGCTTCACATTGATCCTAAATCCTACCTGTCCCAGACACCACTAGGGGGAGCTAGCTGTATATGGAGTTATACATCTGGGTGTAGTGAGCTCCCCCTAGTGGCTGGTGCAGGATTCCCAAATTCTCTCAGTTAAGGCCCCGTGCTGCCAGTATTGTTTATTGAGGGCCCTGTGCTGGAAATTGGGAGCATTCTGTTTGCAGTATTGTAAATGAGCGCAATGTGCTGGCTCTGAAAATGGGGATATTTTTTAAAGTGTTGTTAATTGGGGTATTTTACTGTCTTTTTGGGGTTGAGTTCTGGGCAGGATGAATTTAGAAATAAACATGTCATATATCTGTATAGGGTCCAGTACAACCCAGTCTGCATTATGGGGGAGATGTATCAGAACTGGTGCAAAGGAAAACTAGCTCAGTTGCCCATAACAACCAATCAGATTCTACCTTTCATTTTCCAAATGAGTTTTGAAAAATGAAAGGAACAATCTGATTGGTTGCTATGGGTAACTGAGCCAGTTTTCCTTCATATCAGTTGAGATAAATCTCCCCTCTGCGTTATGTGCGGTATTACGTATATGGGCCCTTCTGCTATAAGGGACACTACAAATACCCAGTAAAGACGGCACTATATATATACTGCATGATCATATGTGATTATTATCCAATTATATGTAATGTGAATGTCCGACTTTTATCATCAGGACATTTTTTATGTTGATTCATTTCTTAATATATTTTGATAGTGATCAGAGCTCTGTTTTACTGATACAAAGCTCCAAATCCTCTGCACTGATATAAATGGTAACATTAGATCTGCCTGCAGACACCACTAGAGTGAGCTCAGGACTGATTACTGTCTGTACAGTATGCTCCTCTGCTCCCCCTAGTGGTGGCTGCAGGAAGCTACAATTTATCATTTTATTCCAAGGTTCTGCAGGGGATTTGGAGCTCTGTATGAGGAAAGCTGATCTCTGACTGCTATAGAGATATATGAAGAAGTATTAAATGGTTTTTCAGGACGTCCATATTACCACCCTTAGGACAGGCCATCAGTGTGTGATCACGAGCAGGGCCGGCGCCACCACCCGGCAAACCCGGGCAAATGCTGGGGCCCCCTGCTCCTGGGGGGGCCCACTGTGCCCGCTCCCTTCTGCAGCTGTGTCCTGTCTGTTTTGAATTCTAGGGCAGCTTACCCCAGCAATGCAGACAATTTTCGCCATGTGCACTGCTGGGGTAAGCGGCCCCAGAACTCAGAACAGGGTAGATGGAGTTTCGGTAGATGATTGATCCTATGCTAGAATGTAGTTGTTAGAAGGAGTTCTGTGACATCACTGGTCACATGCTCCTTCATGGTCACATGAAGGAGGAGGGGCTGTGCCTGCCTGCAAGATGCAGAGTGAGGGAGGATGTGCTGCTGGAGAACCAGAACTTGTGAGGGGAAGCATATGGAGCTCAGATATGAGGGGGCAGGTGGAGCACTCAGGGGCAGTGGGGTTCAAGTGGAATCTGGTGCAATTAAGGGGGTTTATCATACAGATCCAGGTGTGTCTGTCTGTCCCTGTGTGTGTGCCCCTTTCTGTGTCTATGGCCTCATGCACACCGGCCGTGTGCATCACGGATGCGGACCCATTCACTTGAATGGGTCTGCAATCGCTCAATGGGAAGCACTACGGAGTGCTTCTGTGGTGTTTCCGTCCGTGCCTCTGCAACGCAAAAAAATAGAACATGTTCTTATTTTTTTGTGCGGTGCGGCCGG
This sequence comes from Bufo bufo, assembly GCF_905171765.1. NCBI lineage: Eukaryota > Metazoa > Chordata > Amphibia > Anura > Bufonidae > Bufo > Bufo bufo. Next base: position 267,861,906 of record NC_053392.1, on the reverse strand, counting down.
ATCATGGACCCATTCAGGTTGAATGGGTCTCAATCTGTCCCGGCCGCCGCACGGACGTTGCCAGTGCATTGGGGACCACAAATTGTGGTCCCCAATGCACGGAACGGACGCATAACGGCAGTGTGCATGAGGCCTGAGGCATTGCTTAGACTCCATCCCACAGTCTAGCCAGTGCCTAATGGGTTACGGTTTAGACCACCTTGTGGTACATGTTGATAATTCCCTTTTAAACCCCAGTCCATGTTCCCTCAGTACTGGGAATCAGTGGGGGTCATATTAGAAGGTAACAAAAGGTTGGAGCATAACTAAAGGTGGAATTCCCTTTTAGATAGAAGTTGGTTGATGATTACACAGGTGTCTGTCCCTGTGTGTGTGTGTGCGTGTCTGTCCCTGGGTGTGTGTGTGCATTTCTGTCCCTGTGTGTGTGTGTGCGTTTCTGTCCCTGTGTGTGTGTGCGTGTCTGTCCCTGGGTGTGTGTGTGCATTTCTGTCCCTGTGTGTGTGTGTGTGCGTTTCTGTCCCTGTGTGTGTGCGTTTCTGTCCCTGTGTGTGTGCGTTTCTGTCCCTGTGTGTGTGCGTTTCTGTCCCTGTGTGTGTGCGTTTCTGTCCCTGTGTGTGTGCGTTTCTGTCCCTGTGTGCGTTTCTGTCCCTGTGTGTGTGCGTTTCTGTCCCTGTGTGTGTGCGTTTCTGTCCCTGTGTGTGTGCGCTTCTGTCCCTGTGTGCGTTTCTGTCCCTGTGTGTGTGCGTTTCTGTCCCTGCGTGTGTGTGCGTTTCTGTCCCTGTGTGTGTGCATTTCTGTCCCTGTGTGTGTGCGTTTCTGTCCCTGTGTGTGTGCGCTTCTGTCCCTGTGTGCGTTTCTGTCCCTGTGTGTGTGCGTTTCTGTCCCTGCGTGTGTGTGCGTTTCTGTCCCTGTGTGTGTGCATTTCTGTCCCTGTGTGTGTGCGTTTCTGTCCCTGTGTGTGTCTGTCCGTGTGTGTGTCTGTCCCTGTGTGTGTGTGTGTCACCATCACCATGCCCACAGTGTTCCCTTTGTCTTGACACAGCTGCATCAGGACATTCTGTGCGGGGCAAGATGAAGATGGAAGAGGAGGCAGCACCGCCAGCATAGAGTCCGTGGTAGAGGCACAGGGAGGCACGCTAAGGACGCAGGTAACACTACTACATGATCTACACTAGAGTTATTTGTGGTTTACATAGGACTACAGGTAACACTATCTCATTATCAGCACTAGTGTTATCTGTGGTTTTACATAGGACTGCAGGTTAACACTACTACATTTTCTGTACTCAGATAGCCATGACTGTGTTATCTATGCTGTTACATAGGACTGCAGGTGATATCTACTGTATTATCTGTACTCAGAGAGTTACCACTGTGTAAGGGGGCCCACTGAGACTTTATCGCCCAAGGGCCCACATGATCCTGGAGCCGGCCCTGATCACGAGGGTCCTATGCAGCCAGCCAGTAGCGCAGGGGCAACACGTGAGGTGCACGGTGGACCGATGAGGGGCCAAAATATAACACACAGTTTATCAGTTTACTCACGGTTAGCAGAAAGCCTCCCTGGGCTGGCAGCACAGTGTTGAGGTGGACAGCACGAAATCCTCCGGGGCACGCTCTGTGGTAGGGAAGCATCAGCCCAGTGCTTTAAGTGGGCCAAAAGAGGTGCCGGTACTCTATTAGGCGCCGGTGCTCCCCCCCCCTGCACATCAGACCCCCCCATCACACACATATATATTAGTTCCTCTATGTACCAGTACAGTACCCCCCCCACCACCGCACATTCGTTCCTCTCTGTACCAGTACCCCCCTGCACATCAGACCCCCCCCCCACTCATCACACACACACACATTAATTCCTCTCTGTACCAGTACCCCCCTGCCAGGGGGGTACTGGTACAGAGAGGAATTAATGTGTGTGTGTGTGTGATGAGGGGGGGGTCTGATGTGCAGGGGGGTACTGGTTCAGAGAGGAACGAATGTGCGGTGGTGGGGGGGGGGGGGGTACTGGTACATAGAGGAACTAATATATATGTGTGTGTGATGGGGGGTCTGATGTGCAGAGGGGTACTGGTACAGAGAGGCACTAATGTGTGGTGGTGGTGGTGGTGGGGGGGTACTGGTAAAGAGAGGAACTAATGTGTGTGATGAGGGGGGGGGGTCTGATGTGCAGGGGGGTACTGGTACAGAGAGGAACGAATGTGCGGTGGTGGGGGGGGGGGTCCTGGTACATAGAGGAACTAATATATATGTGTGTGATGGGGGGTCTGATGTGCAGAGGGGTACTGGTACAGAGAGGCACTAATGTGTGGTGGTGGTGGGGGGGGGGGTACTGGTAAAGAGAGGAACTAATGTGTGTGATGAGGGGGGGGGGTCTGATGTGCAGGGGGGTACTGGTACAGAGAGGAACGAATGTGCGGTGGTGGGGGGGGGGGGGTCCTGGTACATAGAGGAACTAATATATATGTGTGTGATGGGGGGGTCTGATGTGCAGGGGCCCCCTACACATCAGACCCACCCATCAGACACATATATATTAGTTCCTCTATGTACCAGTACCCCCCCCCCCCCACCACCACCGCACATTCGTTCCTCTCTGTACCAGTACCCCCCTGCACATCAGACCCCCCCCCCCCCCCCCCCTCCCACACATTAATTCCTCTCTGTACCAGTACCCCCCTGCCAGGGGGGGGGGGGGGGGGTACTGGTACAGAGAGGAACTAATGTGTGTGGGGGGAGGGGGGGTGCCTGTCACTCACCAGTACTCTTCAGAAGTTGGATTCCAAAGCAAAGTCGATGTTCTTTGCTGCACCGTCCGACTCCTGACTCCAAGGAGGACCAGTCACTGGTCGCCGCACTGATCGCTCCTCAGTCACAGGCGCGCGGGAAGGAGTTGACGTCACCTAACGTGAGGTCAACTCCCTGCCTGCGCCAGCCTGAGCCGTACTCTGCAACGACCCGCCCCCCTCCACTAGCTGCCCAGCCAACGACATTAGGGAGGAGATACTGCCAGCTCTCCGCTGCGCTCCGGTACCGGAAACCCACGTACTGGGCGCACGGAGAGGTGCTGGTACTCTCCAGGGCAATTTTTGGAAGTGGCGGTACTGAGTACCGCCGCGTTCCGGCCCACTTCAAGCACTGAATCAGCCAAGATGGTGGTTGAGGTGCCCTTGATGTTAGGGGTGCTTAGGGTGCTTGTTGCGGCTGAGTCCCTTGGTGGTTTTTGTCGTGACGCCAGTACCGTTAATGGTGGTACAACCAATAGTGGTAATAATGAGGTAGACAGTGGTGAAATGCAACTCACAACTTTTACTTTTGATGTCTTTGGGTGCAGCAGTACAAAAGTGCAGTTTCTTGATGGTACAGAGTTGATTCTGCAAATCCACTGTTTCTAGACTTTTCAGGTTTTTAGTTTTGAGCAGTGGGTTAGGTGTACCTGGTTCCTATTGATGTGCTGGATCCTATTCCTTGTCTTTCCCTACAAGCTGTATATTTAGACAGAAAAACTCAACTGTCTCTCAGAAGTATGGTGTGGCTGCCAGAAGCTATAAAACCTCCACCATGCAAAGGTGTCTGTGGCCCTCAATAATGGCTCTTATCACCGATGATTCCTTAGGAAAGCTTGTTTCTTTACCAGGGAGGCAAACTCTTCTCCTACTGGTCAGGGATGCAAGTCTATAGTCCGGCCACAGAAGGAAAACGCTCTTCTGCGCCTAACATCTGAGTATCACCTACTAGCGAAGTTGGCTCCACTCACTAATCTGTGTCATGAAGTCTTCACTCTGCATTTTCTCCCACTAATCTGATCTGAACTCCTCAGACCTGCTCTCTTCTCTGACTACATTTTCGCATCTGACTAATCTCAACTCCCTCCTGGTCTCAACTGACTAACTAGGCCTGACCTAGGTATGTATATAAGACCTGAACTTTATCCCCATCTAGTGGCGGGATGTATAAATTACACCTAATCTGCCTGTTAACAGGGATTTTGCAGATACATAATACAAAATCATACATTACGATCTAATACTGTAGACAGGGTCAAAAGCGCTTTCAAGCAGTGCCCACACACATGTAGTGGGACGCTGCATACCCCCATGGTAAAATGTAAGTCGCCCTTGACGTTGGTATTGTCTGAAGATGTGGATCTCTAAACCGTGTCCTGAAATACACCAAATACACACCTCCAAATATGCATATGTGAATATAGACATTGCAATGTATTATCATGACTCTTCAATAACCTCCTATGAATAACGGGTTATGCACAAAAATACATTCTAGGCAAATGTATAAAATATATCACATACATTTTTCTCTTTATGGTAGATGTGTTACGGCCAAAAATGGTTATTAGAGAATGATCTCACATAAGGGCAGTAAAGTCCATGATATGGTTCAGAAGATAAAGTCCATACCTAAAATGGGGTATAAAACATGCATAAAAACATTTTAAAGTGCAAAAATTTGGTTGTAGAACGGATAAGCACAGAAAAGTCTTTCTGGGTATTTTACTTTAAACGTTGCGTTAACAATGTCCCTTGATAACCTGAAAATGGGCTAAAAAGGGGGTTAAACATGGTAAAACACACAATTATAGTGCAACACTTTCTGGATTAGGTGGAGTCCTGGACGGAGTCCTTGCAAAAAGAACTGAGAGAGGGGTTCAAAAATAAAACAAGAAGAGAAGTCCTCTCAAACAATGGCAGCTCCTGCTCCATATTATGAATATTGAACGGCCTACTTAGTTGTAGGGATCCGAACAGGAAGACACGTCTGTCGGAATAGGGCTCCCAGAATCCCAGGAATCAGGGGATGATCCTTCTGGTCGTCCCTCCATCACTCTCTGCTTAGGGGTAGATGGCAGACCAAGTTCCTGCTTTACCTTTTCAAAGATAGGGGGCAGTTCTCTTTTCTCTTTACAAGCCAGCCCAACAGTAGGGTCACTCCTGGTCACAGGATTTGATTTCTCAGTTGATTTCTGTGTTGAAGAACTAGCAGGCTCGTCTCCATAGTGGGGAGTAGCAAACCCCTGACATTGCTGTATAGCCAGTTGTTGCAATAGCATAGCACAGTCCTCTGTAGCTGCAGTGAGGTTTTGAGGCTCGGGCCTCCTCCTTCTAACCCTTTCCCTTTGGGGTTTAGGTTTGGTGTCAGGATCTCTGGTGACAATGGCGGGTTGCCAAAGGATGTTAGTTCCTGCAAAACCAGTGGCGTATTGGTTCTGTGTAGTACTGGGTGGTATATACTTGGCATCAGGCCGCACGGAGGCGGTAGGAAGTCTCTTTTCTGACTCTTCCTCAGACTCAGAGTCTTGAGTAGGCTCCTGGGGCTCTGTAGGTTGTCCTGGCCTGCGGACTGCAGTGGCATAGGGCCCACGTGTACCCTCTGCAGGGGTGAACTCGACCACCTCTCCAATATATAAGCTATGTAGCCAAGGGGTAAGTTCTTTCCTTTTTACGGACTTGCTATTCACATAGTACTCATGATCTGTTGACAAATCGCGGATGAATCCAAATCCCTGCTGCTTGCAAAAATCCAGTACTCAGCCCAGTTTGCGTACTGGGACCGGGAAATCCTTTACCGGTGCCTCCAACAGTTTGCAGGTTAGTTCCTCATTATAATGCTTACAGGCATGATTGCGCGGCAGTCGGGCAGACTTTATTTCTGCAGACAATTTTGCCCAAAGTGCAGTATGTTCCATAGTGGGCCACGCTATGGTGGGAACATCCTCAGACTGACCGGACCTTTCGGTTATTTTCAGAGACTGGGGTCACGGCGTCGCGGGTGCATTCTGACCTGCACTATCCTCTGCAGACTCAGGGCACACGAACCTGCACACGAACCTGCAGCTCCGGAGTCATATCTGTGGGGGTCCAAGTCGGGGCGGCGACCGGTTTCCGTCCGGATTCATTTTCAGGTGCAGAGCGCTCTTGTCTCTCGGCCATGCTTCTCCGGCACTTTATCTCTCTCTCTCTGCAGCATTTGGCGCTTCTGCTTCTAACGTGCGCACGCACGTCACGCTTTCTCGCCCAGTTTCCTTGGGGGACACAGAAGACCTTGGGTATAGCTCATCTCCCTAGGAGGCGTGACACTAAGTGAAGACTGTTAAGCCCCTCCTCCACAGCTATACCCTCAGCCTGGAGAGAGAGACTGCCAGTGTCCAAGGAGGCAAGACACTCCCTGCTCTGCAGGGCTGGTTTCTCCTTGTTTAAATTTTAGATTTTTACTTTTTTCTTTTCTTTTTGTTCCAGATCATCAGGGACAACAGAGACGCACTAGACCTCTCTGCTTCTCCCGGGGTTGAGCTGCGCCAGTGCCGGTCACCCGCACTGCTGCCTCCCCCACAGAAGGCAAGGTGGATCAGGGCAGCCTCGCTCCCCTACATCCCGCCAGCGCAAGGGTCGCCCGCACGCCAAGTCCCTCTTTCAGCGTCCTGCCACTACGGTGCCAGTAGCTGAAGGGGCGACCCTGCTGGAACGGACCGAGGGTGAAGACGGCTGTGGTAAGAGAGGCTTCTCCAGCCCTACGTCCCCCACCCCCCCGGTCTCCTGCGTGCCTGACCCTATACTGGGCCTATGGACCCTTCTGTCCCTGCTAGACCTAGGCTGGCCCCTGGGCTGCCGCAGGGCGACATTCTGCTCCCTCTCTCCTGGCCTCCATAGGTCATTGGCACCCTTCTCCCTACAAGAAGAATGCCTGGGGAGCTGCAGAGGTCTGCAACTAGCTGCCCCTGACGGAGGGGTTATGCAGGCGTCCCACCCTCACAGGCACCCGGTCTCAGTGTCCCCCTCCCTCTTACCGGCTACTGCTTCAGGGCCAGAGCCTTGCTGCCCCTGACCCTCCTCTGCCCTCACGGGCACCGGCCCAAGGGCAAGGTGGTTGTGGCTGTCGGCCACATGGGGCGCTGTTATAAGGCAGGGCCCGCTCCACGGGTAAAATGGCTGCCGAGCGCAGGGTCCTCGCTTCCGGGCAGCGTGGTGGGCACCCGCGGCCTGCAATATGAGCTCTATGCTCCAAAAGCCCCAGGCCGACCGTCGGAACATTCCGGTCGGCCGGGCACCGCAGACTTTGCGGCCGCGATCCCGGCGCTCTATCCGGGTCCCCGGCTCTTCCGGCCCGTGGGGTGGGCACCCGCGGCCGGCATGTGCATGCGCCGCTTCGTTCCCCGGCCGGTACTTGAATACTGTGCGGCCCCGGTCAGCCGGGCGCCGCTAAAGATTTAGGCCCCGGCTTCACGGCCTACAGTTACTAGGCCGCAAAATTCCGGCCTCTGTTGGAGGGGGCTGGAACTTCTCCAGGCGGGAATTCTTCCCGCCGGGAGGTTCCCCCGCCCCCAGGGGATCGCAGCGCCGCCCTCCAGGCCGGATCCCTGTTAACCCTTTGGGTACAGGCCGGCTTCAGATGGGCCTGTATGGGTGCCCCCAGGGGATCGCAGCGCCGCGGTACAGGCCGGCTTCAGATGGGTCTGTATGGCTGCCCCCAGAGGATCGCAGCGCCGCCCTCCAGGCCGGATCCCTGTTTAACCCTTTGAGTACAGGCCGGTTTCAGATGGGCCTGTATGGCTGCCAACTAAGTTCCCCCCCCCCCCCCCCCCCCCCCGCCGTGCCCCTGTAGGTGGCTCCCCTTTCTGCCTCAGTGAGGCTGTTATATATATATTTAAAAAAAAAAACATATATTTTATTTTATATATACTGTATATATATATATATATATATAACTTGTGGGCTGCGCAGGACGCTGCAGCCTCATGTCAGTACATGCCCCCCTTCCTTAGGCGGCATGTCGCGCTCCCCGGCTGCGGCGCGGCCAGGGTCATTTTACCCTCCTAGCCCTCTCTCACGATACGGCGCTGGTCAAGTGCATGCGGCCCTTTCTGTAGGCAGCATTCGTCACCCTCTCCAGTTATGGCATAGGCGGAACGCTACACTCTCACTAGATTCGTTGCGATCTGTGCATGACCCCCTTTCTTAGGCGGAATACTGCACTCTCACCAGATACGGTGCTGGCCATGTGCACGATCCCCTTCCATTTGTGGAACGCTGCACTCTCACTGGATTTGTTGCCGATCATGTGCGTGACCCCCTTCCATAGGCGGAACGCTGCACTCTCTGGATCGCTGACGCCCATAGGCATGACTCCCTTCCGTGGACGGCATTCGGCACTCTCACTGGATTCACTGCCAGCCATGTGCATGACCACTTTCCATAGGTGGTATGATGCACTCTCATTGTATTCGCTGCCGGCCTTGGGCATGCCTCCTTCCCTGTGGCGGCATACATACACTCCCTCGGTCGGTGATGTTCTCTCGCCGGTACGTTGTTGGCCATGTGCATGAACCCCATACATGGCGGGGTGCTTGCACTCTCACTGGATCCGCTGCCGGCCATATGCATGACCCCTCTTCCGTGGGCGGTGTACGCACTCTCACTGGATTCGCTGCCGGCCATGGGCATGCCTCCTTCAGGTGACATACACACATTCTCACCGACTGATCGCACTCTCCCTGGATGCGATGCTGGCATTGGATACCGTGCTGGCCTTGTGCGTGACCACCCCTCATTCCATGGGCGGAATTTTGCACGCTCACGAGATTCAAGGCTGTCCTTGTATGTGCCGTATTGGACTTGCACATGTTCCCCTTCATTGGGAGTAGTTACACTCTCACGAAGTTTCGGTGTTGGGTGAATTGTTGCACACTCACTTAATGCTAGGATAGCCCTGTGCATGTCCCCCTTTCACTAGGTGGACCTCCTGCATTCCTGCTGGATACTGTGTGGCTATGTGCATGGCGCCCTTCGGGGCGAAGTATGGTATGCCCTACTTCTCTGACGTAGGTACGGCCTTGGGCATTCCCCCCTTTTTTGGGGCGGGCTTTTGCACCCTTGCTGACTGCAATTTGCCAGGTACATTTCCCCCCTTTCGGGGCGGTCAGTTTTGCGTTCCATTGCATACCATACTAGTCTTGTGCATAACTCCTTTTCAGTTTGCACTTTGCACTTCCGTAGATACTGTGGCACTCTGGCTGGCCTTCTTCGCTGAGTGATATTTTTGCAGTGAGCGGACGTTCATGTGCGTTGTTTGGGCCGTGTATACCTTCTCATCCTATAGGTGGGTTGGCCTTCTCACTGCTTACGGGGCTACTCGTACGTATGCCTCCTTTCCTCCTGCGACATATTTTTTTTCCTCTTGGGAGACGGTGTTTGCAGCAAGCCTTGCACTATTCTCTAAAGAGATCATTCTGTCCACCTGTGTAAGCCTAAGGTGTCGTCCAACAAACAATAAATGAATGCCTTATATATAAGTAGACGGCCTCTACCTGCTCGCTACTGCTCCGAGCTGGGCGGTGCTCATTCATTTCGTTGGCCCTTCCGCCGGGGAGTGTTCGTGGTTCCTAGACACGTACCCATTCGTCCTCCCGCAGCATTGTTTCCCTGCGCTAGTGGTCACATGGTCGAGAGTGCTGTCTGCAGCGCCTTTCGCATTCTATGTTGGCTCTGGCGGGACTACGGTCCCCTCGCCTGCTACTATTTCCTCCTACCGGGTTCGGGCCGCTCTTCTTGGGAAGGTCACCCAACTTCTCTTGGGTGCTCGCTTACCCAGGTCCGGAGGACCTCCACCTTGAGTTCTTCAGGGTATTCGCCTTCTGCGAGGCGGTGAACCGGGCGTCTCAGTGTAGCGGGGTTCTGCTTTTGAGCTGTCCTATGGCTTCTCTGTTGCCCACTCCTCCTTTCTTTGGAGGGTGTTATCCCGGCCTCTGTCTCGACTGCCTTTTCTCGCCGGTTCTGTTTGGCTCCCATTCGGTACGGATCTCTCCGATGTGGCTTCTGTTCCGGCCACGCTTCAGAGGATGTTCCTTCTCTGCCCTCCCCTCTGGGAAGAGCATGGTTGTTCATGTGGATGGTTCTGGTGTTCCTTTTGGCCTCGTACTGTCCCCCTTGTCCACACTGACTGTACTAGCTGTGTGCCTATCTAACTGGTCTACCGCGTTCTGTCCTCCCGCTGGGTGCAGATTGCGTATTTTTCCATTCTAGGCAATGTTTCTGCTATGGATTTACATTCTCGGTAACTTGGGAGGACTACCATTTAGTCCGTCTTCCTGTGGTGGCTACATCGGCTTGGGCTTTAGCTTGTCTTGTCCTGGCATCGGGCGGTTGCTGGGCGGACCCTTCGGTTCCTGTCCGTCTGCTCCCCCACTCCGGGTGGATACGGGACAACTTTGCTCGGGGCCGACGGGACCAGTTCTACCGACCGTTGTGCCCGTGTTACTGGGTTTTTCGCCCGCTTGCCCAGGCGACTCTAGTGGGCTCGCTAGTGTTCGCCTCTAGCCGAGTTTTCGTCCAGGATCTGTAGGACTTAGGGCTTTACCTGGGGTTCTGTGGGAAGCTGGGCGTTCCCCCACTCTGCCTTTCTCTCTCCATGGTTCTGTCTTTCTCCAGTCCGGCCTGGACCTGGGGCTGGGACTCTGTTGCTTGAGGTATCAAGTGTCGTTCCTGTCCTTCCTCTTTCAGCGTTCCCCGACCCTCTGGGCCTGTCAGGAATTTCTTCCATGGAGCGGCTCTTGGGTTCCTTTGTACTGCCCTCCGTTACCGTCCTGGGAACTACATACTGGGCTCTTGGCGCTCCAATTTTTCCTTGGAGCCGATACAGAAGTCCTCTCTACTCCTTCTGTCCTGTACGGTTGGGTTTCTGTAGCCATCGTGTCTCTGACGGGTGCCTGAGTGGCGGCCCTTCTTGTTCCGAGCCTTCTGTCTTCCCCCAGGACAGGGCTGTTCTCCATTCCGTCTCTTCCTTCCTTCTGAAGGTGGTGTTTGTCCTTCATTTCATTGAGGCAGTCGTCCTCCCCTTCCCACCCCCGGGAACGGACACTTCACCGTTTTGGACGTTGTTTGGGCCTTGCAGTTTTTACTTGGAGATCTCCGACTCTTGTCGACGTTCGGTCTCTTGTGTTTCCAGGAGGTCCGCGCAAAGGGTTGACGGCCTCCAGGGTGGCTTTCCTCCGCTTTCTCAGAGTGGCTCTTGCTGTGGTTGCCGCACCAAGGGCAGAGTTCTGCTTTTGGTGTCACCATTCATTTTGCCAGAGCTGTCGGTTTTTCCTGGGCCGGAGGCATTAGGCTTCGGCCATGCATTTGTGCAAGGCGGTCACTGGTCTTCCTTGCACACCTTACCGAGTTCTACAGGGTGCATACTCTGTCTTCGGCGTATGCTGCCTTGGGCCGCCTGGTCTGCAGGCGGCGGGTTTTTTGATGCCTTCGGGTGCTTCGCCTTGGTGCTGTGGTCCCTCCCCCTTTGGACTGCTTTTGAACGTCCCAAGGTCTTCTGTGTCCCCCAACAAACTGGGCGAGAAAACGAGATTTTTGTATAACTTACCAGTAAAATCTCTTTCTCGCTCTTTCCTTGGGGGACACAGCACCCACCCATTCTTTGTTCTTCTCTGACTGTTTCCGAGTTTGTTTTACCCTTTGGGTAGTGGGCTTGTTGGTTCCACTTTTTGGACTTTGCCTTTTCTCACTACTTGGACACGCAACTGGCAGTCTCTCTCTCCAGGCTGAGGGTATAGCTGTGGAGGAGGGGCTTAACAGTCTTCACTTAGTGTCACGCCTCCTAGGGAGATGAGCTATACCCAAGGTCTTCTGTGTCCCCCAAGGAAAGAGCGAGAAAGAGATTTTACTGGTAAGTTATACAAAAATCTCGTTTTTCCAAAGTTCTAGGCCCGCCTCCCAGGTCTGTTTGAATGACAGGAGCGGCGCAACCACTATCCACCACACGGGGGGCCTTCTCAGCGAGTCGGACTTTCGGCACGATACTGGTCAGTACTTCAATTGGGTTTGGTTGTTTGGTGACTGGAGCAATCTTTTGGGTATAAAAATGTTCATAGGCATCAGCGCCTTTATCCCAACATTTAACAGGTAGGCACATTGATATGCCACACATAGTTCCTCCCATTTTGTTTCGATGGTAGGACTCTTCCTAGGGCACAGAAGGTGGTGCTGCGTTGTATACAGGGCTGGCCTCTCAGAACCCACACAGTACAGGTAGGATGGGCTTTGACCAGACAGTTTTGCATAAAGGGGCACAATATTTTCCCGCACTTCAGGGGGTGTCGCCAACTTGTACACAGTGATGACGAAGTATTTATTTTCAAACAAGAGCTCCGGCGGCCATATTAATTGCATAGAAACCATCTATTCACTGACAGCAAGCAGTTATAGTGACACACAAATGTTGGATTTTCTCACTTTCAACACTGCTATTTTGATGCTGGGGACTAGTATAGCACCTCTATATACTTTTCAAGCAGTTTAAACGGTTCTGTAGCCCAAAACAGCGCACAATAAGCAAAAGTCTCTCAATCAAATCAGGGGGCTTATTCACATGCGACAGTCTCTCAAATATGGCGCAAGGGTTAATATCCTGTTCGTGACGGCAATAAAAGTTATGCAGCCAGCCAGTAGCGCAGGGGCAACACGTGAGGTGCACGGTGGACCGATGAGGGGCCAAATAGTATAACACACAGTTTATCAGTTTACTCACGGTTAGCAGAAAGCCTCCCTGGGCTGGCAGCAGAGTGTTGAGGTGGACAGCACGAAATCCTCCGGGGCACGCTCTGTGGTAGGAAGCATCAGCCAAGATGGTGGTTGAGGTGCCCTTGATGTTAGGGGTGCTTAGGGTGCTTGTTGCGGCTGAGTCCCTTGGTGGTTTTTGTCGTGACGCCAGTACCGTTAATGGTGGTACAACCAATAGTGGTAATAATGAGGTAGACAGTGGTGAAATGCAACTCACAGCTTTTACTTTAGATGTCTTTGGTTGCAGCAGTACAAAAGTGCAGTTTCTTGATGGTACAGAGTTGATTCTGCAAATCCACTGTTTCTAGGCTTTTCAGGTTTTTAGTTTTGAGCAGTGGGTTAGGTGTACCTGGTTCCTATTGATGTGCTGGATCCTATTCCTTGTCTTTCCCTACAAGCTGTATATTTAGACAGGAAAACTCAACTGTCTCTCAGAAGTATGGTGTGGCTTCCAGAAGCAATAAATCCTCCACCATGCAAAGGTGTCTGTGGCCCTCAATAATGGCTCTTATCACCGATGATTCCTTAGGAAAGCTTGTTTCTTTACCAGGGAGGCAAACTCTCACCTACTGGTCAGGGATGCAAGTCTATAGTCCGGCCACAGAAGGAAAACACTCTTCTGCGCCTCACATCTGAGTATCACCTCCTAGCGAAGTTGGCTCCACTCATTAATCTGTGTCATGAAGTCTTCATGTAAGAAAAAGGGGCAGTAACGTATTAAAATCTATCTTTTTATTAGGACGATTAAGAACTAAGATGGTGAGCCCCTACTAGACAAACCACATAACAATGACGAACAATAGTAAGATCACTTTAGGTCAGGTCCATTTAGGCCCATGGATAGGAGCCAAAGTGGAGGTGACCAAGATACATATACACTATTGAGAGGCCCTGGGTGGTGTACCCAAGGTCTACTGGTATGCCAATAGGCAGAAAATACAGGGTGGGTCTTACCGGTAAGGGATGCCCGGGTCGTGTGGTCCACTGTTCAAAACAGGTGTCTTTGAACCTGGTTGCGACCGTCAGTCGGTTAGGTCTTGATGGCTGAGGGCAACAGGGAAAAATCTAACCCTGTTATTGCCCTACTTGGCCTGTTGTACCCTAACCACCTAACACGAGGTACTGGCCCCGCAAGGGGTGGCCCCGTCCGGAACCTGACCCTGAAACATGCACCCTAGATGGCCCTGTGAAAAGAGGGAAAAGGCCAAAGAGGGGCTATGACTATCAGGATGGTACGGTGTGTAAAGGGAAAGAAAAAGTCCTTGAGGACAATTGTGAGGATATATTCATAGTCCCAAGGACAGATGTGGGGATATATTCATGGTCCCTGAAGTCTTCACTCTACATTCTCTCCCACTAATCTGATCTGAACTCCTCAGACCTGGTCTCATCTCTGACTACATTTTCTCATCTGACTAATTTCAACTCCCTCCTGTCCTCAACTGACTAACTAGGCCTGACCTAGGTATGTATATAAGACCTGAACTTTATCCCCATCTAGTGGCGGGATGTATAAATTACACCAAATCTGCCTGTTAACAGGGATTTTGCAGATACATATGCAGTACGCAGACCTGCAGGGTATAGCGATGTGAGGTCACGGTTACTGAGGCAAATGAGGGTTGCTATGGGTTACTCACAGTTTGTAGGATGACCCTGGGCAGCGTACAGCAGTGATGGAGAGGCTGGCACAGAAGTCCTCTGGGGCACTCTCTGTATATGGGGACCAGGCCTGATGATGGGTGAGGTGCCCTGGATGTTGCAGATGTTTAATGTGCCTAGGGCAAGGTCCCTTTAAGGTTTGTGACGCCAGTGCCTGTAACGGTGGCACAGCGATTTATAGTTGTAATAAGTGAGGAACACAGTTGTTGTGGTGAACCAAACTTTTCTTTACTTGAAAACAGTTAACTTTGTACAGACTTTTGTAAGTTCAGTTCCTCATAGCAGAATCACATAAATAGCTGGCTTTTTACAATAATGGCAGGCAACAATGTTCTTTGCAAGATACTCAGAGGGTAAAACACAATCACAGACCAGGCTGTACACTGTTCCTCAGAACTCCTGGCTGTCTTTATCCCAAGGCCCGGATGCCCTAATGCTGGCTGTAATCCTTGGTAGAAATCCTCCTCTCATGTATATATATATATCCTTGCTTTAAAGTATAAATCCTTCTGCCCTTCAGCTTACTTGACTCAGCTGGAACACTGGCTCTGCTCTGCTCTGGTTAGGGAACTGCAGGTTTCTCCCAGGAGGAAAACTCTTCTCTTGGGGTTAATCTTCTGAGGTAACTCTGGCTCAAGAACTTCAGGCAGGCTAGACTGCACTTACTAGCCTTTTGGTGGCAACTAGAAGCCTGGGCTGTCTAGCTGCATGTCAGGAGGAGGCCCTCAGCTTGTCTCTATCTGGTGCCCTCTCACTTCTGTCTCTCCACAGACTCCTGACTACAGACTAACCCCTCCCTGTCTGGGTCTAAATATATATATACTAAGTGTTCTCTAGCTCCCTCTAGTGTCTAGGATGTTAAATTACACCACAATAGGCCTGCTGCACATATCACAGGAAAAATACACATTAAATAAATACACATTAAAATGCATTAAAATGTACTGTGAAATACACTGCCACTGTCCCACAGGAGGTGGAGAACAACGTGGCCCAATTGACCCTTGTGTAGTGCCCACATTTACCTAGTGGGACACTACACATACATACAAAATTATACATTACGACCTAATACTGTAGACAGGGTCAAAAGTGCTTTTAAGCAGTGCCCACACACACGTAGTGGGACGCTGCACCTACACCTGGGAGGACATTCACTGCCTTTATCAGATCTGTAACTAAGTCTCTTTTATGGGTTAACAGATCGCGCTGATGATGCTTTCTCCAATTCTTGACGAGTACAGGATTAGAGCAGGCCGCACTTCTCTGGAGGTAAGTAGCTTCATTGTAATCTGACCCCTTCTCCTATCATCCATGAGGAGTGGTAAGTGGTCACTTACTGTATTCTCTTGTCTTTAGGACATCTACTGCCTCCAGCAGTGCATCTATGGCCTGGGACCCTTCTCAAGTGAGTAATTTTTAGTCTCGACTATGAAAACTTGATCTAAGCTCGAGGTTTAGACTGATCTAAAGTAAACTCATGATCTAGTTGTGTTCTCCCTGCAGCTTATCCCCGCACCGTGGAGGAGAGAGACTAACAATGTCTCATCTACTCCATGAGATTCCTCCCGTCTCCAATCTTCAAGATGGAGGTGAGTGATCCTACTGCCTGTCATATTGTCCTCCAAATTCCTCCATGTTCTGTCTATAGATGTGAAGGTTTAATAGGAACGTCTCATAGAAGAGTGACTGAATCTGTTCTCAGCGCCTCATGCCGACCAACCCAGAAGCTCAGAAGAAAAACCTGTCTTTCCCACTGGAGGAAGAAGATCCAGAGCCGGCATTGATGATGCCAAGCCACCTGTGTGAAGATCTGAAGGTGAAGAAGGCCAAGAGAGAGCAAGAAGAGGCAGAGATATCCAAGGAGCTTCAGGATGAGACTACTGAGAAGAAATCCGCCAAGCAGCAGAAAAAAGAACAGAAGATGGTGAAACTGGATGTGAAGAGCAATCACCTGAGAAGAGTTCAGCATCAGCCTGGAAGAAGACAGAAGATCTGCCAGCCAACCACCTTCCAGTATGTGACCACCAACCGGAGAGGAAAGAAGAGCATCCTCTGGACCATACTCTTCAAACCATTCTGCCGGTAAAGGATGGTAAGGAGCTGTAAGACCACCAGTAGCAACCAAATCTAAAAAATAATAATACACTGCTCAAAAAAATAAAGGGAACACTTAAACAACACAATGTAACTCCAAGTCAATCACACTTCTGTGAAATCAAACTGTCCACTTAGGAAGCAACACTGAGTGACAATCAATTTCACATGCTGTTGTGCAAATGGGATAGACAACAGGTGGAAATTATAGGCAATTAGCAAGACAACCCCAAAAAAGGAGTGGTTCTGCAGGTGGTGACCACAGACCACTTCTCAGTTCCTATGCTTCCTGGCTGATGTTTTGGTCACTTTTGAATGCTGGCGGTGCTTTCACTCTAGTGGTAGCATGAGACGGAGTCTACAACAAGGGGCTTACAGCCCAACACCGTGCAGGACGTTTGGCATTTGCCAGAGAACATCAAGATTGGCAAATTCGCCACTGGCGTCCTGTGCTCTTCACAGATGAAAGCAGGTTCACACTGAGCACATGTGACAGACGTGACAGAGTCTGGAGACGCCGTGGAGAACGTTCTGCTACCTGCAACATCCTCCAGCATGACCGGTTTGGCATTGGGTCAGTAATGGTGTAGGGTGGCATTTCCTTGGAGGGCCGCACAGCCCTCCATGTGCTCGCCAGAGGTAGCCTGACTGCCATTAGGTACCGAGATGAGATTCTCAGACCCCTTGTGAGACCATATGCTGGTGCGGTTGGCCCTGGGTTCCTCCTAATGCAAGACAATGCTAGACCTCATGTGGCTGGAGTGTGTCAGCAGTTCCTGCAAGACGAAGGCATTGATGTTATGGACTGGTCCGCCCGTTCCCCAGATCCTGAATCCAAATGAGCACATCTGGGACATCATGTCTCGCTCTATCCACCAACGTCACATTGCACCACAGACTGTCCAGGAGTTGGCAGATGCTTTAGTCCAGGTCTGGGAGGAGATCCCTCAGGAGACCGTCCGCCACCTCATCAGGAGCATGCACAGGCGTTGTAGGGAGGTCATACAGGCACGTGGAGGCCACACACACTACTGAGCCTCATTTTGACTTGTTTTAAGGACATTACATCAAAGTTGGATCAGCCTGTAGTATGTTTTTCCACTTTAATTTTGAGTGTGATTCCAAATCCAGACCTCCATGGGTTGAAAAATTTGATTTCCATTTTTTTATTTTTGTGTGATTTTGTTGTCAGCACATTCAACTATGTAAAGAACAAAGTATTTCAGAAGAATATTTAATAAACTCAGATCTAGGATGTGTTATTTTTGTGTTCCCTTTATTTTTTTGAGCAGTGTATATAGTTATTAAATAATAATACTTAGGTAAAAGGCTAGTAATATAGTAATAAATCTGTAACAATAGTAAAAATTAAACAGCATTTATACCCTCACTGTAAAACCTTCACAGTAGCTATGCCCACATTGTGCTCCCTTAAAGTATCTATCCCTTCATTGTGCCCCCTTCACAGTAGTTAGGCCCTCTCTGTGCCCCTTTCAAAGTAGCAATGCCCTATTTGTGCCCCTTTCACAGTGGTAATGCACTCTGTGCCCCCTTCACAGTAGTAATGCCCATTGTGCCCCCTTCATAGTGGTAATGCCCACTGTGCCCTCTTCACATTAGTAATGTCCACTCTATACAGCCTTCACAGTAGTAATGCCCATTGTGCCCCCTTCATAGTAGTAATGCCCACTGTGCCCCCTTCACATTAGTAATGCCCACTCTATGCCCCCATAACAGTTATTCCCCCTCACAGTAGTTATGGCCTGTCTGTGCACTCTTCACAGTAGTAATAATGCCTTCTGTCTCCCCTTTATAGTAATAAAGCCTTCTGTGTCCCCTTTATAGTAGTAAAGCCCTCTGTGCCCCCTTTACAGCAGTAATGCCCTCTCTGTGCAGCATTCACAGTAGTAATGCCCATTGTGCCCCTTAAAAGTAGTAAAGCCCTCTGTGCCCCCTTCTCAGTAGTAATATTGCCCTCTGTGCCACCATTATATTAGTAAAGCCCTCTGTCCCCCTTTTTAGTAGTAATGCACTTGGTACCCCCTTTATAGTAGTAATGCCCTGTGTTCCCCTTTATAGTAGTAATGCCCTTTGTGCCCCCTTTATAGTAGTAAAGCCCTTTGTGCTCCTTTGTTGTAGTAATGCCCAATGTGCCCCCCTCATAGTAGTAATGCCCATTGCACACCCTTCTTAGTAGTAATGTCCTTTGTGCCCCCTTTATAGTAATGATGCCATCTGTGCCCCCTGTATAGTAGTAATGCCTTCTGTGCCCCCTCTCTAATGGGAGAAAAAGAAAGAACAAAGATCATAAAACATCAATCTTTATTAAAAATTGTGGCCACCCCCAACCTGACCCAACACAAATGTCTTCAGTGTCTATATGTTGTAATGTCCTGGGATGTTTTAGATTTATGTTTAGGTTGAGTGTAAAGGGAGAATATTAATCACCAATATTTATGCAAATATCGACAATTAATATTCATAAATAGGAGGAGCCGTCTAGTGATAACTCCGCCTATTTATGCCTTTATATAATAACAATACCTTCGCTATGCTTTACACTGATCGCTACGCTAGCTGCATGCGCCTTACTAACTAACTATCGCCAATAACTACACGTTACACAGATAGTTACAAGTAACACAGTATTTATTACTAACAATACACTACGCACGCAATTCACTAACAATACAGCACTAAATATACAATCCTAAACTACACTACACATTCCCAATTCCACCCATCAACTAACTATACAGTTCACACATACAAGTAATATTAACAACCCACCCATCTAGTCCTATACTATCCTTATGGGGTACGCCGAGGGTTAACGGTGGCCTTACAGGGGTGTAAGCCGACCACAAACACAAAGGGTTAACAATGGGGATAATATCAGAACTGTACAGCAATGCAAGGGTAAATACCCTGCAAGTGTACAGTGAGGGGGGGTGTGTGGCAGGGTTTGAACAGGGGTTACCACCAGGGGTTAATCAGGGTAAGGAAAGGGTTATCAGGGGTTTCAGGGGCAAGGGTCAGATCATGGGCCAGAGTGCACAGTAGGCAGGGACCAGGGTCCATCAGGGGTTACCAGCACACAGGGAACCAGGGGATGCAGGGGTAGGGGTAACCCAGGGGTTAATCAGGGCCACCAGAATTATGGAAACCAGGGGTTTACTACCAGGGGTAATGCCTGGCAGGGAAGGGGTTAAGGCAGTAGGGATCGTTGGTGGGAGCAGGGGGGTCAGGGGGATCAGGGGTGTAGGAGAAGGGTTATGTGATGGGGGGGTCAGGGGTTACTAGGGGTTTGGTTCAGGGGAATCCCGCGCCGTGCACTCCCGCGCCGTGCACCAGGGGGCGCGCGCCCATCATCCACGTGGGCCAGCGCAGTGATATGACGTCACTGCGCCGGCCGGCACATCGGGGACGCGCTGCACACCAGGCGGGAAAAGCCTTTGATCTCCCGCCTCTGGCACTCTGCATTCCGGCCAGCGAGATGTTAATTTCGCTGCCGGAATGCGCATAATAGAAGGAGGGGAGGCTTCTGCCCTTCTCCTATCATGTATAATTGTCTCCAGCGGCGCTGGCGACAATTATAACAAAAGGGCTCAGATTCTTTTGAATCTGAGCTCTTTGTATCCATCAGGATGACCGGACCCTTGTCCGGTCATTCTGATGCAGTTAGCCAGATTGCATCGGTGTGAATGCTTGGGGGACATTCACACCGATGCACCTGGTTTCAGGTGTAGGAGGGGGGGGGGGATATATATAATATACCTGCGTATGGATGCTTGGGGCACATCCATACACATGTATACATTAATATTAGGGACATATCTAGAGGGGGCACATTATTATATAAGGGGGCACAAGCCCCTACATTATAAGGGGGCACAAGCCCCTACATTATAAGGGGGCACAAGCCCCTACATTATAAGGGGGCACAAGCCCCTACATTATAAGGGGGCACAAGCCCCTACATTATAAGGGGGCACAAGCCCCTACATTATAAGGGGGCACAAGCCCCTACATTATAAGGGGGCACAAGCCCTTACATTATAAGGGGGCCCGGCTCCCAGGGGGCACATATTTCCCACAGGGGCCACCATGAGCCCCTGGGGATCACCATGGGCAGACGTGCGCAGATGCTGGGCACATCTGCGCACATCGTCCCATGATGCTACGGTTAATGTATGCACATATATATCATACATGCCCGCAAGTGTTTGCAGGCATGCATGGATATATGCATACGTCTCAACCGTTCCTCAACATTGAGCATGGACAAAAGGTTTCCCTGGAGTTGGTACAGGATTGATGTGATGTCAGCTCAGGTATGTAGGTGGATGTCCACCTTGGTGTCAAGGTAGACGGCCCTGTCTTTATTTTGTTCCATCTGGGATCAACATTTGTCCAAAGACTTCTTGATCCAGAGGGTAGACCTTCAAGGTCATCTGTGATCCATTAGAGCTACCACCCAGTCATTTAGACTGGTATTGACTGGGAGAAACATAAGGCAGTGCAGTGCCAAGGTAAGTGGTCAGGTAGGCCTTGACCTCATCCAAAGTGTCGCTTGCATCCATTTGGGTAGGTCTTCTTGCTGGATGGATGATCCTTGTTTTTGAAGTCTAGGTGGAAAGACTTCAAGGGTTTCTGTGATCCGCTAGAACCACCATCCAGGAGTGAAGACTGGTGTCTATAGGGAGATATACTGTATGAGACAGCATGGTCGATGTCAAGGTAGATGTTCGGGCAGCCCTGACATCCTTCTGTTCATTTAATATCTTCCTCTGGGTTCAACCGTTCTCATCCTAGGGTAAAAACCAAAAGATATGAAATAATTTAGCTAAATTTAACAAATATTCACCAGATTCATGAAATACAGAATAATGAAGAGTAGGAAGAATGGACATTTAAGGCGAACACTTACTTGAGGATGATCCGGTGTTCTGGATCCATCTGTCTGAAAATTAACCTCCCGGGGTACTGGTTTCTTATTAAGGCCCACACTGGTTTCTTTCCTCTCTCTTGAAGTACAGTCCACATCCTCTTCTTTTTCTCAGGTGGTCTGAAGTCCGAAAAGCAGAGAATTAATATTAAGGATTTGGCTTTATCTAGAGACAAGCTTTCATACACTTACATTTCCTACACAGGCAACTTTCCTAAGGATTATAGAACAAAATGAACCGGCGAAGACTTTATCTGTCCAAGCAGTGTGCCAGTGCTATCATGAGGCGAATGTTCTAGATAGGTACTGTAAGCTTACTTGACTATTATGTGTTGTGCTTGTCCGAGGACAAGCTTTCCACTTGGGTCCCGTGTTATAGTCCAATCGCGGACGTCCTCCTCTATGGCCTCTAATGGCCTCTTCTTTCCTCTTGGATTGGCTAAAAAGTACGACATATATAACAAAATTTGATACTGTCTTCTTATCCTTAGGTTTCCATTTGCCTATTCAGTGGACACCAAGACTGGTTCCTACCTGCAGTGATGTTCTCAGCCTCCTCAGGAAAGTATAAGTTGTACCTCTCACCCATGAGTAAGAAGTAATATTAAATCGCAAGAAAAAAAAAAAAATCTGTAAAATAGCAGGTAGCTTCCCAGAACTGTATCAGTCGCTTTCTAGCCCACTACTGGACTCGTCACATTCCATCACATTAAAAGTTCTGTTGCTATAGAGACATAGTAGCAACCGCCATTATGACGTCACAGAGCCCGAGATCTGGTGATATCGTCACGTACTGGACACCCCTTGTCCCCACATCACTATGGGGACCTTTTATGTGGTTACACTTGGGCTTTTGTCACCTTTCATGATGTTTCCCTATTCCAGACCATTTATCCCATTACACCATATATGTCTATCACTTCCCATGATTATAAAATCACATGGAACTGCATTTATTGCAAATCTGAACCACCTACAGACCATATTCACGTCTGCCTCACTCAGGTCCCCCCGCCGTCAACATCCGCTGCAGCCAATTTATGGCCTCAGTGGCAGTGGAGTGCCTAAGGTGTTTGGCACCCCAGGTGGGCCCTTTCTCTGCCCTCCCTCCCAATACTTAAAAAAATGGTGCCACCTTACAGTAGCATTGCCCTCATTGTAAAACCTTCACAGTAGTTATATCCAGATATGTGCCCCCTAAAAATATCCACATTGTGCCCCCTCACCATAGTTATGCCCATATCAGCCCACTCACCAGAGTTATGCCCACACTGTGCCCCCTCACAGTATTTATACCCTCACTGTACAACCTTCACAGTAGCTATGCCCACATTGTGCCCCCCTCAAATTACCTATTCCTTCATTGTGCCCCCTTCACAGTAGTTATGCCCTCTCTGTGCCCCTTTCACAGTAGTTATACCCTCTCTGTGCCCCTTTCACAGTAGCAATGCCCTATTTGTGCCCCTTTGACAGTGGTAATGCACTCTGTGCCCCCTTCACAGTAGTAATGCCCATTGTGCCCCCTTCATAGTAGTAATGCCCACTGTGCCCCCTTCACATTAGTAATGCCCACTCTATGCCCCCATAACAGTTATTCCCCCTCACAGTAGTTATGCCCTGTCTGTGCCCTCTTCACAGTAGTAATAATGCCCTCTGTCTCCCCTTTATAGTAATAAAGCCTTCGGTGTCCCCTTTATAGCAGTAAAGCCCTCTGTGCCCCCTTTACAGCAGTAATGCCCTTTCTGCGCAGCCTTCACAGTAGTAATGCCCATTGTGCCCCTTCACAGTAGTAAAGCCCTCTGTGCCCCCTTCTCAGTAGTAATATTGCCCTCTGTGCCACCATTATATTAGTAAAGCCTTCTGTCCCCCTTTATAGTAGTAATGCCCTTTGTGCCCCCTTTATAGTAGTAAAGCCCTTTGTGCTCCTTTGTAGTAGTAATGGCCAATGTGCCCCCCTCATAGTAGTAATGCCCATTGCGCACCCTTCTTAGTAGTAATGTCCTCTGTGCCCCCTTTATAGTAATGATGCCATCTGTGCCCCCTGTATAGTAGTAATACCTTCTGTGCCCCCTCTCTAATGGGAGAAAAAGAAAGAACAAAGATCATAAAACATCAATCTTTATTAAAAATTGTGGCCACCCCCAACCTGACCCAACACAAATGTCTTCAGTGTCCATATGTTGTAATGTCCTGGGATGTTTTAGATTTATGTTTAGGTTGAGCATGGACAAAAGGTTTCCCTGGAGTTGGTTCAGGATTGATGTGATGTCAGCTCAGGTATGTAGGTGGATGTCCACCTTGGTGTCAAGGTAGACGGCCCTGTCTTTATTTTGTTCCATCTGGGATCAACATTTGTCCAAAGACTTCTTGATCCAGAGGGTAGACCTTCAAGGTCATCTGTGATCCATTAGAGCTACCACCCAGTCATTTAGACTGGTATTGACTGGGAGAAACATAAGGCAGTGCAGTGCCAAGGTAAGTGGTCAGGTAGGCCTTGTCCTCATCCAAAGTGTCGCTTGCATCCATTTGGGTAGGTCTTCTTGCTGGATGGATGATCCTTGTTTTTGAAGTCTAGGTGGAAAGACTTCAAGGGTTTCTGTGATCCGCTAGAACCACCATCCAGGAGTGAAGACTGGTGTCTATAGGGAGATATACTGTATGAGACAGCATGGTCGATGTCAAGGTAGATGTTCGGGCAGCCCTGACATCCTTCTGTTCATTTAATATCTTCCTCTGGGTTCAACCGTTCTCATCCTAGGGTAAAAACCAAAAGATATGAAATAATTTAGCTAAATTTAACAAATATTCACCAGATTCATGAAATACAGAATAATGAAGAGTAGGAAGAATGGACATTTAAGGCGAACACTTACTTGAGGATGATCCGGTGTTCTGAATCCATCTGTCTGAAAATTAACCTCCCGGGGTACTGGTTTCTTATTAAGGCCCACACTGGTTTCTTTCCTCTCTCTTGAAGTACAGTCCACATCCTCTTCTTTTTCTCAGGTGGTCTGAAGTCCGAAAAGCAGAGAATTAATATTAAGGATTTGGCTTTATCTAGAGACAAGCTTTCATACACTTACATTTCCTACACAGGCAACTTTCCTAAGGATTATAGAACAAAATGAACCGGCCAAGACTTTATCTGTCCAAGCAGTGTGCCAGTGCTATCATGAGGCGAATGTTCTAGATAGGTACTGTAAGCTTACTTGACTATTATGTGTTGTGCTTGTCCGAGGACAAGCTTTCCACTTGGGTCCCGTGTTATAGTCCAATCGCGGACGTCCTCCTCTATGGCCTCTAATGGTCTCTTCTTTCCTCTTGGATTGGCTAAAAAGTAGGAAATATATAACAAAATTTGATACTGTCCTCTTATCCTTAGGTTTCCATTTGCCTATTCAGTGGACACCAAGACTGGTTCCTACCTGCAGTGATGTTCTCAGCCTCCTCAGGAAAGTATAAGTTGTACCTCTCACCCATGAGTAAGAAGTAATATTAAATCGCAAGAAAAAAAAAAAATCGGGAAAATAGCAGGTAGGTTCCCAGAACTGTATCAGTCGCTTTCTAGCCCAATACTGGACTCGTCACATTCCATCACATTAAAAGTTCCGTTGCTATAGAGACATAGTAGCAACCGCCATTATGACGTCACAGAGCCCGAGATCTGGTGATATCGTCACGTACTGGACACCCCTTGTCCCCACATCACTATGGGGACCTTTTATGTGGTTACACTTGGGCTTTTGTCACCTTTCATGATGTTTCCCTATTCCAGACCATTTATCCCATTACACCATATATGTCTATCACTTCCCATGATTATAAAATCACACGAAACTGCATTTATTGCAAATCTGAACCACCTACAGACCATATTCACGTCTGCCTCACTCAGGTCCCCCCGCCGTCAACATCAGCTGCAGCCAATTTATGGCCTCAGTGGCAGTGGAGTGCCTAAGGTGTTTGGCACCCCAGGTGGGCCCTTTCTCTGCCCCCCATCCCAATACTTAAAAAAATGGTGCCACCTTACAGTAGCATTGCCCTCATTGTAAAACCTTCACAGTAGTTATATCCAGATATGTGCCCCCTAAAAATATCCACATTGTGCCCCCTCACCATAGTTATGCCCATATCAGCCCACTCACCAGAGTTATGCCCACACTGTGCCCCCTCACAGTATTTATACCCTCATTGTACAACCTTCACAGTAGCTATGCCCACATTGTGCCCCCCTCAAATTACCTATTCCTTCATTGTGCCCCCTTCACAGTAGTTATGCCCTCTCTGTGCCCCTTTCATAGTAGTTATACCCTCTCTGTGCCCCTTTCACAGTAGCAATGCCCTATTTGTGCCCCTTTGACAGTGGTAATGCACTCTGTGCCCCCTTCACAGTAGTAATGCCCATTGTGCCCCCTTCATAGTAGTAATGCCCACTGTGCCCCCTTCACATTAGTAATGCCCACTCTATGCCCCCATAACAGTTATTCCCCCTCACAGTAGTTATGCCCTGTCTGTGCCCTCTTCACAGTAGTAATAATGCCCTCTGTCTCCCCTTTATAGTAATAAAGCCTTCTGTGTCCCCTTTATAGTAGTAAAGCCCTCTGTGCCCCCTTTACAGCAGTAATGCCCTTTCTGCGCAGCCTTCACAGTAGTAATGCCCATTGTGCCCCTTCACAGTAGTAAAGCCCTCTGTGCCCCCTTCTCAGTAGTAATATTGCCCTCTGTGCCACCATTATATTAGTAAAGCCTTCTGTCCCCCTTTATAGTAGTAATGCACTTGGTGCCCCCTTTATAGTAGTAATGCCCTTTGTGCCCCCTTTATAGTAGTAAAGCCCTTTGTGCTCCTTTGTAGTAGTAATGGCCAATGTGCCCCCCTCATAGTAGTAATGCCCATTGCGCACCCTTCTTAGTAGTAATGTCCTCTGTGCCCCCTTTATAGTAATGATGCCATCTGTGCCCCCTGTATAGTAGTAATGCCTTCTGTGCCCCCTCTCTAATGGGAGAAAAAGAAAGAACAAAGATCATAAAACATCAATCTTTATTAAAAATTGTGGCCACCCCCAACCTGACCCAACACAAATGTCTTCAGTGTCCATATGTTGTAATGTCCTGGGATGTTTTAGATTTATGTTTAGGTTGAGCATGGACAAAAGGTTTCCCTGGAGTTGGTTCAGGATTGATGTGATGTCAGCTCAGGTATGTAGGTGGATGTCCACCTTGGTGTCAAGGTAGACGGCCCTGTCTTTATTTTGTTCCATCTGGGATCAACATTTGTCCAAAGACTTCTTGATCCAGAGGGTAGACCTTCAAGGTCATCTGTGATCCATTAGAGCTACCACCCAGTCATTTAGACTGGTATTGACTGGGAGAAACATAAGGCAGTGCAGTGCCAAGGTAAGTGGTCAGGTAGGCCTTGTCCTCATCCAAAGTGTCGCTTGCATCCATTTGGGTAGGTCTTCTTGCTGGATGGATGATCCTTGTTTTTGAAGTCTAGGTGGAAAGACTTCAAGGGTTTCTGTGATCCGCTAGAACCACCATCCAGGAGTGAAGACTGGTGTCTATAGGGAGACATACTGTATGAGACAGCATGGTCGATGTCAAGGTAGATGTTCGGGCAGCCCTGACATCCTTCTGTTCATTTAGTATCTTCCTCAGGGTTCAACCGTTCTCATCCTAGGGTAAAAACCAAAAGACATGAAATAATTTAGCTAAATTTAACAAATATTCACCAGATTCATGAAATACAGAATAATGAAGAGTAGGAAGAATGGACATTTAAGGCGAACACTTACTTGAGGATGATCCGGTGTTCTGATCCATCTGTCTGAAAATTAACCTCCCGGGGTACTGGTTTCTTATTAAGGCCCACACTGGTTTCTTTCCTCTCTCTTGACGTACAGTCCACATCCTCTTCTTTTTCTCAGGTGGTCTGAAGTCCGAAAAGCAGAGAATTAATATTAAGGATTTGGCTTTATCTAGAGACAAGCTTTCATACACTTACATTTCCTACACAGGCAACTTTCCTAAGGATTATAGAACAAAATGAACCGGCCAAGACTTTATCTGTCCAAGCAGTGTGCCAGTGCTATCATGAGGCGAATGTTCTAGATAGGTACTGTAAGCTTACTTGACTATTATGTGTTGTGCTTGTCCGAGGACAAGCTTTCCACTTGGGTCCCGTGTTATAGTCCAATCGCGGACGTCCTCCTCTATGGCCTCTAATGGTCTCTTCTTTCCTCTTGGATTGGCTAAAAAGTAGGACATATATAACAAAATTTGATACTGTCCTCTTATCCTTAGGTTTCCATTTGCCTATTCAGTGGACACCAAGACTGGTTCCTACCTGCAGTGATGTTCTCAGCCTCCTCAGGAAAGTATAAGTTGTACCTCTCACCCATGAGTAAGAAGTAATATTAAATCGCAAGAAAAAAAAAAAATCGGTAAAATAGCAGGTAGGTTCCCAGAACTGTATCAGTCGCTTTCTAGCCCAATACTGGACTCGTCACATTCCATCACATTAAAAGTTCCGTTGCTATAGAGACATAGTAGCAACCGCCATTATGACGTCACAGAGCCCGAGATCTGGTGATATCGTCACGTACTGGACACCCCTTGTCCCCACATCACTATGGGGACCTTTTATGTGGTTACACTTGGGCTTTTGTCACCTTTCATGATGTTTCCCTATTCCAGACCATTTATCCCATTACACCATATATGTCTATCACTTCCCATGATTATAAAATCACACGAAACTGCATTTATTGCAAATCTGAACCACCTACAGACCATATTCACGTCTGCCTCACTCAGGTCCCCCCGCCGTCAACATCCGCTGCAGCCAATTTATGGCCTCAGTGGCAGTGGAGTGCCTAAGGTGTTTGGCACCCGAGGTGGGCCCTTTCTCTGCCCCCCCTCCCAATACTTAAAAAAATGGTGCCACCTTACAGTAGCATTGCCCTCATTGTAAAACCTTCACAGTAGTTATATCCAGATATGTGCCCCCTAAAAATATCCACATTGTGCCCCCTCACCATAGTTATGCCCATATCAGCCCACTCACCAGAGTTATGCCCACACTGTGCCCCCTCACAGTATTTATACCCTCACTGTACAACCTTCACAGTAGCTATGCCCACATTGTGCCCCCCTCAAATTACCTATTCCTTCATTGTGCCCCCTTCACAGTAGTTATGCCCTCTCTGTGCCCCTTTCACAGTAGTTATACCCTCTCTGTGCCCCTTTCACAGTAGCAATGCCCTATTTGTGCCCCTTTGACAGTGGTAATGCACTCTGTGCCCCCTTCACAGTAGTAATGCCCATTGTGCCCCCTTCATAGTAGTAATGCCCACTGTGCCCCCTTCACATTAGTAATGCCCACTCTATGCCCCCATAACAGTTATTCCCCCTCACAGTAGTTATGCCCTGTCTGTGCCCTCTTCACAGTAGTAATAATGCCCTCTGTCTCCCCTTTATAGTAATAAAGCCTTCTGTGTCCCCTTTATAGTAGTAAAGCCCTCTGTGCCCCCTTTACAGCAGTAATGCCCTTTCTGTGCAGCCTTCACAGTAGTAATGCCCATTGTGCCCCTTCACAGTAGTAAAGCCCTCTGTGCCCCCTTCTCAGTAGTAATATTGCCCTCTGTGCCACCATTATATTAGTAAAGCCTTCTGTCCCCCTTTATAGTAGTAATGCACTTGGTGCCCCCTTTATAGTAGTAATGCCCTTTGTGCCCCCTTTATAGTAGTAAAGCCCTTTGTGCTCCTTTGTAGTAGTAATGGCCAATGTGCCCCCCTCATAGTAGTAATGCCCATTGCGCACCCTTCTTAGTAGTAATGTCCTCTGTGCCCCCTTTATAGTAATGATGCCATCTGTGCCCCCTGTATAGTAGTAATGCCTTCTGTGCCCCCTCTCTAATGGGAGAAAAAGAAAGAACAAAGATCATAAAACATCAATCTTTATTAAAAATTGTGGCCACCCCCAACCTGACCCAACACAAATGTCTTCAGTGTCCATATGTTGTAATGTCCTGGGATGTTTTAGATTTATGTTTAGGTTGAGCATGGACAAAAGGTTTCCCTGGAGTTGGTTCAGGATTGATGTGATGTCAGCTCAGGTATGTAGGTGGATGTCCACCTTGGTGTCAAGGTAGACGGCCCTGTCTTTATTTTGTTCCATCTGGGATCAACATTTGTCCAAAGACTTCTTGATCCAGAGGGTAGACCTTCAAGGTCATCTGTGATCCATTAGAGCTACCACCCAGTCATTTAGACTGGTATTGACTGGGAGAAACATAAGGCAGTGCAGTGCCAAGGTAAGTGGTCAGGTAGGCCTTGTCCTCATCCAAAGTGTCGCTTGCATCCATTTGGGTAGGTCTTCTTGCTGGATGGATGATCCTTGTTTTTGAAGTCTAGGTGGAAAGACTTCAAGGGTTTCTGTGATCCGCTAGAACCACCATCCAGGAGTGAAGACTGGTGTCTATAGGGAGACATACTGTATGAGACAGCATGGTCGATGTCAAGGTAGATGTTCGGGCAGCCCTGACATCCTTCTGTTCATTTAGTATCTTCCTCAGGGTTCAACCGTTCTCATCCTAGGGTAAAAACCAAAAGACATGAAATAATTTAGCTAAATTTAACAAATATTCACCAGATTCATGAAATACAGAATAATGAAGAGTAGGAAGAATGGACATTTAAGGCGAACACTTACTTGAGGATGATCCGGTGTTCTGAATCCATCTGTCTGAAAATTAACCTCCCGGGGTACTGGTTTCTTATTAAGGCCCACACTGGTTTCTTTCCTCTCTCTTGACGTACAGTCCACATCCTCTTCTTTTTCTCAGGTGGTCTGAAGTCCGAAAAGCAGAGAATTAATATTAAGGATTTGGCTTTATCTAGAGACAAGCTTTCATACACTTACATTTCCTACACAGGCAACTTTCCTAAGGATTATAGAACAAAATGAACCGGCCAAGACTTTATCTGTCCAAGCAGTGTGGCAGTGCTATCATGAGGCGAATGTTCTAGATAGGTACTGTAAGCTTACTTGACTATTATGTGTTGTGCTTGTCCGAGGACAAGCTTTCCACTTGGGTCCCGTGTTATAGTCCAATCGCGGACGTCCTCCTCTATGGCCTCTAATGGCCTCTTCTTTCCTCTTGGATTGGCTAAAAAGTAGGACATATATAACAAAATTTGATACTGTCCTCTTATCCTTAGGTTTCCATTTGCCTATTCAGTGGACACCAAGACTGGTTCCTACCTGCAGTGATGTTCTCAGCCTCCTCAGGAAAGTATAAGTTGTACCTCTCACCCATGAGTAAGAAGTAATATTAAATCGCAAGAAAAAAAAATAATCGGTAAAATAGCAGGTAGGTTCCCAGAACTGTATCAGTCGCTTTCTAGCCCACTACTGGACTCGTCACATTCCATCACATTAAAAGTTCCGTTGCTATAGAGACATAGTAGCAACCGCCATTATGACGTCACAGAGCCCGAGATCTGGTGATATCGTCACGTACTGGACACCCCTTGTCCCCACATCACTATGGGGACCTTTTATGTGGTTACACTTGGGCTTTTGTCACCTTTCATGATGTTTCCCTATTCCAGACCATTTATCCCATTACACCATATATGTCTATCACTTCCCATGATTATAAAATCACACGAAACTGCATTTATTGCAAATCTGAACCACCTACAGACCATATTCACGTCTGCCTCACTCAGGTCCCCCCGCCGTCAACATCCGCTGCAGCCAATTTATGGCCTCAGTGGCAGTGGAGTGCCTAAGGTGTTTGGCACCCGAGGTGGGCCCTTTCTCTGCCCCCCCTCCCAATACTTAAAAAAATGGTGCCACCTTACAGTAGCATTGCCCTCATTGTAAAACCTTCACAGTAGTTATATCCAGATATGTGCCCCCTAAAAATATCCACATTGTGCCCCCTCACCATAGTTATGCCCATATCAGCCCACTCACCAGAGTTATGCCCACACTGTGCCCCCTCACAGTATTTATACCCTCATTGTACAACCTTCACAGTAGCTATGCCCACATTGTGCCCCCCTCAAATTACCTATTCCTTCATTGTGCCCCCTTCACAGTAGTTATGCCCTCTCTGTGCCCCTTTCACAGTAGTTATACCCTCTCTGTGCCCCTTTCACAGTAGCAATGCCCTATTTGTGCCCCTTTGACAGTGGTAATGCACTCTGTGCCCCCTTCACAGTAGTAATGCCCATTGTGCCCCCTTCATAGTAGTAATGCCCACTGTGCCCCCTTCACATTAGTAATGCCCACTCTATGCCCCCATAACAGTTATTCCCCCTCACAGTAGTTATGCCCTGTCTGTGCCCTCTTCACAGTAGTAATAATGCCCTCTGTCTCCCCTTTATAGTAATAAAGCCTTCTGTGTCCCCTTTATAGTAGTAAAGCCCTCTGTGCCCCCTTTACAGCAGTAATGCCCTTTCTGTGCAGCCTTCACAGTAGTAATGCCCATTGTGCCCCTTCACAGTAGTAAAGCCCTCTGTGCCCCCTTCTCAGTAGTAATATTGCCCTCTGTGCCACCATTATATTAGTAAAGCCTTCTGTCCCCCTTTATAGTAGTAATGCACTTGGTGCCCCCTTTATAGTAGTAATGCCCTTTGTGCCCCCTTTATAGTAGTAAAGCCCTTTGTGCTCCTTTGTAGTAGTAATGGCCAATGTGCCCCCCTCATAGTAGTAATGCCCATTGCGCACCCTTCTTAGTAGTAATGTCCTCTGTGCCCCCTTTATAGTAATGATGCCATCTGTGCCCCCTGTATAGTAGTAATGCCTTCTGTGCCCCCTCTCTAATGGGAGAAAAAGAAAGAACAAAGATCATAAAACATCAATCTTTATTAAAAATTGTGGCCACCCCCAACCTGACCCAACACAAATGTCTTCAGTGTCCATATGTTGTAATGTCCTGGGATGTTTTAGATTTATGTTTAGGTTGAGCATGGACAAAAGGTTTCCCTGGAGTTGGTTCAGGATTGATGTGATGTCAGCTCAGGTATGTAGGTGGATGTCCACCTTGGTGTCAAGGTAGACGGCCCTGTCTTTATTTTGTTCCATCTGGGATCAACATTTGTCCAAAGACTTCTTGATCCAGAGGGTAGACCTTCAAGGTCATCTGTGATCCATTAGAGCTACCACCCAGTCATTTAGACTGGTATTGACTGGGAGAAACATAAGGCAGTGCAGTGCCAAGGTAAGTGGTCAGGTAGGCCTTGTCCTCATCCAAAGTGTCGCTTGCATCCATTTGGGTAGGTCTTCTTGCTGGATGGATGATCCTTGTTTTTGAAGTCTAGGTGGAAAGACTTCAAGGGTTTCTGTGATCCGCTAGAACCACCATCCAGGAGTGAAGACTGGTGTCTATAGGGAGACATACTGTATGAGACAGCATGGTCGATGTCAAGGTAGATGTTCGGGCAGCCCTGACATCCTTCTGTTCATTTAGTATCTTCCTCAGGGTTCAACCGTTCTCATCCTAGGGTAAAAACCAAAAGACATGAAATAATTTAGCTAAATTTAACAAATATTCACCAGATTCATGAAATACAGAATAATGAAGAGTAGGAAGAATGGACATTTAAGGCGAACACTTACTTGAGGATGATCCGGTGTTCTGAATCCATCTGTCTGAAAATTAACCTCCCGGGGTACTGGTTTCTTATTAAGGCCCACACTGGTTTCTTTCCTCTCTCTTGACGTACAGTCCACATCCTCTTCTTTTTCTCAGGTGGTCTGAAGTCCGAAAAGCAGAGAATTAATATTAAGGATTTGGCTTTATCTAGAGACAAGCTTTCATACACTTACATTTCCTACACAGGCAACTTTCCTAAGGATTATAGAACAAAATGAACCGGCCAAGACTTTATCTGTCCAAGCAGTGTGCCAGTGCTATCATGAGGCGAATGTTCTAGATAGGTACTGTAAGCTTACTTGACTATTATGTGTTGTGCTTGTCCGAGGACAAGCTTTCCACTTGGGTCCCGTGTTATAGTCCAATCGCGGACGTCCTCCTCTATGGCCTCTAATGGTCTCTTCTTTCCTCTTGGATTGGCTAAAAAGTAGGACATATATAACAAAATTTGATACTGTCCTCTTATCCTTAGGTTTCCATTTGCCTATTCAGTGGACACCAAGACTGGTTCCTACCTGCAGTGATGTTCTCAGCCTCCTCAGGAAAGTATAAGTTGTACCTCTCACCCATGAGTAAGAAGTAATATTAAATCGCAAGAAAAAAAAAAAATCGGTAAAATAGCAGGTAGGTTCCCAGAACTGTATCAGTCGCTTTCTAGCCCACTACTGGACTCGTCACATTCCATCACATTAAAAGTTCCGTTGCTATAGAGACATAGTAGCAACCGCCATTATGACGTCACAGAGCCCGAGATCTGGTGATATCGTCACGTACTGGACACCCCTTGTCCCCACATCACTATGGGGACCTTTTATGTGGTTACACTTGGGCTTTTGTCACCTTTCATGATGTTTCCCTATTCCAGACCATTTATCCCATTACACCATATATGTCTATCACTTCCCATGATTATAAAATCACACGAAACTGCATTTATTGCAAATCTGAACCACCTACAGACCATATTCACGTCTGCCTCACTCAGGTCCCCCCGCCGTCAACATCCGCTGCAGCCAATTTATGGCCTCAGTGGCAGTGGAGTGCCTAAGGTGTTTGGCACCCGAGGTGGGCCCTTTCTCTGCCCCCCCTCCCAATACTTAAAAAAATGGTGCCACCTTACAGTAGCATTGCCCTCATTGTAAAACCTTCACAGTAGTTATATCCAGATATGTGCCCCCTAAAAATATCCACATTGTGCCCCCTCACCATAGTTATGCCCATATCAGCCCACTCACCAGAGTTATGCCCACACTGTGCCCCCTCACAGTATTTATACCCTCACTGTACAACCTTCACAGTAGCTATGCCCACATTGTGCCCCCCTCAAATTACCTATTCCTTCATTGTGCCCCCTTCACAGTAGTTATGCCCTCTCTGTGCCCCTTTCACAGTAGTTATACCCTCTCTGTGCCCCTTTCACAGTAGCAATGCCCTATTTGTGCCCCTTTGACAGTGGTAATGCACTCTGTGCCCCCTTCACAGTAGTAATGCCCATTGTGCCCCCTTCATAGTAGTAATGCCCACTGTGCCCCCTTCACATTAGTAATGCCCACTCTATGCCCCCATAACAGTTATTCCCCCTCACAGTAGTTATGCCCTGTCTGTGCCCTCTTCACAGTAGTAATAATGCCCTCTGTCTCCCCTTTATAGTAATAAAGCCTTCTGTGTCCCCTTTATAGTAGTAAAGCCCTCTGTGCCCCCTTTACAGCAGTAATGCCCTTTCTGTGCAGCCTTCACAGTAGTAATGCCCATTGTGCCCCTTCACAGTAGTAAAGCCCTCTGTGCCCCCTTCTCAGTAGTAATATTGCCCTCTGTGCCACCATTATATTAGTAAAGCCTTCTGTCCCCCTTTATAGTAGTAATGCACTTGGTGCCCCCTTTATAGTAGTAATGCCCTTTGTGCCCCCTTTATAGTAGTAAAGCCCTTTGTGCTCCTTTGTAGTAGTAATGGCCAATGTGCCCCCCTCATAGTAGTAATGCCCATTGCGCACCCTTCTTAGTAGTAATGTCCTCTGTGCCCCCTTTATAGTAATGATGCCATCTGTGCCCCCTGTATAGTAGTAATGCCTTCTGTGCCCCCTCTCTAATGGGAGAAAAAGAAAGAACAAAGATCATAAAACATCAATCTTTATTAAAAATTGTGGCCACCCCCAACCTGACCCAACACAAATGTCTTCAGTGTCCATATGTTGTAATGTCCTGGGATGTTTTAGATTTATGTTTAGGTTGAGCATGGACAAAAGGTTTCCCTGGAGTTGGTTCAGGATTGATGTGATGTCAGCTCAGGTATGTAGGTGGATGTCCACCTTGGTGTCAAGGTAGACGGCCCTGTCTTTATTTTGTTCCATCTGGGATCAACATTTGTCCAAAGACTTCTTGATCCAGAGGGTAGACCTTCAAGGTCATCTGTGATCCATTAGAGCTACCACCCAGTCATTTAGACTGGTATTGACTGGGAGAAACATAAGGCAGTGCAGTGCCAAGGTAAGTGGTCAGGTAGGCCTTGTCCTCATCCAAAGTGTCGCTTGCATCCATTTGGGTAGGTCTTCTTGCTGGATGGATGATCCTTGTTTTTGAAGTCTAGGTGGAAAGACTTCAAGGGTTTCTGTGATCCGCTAGAACCACCATCCAGGAGTGAAGACTGGTGTCTATAGGGAGACATACTGTATGAGACAGCATGGTCGATGTCAAGGTAGATGTTCGGGCAGCCCTGACATCCTTCTGTTCATTTAGTATCTTCCTCAGGGTTCAACCGTTCTCATCCTAGGGTAAAAACCAAAAGACATGAAATAATTTAGCTAAATTTAACAAATATTCACCAGATTCATGAAATACAGAATAATGAAGAGTAGGAAGAATGGACATTTAAGGCGAACACTTACTTGAGGATGATCCGGTGTTCTGGATCCATCTGTCTGAAAATTAACCTCCCGGGGTACTGGTTTCTTATTAAGGCCCACACTGGTTTCTTTCCTCTCTCTTGACGTACAGTCCACATCCTCTTCTTTTTCTCAGGTGGTCTGAAGTCCGAAAAGCAGAGAATTAATATTAAGGATTTGGCTTTATCTAGAGACAAGCTTTCATACACTTACATTTCCTACACAGGCAACTTTCCTAAGGATTATAGAACAAAATGAACCGGCCAAGACTTTATCTGTCCAAGCAGTGTGCCAGTGCTATCATGAGGCGAATGTTCTAGATAGGTACTGTAAGCTTACTTGACTATTATGTGTTGTGCTTGTCCGAGGACAAGCTTTCCACTTGGGTCCCGTGTTATAGTCCAATCGCGGACGTCCTCCTCTATGGCCTCTAATGGCCTCTTCTTTCCTCTTGGATTGGCTAAAAAGTAGGACATATATAACAAAATTTGATACTGTCCTCTTATCCTTAGGTTTCCATTTGCCTATTCAGTGGACACCAAGACTGGTTCCTACCTGCAGTGATGTTCTCAGCCTCCTCAGGAAAGTATAAGTTGTACCTCTCACCCATGAGTAAGAAGTAATATTAAATCGCAAGAAAAAAAAATAATCGGTAAAATAGCAGGTAGGTTCCCAGAACTGTATCAGTCGCTTTCTAGCCCACTACTGGACTCGTCACATTCCATCACATTAAAAGTTCCGTTGCTATAGAGACATAGTAGCAACCGCCATTATGACGTCACAGAGCCCGAGATCTGGTGATATCGTCACGTACTGGACACCCCTTGTCCCCACATCACTATGGGGACCTTTTATGTGGTTACACTTGGGCTTTTGTCACCTTTCATGATGTTTCCCTATTCCAGACCATTTATCCCATTACACCATATATGTCTATCACTTCCCATGATTATAAAATCACACGAAACTGCATTTATTGCAAATCTGAACCACCTACAGACCATATTCACGTCTGCCTCACTCAGGTCCCCCCGCCGTCAACATCCGCTGCAGCCAATTTATGGCCTCAGTGTCAGTGGAGTGCCTAAGGTGTTTGGCACCCGAGGTGGGCCCTTTCTCTGCCCCCCCTCCCAATACTTAAAAAAATGGTGCCACCTTACAGTAGCATTGCCCTCATTGTAAAACCTTCACAGTAGTTATATCCAGATATGTGCCCCCTAAAAATATCCACATTGTGCCCCCTCACCATAGTTATGCCCATATCAGCCCACTCACCAGAGTTATGCCCACACTGTGCCCCCTCACAGTATTTATACCCTCACTGTACAACCTTCACAGTAGCTATGCCCACATTGTGCCCCCCTCAAATTACCTATTCCTTCATTGTGCCCCCTTCACAGTAGTTATGCCCTCTCTGTGCCCCTTTCACAGTAGTTATACCCTCTCTGTGCCCCTTTCACAGTAGCAATGCCCTATTTGTGCCCCTTTGACAGTGGTAATGCACTCTGTGCCCCCTTCACAGTAGTAATGCCCATTGTGCCCCCTTCATAGTAGTAATGCCCACTGTGCCCCCTTCACATTAGTAATGCCCACTCTATGCCCCCATAACAGTTATTCCCCCTCACAGTAGTTATGCCCTGTCTGTGCCCTCTCACAGTAGTAATAATGCCCTCTGTCTCCCCTTTATAGTAATAAAGCCTTCTGTGTCCCCTTTATAGTAGTAAAGCCCTCTGTGCCCCCTTTACAGCAGTAATGCCCTTTCTGTGCAGCCTTCACAGTAGTAATGCCCATTGTGCCCCTTCACAGTAGTAAAGCCCTCTGTGCCCCCTTCTCAGTAGTATTATTGCCCTCTGTGCCACCATTATATTAGTAAAGCCTTCTGTCCCACTTTATAGTAGTAATGCACTTGGTGCCCCCTTTATAGTGGTAAAGCCCTTTGTGCTCCTTTGTAGTAGTAATGCCCAATGTGCCCCCCTCATAGTAGTAATGCCTATTGCGCTCCCTTCTTAGTAGTAATGTCCTCTGTGCCCCCTTTATAGTAATGATGCCATCTGTGCCCCCTGTATAGTAGTAATGCCTTCTGTGCCCCCTCTCTAATGGGAGAAAAAGAAAGAACAAAGATCATAAAACATCAATCTTTATTAAAAATTGTGGCCACCCCCAACCTGACCCAACACAAATGTCTTCAGTGTCTATATGTTGTAATGTCCTGGGATGTTTTAGATTTATGTTTAGGTTGAGCATGGACAAAAGGTTTCCCTGGAGTTGGTTCAGGATTGATGTGATGTCAGCTCAGGTATGTAGGTGGATGTCCACCTTGGTGTCAAGGTAGACGGCCCTGTCTTTATTTTGTTCCATCTGGGATCAACATTTGTCCAAAGACTTCTTGATCCAGAGGGTAGACCTTCAAGGTCATCTGTGATCCATTAGAGCTACCACCCAGTCATTTAGACTGGTATTGACTGGGAGAAACATAAGGCAGTGCAGTGCCAAGGTAAGTGGTCAGGTAGGCCTTGTCCTCATCCAAAGTGTCGCTTGCATCCATTTGGGTAGGTCTTCTTGCTGGATGGATGATCCTTGTTTTTGAAGTCTAGGTGGAAAGACTTCAAGGGTTTCTGTGATCCGCTAGAACCACCATCCAGGAGTGAAGACTGGTGTCTATTAGTGTTGAGCGCGAATTTTTCGAATATCAAATTTTTTTCGCGAATATCGGCACTTCGCTAATTCGCGAATATTTCGAATATAGTTATATAAATTCGATATTTTGAATATTCTTTTTTTTTAATTTTTTTTTTATTGTAATATTTTTTTCTTTCCCACTTCCCTAAAGTTGTTCTTACCTGTCCTTTGGATTCTTGGCTTCCTGGCTGCTCCAGTCAGTGCCCGTTGCCGCTTCTGCCGACTTCCGTGCTCATTGAGCGTCCCCATCACCATGGGAACGTCTCAATATACTAGAATGTACTGTCGGATTTGAGAATTACGTGAAAAATCGCAATTCGATTATTTCAAGTTATAATAATCGAATTTCGATTTTAACTTAGCACTGCTATATTTAATTCTAGCCTAATATGGAATATAGCAGTGCTAAGTTAAAATCGAAATTCGATTATTATAACTTGAATTAATCGAATTGCGATTTCAACTTGGACCTGTTTTACTATGGTTGGCTTGGTAGAATTAGCGAATATGACGAATGTATTCGTCATATTCCACAAAACGAATATAACGAATGTATTCGTCATATTCCACAAAACGAAGATAACAAAGTATTCTGCATCTTCGTTTTAGCTACCTATTCATCAACCACGCTAATTCTAGCAATCATATAGGAAAGTTTACTATAGAGACAGCTAAGTTTAATTCGCTATGCGATTATATGACTGCTTTTTAAAAAAAAAAAAATAGAATAATTATAATACCTGATAATTATTATAATTATTCTATTTATAAAAAAAAAGCTAAGTAATATAATCGCATAGCGAATTAAACTTAGCTGTCTCTATAGTAAACTTTCCTATATGATTGCTAGAATTAGCGAAGTTGATGAATAGGTAGCTAAAACGAAGATGCAGAATACTTCGTTATCTTCGTTTTGTGGAATATGACGAATACATTCGTTATATTCGTTTTGTGGAATATGACGAATACATTCGTCATATTCGCTAATTCTACCAAGCCAACCATAGTAAACCAGGTCCAAGTTGAAATCGCAATTCGATTAATTCAAGTTATAATAATCGAATTTCGATTTTAACTTAGCACTGCTATATTCCATATTAGGCTAGAATTAAATATAGCAGTGCTAAGTTAAAATCGAAATTCTATTATTATAACTTGAAATAATCGAATTGCGATTTTTCACGTACTTCTCAAATCCGACAGTACATTCTAGTATATGGAGACGTTCCCATGGTGATGGGGACGCTCCATGAGCACGGAAGTCGGCAGAAGCGGCAACGGGCACTGACTGGAGCAGCCAGGAAGTCAGGAATCCAAAGGACAGGTAAGAACAACTTTAGGGAAGTGGGAAAGAAAAAAATATAACAATAAAAAAAATATATATATATTCAAGTAATAATAATCGAATTTCGAATTTAACTTAGCACTGCTATATTCCATATTAGCTTAATATGGAATATAGCAGTGCTAAGTTAAAATCGAAATTCGATTATTATAACTTGAATTAATCGCATTGCTATTTCAATAGGAGAGTAGCCTTTAAGTTAAAAATCGCAATACGCGATTATTTAAATTGCATATTAATCGCGATAACAAGAATAATGACGAATATTCGATTTCGACGAATATTCTATCGAATATTTGTGAATTTCGTCGATATCGAATATGGCACCTGCCGCTCATCACTAATTACTATCACACTACGTAACACCCTGCACTGAAACCGCTACACTATATCAGCTACACTATATAACTATCTAACCTACACTGTAAATCTTACACTATATATCTGTATTATATACACTCACCTAAAAAATTATTAGGAACACCATACTAATACGGTGTTGGACCCCCTTTTGCCTTCAGAACTGCCTTAATTCTACGTGGCATTGATTCAACAAGGTGCTGATAGCATTCTTTAGAAATGTTGGCCCATATTGATAGGATAGCATCTTGCAGTTGATGGAGATTTGAGGGATGCACATCCAGGGCACGAAGCTCCCGTTCCACCACATCCCAACGATGCTCTATTGGGTTGAGATCTGGTGACTGTGGGGGCCATTTTAGTACAGTGAACTCATTGTCATGTTCAAGAAACCAATTTGAAATGATTCGAGCTTTGTGAAATGGTGCATTATCCTGCTGGAAGTAGCCATCAGAGGTTGGGTACATGGTGGTCATGAAGGGATGGACATGGTCAGAAACAATGCTCAGGTAGCCCGTGGCATTTTAACGATGCCCAATTGGCACTAAGGTGCCTAAAGTGTGCCCAGAAAACATCCCCCACACCATTACACCACCACCACCAGCCTGCACAGTGGTAACAAGGCATGATGGATACATGTTCTCATTTTGTTTACACCAAACTCGGACTCTACCATTTGAATGTCTCAACAGAAATCGAGACTCATCAGACCAGACAACATTTTTCCAGTCTTCAACAGTCCAATTTTGGTGAGCTCGTGCAAATTGTAGCCTCTTTTTCCTATTTGTAGTGGAGATGAGTGGTACCCGGTGGGGTCTTCTGCTGTTGTAGCCCACCCGCCTCAAGGTTGTGCGTGTTGTGGCTTCACAAATGCTTTGCTGCATACCTTGGTTGTAACGAGTGGTTATTTCAGTCAACATTGATCTTCTATCAGCTTGAATCAGTCGGCCCATTCTCCTCTGACCTCTAGCATCCACACTATATCAGCTACACTATATCATTATCTAACCTACACTGTAAATCTTACACTATATATCTGTATTATATACACTCACCTAAAAAATTATTAGGAACACCATACTAATACGGTGTTGGACCCCCTTTTGCCTTCAGAACTGCCTTAATTCTACGTGGCATTGATTCAACAAGGTGCTGATAGCATTCTTTAGAAATGTTGGCCCATATTGATAGGATAGCATCTTGCAGTTGATGGAGATTTGAGGGATGCACATCCAGGGCACGAAGCTCCCGTTCCACAACATCCCAAAGATGCTCTATTGGGTTGAGATCTGGTGACTGTGGGGCCATTTAAGTACAGTGAACTCATTGTCATGTTCAAGAAACCAATTTGAAATGATTCGAGCTTTGTGACATGGTGCATTATCCTGCTGGAAGTATCCATCAGAGGATGGATACATGTTCTCATTCTGTTTACGCCAAATTCGGACTCTACCATTTGAATGTCTCAACAGAAATCGAGACTCATCAGACCAGGCAACATTTTTCCAGTCTTCAACAGTCCAATTTTGGTGAGCTTGTGCAAATTGTAGCCTCTTTTTCCTATTTGTAGTGGAGATAAGTGGTACCCGGTGGGGTCTTCCGCTGTTGTAGCCCATCCGCCTCAAGGTTGTGCGTGTTGTGGCTTCACAAATGCTTTGCTGCATACCTCGGTTGTAACGAGTGGTTATTTCAGTCAACGTTGCTCTTCTATCAGCTTGAATCAGTCGGCCCATTCTCCTGTGACCTCTAGCATCCACGAGGCATTTTTGCCCACAGGACTGCCGCATACTGGATGTTTTTCCCTTTTCACACCATTCTTTGTAAACCCTAGAAATGGTTGTGTGTGAAAATCCCAGTAACTGAACAGATTGTAAAATACTCAGACCGGCCCGTCTGGCACCAACAACCATGCCACGCTCAAAATTGCTTAAATCACCTTTCTTTCCCATTCTGACATTCAGTTTGGAGTTCAGGAGATTGTCTTGACCAGGACCACACCCCTAAATGCATTGAAGCAACTGCCATGTAATTGGTTGACTAGATAATTGCATTAATGAGAAATAGAACAGGTGATCCTAATAATTCTTTAGGTGAGTGTATACAGTCAGGTCCATAAATATTGGGACATCGATCCAATTCTAACATTTTTGGCTCTATACACTACCACAATGGATTTGAAATGAAACAAACAAGATGTGCTTTAACTGCAGACTGTCAGCTTTAATTTGAGAGTATTTA
This sequence comes from Bufo bufo, assembly GCF_905171765.1. Classification (NCBI taxonomy): domain Eukaryota; kingdom Metazoa; phylum Chordata; class Amphibia; order Anura; family Bufonidae; genus Bufo; species Bufo bufo. The sequence continues at coordinate 267,819,466 of NC_053392.1, read as the reverse complement.
CATCCAAATCAGGTGAACGGTGTAGGAATTACAACAGTTTGCATATGTGCCTCCCACTTGTTAAGGGACCAAAAGTATTGGAACATAATAATAATCATAAATCAAACTTTCACTTTTTAATACTTGGTTGCAAATCCTTTGCAGTCAATTACAGCCTGAAGTCTGGAACGCATAGACATCACCAGACGCTGGGTTTCATCCCTGGTGATGCTCTGCCAGGCCTCTACTGCAACGGTCTTCAGTTCTTGCTTGTTCTTGGGGCATTTTCCCTTCAGTTTTGTCTTCAGCAAGTGAAATGCATGCTCAATCGGAATCAGGTCAGGTAATTGACTTGGCCATTGCATAACATTCCACTTCTTTCCCTTAAAAAACTCTTTGGTTGCTTTTTCACTATGCTTTGGGTCATTGTCCATCTGCACTGTGAAGCGCTGTCCAATGAGTTCTGAAGCATTTGGCTGAATATGAGCAGATAATATTGCCCGAAACACTTCAGAATTCATCCTGCTGCTTTTGTCAGCAGTCACTCCATCAATAAATACAAGAGAAGCAGTTCCATTGGTAGCCATACATGCCCATGCAATGACACTACCACAACTATGCTTCACTGATGAGGTGGTATGCTTAGGATCATGAGCCGTTCCTTTCCTTCTCCATACTCTTCACTTCCCATCACTCTGGTACAAGTTGATCTTGGTTTCATCTGTCCATAGGCTGTTGTTCCAGAATGTGAGGCTTTTTAAGATGTCGTTTGGCAAACTCTAATCTGGCCTTCCTGTTTTTGAGGCTCACCAATGGTTTACATCTTGTGGTGAACCCTCTGTATTCACTCTGGTGAAGTTTTCTCTTGATTGTTGACTTTGACACACATACACCTACCTCCTGGAGAGTGTTCTTGATCTGGCCAACTGTTGTGAAGGGTGTTTTCTTCACCAGGGAAAGAATTCTTTGGTCATCCACCACAGTTGTTTTCTGTGGTCTTCTGGGTCTTTTGGTGTTGCTGAGTTCACCGATGTGTTCCTTCTTTTTAAGAATGTTCCAAACAGTTGTTTTGGCCACGCCTAATGTTTTTGCTATCTCTCTGATGGGTTTGTTGTGTTTTTTCAGCCTAATGATGGCTTGCTTCACTTATAGTGACAGCTCTTTGGATCTCATCTTGAGAGTTGACAGCAACAGATTCCAAATGCAAATAAAACACTTGAAATGAACTCTGGACCTTTTATCTGCTCATTGTAATTGGGATAATGAAGGAATAACACATACCTGGCCATGGAACAGCTGAGAAGCCAATCGTCCCATTACTTTTGGTTCCTTAACAAGTGGGAGGCACATATGCAAACTATTGTAATTCCTACACCGTTCACCTGATTTGGATGTAAATACTCTCAAATTATAGCTGACAGTCTGCAGTTAAAGCACATCTTGTTTGTTTAATTTCAAATCCATTGTGGTGGTGTATAGAGCCAAAAATGTTAGAATTGTGTAAATGTCCCAATATTTATGGACCTGACTGTATACAGAGCACAGCAATGACACTGATATCTCTCTCAGAACTGCAAAAAAAAGTGCAGAAAATGGCTGCTGTGGAGTTTCTTATATAGTAAAGGGGTAGGCAACTTTCGTATTGGTTGCTAGAGATGTTGCTAAGCTCTGACAAAGATATTGCAGTCTTATCATTGGCCCACAAGTAAGAAGGGAGGTTACTGATGAAAAAAAGAATCTTGAATATTCGCGATTACAATTATATAACAATATATTCTACATCTTCGCGAATTCTCAAAGTGCCGATATTCGCAATAAAAATTTGCTATTAGAATAATCACGATCAACACTACTGTACAGGAGATTATACTCAACTTCACTACTACAGTAGTTGCATTGTGTAGGGATATCCAAAAACTTTTGTGCAAGCCATATCACAACCTACAGCCCAAGTAGAATAAAGTTGGCTGTTTATACACTGGGTTACGCCAGAGAGCAAACAAAAAATACAATCTGGTATGAAAGTCCTGCTTACCTTAGATGCTACAGTATCTTTTGATGACTCAAATCAGACGATATATATGTGTGGACGGACATTGACTGGGACATTTCGCCAAAAAAATTTGTATTTTAATCAGGGGCCATTTTTATGAGTCTTAAAGGGTAACTCTCAGCCCTGCGGTAGAATAGAAATTTTTTAATTTAGTTCACGGGAGTGCGGGCCGCCAAAATTAGGCATTCTCCTGACAGAAAATAACAAGTGATTATGTGGCTGGAGGTATATTACACGGTCATTGCATAACAATTTTATTGCAGGCCAGTGGAGTACAGGCCCCAAAAATTATGCATTCACCTGACAGAAATGAGCAATTGATTATGTGGCTGGAGGTATATTAGGCTGTCAGTGGATGACAATATTACTACAAGCCAGTGTAGTATAGGCCCCAAACATTAGGCATTCACTGGACAGAAAAGAAGAAGTGATTATGTGGCTGGAAGTATATTAGGCCGTCAGTGGATAACAATTTTAATACAGGTCTGTGGAGTATAGGCCACAAACATTGGGCATTCACCGGACAGAAAATAACAAGTGATTATGTGGCTGGAGGTATATTAGGCGGTCAGTGGAAAACAATTGTACTGTAGGCCTGAGGAGTATAGGCCCCAAACATTAGGCATACACCGGACAGAAAAGAAGAAGTGATTATGTGGCTGGAGGAAAATTAGTCGGTCAGTGGATGACAATTTAACTGCAGGCCGGTGAAGTAGAGGCCCCAAACATTAAGCATTCACTGGACAGAATAGAGCAATGGCAATGGCTGGAGGTATATTAGGTGGTCAGTGGAAAACAATTGTACTGTAGGCCTGAGGAGTATAGGCCCCAGACATTAGGCATAACCGGACAGAAAAGAACAAGTAATTATGTGGCTGGAGGTATATTAGACGGTCAGTGGATAGCAATTTTATTGCAGGCCAGTAGAGTACAGTCTTCAAACATTTGGCATTCACCGGAGAGAAAAGAACAAATGATTATGTGGCTGGAGGTATATTAGGTGGTCAGTGGATAATAATTTTACTGCAGGCCAGTGAAGTACAGGCCCCTTTTATTAGGCATTCACTGGACAGAAAAGAACAAGTAATTATGTGGCTAGAGGTATATTAGGTGGTCAGTGGTTAACAATTTTACTGTAGGCCAGTGGAGTATAGGCCCCAAACATTAGGCATTGACCTTACAGAAAAGAGCAAGTGATTATTTGGCTGGAGGTATATTAGGCGGTCAGTGGATAACAATTTTACTGTAGGTCAGTGGAGTATAGGCACCAAACATTATGCATTTACCAGACAGAAAAGAACAAGTGATTATGTGGCTGGAGGGATATTAGGCGTTCAGTGGATAACAATTTTGCTGCAGGCCAGTGGAGTATAGGCCTCAAGCCTTAGGCATTCACTGGACAGAAAAGTACAAGTCATTATGTGGCTGGAGGTATATTAGACATTCAGTGGATAACAATTTTGATACAGGCCAGAGGAGTACAGGCCCCAAACATTGGACATTCACCGGACAGAAAAAAACAAGTGATTATGTGGCTGGAAGTATATTAGGAGGTCAGTGGTTGACGATTTTACTGCAGGCCAGTGGAGTAGAGGACCCAAACATTAGTCATTCACATGACAGAAAAGAACAAGTGATTATGTGGCTGGAGATATATTAGGCGGTCAGTGGAAAACAATTTTACGGTAGGCCAGTGGAGTAGAGGCCCCAAAAATTATGCATTCACTGGACAGAAAAGAACAAGTGTTTATGTGGCTAGAGGTATATTAGGTGTTCAGTGCATAAAAATTGTACTGCAGGCCAGTGGAGTACAGGCTCCAAACATTAGGCATTCTTCGGACAGAAAAAAACAAGTGATTATGTGGCTGGAGGTATATTAGGCGGTCAGGGAATAACACTTGTACTGCAGTTCAATGGAGTAAGGGCCCCAAAAATTATGCATTTACTGGACAGAAAAGAACAAGTGATTATGTGACTGGAGGTATATTAGGCTGTCATTGCATAAAAACTGTACTGTAGGGCAGTGGAGTACAGGTCCCAAACATTTGGCATTCACCGGAGAGAAAAGAACAAGCTATTATGTGGCTGGAGGTATATTAGGTGGTCAGTGGATATTAATTTTACAACAGGCCAGTGAAGTACAGGCCCCATTTATTAGGCATTCACCGGACAGAAAAGAACAAGTAATTATGTGGCTAGAGGTATATTTGGTGGTCAGTGGTTAACAATTTTACTGTAGGCCAGTGGAGTACAGGTCTCATATATTAGGTATTCACCAGAGAGAAAAGAACAAGTGATTATGTGTCTGGATGTATATTTGGTGGTCAGTGGATAATAAACTTACTGCATTTCAGTAAAGTACAGGCCCCATACATTAGGCATTCACTGGACAGAAAAGAACAAGTAATTATGTAGCTGGAAGTATATTAGGCGGTCAATGGATAACAATTTTAATGTAGGCTAGTGGAGTATAGGCCCCAAACATTAGGCATTGACCTTACATAGAAGAACAAGTGATTATTTGGCTGGAGGTATATTAGGCGGTCAGTGGATAACAATTTTACTGTAGGTCAGTGGACTACAGGCCCCTAAATTATTAATTCACCAGACAGAAAAGAACAAGTGATTAAGTGGCTGGAGGTATATTAGGCGGTCAGTGGATAACAATTTGCTGCAGGCCTGTGAAGTACAGACCCCATACATTAGGCATTTACCAGACAGAAAAGAACCTGTGATTTTGTGGCTGGAGGTAGATTATGCGTTCACTAAATAACAGTTTTACTGTAGACCAGTGGAGTACAGGACCCAAAAATTATGCATTCACCTGACTAAAACGAACAAGTGATTATATGTGGCTGGAGGTAGATTAGATGGTCAGTGGATAACAATTTTACTGTAGGCCAGTACAGGCCCCAAATATTATGCATTTTACTGACAGAAAAGAACTCGTGATGATGTGGCTGCAGGTATATTTGGCGGTCACTGGATAAAAATTTTACTGTATGCAATTATAGGCCCCAAACATTAGGCATTCACCTGACCGAAAAGAACTAGTGATTATGTGTCTGAAGGTACATTAGTTGGTTACTCGATAAAAATTTTTATGTAGGTCACTGGAGAAGAGGCCCAAAAAATTAGGCATTTACCTGACAGTAAAATACCTTTTATGCCGCTGAAGATACATAAGACAAAGACCATTCTGGTTGGTGGATGATATGTGTGGGCTGGCATGAGAAAATGCTATTACAGGTGATCGTCATAGATAGGTTAAATTCCTCCAAGATCCATGCCTTCATTCATTTTTAGAAATGTGAAAGTAGTTTACGCTGTCATGAGCTAGGTGAGTGCTCTTCTCGGTCTCCTCCCCCCAGCTACGGACAACACCAGGGATCCCTGAAAAGCTTCAAGTCCCCCTCAAAGCCTGCTCTTCTTTCTCCTCCTCCTCCCCCTAGCCACCATCCTCCTCTAAACTCCTCTTCAGACTCCTGCTGACTTGTCTAAGATGGAGTAGCCCCCCCTGGGAATTCATTCAGCATTGCGACTTCCTCATCTTCTAGCTCCTACTCCTCGACGGCTTGATCAATGACACAACGCAATGCACGCTCCAGAAAGAAGGCATAAGGTACGATGTCACTGATGGTGCCCTGGCTGCGACTGACCAGTTTGGTGATCTCATCAAATGTCCACAGAAGTCTGCATGCGTCGCATGAGCAGCCACTGGTGTGGTGAAAAGAAACCAAGCTCCCCAGAGCCTGTCCTGCCGCAGAGTTCATACAGGTAGTTGTTAACGGCACGTTGCAGTTGGAGCAGCCTATCAAGCATATACAAGGTGGAGTTCCAGCGCGTCGGGCTGTCACAAATCAGACTTCTGATGGGCAGGTGGTGTCGCCGCTGAACGTCAGCAAGGCGAGCCATGGCCGTGTAAGATCTTCTAAAATGGCCAGAGATTTTCCTGGCCTGCCGTAAGACGTCCTGGACCCCGGGGTATTTGGCAACGAATCGCTGCATGACTACGTTCAGGACGTGTGCCATGCACGGCATGTGTGTCATTTTGCCCTGTTTCAGCGCGCTCAGCAGATTGGCACAGTTGTCGCACACCAGTTTACCAACTGTCAAATTGAGCGGGGTTAGCCACTGATCGGCCTGTGACCGCAGAGCTGAAAGCAGAGCAGGACCGGTGTGGCTCTTGGCTTCCAGGCACAACAGCCACAGCACAGCATGGCAACGTCTCACCTGGCATGTCAAATAGGTTTTTGGGAGCTTGGGGGATGCAGCAGAAGGAAAAGGAGGAGTCAGCCAAGGAGGAGACGGAGGATGGAGTAGGATGAGGAAAAGAAGAGGCAGGCCTGCATGCAATCCGTGGCGCTAACACCAAATCCACACATGTGCCATGGGTTACATGCTTGATGGCCGTCAGAAGGTTCTCCCAGTGGGCAGTAAAAGTTATATACCCTGTTTGCAAGACCAAGTGTCTGTGGTCAGATGTATCTTGGCACCGACACTGTGTGCCAAAGATATATTCAATTGCCGCTGAACGTGGCCATGTAGCTCTGGGATGCCCTTCTGGGAGAAATATTTCCTTCCGGGGACCATCCATTGCAGTGTGCCAATGGCCACACATTTTCTAAAGGCCTCCGAGTCCACCAGTTTATATGGCAGTAGTTGGCGGGATAGAAATTCCGACAAGCCAGCGGTCAGCGTTGGGCAAGAGGGTTATCCGGCGTCATCAATTTTTGCGCTCGAACATTTGGGCCACGAAGCCTGACTTGTGCAAGATGAACATGACGACGGCACGGTGGAAGGTGGAGTGGAGGACAAACTGGATGAGAAAGAAAAGAGGCAGAATGTGGAGCGCCTGGAGTGTGGCTTTGTGGGTTCTGACGGTGTTGCTCGCACTAGGCTCGGTGATGGGAGGCCAGTTGCCTTCTTAAGGCAGTCATCCCTAGGTGAGTGTTGGGCTTACCGTGACTTATGCGCTGACAGCACAGGCTGCAGATGGCAACACTATAGTCAGCAGCTGACACGTTAAAAAAAGCCCACACTGCGGAGCCATGTGCCGGCGTCCCGAAAGCGCAAGATGTGACCATGCATGGTGGATGGCTCACTCCTGATATTTTTGCAGTCTGCTTTTTGCCTCCTGTGCACTGTTTGTTCTGCCTGCTTCTCCTCCTTCTCCTCCCTATCTGCTGCTCCGTCTCTCCCTCTGAAATCCCCTCCTCTTCCTCTCTTGTGGGCACCCACGTGACGTCCATCAACACGTCATCATCGTCACCTTCACCACCACTGACATTAGAGATCTCGGAGTAGGCAGCAACAGCAGAGACCACCCTCCTTGGGATGATACTGTCACCAGAACGCTGGGTGGCGGCCGTTTCTACCTCCTTTTTCTCATCCGATGCCAAGAATGGCTGCGCATCAGTAAGGTCTGGGAATGTCTTTTAATCAACTCTGGTGCGTCCTTTAACGTAATCGCATGCACCTTCTTCAACTTTCCACTTAGGTACCGGCCTGGTGCACCTGCCCGACCACCTGCAGATTTCTTTTGTTTTTACACATTTGTCACACTTGAATGTTTTAGATTATCAAACAAATTTGAATACCAGACAAGGATAACCTGAGTAAATGCAAAAATGCAGTTTTTAAATGATGATTTAATTTATTAAGGGAAAAAAGATATCCAACCAATCTGACCCAATGTGAAAAAGTAATTGCCCTCTAAACCTAATAACTGGTTGTGCCAGCCTCTGCGGCACCAACTGCGATAAAGCGTTTGCGATAATTGGCAGTCTTTCACATCTTTTTTGAGGAATTTTGGCCCACTCTTATTTGCAGAATAGTTTTAATTCAGCCATATTGAAGGGTTTTCAAGCATGAATGGCCTGTTTAAGTTCATGCCACAGCACATCAATCGGATTTAAGTCCGGACTTTTAATAGGCCATTCCAAAACCTTCATTTTGTATTTTTTCAACCAGAGGTGGATTTGCTAGTGTGCTTCTGATCATTGTCCTGCTGCAGAACCCAAGTAGGTTTGAGCTTAAGATCACAAACTGATGGCCAGACATTCTCCTTCAGGATTTTCTGGTACAGAGCAGAATTCATTGGTCCATCAATTGCAGCAAGTCGTTCAGATCCTGGAGCAGCAAAGCAGCTCAGACCATCACAGGGCCACCACCATGTTTGACAGTCGGTATGGTGTTCTTTTTCTGAAATGCTGTGTTAGTTTTATGCCAGATGAAGTGGAATGCACACCTTACAAAAAGTTCCACTTTTGCTTTCTCAGTTCACAGGATATTTTCCCAAAAGTCTTGGGGATTATCAAAATGTTTTTTGGCAAATGTGAGACAAGCTTTTGTGTCCTTCCTTGGTCAACAGTGATTTTCTTTGAATTGTCTTTGAACTCTCCCATGGATACTATTTTTTGCCAAGTCTCTTTCTTATTGTTGAATCATGAGCACTGACCTTAACTGAGGCAAGTGAGGATTGCAGTGCTTTAGATCTTGTTCTGAGTTGCTTTTGGCCTCCGAGATGATTTGTTGATGCGCACTATGAGTTTGTTAGGCTGGCCACTATTGGGAAGGGTCACCACTGTTCAATGTTTTCTCCATTTTTGGTTTGTCGGAGTCAATAAGCCTTATAAATGGCTTTGTAACCTTTTCCAGACTAATAGATTTCAATGACTTTCTTTCTTATCTGTTCTTGAATTTCTTCAGATTGGGTTATAATGTGATTCTTTTTGAGATCTTTTAGCCTACTTCACGTTGTCAGACAGGTTTTATTTAAGTGATTTATTGATTATGCAGGTCTTGCAGTAATCAGGCCTGGCTGTGGCTAGTGAAAATCAAATCATCTTTCAAAAAACTGTGGTTAATTCACGAAGGGGGTAGGGAAGGGGGGGGGATTATTTTTTCACATATGGCCAGGATGTTTGGGATAGCCTTTTTTCCCTTAATACATAAAATAATCATTTAAAAACTGCTTTTTGTATTTAATCAGGGTATCTTTGTCTAATATTCAAACTGGTTTAATAGTCTGAAACATTTAAGTGTGGCAAGTGTGCAAAAATAAACGAAGGGGGCAAATACTTTTGTAAGGGGGAAAATACTTTTTCACAGCACTGTATTTCTTGGGGCTTGTGTCCCTGATATTTTAAGACAGTGATGAGAAGTCACACAGGGGACCCAAGCTAGCCTTTTGCATCGGGGAAAGAGAGCATTTAGGTATAGCCATGAAACTCTTTACCCCTTAAGAAATCTGGACAGTAAAACACATGTTGAGGTCTGACGTGGCGATCTAAAGATTTGGGTTTTTGACTACAATGTCACAATCTGGTTGCTCCAATTTGTGGATTTCCTGATATGTATTTTTATTTTTGTAAGTCTAATTTCATTTGTTAATTTAACTTGTTCATAATTTTTTGAGATTCTCTAGGAACTGGTACAAGGCAAATTTAGTGCCCAATTTCAAAAAGAGATTTAGGTCTTTCCCAGGTAATTATAGACTGGTAAGTTTAACTTTTGTTGTGGGATAAATGTTTGAAAGACTCTTAAGGGAATATACACTGTAAATAATATCATAAATCAGACTAATCTGATTTGTTTTCATGAGGAAGTAAATAGAAGCCTGAACAGAGGGACAGCTGTGAATATAGTTCTGTTGAACTTTGCCATTTGATACTGTCCCTTGTAGAAATATGTCCAGAAAACTGTGGTCAACGATTCCTATTTTGAATAGTTCCTGGTTATTTGTGGTGTACCCCAAGGTTCAGTGGTGAGCATCGTTTTATTTATTAATGATATAACGATGGGATTAATAGAACTGTTTATATTTTTCAGATGACACTATTGCACTGTATTACTGTGCAGTCTATGGAAGATGCCCATAGACTGCAAGCTGACTTGGACACTCAAGTGTTTGGCCGTCAACTTGGCAAATGAGGTTCAATGTGGATAAATGTAAATTTATGGATTTAGGTACTAATAATCTATGTACATCATATGTCATAGGGGGAGTAATACTGAGAGAGTCCCTTGTAGAGAAGGATTAGGGTGTACTCGGCGATCATAGACTAAATAACAGCAAAAATTGTCAATCAGCGGCTACTAAGACCAACAGATTACTATGATGTTTTAAAAGAGTTATGGACTCGTGGGACAGCAATGTAATGTTACCACTTTATTAAGTATTGGTGTAGCCTCAACTAGAATATTCATCTATGCACCATTTCATAAGAAGGATGTCCTGGAGCTGGAAAAAGCACAAATAATAGCAACAAAAATGATAAAAGACATGGAGCATCTTAGTTATAAGAAAATATTAAAAGAATTACTATTTTTTTGCCCTAAAAGATGCGCTTTTCCCCCCAAAATTGGGAAGGAAATGGTAATTGGTCTTCTTCTGCCTGCACAGCATGCTGTGCTGAAACCTGCACACATGAGGATGTAGGCATGCTCTGTAATCTCATGCTGTGTGATGTTGGATCACAACACAGCACCTCAGGAAGAGTGCTGGATCTCGGGAGTGTTGGCTCCATCCAGAGCAGAAGTGAGTTTATTTATTTTTTGTCTGATCTGAGGTCTAATTAATATTGGGGTCTGCTCTGAGGTCGGATTGGGGTGTAGGCTAAGGTCTAATTAACATTGGGGTCTGATCTGGGGTTGGATTGGGTGTCTGAGCTGAGTTCTAATTAACATTGGAGGTCTGAATGGAGGTCAGAGCTGAGGTCTCATTAGCACTGGGCGTCTGATTAACCGCCTCCGGACCGCCTAACGCAGGATTGCGTTCCGGAGGCGGTCGATTTGTTCCTCTTCGACGCATCGGCGCGTCATCTCGCGAGATGTGAGATTTCCTGTAAACGCGCGCACACAGGAGCGCGCGTTTACAGGATCGGGAGGTAAACGAGTGGATCTACAGCCTGCCAGCGGAGGATGCGATTTTTTTTTTAACCCCAAAAAGGTATATTAGACGCTGTTTTGTTAACAGCGTCTAATATACCTGCTATCTGGTCCTCTGGTGGTCCCTTTTGCTTGGATCGACCACCAGAGGACACAGGCAGCTCTGTAAGTAGCACCAAACACCACTATAATACACCCCCCTGTCACTTATTAACCCCTTATTAACCCCTTATTAACCCCTGAACACCCCATATTAGACTCCCTGATCACCCCCCTGTCATTGATCACCCCCCTGTAAGGCTCCATTCAGACGTCCGTATGTGTTTTGCGGATCCACGGATCCGCAAAACACATACGGACGTCTGAATGGAGCCTTACAGGGGGGTGATCACCCCATATAGACTCCCTGATCACCCCCCTGTCATTGATCACCCCCCTGTAAGGCTCCATTTAGACGTCCGTATGTGTTTTGCGGATCCGTGGATCAGCGGATCCGCAAAACACATACAGGCGTCTGAATGGAGCCTTACAGGGGGGTGATCACCCCAAATAGACTCCCTGATAACCCCCCTGTCATTGATCACCCCCCTGTAAGGCTCCATTCAGACGTCCGTATGTGTTTTGCGGATCCACGGACACCGCGGATCCGCAAAACACGGACATCGGCAATGTGCTTTCCGCATTTTGCGGATCCGCACAATGCCAGAACTATATAGAAAAGGCCTTTTCTTGTCCGCAATTGCGGACAAGAATAGGACATGTTCTATAGGCTCTACAAAAAACGCAGTGTTCGCCAGATCAGGCCTGATCTTGTGCGCACACTTGCGTTCAGTCCGCCCCACCGCAGTGACAGAATTTATTTTTTCTGATCACTGCAAAAACACTGTAAAATCGCTACTGCGCTATAAAGATCACTTTTGAGGGGCATGGCGAGTCCATAGAAGATTTTTTTTTTGGCACAAGTTAGCGGAAATTGATTTATTTTTTTTTTTCTTACAAAGTCTCATATTCCACTAACTTGCGACAAAAAATAAAATCTCACATGAACTCACCATACCCCTCACGGAATCCAAATGCGTAAAATTTTTTAGACTTTTATATTCCAGACTTCTTCTCATGCTTTAGGGCTCCTAAAATGCCAGGGCAGTATAAATACCCCACATGTGACCACATTTTGGAAAGAAGAAATCCAAATGCGTAAAAAATGCCCTGTGAAATCGTAAAGATACTCATTGGAATTTGGGCCCCTTTGCGCACCTAGGCTGCAAAAAAGTGTCACACATGTGGTATCGCCGTACTCAGGAGAAGTAGGGCAATGTGTTTTGGGGTGTATTTTTACATAAACCCATACTGTGTGTGAGAAATATCTCTGTAAATGACAACTTTTAAAAACATTTTATACAAAGTTGTCAATTTACAGAGATATTTCTCTCACCCAGCTTGGGTATATGTAAAAAGACACCCCAAAACACATTGCCCTACTTCTCCTGAGTGCGGAGATACCACATGTGTGACTCTCTTTTGCAGCCTAGGTGCGTAAAGGGGCCGAAAGTCCAACGAGTACCTTTAGGCTTTACAGGGTTGCTCACAATTTAGCCCCGCCCAAAATGCCAGAACAGTAAACACACCCCACAAATGACCCCATCTCGAAAAGTAGACACCCCAAGGTATTCGCTGAGAGCATATTGAGTCCATGAAAGATTGAACTTTTTGTCACAAGTTAGCGGAAAGGGAGACTTTGTGAAAAAATAAAAATAATAATTTCCGCTAACTTGTGCCAAAAAAAAAAAATTCTATGAACTCGCCATGCGCCTCACAGAATACCTTGGGGTGTCTTCTTTCCAAAATGGGCTTACTTGTGGGGTATTTATACTGCCCTGGCATTTTAGGGGCCCTAAAGCGTGAGAAGAAGTCTGGAATCCAAATGCCTAAAAATGCCCTCCTAAAAGGTACTCATTGGAATTTGGGCCCCTTTGCGCACCTAGGCTGCAAAAAAGTGTCACACATGTGGTATCGCCGTACTCAGGAGAAGTAGGGAAATGTGTTTTGGGGTGTCTTTTTACATATACCCATGCTGCGTGAGAGAAATATCTCTGTAAAATGACAACTTTGTTTAAAAAAAATGAGAAAAGTTGTCTTTTACAGAGATATTTATCTCACCCAGCATGGGTATATGTAAAAAGACACCCCAAAACACATTGCCCTACTTCTCCTGAGTACGGCGATACCACATGTGTGACACTTTTTTGCAGCCTAGGTGCGCAAAGGGGCCCAAATTCCAAAGAGTATCTTTACGATGTCACGGGGCATTTTTTACGCATTTGGATTCCAAACTACTTCTCACGCTTTAGGTCCCCTAAAATGCCAGGGCAGTATAAATACCCCACAAGTGACCCCATTTTGGAAAGAAGACACCCCAAGGTATTCCGTGAGTGGTATGGTGAGTTCATGTAAAATTTTATTTTTTGTCACAAGTTAGTGGAATATGAGACTTTGTAAGAAAAATTAAAAATAAATAAATAAAAATAATTTTCCACTAACTTGTGACAAAAAATAAAAACTTCCATGAACTCACTATGCCCATCAGCGGATACCTTAGGGTTTCTACTTTCTGAAATGGGGTCATTTGTGGGGTGTTTCTACTATTCTGGGCATTGTAGGACCTCAGGAAACATGACAGGTGCTCAGAAAGTCAGAGCTGCTTCAAAGTGCGGAAATTCACATTTTTGCACCATAGTTTGTAAACGCTATAACTTTTGCGCAAACCAATAAATATACACTTATTGCATTTTTATTATCAAAGACATGTAGAACAATACATTTAGAGAAAAATTTATATAGAAATGTAGTTTTGTTTGAAAAATTTTACAACAGAAAGTGAAAAATGTCTTTTTTTTGCAAAAATTTCGGTCAATTTCGATTAATAACAAAAAAGTAAAAATGGCAGCAGCAATGAAATACCACCAAATGAAATCTCTATTAGTGAGAAGAAAAGGAGGTAAAATTCATTTGTGTGGTAAGTTGTATGAAATAAACCGTGAAAGTATTGTAGTGCAGAATTGTAAAAAGTGGTCTGGTCATTAAGGGGGTTTAAGCTAGGGGAGCTGAGGTGGTTAACATTGGGGGTCTGATCAGAGGTCTGATGAAAAAAATATTTTCTTATTTTTCTTCTCAAAAACCTATTTGCATCTTATGTAAAAGATACATCAAGTGCAGTAAATTTATGTTCTAAAAAGCATTTATTTGGTTTTAGGTAGCAACATGAGAGACCGTGACGTGGTGCATGATGGGCTCCAATGTGTTCCTGACAGGAATATATTGGCAAAAGTCTCAGCTTTTAATATCTGCTTGTATGACTAGCTAGTATAGTCAGTGGCATATCCGTTTGGTGCATTTTTTTCTGTGATTTATATAATTATATTTTCATCCGCACAATGCTCCGTTTTGTGTAGGATGCCTTTGTGGTGCATGTGGACCGCGCCGGCATCCTCCATTGTACGCATTTTTTGCTGGGGAAGGTCGTTTGCTGCGGTCCACATGCGGTGGGACTGCTCCCCAATGAGAAACACGCTACAGTGTTTGGGGTTTGAGCAGTTCCCCCATATTTGCCACTATATTTCAGTGATTTTGTTTTATATGTATTGAATGTGCCTTTACCTGGCATTTAAACATTCTTTTGCACCTGGTAGCCTCCATCACACGGTCTGATATGGGTGTGGCTTACAGTCTTGCTTTATTCACATTGTATTAGTTGTCCTGCTATGCGGTTGTGTGGAAGCTTGGCTGTGAGCTGGATTACATCACCTGCAGACCGTGTTCACACCATAGTTAGCGTAGTGGTAGGACCCCTTGCCATGCTGAGAGACCGTGACGTGGTGCATGAGGGGCTCCGATGTGTTCCTGACAGGAATATATTAGCAAAAGTCTCAGCTTTTAATATCTGCTTGTATGACTAGCTAGTATAGTCAGTGGCATATCCGTTTGGTGCATTTTTTTCTGTGATTTATTTAGGTAGCAACATACAGAAAAAGTTGGGTAACAACAATACATAATTACAGTTAACTGAAAACAAAAGAACAATAGAGCATTGCAATATTCCATCATGCAGAATCAAAGGCGAAAGCCTAAATAGCCATTTTACAGTAAATGCCATTAAGTGAACAGGATAGGATCCACTGGCTGTTATTTACAGAGGTGAGTAGACTCCTTTTTTGGAGGTCAGATTACAAAGACATGCAATAGAAAATCACTAGATTGGCAGGAAGATAGCCAAGGCTCCCAAAGATTCTCAAAGGCCTCAAATGTATCAGTACGATACCACTCCGTTTTTCATAAAGGGCTATCCTTTTTATCCTACTGTATTTATGACCACTTGAAAGCATAGGGTAGCAGAGCACCACTTGAAAGCAATGTGAATTCTAATGGCAAATAGTATATAATGCAAAAGTTTGAACTTGGCAAACGTCAACCAAGACAATTTGACTCTCTTTAAGACTTTGTTTAGAACACAGTAAAGTCTAGACAAGAGACCCTTTCTATATAGGAAGTATACTATAAAACATTCAAAGAGAGTATAAGGAAAATAATCAGTAGGAGGATTATAGAACATTATATAGCTCCCCTCTTGGAAGATCATGCTTAGATTTAAGTGCTGTAAATGTATTTATTATTGAGAAGAGTTGTCCAAGTTAGGACATGATTAACCTATATAAATGGCCCATACAAAAAATATGGTAAAAATCTGTTCCATATAAAATCCCCACAAATGTCAAAGGGGCACTACCTCCGTCTAAAGAATTCAAAATTAAATTTTCGGAGACAAAGCTTCTTTACCGTAAGAACCATGAATCTGTTTGCCTCAGGATGTGGTAATAGCACAAATAGTGGATGGTTTTAAAAAAGGTTTAAATAAATTCTTAGAATTAAATAATATTAGTGCCTCACTTACGGCCCTCTGCTTGAACTTGATTGACATATGTCTTTTTTAAATTGTACTAGTTAACTGAACTTCAGATTCCAGATGAGGCAGCACAAATGCTTGGTTAAGTGGCAATATTATATCCACATGACAATATCCTGCTGGCCTTAGAAAAAGTTGATTTACATTGCATGCTGTTATTTAGTCTATAATCAACAAGCAGATCCTTTTTTACAAGTGACTCTCCCAGTTATGTTGCATGTACTGTAGATTATTAGTACCCATAGCATAATTTTACATATATCCAAGTCCAAAAGCACCATGTTCACAGACTACCCTCTGTCCAGGCTTCTACTCAACTCTTCATAAAAACAAATCAGGCTAGAGGGGCGGAGCCTAGCTGCTGAAGAAGATGGCTGCTGAATTTGATTCCTAGCTCTCCCATCCTGAAATTATTCTGAATCTTTTACCATTTGGGGCAGTCGGTTCCAGAAACTATATGGTGGAAGGATCTAAAGGCAGGAGGTTCTGTCCACTGTGTGGTGGCCATGCTGGGCTCCTGCGGCTCATTTCCCATTCAAGTAATTGAGGGCTGATGCAGGATAATACACAGTGAGGAACCTTCCATCCACTGATTAGTGGGGAGGCCAGGTTTCAGACCCCCACTGAACTGATCTTATGGATTGATTATCAATATTTAACTCCTTCAGAGCCTTGCGATTTTCTGTTTTGTTTTTTTGTTTTTTACATTCACATAGATTTTTTTGCAGGACAAGTTGTACATTTTACTGGAACCATTTAATATTGCATATCATGTAATGAGAAGCAGAAAAAAATTCCAAATAGTGTGTAATGGAAAAAAATAATATTTCTGCAACAGTTTTATGGGTTTTCTTTTTACAGCATTCCCTTTTCAGTAAAACTGATCTTTAACCTAATTCTGCATGATTACAGCTATACAGTACCACATTTAAATATGTCTTTGCAACGCTGTATTCTGACTCCTATAACTTTTTTACAGTTATGTCTGACTTTTTGATCACTTCTTATTGGATTTTTTGGCAGGTGAAGCGATAAAAAAATAGTAAATCAGCCATTTTGATTCTTTTCCATTACAGCGTTTACTGTATGAAATACATTTTTGTATTTTAATTATGTGGGTGTTTTGGGACGCGGTGATGCTAATGATCTGTATTTTTGTTATTTGCAAATTTATTTTAAATTTTGTAATTTTTTTATATTTAAAAAAACGTTTTAAAACTTATTTAAACCTCTAACGGACACAGGGTTTACAGGTTTCGCCCTGATGTCCTGGTACTTAAGGACACAGGGCGTACCTGTATGCCCTGTGTAATTCCGATCACCACCGCGCGGCGGGCGGTGATCGGAACAAGGTGCCTGCTCAAATTATTGAGCAGGCACCTTGGTACAATGCCCAGGGGGGTCCTGTGACCCCACCGTGTCGGCGATCGCAGCAAACCGCAGGTCAATTCAGAACTGCGGTTTGCTACGTTTCCGGATTATTCGGGTCTCTGGTGACCCAATAAGTCAGAATAGGATGGTGTTCGGTGGTGTGATAATACACCACCAATCACCATACTGCGATCATGAGAGGTGGTGGTCAGAAGCGGTCCTTCTGATTGAAATTTGAATTGCCGGAGCTCCTCTTCCCGCCCATACAGGTCAGTGGAGCGGGAGATAGAGAAGCTCGGCTGTATTGTAAGTTTTTTTTGTGCCATCAGGCACAAATCTGTGTATTTTGTAGAGGTAGGGAGAGGTAAATTAGGCAGGGATAGTGAGGGAGAGTTAGTGAAAAAAAAAACACGTTTTTTTATTGTGTTGTTGATCGGGTGTCTGGGGTCCACTGCACTCAGCTGTGTGACCCTAGACCCCCCCAGGGGTACTGCAGCTTGCCCCACCACCGCCACACACACATTTTTTGGGGGCGCAAGTGTTTTATTTGTTTTTTTTGCATGCGCTCTTAGCGTACAGCCACTGTTAGCGCATCGCCCACCCCACCTCTGATCAGCTTTATACCGCTGATCAGCACGTTTGAATCTTTATATTTTTTTTTTACACTTTTTTTTTTTTTCTGTTAGCTTTAGGGTAAGTACGTGAATACCCGTTCCCCACACACACGCACACTGAATAAAGTTTTCCATGCACGCACACACACGCACACACACTCCCCTATGGACCACTGGACGTTTTCGGCCGAGGATGCATACGCCCTGCTTGCCTCCGAATCCAAGAGTCCCAGTGAGGACGAGGATGACCCCACTTTCCTCTTGTCATCTGCTTCCTCCTCATCATCTAGCGATGATGATGAGCCCCCAGGGAGGCGGAGACGCCGCCAGGCGGAGCAAGGGGACCGCCATGCCAGGGACCCTGTGGCCCACACTAATACGAGCAGCTCTGGGGCTCGTACTAGTTTTGCGGCCCACCAGATAAGTCCACCTGAGCCCCCTACCGGTGAACTTGTCTGGTATACCCCAGAGCATTTTGAGCCTGTGATTCCTGATTTTGTTGGCCAAGCAGGAATCCAGATTTCCCACAGTGGGCTTCACTGAATATGACTATAGTAGACTTTAGTCTTTTTTTGTGAACACTTTGTGAATCTGATGGTGGAGCAAACGAACCTGTATGCCCAACAGTTCATTGCTCAACTCCCGGGCCCCTTTTTGGCTAGAGCCGGTGGCTAGGTCAGTGCAGCCGAGATGAGGACATTTTGGGGCCTTGTGCTGCACATGGGCCTAGTCAAAAAACCCAGTGTCAGGCATTACTGGAGTGGGGATGTCCTCTACCAGACCCCACTTTACAGTACGGCCATGACACGTACCCGGTTTGAGGCCACCCGGAAATGCCTGCATTATGCAGATAATGCAGCATGTCCCCCCAAGGTGATCCTGCCTATGACCACCTGTAAAAAATCAGGCCGGTCGTCGATCACTTTGGGGTCAAATATTTGGAGGCTTATGTACCTGGAAGGGAGGTCGCGGTTGATGAGTCTCTCATTGCTTTCAAGGGGAGACTCATTTTCCCCCAGTATGTTCCCTCTAAGCGGGCGAAGTATGGCGTGAAGCTGTACAAACTTTTTGAGAGTACCTCAGGGTACACTTACAAGTTTCGTGTGTACGAGGGGCGAGATTCCCGTATTCAACCCACAGAATGTCCCCCCACTCTGGGTGTTAGCGGGAAACTTGTGTGGCACCTTATGCACCCACTGCTAGATAAAGGTTACCACTAGAGATGGCCTTGCGGTTCGCCCGGCAGTTGTTTCACGGCGAACTTTGCTTGTTAGGGACACCAAACGCTAGCTAATAGGGCCACAAAAGTCATTTTAAGGACTAGTATAGGTGTGCTATCTATTTGTTTGATACACAGAGGGGTGCGATATACTTATACTTTTATAATGAGTCAAAAACACATATATATATATATATATATATATATATATAGTGATCACCTGGAAGTCAGGGGCCTAGGGGCTAGGGACTTAATAGGGCCATTTTTATATAGGGTAAGGTTCCGGACGGGGTCGCTCTTATAAGGGCGGGTGGTCTGTGGTTAGGCTGTCAGGGCCATAAAAGCACTCCCCTGTAGGGCAATATCAGGGACAGTTCTTTGCCCACCCTGTCCTTCAATACCACATCATCATCTAGCCCAGGGATAGATGGTTTTTGCTTTTCCTCCGGGATTCATGGATGTGTACTGGAACCCCCCGGATTGTGGTACGACATACGGTTTCTGATTTGGTGCCGCCGAGCACCTGATTTAGGGCCGCCGAGCACTTCAATACTAAGCAGCGGGGGGCACACCTATCAATATAAAGGGGGAGTGCTGGCCTGGTATCAAAAAACAGACATGAACTGAACTAAGCAAAGAAATACCATAACTGAGCCGCACCTCCAAGGATAAAACATAATTTATTGAGACATATGAATTAAAAACATAGATACATGGAGCAAACCCCAATGATGGGAAAAATCATGTGCAACATGACATCCAAAATCACCACGGAATAAACATTCCTGAAGCAAGATAACAATCAGATCCCTGCAAAATCCTGGGTAATATACTTATCACAAAACACAGTGGTAGCACATGGAAGATCCAAAACCCATCGGTGAGGAGAGCAAAGAGCCCTAATGCGTATCGCTAGTGCATGGACTAGCTTCCTCAGAGGTCCATGTGAATCAAAATTCTTGATCAGAGTTCTTATAGTCATCATAATTACTCTATAATTACATAAGGCTGTGGTCAAACCTGTAGCATAATCGTGGGGAGGGAGCCAGGGAAAAGCGCAAATGGGTGTTACCCAGATACTCCCCGGTGCATTGTCCGTACGCAGATGCGAGCGCCAGTGAAAACCGGCGTGCTGGCAAAGCAAGTGCGCATGCGCAAGATGGCGCCTAAAGCGGAAGTCGACACCGCGATGCGTTCCAAAGAGCGGAAGCGCACCCCGGCCCCGATGTCATGCCTGGGCGCCACGCTGCGCCAATGCATCCAATGGATTGCAAGAGGTAGGAACAGATGCTATTGGTTCAGATGTTAGATCGGGCATATAAAAAAGAATACCTATCGGTTAACGAGCCAGTTAGGAAGACCAAATTAATATCCAGACATAATTCAGTCTTTTAAATCAATAAAAAAAAAGTGGCTACATGATTATGTATCAAATATAGTTATAAGTGAGCAACATATACCGGCTATGGCCGTAGTGGACCTTCATTCAAAAAGATGATAATTTATACATATGTGCATAATAAATAAAACATAATCAAACATAAAAAAATAAATTGAAAAATAATACCCAGGATCCGCAGACACAACAGGTTATAAATAAGTGCATAGATAAATACATAAATAAGTAGGTAATGCCATGAATTATATTATTACCTATTGGCTCAGTTTGTACTATTGTACCCCTAACCATGCCCTGAACACCCAGCGCCTGTGTCCTTGAATCCTTGATATTAAGTCATCTTTATAAGTTAATAAACAAATGGATAAATAAATAAATGAGTAGATGCATGTCCTGAGTCTCAGAACTTCAGCGAACCAGAGGATGGAGGACCATGCACCAGGGAGAAAGGGGCCAAGAAAGCAGGCGCCAAGATAGAGAGGGAGCAGCTAAGCACACATGTAAACACTGGGTACATATTTGATACATAATTGATAAGAAAAAAGGGGGGAACTAGACATTACATATATATATATACTCCATCATAGTAAAACTGTATGAACAATGTTCTATATAGTTCCATAAAATATCCAAAATACAAAAAATACAGCAGGTACACAAAAGTACCCCAATGGGGAGAGTGGCCGAAGGGTTGTATATGCTCCAGTGGCCAGGGGTCATTAAAGTGCTAAGTGCCATACCGTGTAAATTTACATATATACAGATAGTGAACAGTGATGGGAGGAAACAGGAGGAGAAGATCCGTAGCTCAGTAAGTCCTGGATCCCAGTGTCACCGACCTTTTAAACCTAAAAAGTGAACAAAAAAGTGCATAGTGTGTAACAGGAGGGGGATACGGAAGGACACACCACTTAGTGTGTCACGTGCCCCGATCATCCGGGCCTCTGCATTGACAGTTGCTTCAGGGAGTACCACACTTCCATGGAGTACTAAATTTATAATCCCCTTCCCCAATTTTAATTCCATTTACCCACTGACAATCGAAAAAAAAACTATGGTTCTCAGACTTGAGACACTAAAACAAAAACTTTTTTTTTTTTTATATTATTTTGTAAAACTAAAATAAATAAAAAAGTAGACATATTAGGTATTGTCGCGTCTGTAAGAATCTGCTCTATAAAAATACCCCATGACCTAACCCCTCATATGAACACGGTAAAAAAATAAAAACTGTGCAAAAAAAAGTATTTTTTTGTCACCTTACATCACAAAAAGTGTAATAGCAAGCTATTAAAAAGTCATATGCCCCCCTAAATAGTGCCAATAAAACCGTCCTCTCATCCCGCAAAAAATGAGCCCCTACCTAAGATAATCATCTAAAAACTAAAATAAAACTGACTCTTCGACTATGGAGATACTAAAATGTTTTTTTTTTTTTTATAAAAGGATAATATAGTGTAAAACCTAAATAAATAAAAAAAAGTAGACATATTAGATATCACCGCGTCCATAAGAATCTGCTCTATAAAAATACCCCATGACCTAACCCCTCAGATGAACACGGTCAAAAAAATTTAATAAAACGGTGCAAAAAAAGGTATTTTTTTGTCACCTTAAATCACAAAAAATTTAATAGCAAGCGATCAAAAAGTCATATGCCCCCCTAAATAGTGCCAATAAAACCGTCCTCTCATCCCGCAAAAAATGAGCCCCTACCAAAGATAATCGTCTAAAAACAAAAAAAAAACTGACTCAGACTATGGAGATACTAAAATGTAGTATAATTATGGAGATAATATAGTGTAAAACCTAAATAAATTTAAAAAAAAGTAGACATATTAGGTATCTCCGCATCTGTAAGAATCTGCTCTATAAAAATACCCCATGAACTAACCCCTCAGATGAACACGGTCAAAAAAATAAAATAAAAACGGTGCCAAAACAGCTATTTTTGGGCAAATTTTCCATTTTAAACCGTTTTTTTACAGTAACAAAGTAAGGGTTAACAGCCAAACAAAACTTAACATTTATTACCCTGATTCTACAGTTTACATAAACACCCCATATGTGGTCGTAAACTGCTGTATGACATAACGGCAGGGCGCATAATGAAAGGAACGCTGTATGGTTTCTGGAAGGCAGATTTTGATGGCTTTTTTTTGGGCACCATGTCCCATTTGAAGAACCCCTGATGCACCCCTAGAGTAGAAACTCCAAAAAAGTGACCCCATATAAGAAACTACACCCCTCAAGGTATTCAAAACTGATTTTACAAACTTTATTAACCCTTTAGGTGTTCCTCAACAGTTTATGGCAAATGGAGATGAAATTTCAGGATTTCTATATTTGGTAACCTTGCCTCACAAAAATGTAATATAGAGCAACCAAAAATCATATGTACTCTAAAAATAGTCCCAACAAAACTGCCACCTTATACCGTAGTTTCCAAAATTGGGTCACTTTTATAGAGTTTCTACTCTAGGGGTGCATCAGGGGTGCTTCAAATGGGACATGGATTAAATACACCAGTCCAGCAAAATCTACCTTCCAAAAACCACACGGCGCACCTTTCCCTCTACGTCCTACTGTGTGCCCGTACAGTATTTTACGGCCACACATGGGGTGTTTCTGCAAACTACAGAATCAGGTAAATAAATATTGGGTTTTGTTTGGCTGTTAACCCTTGCTTTGTTATTGAAAAAAATTTATTAAAATGAAAAATTTGCCCAAAAAATTGAAATTCTGAAATCTCATCTCCATTTGCCAATAACTCTTGTGGAACACATAAAGGGTTAACAAAGTTTGTAAAATCAGTTTTGAATACCTTGAGGGGTGTAGTTTCTTAGATGGGGTCATTTATATGGAGTTTCTACTCTAGGGATGCATCAGGGGGGCTTCAAATGGGACATGGTGTAAATAAACCAGTCCAGCAAAATCTGCCTTCCAAAAACCACACGGCGCACCTTTCCCTCTACGCCCTACCGTGTGCCCGTACAGTAGTTTATGGCCACATATGGGGTGTTTCTGCAAACTACAGAATCAGGGCAATAAATATTAAGTTTTGTTTGGCTATTAACCCTTGATTTGTTACTGGAAAAAATTGATTAAAATGGAAAGTTTGCCCAAAAATCTAAATTCTGAAATGTTATCTCCATTTGCCAATAACTCTTGTGGAACACCTAAAGGGTTAACAACATTTGTAAAATCAGTTTTGAATACTTTGAGGGGTGTAGTTTCTAGAATGGGGTCATTTTTGGGGTGGTTTCTATTATATAAGCCTCACAAAGTGAACTGGTCCTTAAAAAGTGGGTTTTTGAAAATTTCAGAAAAATTTTAAGATTTGCTTCTAAACTTCTAAGCCTTCTAACGTCCCAAAAAAATTAAATTTCATTCCCAAAATGATCCAAACATGAAGTAGACATATGGGGAATGTAGAGTAATAACAATTTTTGTAGGTATTACTATGTATTATAGAAGTAGAGAAATTGAAATTATAAATAAAAATGAATTTTTTTTACTCCATTTTACCAGTGTCATGAAGTACAATATGTGATGAAAAAACAATCTCAGAATGGCCTGGATAAGTCAAAGCGTTTTAAAGTTATCACCACATAAAGTGACACTGGTCAGATTTGCAAAAAATTGCCTGGTCCTTAAGGTGAAAATGAGCCCGGTCCTTAAGGAGTTAAGCACTCCTAGGGAAATTAAACATACGATTGTCTGATCACAGCTCCCATAGACTGCAATGAATTAACATTGCAGCCTATGGGAGTTTAATTGTGTTCCTCCATAAGAAGTATTGCTTTGGTAGCCTTGGATCGTTCCTAAGGCAAACCATTGGCTTCCCTGATGTTAGCGTGGGGAAGCCGTTCAGGTATCTGAGAGGATAAATGTTTGTGATCAGCGTTATTGCTGATTACAGACATTAGCCCCTGCTGTCTTTTGTTTAAGACAGCAAAAACCCAGCACCTATGGTGCCTGTTTAGCTTCTGGGCTGGTGCCATGTTTAAAGGCAGGACTTCTACTGTATCTGTACGGTGGAGACCTGGAAGAGTTTAAATCCTGGAGAAACCCTTAAATTTATTGTAAATACAGATGAAGTATTAATTAAATTGACACTCACCATGGATTAAACAGTTGCAGCAAATATTATCTTTGTAGTTTGCTGAAATTGTATATTTGATGTGTTAAGTTAAAGAATGCTGCATCCCTACATCATCAATGGGATTTCATTCTTACACATCACTGATATTTCTCTGTAACACATCCCAATTCATCATTGCAAATCATTTATTAGTATTATTCTTAGGATGTCAAATGCTGCTATTACTTTGCTAAATAATATCCTCTATTAAAAGAATGTGATATCTTTGAATTGAATTTTTAGAAAATTTGTTTTATACCACCAAAACTTGCTCTTCAAATATTACTCCATTTACACACGCAAAGCATGAGCCAATGTGCAAACAAGTGATGGTACTGTAGACATGTTTTCTTGTGAGCCAACCAGTAGATGCTATAGTACATTTATCAGAGCTCAGTTGTAAAGTATCTCAATGTGCAGTCTGGATTTTTTGAAATAGTGGTGTGCTACAGTAAGATTTTTTTTGCCTAACATTTACATTTACAAAGAAAAAATGGTGCGCTACAATGGAAAATGTAATTGACAATATATGGCTAAACCCTCACACTGATATTAAAATGAGACCGCGCACCCCGTCAAGGTATCTCAGAGTGGCACGGGACCTAACGCTAACCTACCTGTGCCGTTTGGGCAATTACAGGGGCCGTATGGGCTATTACAGGGGCATAAGGTCCAACACACAGCAAACAACTCCAAGTTACCTCTAGTGTGAAATAACATTTACACATGTAATTTTGTATGTACAGTCGTGGCCAAAAGTTTTGAGAATTACATAAATATTGGAAATTGGAAAAGTTGCTGCTTAAGTTTTTATAATAGCAATTTGCATATACTCCAGAATGTTATGAAGAGTGATCAGATGAATTGCATAGTCCTTCTTTGCCATGAAAATTAACTTAATCCCAAAAAAAACTTTCCACTGCATTTCATTGCTGTCATTAAAGGACCTGCTGAGATCATTTCAGTAATCGTCTTGTTAACTCAGGTGAGAATGTTGACGAGCACAAGGCTGGAGATCATTATGTAAGGCTGATTGGGTTAAAATGGCAGACTTGACATATTAAAAGGAGGGTGATGCTTGAAATCATTGTTCTTCCATTGTTAACCATGGTGACCTGCAAAGAAACGCGTGCAGCCATCATTGCGTTGCATAAAAATGGCTTTACAGGCAAGGATATTGTGGCTACTAAGATTGCACCTCAATCAACAATTTATAGGATCATCAAGAACTTCAAGGAAAGAGGATCAATTCTTGTTAAGAAGGCTTCAGGGCGTCCAAGAAAGTCCAGCAAGCGCCAGGATCGTCTCCTAAAGAGGATTCAGCTGCGGGATCAGAGTGCCACCAGTGCAGAGCTTGCTCAGGAATGGCAGCAGGCAGGTGTGAGCGCATCTACACGCACAGTAAGGCGAAAACTTTTGGAAGATGGCCTGGTGTCAAGAAGGCCAGCAAAGAAGCCACTTCTCTCCAAAAAAAACATCAGGGACAGATTGATCTTCTGCAGAAAGTATGGTGAATGGACTGCTGAGGACTGGGGCAAAGTCATATTCTCCGATGAAGCCTCTTTCCGATTGTTTGGGGCATCTGGAAAAAGGCTTGTCCGGAGAAGAAAAGGTGAGCGCTACCATCAGTCCTGTGTCATGTCAACAGTAAAGCATCCTGAGACCATGTGTGGGGTTGCTTCTCATCCAAGGGAGTGGGCTCACTCACAATTTTGCCCAAAAACACCATGAATAAAAAATGGGACCAAAACACCCTCCAACAGCAACTTCTTCCAACAATCCAACAACAGTTTGGTGGAGAACAATGCATTTTCCAGCACGATGGAGCACCGTGCCATAAGGCAAAAGTGATAACTAAGTGGCTCGGGGACCAAAACGTTGACATTTTGGGTCCATGGCCTGGAAACTCCCCAGATCTTAATCCCATTGAGAACTTGTGGTCAATCCTCAAGAGGCGGGTGGATAAAAGCCTTTGAAACGTATGAAGTGCATGTAATTATATTTCACTACATCACAGAAACAACTGAAACAAAGATCTAAAAGCAGTTTAGCAGCAAACTTTGCGAAAACTAATATTTGTGTCATTCTCAAAACTTTTGGCCACGACTGTACATGTATGCCTGGAGGTGTGGCAACTCCAGGTTTGAATTTGCCTTGATTTTGATCTAATGGTAACATTCAGGTGCACCTGTGCGGCCTGCGTCACATGAGTCAGTGATAGGCGGGACTCACAGCCTCCTCCCATTGTATGTGTGATTTCACACTGGAGGTAACTGGGAGTTGTTCGCTGTGTGTCGGACCTTATGCCCCTGTAATAGCCCATACAACGGTCCCTGTAATTGCTCAAACGGCACAGGTAGGTTAGCATTAGGTCCCGTACCACTCTGAGATACCTTAATGGGGTGCATGTGCTCCGGTATGCTCTTGATATAAGAATATATTGACGAAAGTCTCATTTTAATATCAGTGTGAGGGTTTAGCCATATATTGTCAATTGCATTTTCTATTGTAGTGCACCATTTTTTCTTTGCAAATGTTTGCTTTATATAGCCAATTACATTCATACATTTGGCTCCCCTGTTATTTTCTTATTTGCCTAACATTTAGTTGAAGGAGTTGTGCACCTTTGGGGAGGGGGATTCGCACCCTTGCAACGCAGCGGAGAACTAGAGGCTGAGTAGAAAAGGAGCGAGGAGCCAGCACCGGAAAGTAGGTAATTATGCTTCTCTTTGCAGGTCTGCCCAAGAGGAATGGTTTGCCTCTGCTGGATCTGTGCTTCTTCCCTGTGCCAGCACCATCTGTCCAGGTTTAGTAGATCCACCTCACCAGGTGAGACATAACATGGACTTTTGAATGACTGAGGTTTTATAATAATGTGACATATACTACCCTCTTACTAAAAGAAATCTAATTTGACCAGGTTAAAGAACAATTTAGTTTTATTATAACATATCAGTTTAACTTACAAAATATGCTTAAAACAAGTAGATGACACATACTTTTCTTATGATCGTAGTGAATTACATATCAACCATAAACAATTCTAGAAAACACTGCATATACTCAGTAGATCCAGAAAATTTTGAAATGTTTGGGAACGGCCACACAGTCAGATGTCTGCATGCAGTTTTGGAAGCCAAAACCAGGAGTGAATTAAAAAAAGAGGAGAAGTATCTGTCCTTTATAATTTTTCTCCTTTTATGATCTTTCCCTGATTTTGGCATGCAAAACAGCATGCAGAAAACTGACCGTGTAACCATCCCCTTATCTCACTGTTATATATTATCGATATGATCTGACTACTGCCAAAGCCACCCGGACTTCACATTTCAAAATCAAATGGAAAAGTCTTATATTTTAATTGAACAATTTCAATAACACAGTGGGGCACATTTTTACAAACTTTTCTTGGTCTATCTTTTTGCCACAATTTTGACAATACAGTAAATCTTGGTTTAAAATTAACATCCCAAATTTTGAAAAAGTCATACGGAAAGTGGTCCACTGACAAGAAATAGGACAAACAGATTTCCTCAAATATATGAGATTGTAGACAGAGATCAATTGAACAATTGATATATTAATTTTGACCGAATTTTTCAATGAGTTTTGGCAATTCTCTGTCACATGTGGAATAAAAAATCGGTAGAAGAAACTGACCTGTGGTGCGGATTTGAAATCTGCAGCATTTCAATTTTTACTCCAGATTTCATTGCGGATTTCACCCTTTCCAATGCAAAGAATGAAACCACATCTAATCTGCATCTTTTCTGAAACAAAATCTGCAGTGTGTGAAAGCACCCTTTGGTGCATTTTTTTTTTTGCTGCAGATTAGAAGCAGAAATGCAGCAGAATTTCTGCTGCAAAAAATCTGCAGCTAATCAGTCACTTGTGAACTCAGCCTTAGGGATCATGCACACGACCATATGTATTTTTTTGTATTTCACGGTCCGTTTTTCGCGGATCCGTTGTGTTTCCATTTCTGTTCTGCATTTCCGCAAAAACATCTCCGTATGGTTTCCGTATGCAATCCATCATTTGCAAATCTCAAATGGAAACAAAATTTGTAATCATTACTGTAATGTACTGTAATGTTTGTAAACAGTAAAGACATGGGCAAAGTGGGCATGGATCCGCAAAATACGGAAGACATACGGATGTGTTACGTATGCATTCCGTATTTTTTGCAAACCCATTGACTTAAATAGAGCGACGGAACGGTATTTGCAGACAATAATAGGACAAGTTCTAGCTTTTAGCGAAACGGATATACAGAAATACGGAAACGGAATGCACATGGAGTACATTCCGTTTTTTTTTTTGCAGAACCATTGAAATGATTAGTTCTGCGTACGGACCGCAAACGGAAACTGCAAAAACAGAACAGAAACGGAGAGAAAATACATTTGTGTGCATGAGCCCTTCATACAAAGGACTATGAAATCAGAATTCAGCTTATTTTGGGCATAATCCGAGTCAGAATAAGATCTCATGCACAAAACTGGATCCTGCATGCCGACATTTTTTTCACTTCTATAGAAATGCCCTATGCTTATCAGCCAAACAGATAAGAATAGGACAATTTCTATTTTCTTTGCAGGGCCGTGGAACAGATGTAAGGATGTGGACAGCACACTGCTTTGCAACCCCAATGAAATTAATAGGTCTGCTTCTGATCCGCAAAAAATCTGGATCGGAGGCTGTCCGTACATATGGTCGTGTGCATGATGCCTTAATAGAAATTCACCCATTCCAACTCCTGCTTCAAATTAAAAATATTATATATGCTTAATGTTGTATAATTTCCTCAGTGTGCAGCTATTTTTGATAAATCTCAATCTAAGGTCTCTATCAGTAAACAGGCCTTAGTCCAGTTATGGCCAACTACTGTGTTTAAAGGTCCAATATGAACCTGGACAGAAAATGACTAACAATAGGGAAAACTGTTAAAATGTGGTATTTTGGACTAACATTTATCTATCTAATTATATAGTAGCTGAAGATGGAATAAGTTGAATAATTATTTTATTTGTAAAATGATGGACAATATGCCTCCAAAAGTAAAGAATTGTCTCTTTCTGTATCCATTAATTGTGGCTAAAAAGTGGCATCAAAAATTGCATATAATGAATTTGGCCTGACACTGTTTTTATATATAATTTTAAATATAACTCTAAAAAAATTTATTAGCTCAGTATTTCCAAGAAACTAATATAGTACAATAAATCATTCACAAGTCCAGCACAATACACCAGACACTCATTCACTACCCGTCCTTATTACACAGTCTTGTTGTTAGACAGATAGTTAGCCGATATCCATGATACAAACTGTCACTTGCATGCCACATATCATAATTCATTACAATGATTAATTTAACATATCTCTCCAAGTATGAAAGCAAAGATCATCTAAATATAAAGCTCAAATAGTGATACATGATTCTGATTTGGCTTATATATGCTAAACATATGACATCAATGTCATCTTTTATATTCCTCGATGTCTAGGAATTGATTAAGTTTTCAGAAACATTTCCTTTTGGGACAGCAGTTATTTTACGTGATCTACAAGTCCTGCAAGAAAAGCAAAGAAAGTAAATGCTAATGCATATCATGGATGTTTACTGGTAATGTGGATTGTATCAGAACAAAGAAACCATTTAGAAAATGAAGAAAATTGTAGAATTAAAATGAAAGATTACCGTACACTGGTATAGTGAGGTACATTGTTTTAGATTTTTTAGAAATGTTTTAGATTATTTCTCCTGCAAAGAGAATATTGGGTTTCCCTAAATTTTCCTTTGAATATTAAAGGGATTTTCCAATCTGGGACATTTACTGCATATTGCTAGAATATACCATTGTCAGATAGGTGGGTGTCCATCCTCCCTTTCCAATCTCCAGAATGTTGCCACGAGGTGAACTGAGAGCACATTGGTCATGCGAGGCGTCCTCTACATTCACTGCTATTGGACTTCTACATGTGTTAAGTCCCATTCACCACTTTAGGACTTCTGAAAATAGCCAAGCCGGCACTGCTTGCTCTCCCTTCACTTTAGAGCCCCATTCTGGAGATAGGCGGGGGTCCCAGAGGTGAGACACACACTTATCTGACATTTATGGCATATCCTAGCGATATCTGATAATTGTACCAGATGGTAATACCCCTTTAAAGCCCATTCCCAAATATAATAGTGCTACTAATAAAGGAAACATTATAAAACCCTTAAGTTTATCCTCTTCTTTAAAATTGGTGAGTACAAGATTTATTTGTATTTTTTTTATATGGTCTACAGAGCTTGAAAAGATGTATGATTAAAAAATGTAAAGGATTCAGTAAATTTGAAAAATGTGCTCTGTTAGAAAGTATATACAGTAGGTACTGAATTTTATGGCTGACTAAAGAGACATTGCAAGTTAAAGGTTAATCATTCATTCTTGTGTAAATAGTCTTAATAAAAATACTATTCTGTGTATGCAGCTCCTATTCAGATCTGTGTGTGCCAGGCTAGTGCAGCTGCGGGCCAACCAACAACCCCTATGCAATGTGTGTAAATGCTCACTTACTGCTGGAAGCATTAAAAAAACGGAGCGGCAGAGATTACATATTTCACAGGGAACGCCTCTGTGGTGCAGATACACAAACTCATGTCTGAGGAAGCAGGGGCGTACAGTCTAGTCACAAATCGTTTTTACAGAGTTTACAAATAGGTTCTGTTAACACTAACAAAAACAACAATACTGCATTAAAACAAATAATCCAAAAAATACATTGGGCCAGATTTATCATGACTCTGACAGCTCACTCCACTTTAACATATGGCTAAAGTCAGTTTTAGCCAAGTCAGATTTATGATCGGCCCTTTAAGACTGTAATAAATGTGGTTTGACGGTAGCAGTTTATCCGTCAGTAAGCAGCTTTACAAAAGTCGCACATCTTTGCGAAAAAGTCGCACGTTTTTATGAAAAAGTCGCATGTTCTATTAAAAAGTCTCATAAGATAAGCATGGTCCTCACTGGAGTGAAATTGCGACTTTTTTGCGACTTTTTAAATAGTCCCAATAGTAAATCTGTCTAGAGATTCATTTACATAAGAAAACACGCCCACTTTCAGAAAACTGGCGAGCATAGTGCAGAGCAGTAAAAAGTCGCAAATTTGTGCGCAGTTTTAGCGTTTGGGACTTTTTTGGGACTTTTTCACTCCATTATTCTGACCTGAGCTAATGATAAATCTGGCCCATTATGTTTTCTGAAGGTAGAGTATTCTCCTGAGAAGCATTTCAAGCCTTGCTAACGGAGCACAGGTGGCATAATGAGTGTGTTCGGATCTAGTAGACTCTGTATAGGCTTAGGGTACTTTCACACTAACGTTTTTCTTTTCGGACATAGAGTTCCGTCACAGGGGCTCTATACTGGAAAAGAACTGATCAGGCATATCCCCATGCATTCTGAGAGGAGAGCAATCCGTTCAGGATGCATCAGGATGTCTTCAGTTCAGTCTTTTGACTGATCAGGACAGAGATAAAACCGCAGCATGCTACGGTTTTATCTCCGGCCCAAAAAACTGAACACTTGCCTGAATGCCGAATCCGGCATTTTTTTCTCCATAGGAATGTATTAGTGCCGGAATCCGGAAAGACGGATCCGGAATTTAAATGCATTTGTAAGACGGATCAGGATCCTGATCAGTCTTAGGCTACTTTCACACTAGCGTTCGGAGCGGGTCCGTCTGATGTCTGCTCAGACGGATCAGCTCCTATAATGCAGACGTTTGCATCCGTTCAGAACGGATCCGATTGCATTATAACTTAGAAAAATTTCTAAGTGTGAAAGTAGCCTGAGCGGATCCGTCCAGACTTTACATTGAAAGTCAATGGGGGACGGATCCGCTTGAAGATTGAGACATATAGTGTCATCTTCAAGCGGATCCGTCCCCATTGACTTCCATTATAAGTCTGGACGGATCCGCTCGCCTCCGCACGGCCAGGCGAACACCCGAACGCTGCAAGCAGCGTTCAGGTGTCCGCTCACTGAGCGGAGCGGAGGCTGAGCGCTGGCAGGCGGATGCATTCTCAGTGGATCCGCCTCCAATGAGAATGCATTGGGGCCAGACGGATGCGTTCGGGGCCGCTCGTGAGCCCCTTCAAACAGAGCTCACGAGCGGAGCCCCGAATGCTAGTGTGAAAGTAGCCTTACAAATGCCATCAGTTGGCACACGTTTTGACGTAGACGGAACTACCTGCCGGATCACTCTGTCGCAAGTGTGAAAATACCCTAAGTCTCCAAAATAATATCCAGCACTGCATCAGGAATTCTGGAGCTGGACTATGTTATTTTTTCTAATATAAATATATTGCCATAGATTTATAAATGTAATGTGTGCTATTACACATTACTATGTTAAACAAGTGATGGCAGCTAGCTGTCTGAGTTTTATATCTCGTATACAGTTCTTACCGTGTTGGAAGTAAAGTCAAAGTCAAAAGTATAATTCCAGAAATAAGTACTATTCCCAAAGTGTAAGCAATAATATAAATCACAGGATCTAGAAGACAAAACAGCACCTGATGGTTAATACAAACATGAATTATTTAGAGACGTGGCTCACTGTTTATATGTATATTGCCTACTGATTGTTTCATTGACTATTTTCAAATTAGAGATGAGTGAATCGATTTGGAATTCAACCCAAATTTGTAGGAAAATTTGGATTCTAACCAAATAATTTCTTAAGATTTGTTTCTGGTGAATGAATAAAAGAGAGATCCTTAGGCTGGTTTCACACGAGCGAGTTCAACGCATTGAACTGGCAGCGTTTGTCAGCGGAAGCTCCCATCCTGTCCTTCCTAGCACTGACAGGGTCGCATAGCAGTATATTGATTTATGATGCCATGTAACCATTAGAGTTCTGGAATGTATTGTATAAGGGCTCGTTCACATGACCGTTGGTGTCTCGTTCCCGTATTGCGGACCGCATTTGCGGATCCGCAATACACGGGCACTGTTCCGTTGTCATTCCGAATCATGGATGCGGACCCATTCATCTCAATGGGTCCGCAAATCCGGAGATGCGGAATGGAAGCACGGAAAGGAACACTACGGAAGCACTACGGAGTGCTTTCTGGGGTTCCGTTCCGTCCCTCGGCACCACAAAAAGATATAACATGCTCTATCTTTTTGCGGAATGGAGGGATCGCGGACCCATTCAAGTGAATGGGTCTGCGATCCCCATGCGGCTGCCCCACGGAAGGTGCCCGTGCATTGCGGACCGCAATTTGCGGTCCACAGCACGGGCACAACACCTTTGTGTAAACGAGCCCTAAGGCCTATTTCACACGACCGTATGGCTTTTTCTGTGTTTTGCGGTCCGTTTTTCACAGATCCGTTGTTCCATTTTATGTTTCCATTGTGTTTCAGTTTCTGTTCTGTTTTTCAGTTCCGTTTTTCCTTATGGCATATACAGTATACACTAATTACATAGAAAAAATTGGGCCGGGCATAACATTGCAAAATAGATTGTTCCGCAAAAATGGAACGGATACAGAAGACATACGGATGCATTTCCGTATGTGCTACGTTTTTTATTTGCGGACCCATTGACTTGAATAGAGCCACGGAACGTGATTTGCTGGCAATAACAGGACATGCTCTATCTTTCAACGGAATGGAAAAACGGAAATACGGAAACGGAATGCATACGGAGTACATTCCGGTTTTTTTGTGGATCCATTGAAATGAATGGTTCCGTATATGGACCGTATACTGAACGCAAAAAACGGCCCGTAAACGGAAGAAAAAAAAAGTTTGGGTGCATGAGGCCTAACATAATGCTGTCAGTGTTAAGCCTCATTCACATGACAGTGTTTGACCAGTGATTTCCATCAGTGATTGTGAGCCAAAACCAGGACTGCAACCTCCACAGACATGAGGTATAAGGGAAAGATCTGCACCTGGTTTTGGCTCAAAATCACTGATAGAAATTACTGACCGAACACTGACTATGTGAATGAGGCATTATACAATACATTCCAGAACTCTCAGGCCTCTTTCACACGAGCGAGTTTTCCACACATAGCATCCGGACTGAATCCTGACCCATTTAATTCATTGGGTCTGTGTATCATTTCTGCATTCAGGAAAAATCGCAGCATGTTCTACATTCTGTATCTTTCATGCAGCGATGGGGCTTCGATGAAAAACGGATTGCATCCGTATGCGATGTGTTTTTCATTGATGGTTGCTAGGCGATGTAGATTGTTATTCTTCTGTTTTTTTTTTCCGGATTGCACCTGTGCGGAAGAAAATGAAATACTGAACGCAATCACTGAAAAAACTGACTGAACTTGCGTGAAAAAGCATCAGTTTTTCCTGTGCAGGAGGTCTAAGGGGTTACATCGCATCATAAATAAACATAATGCTATACGACCCCGTCAGTGCTAAGGAGGTCAGTAGGGGAGATTCCACAGACACATGCATTGAACTCGCTCATGTCAAACCAGCCTCTGGGAAAAAGACATGCAAATCAACTATACTTTAAAACGAGAAAGAATGCTGAGCATCCCACACCAGCAGGTGTAACATAGCTATTCTAATCCAATGCTTAGCTTAGGCTACTTTCACACCTGCGGCAGCAGGGTCCAGCAGGCTATTCCGGAGGGAGAACAGTCTGCCGGATCCATGCTAACGCTAGCCTATCGTGCTGCCAGAATTCCCCGCAGCATGCTGTAGTTTTTGTCCAGCCTCCTCTCAGCTTGTTTGCCGTGCCGTAGCCAGACCTCCGGCCAGCCACCATTATATTGAATCGGGCGGGAACAGACTTCCAGCGGCACAGTGGGCTAGCGTTAGCACGGATCCGGCAGGCTGTTCCCCCACCGCAACAGCCTGCCGGACCCTGCTGCCTCAAGTGTGAAAGTAGCCTTATCTTTCAGACCCAGAGGATTTTCTGTATTTGTTTCTCTGTTTTTTACTTCCTGTCTTTCTGGATCTATATGTTTTTTTATCTTTCCACTCACATAGGCTTATTTTTTCTGAGACAAGTTGTAGTTTCTAATGGCACCATTTAATATTGCAAACGATGTGGGAAGCGTCTTGGAAGGGTCTTGTTTTTACGGCTTTCCCTGTGTTAAGGGGATATTAATTATCAATATTTGTGCAAATATCGAGAATGTATATTCATAAATAGGCGTGAATCGTCTAGTGATGACTCCGCCTATTTATGCCTAAATCATAATCTAAATAACCCAATCCTAGCTATGTTAACTAGCTAACTACCTCTGTTACCTATACACTCCACTGAACTACACTATGTGCGACTATTACTGCAGCGGCGCCATATACTACAAAAGACTACACACTGTGCTTAAATAAAAAGTATTTATTAACACACTATACGTAGCAGTCTAATATTTGCTTATAATTATATATATCTATATCAATGGAATAGATATATATATTTATAGCAGCACACAGCAATATAAGTAAACACACTATAACAACACACTAATACCGTTCTAACTACACTAACACAGTCCCAAGTCCTCCCCAGGATCTAACTACAATTACAATAATATACTTACACACACACAAATATCAGTAACCCACCCGCCTGGCTACTCACTGTCCCTACAGGGAACAAGTGGTATAATCACACAATTGTGGCACTGCAGGAGTTTATACCTACAGGCCAAGGAACACGGGGTAGTAACTATGCAGGGGTAATCCAAGAAAGGGTTTACAAGGCAGCAGCAGTAAAGGGGCTACTGCTGGGGCTACACACAGGGTACAATAATTCAAGTCTAAATATACGCTAAAATTATATATATTTATAGATCAATGGTTATAAATATATATACATATAGACGCACACACCACAATACAAACCTAACTACACTAGACAATTCCCAATTCCACCCCACACTCTAGCTGTACAATACACATGCATACATTACTTAGCAGCCCACCCAAAACACACACTCAGCTGCTACTGGGGTAAGCAGGCAGCAGTGAAGGGGTAAGATTACAGGGCAGCTACAGGGATATGAGTTGGTGGCAGGGAAGGGGTGAATCAGGACAGGTGTATTAGGGGTTTGGAGGGAAAGGGTTACTCAGCCATATTCAGGGCCATGTGGCCTCTTTTCCTTCAGGGAGCAGTTCCCATGTGTCTCTGATTGTAGTCCAGGTTCCAAGAGGTCGCACCTCTGTCCGGCTTTGGCTAATATAGCCCAAAAGCAGCCCCCTCCTCCTTCTTCAACAGGAGGGTGATGACATCATCGTGGGTGTGTGTGACGGAATGCTAGAACTGAAACAAAGGACTTCCTGCCCAAGCTGTAAGCCTCCCCCCCAGCTGCTACAACATAGCATCACACACTCCCACGTCATAAACGAACCAGGCTGATCAATACATATATATATATATATATATATATATATATATGTACACATATACACACTACACAACCTGGGGATCATATATATCCACCCAACCTGGGGGCATTTAGGTATATACATCCATATAGATGTTTGGGGCACATCTACATGCATGTACATATACACAATATCATAAATGGGCAGTAATAAGCCCACCTGCATATGAATATATTATACATAGAGATGTATGCTGACAAGGGGGCATACATACATCTCCATGTATACACCCATACCACCTGGACCGGCCCATGCAAAAGGGCCAATATACATGCATATATGTAAGGGCATATATACATATATATTTAAATCCAACACTTCCCTCAACACCCTGTACGGTAAAACTGACTGTCCTTTTCATTCTCTGGATCTGTAAGATTACAGATTACAGATTTATATAGTTTTCATTGTGTTTTTTTGGGAAAATATTTATTTTTTTATTTTCATTGCCATATTCTGACCCCCATAACTATTTTACATCTACAGAGTTGTGTTAGGGCTCAGTTTTTGCAGGGCAATCTGTAGCTTTTATACAATACAATTTTGGAGTGTGTATGAGTTTTTGATCACTTTTTAGTCAATGTTTTTCAGGAGGAGAAGCAACAAAATTGGTGAATCGGTCATTTAGATTTTTTTCTGTTATAGTGTTCACAGTTTAGGATAAATTTATTTTACATTTTAATAGTTTGGGCATTTTGGGATATGGCGATGCCATTTATTATGGAGAAAGGAGGATGATTTGAATGTTTACATTTTTTAAAAGATATTTTATTAGATTGCTTCTCCCTTACATTGCAATTACCTGAATCAGTTTTTTTGAAAAATTATACCCAAAATGAATTTTACAATATTCTCATCTCTATTTCAAATGCAAATTGACACAAACTGGAAATATGAAAAATAAATGAGACACATTTTATCCCAGCTTTGCAACATTGCTGAAAATCTAAGCAATTATTGCTCCTTGGAGGGTCATATTCTCTTCTATTCTGCTTGCAGTAATGTTTGTGTTAGTTTTCAAGAGTTGATTTGACATTTGTATTCATTAATCTATATATTGTGCTGTTTGAACTACTATAGGCTTGTAAATATGATTAACGGAGAATTACTTTTTCTGGGTTATATAATGAAAAATTATACATTTTTTCCATTAAGCTTTCTGTACCAGTTATTAATGGCTTTCAAAATCTCTGTTTGCAGTTATTCCATGGGAACGTTCATTGTTTACTTCCAGAGGGTAAAACACGTTCATAGCTGGTTTGTGGTAATTATCAGAGCTGTGTCTTGTAATGGACCATGTGTCCATCAGATGTCCAGAACAGACAAATATGCTGAGAGATGACCTTTAAATGTTATGGAGTTGGACTCATTTACACAGAATGTTTATTTGCTTCCTAAAGGGAAAAAATACATTCCAAATAGTCTTCATTAAATTGGCATCTGAAAGGGTTTTTAAAACTTATTATTCATAGAAAATATTTTTGTTAGAATTTTTGGCTGTATTTTTTCATTTTGACAGTACTACTGTATGCAATTGAAAATTAAATGCGAAATAAATGAAGGAATAAAAATTACAGACCAAAACTTAAAGCAACATTTTTTAACTCAAAATATTATTTTTTTCCATGACAAAAGTGCATAACTTAAACAATTTTTTTGTGGCCTGATCAAGCAGATGATCGACGGGGGTTCTGGGAATCAGACCCCTTCTGATCTGATCCTGAGAATAGGTCATCAATATTTGCAGCCTGGAAAACCCCTTTAATGTCCCAGCCAGCACAAGCATTGCAACATTTCATTAGGAATATGGGAGCAGTTGTGCACATTTAGATGCCTTCCGAGTTATTTACATAAAATTAGTCACTGCAGAATAGAGAAACATCATGTTATATAGGTTCAGATTAGTGAAATGGATGCTGTGGGTAATATCCCTATAGGATCAGAAGACAGAGAAAAAAGGATATTATCTACTACAAATGACATAGTAACTCACCAACATGAAATGTGTGTTGTCTCGTGCTTATAATTTTCTTCCCTTGTGAATCACTGTAAGATGCGTGAATGTTTATTGTAGTACTTTTTTCTATATAAAGAGATTACATACAAAAATCAGTATACCGTCTCTTTGATAAGCACATTCTGCTCTAAATTGTACCTATAAATATTAAAGTAGTTATAAGAAATTAGCAGAAATATCTTTAACATAATGCACTTGAGATTAAAAAAATGGTCCCTAACTAGTGTTGGGCAAGCATGCTCTCCTGAACAATAATTTTACTCGAGCATTGCGATGCTCGGCACATTGCGGTGTTCGGCCGAACACCGCATGTGCTCGAGCGCAATGCTCGAGTCTCCTCCCCGCACGTTTGTTGGCTGCTATGCAGCTAATACACATGCACTGAGGTACTGGCACTCACTGTAATGCCGTAGCCATGTTGGTTACTTGTATTACAGTGATTGGCTGGCCGGAATGCGTCATCGGGTGCTATGTAGCACTCGATGACACGTGTTTGGCTCAGTCTTAGTCAGGGAGAGCTGTGCTGAAGAAGGGACAGATAGTGTAGGGAGTGAAATAGTAATATTTTAGTGAAAAAACTTGTAAGGACTATTGTTGTATCTGGCAGCAATATAATTATTAGTGCAACCTGCGCTAAATTGCGTAAAATTGTTAGAGACCCAAAAGTCATTTTAAGGACTACAGTTGTATCTGGCTGCAATATATATTATTAGCGCAACCTGCGCTAAATTGCATGCAATTGTTAGTGCCTGCTTCTGATGGTGACACAACCTCTGCTACATCTTTTATTTTACATTTGTGCAGCCTAAATATCTGTGACATTCAGCCCAATGTTTGTCCGCTGGTGATAGCGACATTACCAGAGCTACATCTCCTGTATAATGTTTGCACATTCTAAATATCAGTGACATTCATTCAGTGTCATTTTTATTAG
Organism: Bufo bufo; assembly: GCF_905171765.1. NCBI lineage: Eukaryota > Metazoa > Chordata > Amphibia > Anura > Bufonidae > Bufo > Bufo bufo. The sequence goes on along the minus strand of NC_053392.1, from coordinate 267,779,459 downwards.
CTGCTGGAGACAGCGACATTACTTGCACTATACCTCCTGTATAACGTTTGCACATCCGCATCCTAAATATCAGTGACATTCATTCAGTGTAATTTTTTATTAGCCGCTGGTGACAGCGACATTACTTGCGCTATACCTCCTGTATAACGTTTGCGCATCCTAAATATCAGTGACATTAATTCAGTGTAATTTTTTATTAGCAGCTGGTGACAGCGACATTACTTGCGCTATACCTCCTGTATAACGTTTGCGCATCCTAAAATTACCTATGACATTCAGTGTACTTCTTTCATAAATGCTGCGGACAGCGACATTATCTGTGCTACATCTCCTGTTTAACGTGTGCGCATCCTAAAAATATCTGTGACATTCTGTGTACTTTGCGCATACACTTACAAAACCTGTGCTACTGTACGTGTGACATACTTGCAAGCATATATACCATTTAATATTCTCAAGGCGAGCAGTAAGGAATGGGGAAGTGACCGTGCTGCTGATGGTGCATGCAGAGGCGCGGGGAAACTGTGCCTGCTGCCAGAGCACAAGAAACACACCGATCCACAATACCTAGCTTCATGTCCCAGTTTTCAGGGCAGCCCAGGACACCACTCTCGAAGTCAGACCAGTGTGACCAGGTGGTCGGTTGGATTGCAGCAGATAATGCTTCCAGTCTGTTAAGCACCACCCTGTCTTTCACAAAGTCCAGTCTCAGTAGCCAAGAGTCTGGTCAACAGAATCCTCACCCTGATACTCCTTCCTCCCACCATGGAGAGTCTTGGCAAACAAGTGATCCCACACTCGGATATTCCGAGGAGCTCTTTTCATCGCCATTCCTTGATTTGGGCCTCTCAACAAGCCTGCTTTAAGAGGGACATGAGGAGATATTGTGCCCTGATTCCCAAACACTTGAGCATCCACAGTCACAAGAAGATGACGGTGGGAAATGGCAATTAGTGTTTCACAAGATGGATGATGATGATGAGACACAGTTGCCAATAAGTCAACCGCAATTAGTGTCTCAAGAGGTTTATGATGAGGATGAGACACAGTTGGTTTTGTGCGTATTATTGTCAGTCTGTAAAAGTGGTGTACTAGTCAGACAACATCGTTCCCAGCAGCGACCTGGGAGTCCAAGATGCATCCCGAACCATTTCAGTGGTGTTTCCATCAATTTCTGTCCTTTTCCTGTGAACCAGACACCCTCCCCTCTTCAGAGCAGGGGGTGCCTGGTTTAATGCTCTGGTTCTCCCATTGACTTCCATTGTGCTCAGGTGCTCTGTAGATCAGCCGTGCATCCCGAGGTGTTCTACTTGAGCACCCGAGCACTTTGGTGCTCGACCAACACTATCCCTAACCACTTCATTATTAGAGTGTTTACCCCCCTTTCTTACCACAGCAATTTTTCAGTTTGAGCAATGGGCCTATCTAACTGCAAATAACTAATTACATTGTAGACCTTTTTTGTGCCATTAGATGACAGATATAATATAAAAAATATATATATTTAAAGATAATTTGTAAAAATGATGAAAACAATGTATATTTTTTCATTTTTATCAATCTTTGTTTATGTAAATGTCAATATAGTATGGTATAGTATAGTCAATATGTTTTACAGCTCTGTCAGTGTAATGCATCTCTTCACACACTAAATAGATTTATTTAGAGAGCTACAGGAAAGAGAGGATGGGAATGAAGTTGCAGATAATTTCTCTTTTGCTGTGGCTATGAGACTACATGCTGTGAAAAGGAAATCGGAAGTTGGCGAGTATCTGATCAGTAGAGATGAGCGAAGTTTTTAAAAATTTGATTTGGCAACTTCGCCAAAGTTCACCAAGAACTTTGATTCATTGCGAATTAATTGTCTATAATCACTATAAATCAGGGATACCCAGGCCACTCTGTCTTAGGGTAAAGCCACGCGGTGTGGCCACGCTGCAGTTGGGTTGTGGCCATGCTGCTGTGAAACAAACGCCCACAGCCCAATTAGCCCACAACTACATTTCATTTAATAATGAAGACCGCACTGCATAGACAGTCTTCATTGTTAATGGCCACACGGCACCTTTAATGCACCTTTATACAGGGGCTGTACCCACTTATCCAACCCCAGATCTCTTCTGCCCTACAGATAGGAAACCTTCTTCTGCCATCTGCTTTTCTCCTTTTCCACATCATTTAATATCATAATATGAGAAAATGTCACCAGGAACATCCTGCTCCTCTTCTCTCTGCATCTTGCTGACTTTTCTAGGACATGGAGACTTTGAAGGATGATTTGGAAGTAAAGCCAGCAAAAGATGAGGATAGGCATCAATACCTGGTCCCCCTAAGGGGTGCAGACTGTATGGTATTGGTTGGCACGCTGCTAGTGGAATAATAAAGGCTTCCATTTTATTGGTTTTGAATTATATATCTTAGTTTATGGCTAATGTATGAATAAGTAAATGTAGGAATAAATAAAACTGACGCAGAATAAGTCTACCTGCAATCTTTCTCACCAATATTCTTCTATTAAATGCTTTTAGCAACACTGTCCCTAGCGCATGAGCTTTTGTCGTGTCTCTTACTATGCTCAGCTCACAGGACAATGGCAGGGAGTCACTAATACGAAGGGTGGGGAAATTCAGATTTGTTAGTTTTCCTAAACTTTGGACCAAATTCTGCATTGAATGCTTTGCTTCGCTTAATACTACTGATCAGCTCTGATTGATGAGCACAGCTCTAGCATTACACCAAGAAGAGCCCCATAAGGAGGCTTAGGGTGGGTTCACATCAGCATTATGGATTCCGTTATGGCTTTCTGTTATACCATGGTTATAACAGAAAATAACGGAATCCGCAAGATGGAAGTCAAAACGGAAGCCTTTAAGAAGCATTCCGTTTTGATCTGTCATAATAGAAGTCTATGGGAATCATAACAGATCCGTCTGGTTCCCGTTATGCAAGACAGAAGACAAAGTCCTGTCGACAGGATTTTTTTTTTCCGTTATGCATAACCGTAACGGGACAGATCCATTATGATCCCCATAGACTTCTATTATGACGGAAAGCAAAATGGAATGCCTTTTAAAGGCTTCCATTTTGAATTGTGTCATAATACAAGTCTATGGGCAGCATAACGGATCCGTCCCGTTTCCATTATGCAGGACTGGACACCTGCATAATGGAAGCCAGGACGGATCCGCTCTGCTGCCCATACACTTGTATTATGACAGAATGCAAAATGGAAGCCTTTAAAAGGCATTTCATTTTGCTTTCCGTCCATGGGGATCCCGTTTCCGTTATGCATAACGGAAAAAAAAGTCCTGTCAACAGGACTTTGTCTTCCATCTTGCATAATGGGAACCAGACGGATCTGTTATCATTCCCATAGACTTCTATTATGACGGATCAAAACGGAATGCCTCTTAAAGGCTTCCGTTTTGACTTCTATCTTATGGATTACGTTATCTTCTGTTATAACCATGTTATAACGGAAAGCCATAACGGTATCCATAATGCTGATGTGAACCCACCCTTAGGGAACCTCTATCAGTTCCATTCATTTGAAAGGGTTGTCAAGCACGTGGATTTATGCAAGCTCCATTTAGATGAATAGAGCTCATTTATTGTTGCAGACATTTCTGCTAAAAAAAAAACTGCTGGAAGCCATCTTTTGAGAGAGAGAACAAATATTCAAAAGTATGCAAAAAATTGAGAAAGTTCAAAAAGAAAGCAGTTTTTTTATTTCACTGTCTTTGCTCTGTACATTTGAGTTTTTTTTCTAGAAGTATACTGCAATGTTCATGTTGACTTTCATGGCCTTATCAAAGAAGTCTATGGCACACAGCACTAATGACTTGGATACATCTGAATATGAAGGATTCAAATGTGTTGCAATTTACTATTTTTTCCTATGACTATTTGAGGCTTTCAGTGATCCTCTAAAGAGGACCTGTCAGCTGTCCTGACACAATTCTAGATCATTTTGCCTTAGAGCTCTGTGCTATTTATCTGTTATTCCTACACAGTCTATCACTGTTCCATCAGCCCTGCCAGTATCAGACTCTGCATGGTCACACGCCATTCGACAAGGGGAATGGTAACACCAACTTGTCAATTTATTCCTACTTTTCTGAGGTATAACAGAAGAAAGGTCCAAGTTCTGAGAAAAAAATCCTCCAGAATTACGGTATTTCATGAGCATTTACTAAAGCAATCAGGAGAGGTGACAGGTTTTGTTTATTTGATGATTTAGAAGTGGTACTCCAAATGGGTTCTCCATAAGAGATATTCCTAAAAGCCTCTGTGAAAAGGACAATTAATAAATTTGAACTCCAATATTAATGCTATTTAAAAATATAATGAAATAGTGCAGTTTTACTCTTTTGTTACCTCTCAAACCTAAACTTTGAGTCACAGTTACAGAAATGTTTTAAAATATCATCCAAAAATATATTGCATTGCTCAAAATTGGGACAGTCTATGACAACCTCCAATTAAATTATCATGAAAAAAAATAGTGGTTGTCATGAATAACAGAGAAAATAGCTACTATTATAAATGGACAGAACACATTATAGAAATTAACTTCCACATTTTATCTATTTATTCGGGCATGCTAAACCTGTATTATAAAAAAAATGATAAATTCAGGATTATTTTTCTCTTCTCTTTTAATATATTCTATTCTTTTTCTCATCCATATTTTTCTGTGGTGGAATTACCTTCTTTTTAAATTATTTTTAAACAAAACAATTGCTGTCTACTTTTCTTTGCAACATTGTAACCTCTCCATTGGTAACTGTTATGTATGACCATATGATAAATTACTCTTTTATTATAGCAATCTGCTGCCCAACTTACGTAAACAGGATTTGCTGTCCAAAATGTGAGAGAACAATCTACATAAATGCTGTTCTTCATAGCTAAGTCCACCGTTGCACGTGCATGGGATTTGAAGCTTTGTCCCTAGAGTATGGATATATGCAGCACGACATTCATCAGTTCCAGAACAAGTAAGGACTTCTTTGTGCAAACCAAACAAACAGCTCCTATTATTGTGACATCTGCTTACAGGTTCCCAACATTTTGACTGATATATCCCATATCTTTCTCTGTGGAAATAAAATATTACATTAAAAAATTTGTAAATATAGCACGTCAAAGGAACACTGCCATTAAAATGTTTTCTGATATATTAACAAACTAAATGTGAATATTCATTATAATTTTTTAATGGATGGATGGTTTTCTGGATATCATTTTTTTTTAAAAGTTACTCCATGTATTCTACTTCCTGCCCTGCATTTTTTTTAAATGACCTATTGTTTAAATCACATCTATAGAGTTTTTCTTTTTTTCTTTTTCCATGTTACTATGTCTCATGTTAAGTGACTCAATTAAGACATCATATATTACACTGAAAGTACAATGCTCTTCTGTGAACTCTTCTGTGAACTTTTTCTAGGCCTATCAAGAGAACAATAATGCCGTCATGCTGTTATTCTAATTATACTAATCTACTTTTTTACTAACAGATAACATATCTTGATGTCACCAATGTCATATAGGTGTGGGTTCCACCTTTGGGACCTATTACCAATTCCAGAATGGGCCCCGGAAGTGAAGGAGTGCGCACTGTGCATGCTGTCATGCTCTCCATTTACTTATATGGGAGTTTTGAAAAACAACCAAGCGAGAGTGTTAGACCATTTTTGGAAGTCCCATAAAAGTGAATGCAGAACAGATCATGCATGCACAACCACCTCTCCATTCGCTCTGGGACAGTCTCTCTGTTTTGATTGCAACAGAAAGATAATATTTTATAATTAATTTTCAATGGTATAGTATTGCCAGAATGAAAAGGAAAAATTCAAAAATGTAATAAAAAGTTTTTCTCTGTGAATATTGTATTTAAAAAAAAATACCCCATCCTGATGGGAGTGTCCCTTTGACTAAATCAAAATTGTGTGCCATTTGACATGTCTCAGCAACATAATGTAATCAATAAAACGTTACCATGATAATTTTACCGCATCATGTATTTCATCATTTAAGAAATGTGCATAGAATTATTACAAAGTACTGTATATTAGTTTTAGAGGATTACCGTAGAGGATTTATTACGGTAAGGCCTAGTTCACACGAACGTATGGCTTTTATCGTTTGTTGCGGTCCGTTTTTCACGGATCCGTTGTTTCCGTTTTTGAGTTCCGTTGTGTTTCCGTTTCCTTTCCGTTTCTCCGTTCCGTTTTTCCGTATGGCATATACAGTATGCAGTAATTACATAGAAAAAATTGGGCTGGGCATAACATTTTCAATAGATGGTTCAGAAAAAACGGAACCGATACGGAAGACATACAGATGCATTTCCGTATGTGTTCCGTTTTTTTTGCGGGAACCATTGACTTTAATGGAGCCACGGAACGTGATTTGCGGCCAAATATAGGACATGTTCTATCTTTCAACGGAATGGAAAAACGGAAATACGGAAACGGAATGCATACGGAATACATTCCGGTTTTTTTGCGGAACCATTGAAATGATTGGTTCTGTATACGGACCGTATACGGAACATAAAAAAACGGCCCGTACACCCGCAAAAAAAACGTTTGTGTGAACTAGGCCTAAGAGCCGTGAGACTATTGAACTCTATGCCTAAGGAGGTGGTGATGGTGAATTCACTAAAAGAGTTCAAGAGGGGCCTGGATGTATTTCTGGAGTGTAATAATATTACAGGTAATAGCTACTAGAGAGGGGTCGTTGATCCAGGGAGTTATTCTGATTGCCTCATTGGAGTCGGGAAGGAATTTTCTTACCCTAAAGTGGGAAAAATTGGCTTCTACCTCACAGTTGTTTTTTTTTTTGCCTTCCTCTTGATCAACTTGCAGGATAACAGGCCGAACTGGATGGACAAATGTCTTTTTTCAGCCTTATAAACTATGTTACTATGTAATCCTTTTGCCAAAGTCATGGATCCATACAAAGATTAATTCACCTAAATAGGCCGCAGTGGCAGCAAAGTACACACTTTTGTGTGGGGGTTAAGAGTAAAAACCAGGGGATTGGAATCCACACCCCAGTCTAGCATGTGGTAAATGAATTGTGACTTTGAGAATCCACATTTTGGTATGGAAGTGTAGCTTTAACCCCATCACAAGTTTGCCTTTAAAGATGCTTATGGTACCTGGGTGCCATCTGTGTTACACAGCAAACACCCGGAGGCAATAATGCCGATCATGGACATTTAACCCCTCAGATGCTGTGATCAATTGTGACCACAACATTTGAGTGGTCTTTTCCCTGGAGCACCGTACACCCTGGGAGCAAACAGCTCCTTCTCTCAGAGATCAAGTGAGCCATTTTGTTGATGTGGCAGCCTTGATCCTTCTGAGGAATGTGCTGAAACTTCCAAAGGCTGAAATTTTAAATCATTGCAGTCTATGGAAGGAGCGATCAGACACTTGCATGATAAAGCACCCTAAGGGGATTTATTAAAAAGTTTGAAAATGTTTTTAAATATATATGAAAATATAGAATTCAAATCACTTCTTTTCCCCCTTTTAAAAATAAAAATGAACAAACCATAAAAAATAAAGATCAAAACAATATTTATTCTGTACTTTGAATGGTGCAACTGGGGAGAAAACAAAATCAAAATGGCCGATTTCCCTTTTTTCGTTACTTCTAAAAAAATTGAATAAAAAGTGATCAAAAAGTCATACACACTATAAAAATGATGTATCACTGTAATCATACTGAGCAAGAAAATTTATGAACGTAACAGTTCAGCTTTACCTCATGGGGAACACAAAAACAAAACCTTTGGCAGATTTGCATTATTTTTCCCATTTGGATCCAGTTATCAATAATAAGGATTAGGGGGGCGTACTATCTCTATTCAGGGAAAGAGCACCTTAATCGGCATGAGGAGACTCATAGGCCATATATGCTCCTCTGGAATTCTGGGAAGAAAGGGATGCAAATGAGCTCTTAACAAGCTCTGCCTCTAATGCGACCAGATGTAAGGCAGCTATCCTATAAGTCAATGTTAATGTAAAGGATAGCTGCCTTACATCTGGTCGCATTAGAGGCAGAGCTTGTTAAGAGCTCATTTGCATCCCTTTCTTTCCAATAATAAGGAATAACAGACAAAATGCACAATGCAGAGTTATATGAAAAGATAGGCCAAAATTATAATTTTATAAGGAGTGCAAGTATCTATACAAGTATTTATTAAAGCAGACCGTATGTGGTGAAAGGTAGTGTTGAACGAAGTGAAGCATCTGAAGTGGAATTCAGGCTGAATTTTAGGAAAAATTGGATTCTAGACAAAGTTGAATTACCTTGCAGCTGGAGTTGTCTTAGAAAGAATGGAAAAAAAAACTCATCCACTTGCTCGCACAGAGGCAGTCCACTCCTCTATTGATCAAAAAAGACCTGCCAAAGGTCGAAAGACCTGCCATTATCACGCTCAGCAGAGGTCCTTCGGCAGGTCTTTATCAAACACGAGAAGAGAGGACTGCCTCTGCGTGAGCAAGTGAATGAGGTGAGTGATTTTTTTTAAACCCATAAGGTCATATTGCACTATTGTATTGCCGTTTTTAATGGCCGTTAGAAGGATACACTTCTGTCTAAGCGGCTGTTTAAAATGGTCCCATTGATTGTTAGGCCAAATGAGGTTTTAACATAGCTATACGTGATGGATTAATTCAGATTGAATCGAATTTCTTGTCAAACTTTGGCCGAATTGAATTTTTCAAAACTTAGCTTTTCTCTAGTGACGGGTCAACTTTAAGAATTAGGATGACAATACAAAATTACCATTTACCTGCATAATTCGCTGTCGAGACACGTTGAGACCACATGAAAGCAAGATTTGGGGACATCAGAATGAGCTGTGCATGATTTGCTATGGAGAACATCTCCAGCAAGATGACAAGATTCCTGAGACTCATCACAATCACAAAAAGCTAACATTTGAGACATATTGAAAGGCATAGTTTCATAAAATGCTCGTATTGTTCTCTTGCATTCTTTGACATTACATGTAGTTCTAATGGCTGGACATGCCTTCATAAGGGCAGCCAAGTGTCTATTGCACACTGAATCTCCAATGCAAAGAGCAGCAGCATCCAAGCAGGACTTAGGACCTCTGAATTCTGGGAAGATAAAACAGTATATGAGCAATTTAAACTGCAACTGTAACTCTTTATAAGAGCTTCACAAATATCATCAGTCCTTATGCCAGTCAGTCCCACTAATGACAAGGTAATGGGCCCTGCCTTCAAGAACATTATCAGTAGTGATGAGTGAAGTATTCAAAATTCGATTCGGCTGCTTCGCCGAATATTCCCCAAAAATTTGCTTTGTGACGAATTATTTATTTGTAAATAGTTGGTGCAATAATAGTGAGCGACGATTGCACAGCCCCCCCCCCATTCTTGTACCCCTCAGATACCACGTTCATAGCTGATTGCAGCATCTGATAGCAATAATACAGTTTAAAAATTAATTAAAAATTAATTAACCTCATCCATTTGATCGCAAAGATCCGACTGCCGCCATCTTGATTGAAAATCTAATGTGAAATTTTGCATGGCCCGTAATGACGTCATCCCACACGGGATTTCAGGTGAGATCTTCAATCAAGATGGCGGCCAACAGATCTTCACGCTCAAATGGATGAGGTAAGTATGACTTTTAAAAAACTTTTTTACAGGGAAAAAGCACGAGGAAATCCAGGTTCTTAGCGAAACAAATTTTCCCTTAAATTCGGATCAAATTCCACTTTGTGGAGTTCGATTCGCTCAACACTAATTAAACCACGCAACAACAAAAAAAAATTAGTCTGCTACTGGGCAAAAAACATTTGTCCTATATGAAATCGAGTGGGTGGATTACAAATCCGAAGTCAGAATTGTTGTAACACGTCACAAAATTTTGCTATGCATAAGTATGCCTAAATGAATTAAGTACTTGGAAAGCATTGAATAATTTTGAACAGAACGAGTTTTACTCCAACCTGATCTACAGTACATCAAAGTGTGCGTAGTTAACAGTGTATGAAAATGTAATGGAATAACAAAATTTAAAAAAAAGTCTAGTTTTTCAGTTTAAAAGTCTTACTTGAGCAAGGCCCAGTACTGTTAAAAGTGCTTCATGCATCTGCTTTTGTGTTTGTGACCGGCCATATTTTTCCGTTGCAAAAACCAGCAGTAGTCCCCCATCATGTTAAGATTCCAGCGGCCTTGATACCTGTTTTACATTGTAGAAATATCTTTATGGAGCCGCTCTCCATGTTCATCACTTACATGTCCCAAATTGGGTGGCAAAAAGTCAAGATGGGAATGTAAGAAATGCACTTTCAATGACATTCGGCAGCCAAGTTGTTCATCTGCTGTAAGCATGTTGTCTACTAATTCAGCATAGTTTGCAGCTCGTCTGTTCCCAAGGAAGTTCTGCACTACTAGCACAAATGCATCCCAAGCTGCAAGACGCACTCGCTTTTTCAGATTTTTGCGCTGATCATAAGTAGTGTATTTGCCACATATGTAGCATAAATTGTCTGGAACACATTTGCTTTTATCCATCTTAATGGGAACCTGTCATCTGGATTTTGGGTATAGAGCTAAGGACATGGGCTGCTAGATCGCCGCTAGCACATCCGCAATATCTATTCCCCATAACTCTCTGTGCTTTTATTGTGTCCAAAAAACAAATTTATATATATATATATATATATATATATATGTGTAAATGAGGCAAGTAAGAAGCCCAAGGAGCTGTTACTAACGTTTCTGGAGCCCTGCCATGCCCACTGTGAAGGACCCCAGCACCGCACCGCAATCTCCTCCTTGCTCCCTGACGGATTGTACTGACGGATCAGAGGAAGCAGATCCAATATAATTAAACAACCAACAGTAATTGGATGTGTGACACTAAATCCACAAACACCAAAAGAAAGACACACATATAATATAATGACATTTTATTTCAAAACTTCCACAATATACATTAATAAATATTAAAGTTAGCAGCAATGTTAGAGGTGTTGTTACACTAGATGTTCCCCCTGAACCCACGGGGTCAATAATGACACAATGACACAAAAGGGACATATATCGTCACCTAATTACCGATATAAAATGAAAAACAATATGTCCCAACCCAGCTAATACACAATAATAGTATTGGTGCCCATATAATTAATCCAGGTCCACAAGGGAACCCACACCCTGAATATATATTGATATAATATATAATGTTACAACCACAACCAATTAGCCAACCAAGTAATCGTGTATAAATATAAAATAACGCTGGAGTGTCACACAGACCTGGAGTGCAGCAGGAACACCAACCCCAACGTGCGTTTCGAAACGTGTGTTGGGGTTGGTGTTCCTGCTGCACCTACGGTCTGTATGACACTCCAGCGTTATTTTATACTTTTATACGATTACTTGGTTGCCTAATTGGTTGTGGTTGTAACATTATACACTGCTCAAAAAAATAAAGGGAACAGAAAAATAACACATCCTAGATCTGAATTAATTAAATATTTTTCTGAAATACTTTGTTCTTTACATAGTTGAATGTGCTGACAACAAAATCACACAAAAATTAAAAAGTGGTAATCAAATTTTTTAACCCATGGAGGTCTGGATTTGGAGTCACACTCAAAATTAAAGTGGAAAAACACATTACAGGCTGATCCAACTTTGATGTAATGTCCTTAAAACAAGTCAAAATGAGGCTCAGTAGTGTGTGTGGCCTCCACGTGCCTGTATGAGCTCCCTACAACGCCTGTGCATGCTCCTGATGAGGTGGCGGACGGTCTCCTGAGGGATCTCCTCCCAGACCTGGACTAAAGCATCTGCCAACTCCTGGACAGTCTGTGGTGCAACGTGACGTTGGTGGATAGAGCAAGACATGATGTCCCAGATGTGCTCAATTGGATTCAGGTCTGGGGAACGGGCGGGCCAGTCCATAGCATCAATGCCTTCGTCTTGCAGGAACTGCTGACACACTCCAGCCACATGAGGTCTAGCATTGTCTTGCATTAGGAGGAACCCAGGGCCAACCGCACCAGCATATGGTCTCACAAGGGGTCTGAGGATCTCATCTCGGTACCTAATGGAAGTCAGGCTACCTCTGGCTAGCACATGGAGGGCTGTGCGGCCCTCCAAAGAAATGCCACCCCCACACCATTACTGACCCAATGCCAAACCGGTCAGGGAACAGAACGTTCTCCACGGCATCTCCAGACTCTGTCACGTCTGTCACATGTGCTCAGTGTGAACCTGCTTTCATCTGTGAAGAGCACAGGCCGCCAGTGGCGAATTTGCCAATCTTGGTGTTCTCTGGCAAATGCCAAACGTCCTGCACGGTGTTTGGTTGTAAGCACAACCCCCACCTGTGGATGTCGGGCCCTCATATCACCCTCATGGAGTCTGTTTCTGACCGTTTAAGCAGACACATGCACATTTGTGGCCTGCTGGAGGTCATTTTGCAGGGCTCTGGCAGTGCTCCTCCTTTTCCTCCTTGCACAAAGGCGGAGGTAGCGGTCCTGCTGCTGGGTTGTTGCCCTCCTACGGCCTCCTCCACGTCTCCTGATGTACTGGCCTGTCTCCTAGTAGCACCTCCATGCTCTGGACACTACGCTGACAGACACAGCAAACCTTCTTGCCACAGCTCGCATTGATGGGCCATCCTGGATAAGCTGCACTACCTGAGCCACTTGTGTGGGTTGTAGACTCCGTCTCATGCTACCACTAGAGTGAAAGCACCGCCAGCATTCAAAAGTGACCAAAACATCAGCCAGGAAGCATAGGAACTGAGAAGTGGTCTGTGGTTACCACCTGCAGAACCACTCCTTTATTGGGGGTGTCTTGCTAATTGCCTATAATTTCCACCTGTTGTCTATCCCATTTGCACAACAGCATGTGAAATTGATTGTCACTCAGTGTTGCTTCCTAAGTGGACAGTTTGATTTCACAGAAGTGTGATTGACTTGGAGTTACATTGTGTTGTTTAAGTGTTCCCTTTATTTTTTTGAGCAGTGTATATTATATCATTATATGTTCAGGGTGTGGGTTCTCTTGTGGACCTGGATCCGATCGGATTAATTATATGGGCATCAATACTATTATTGTGTATTAGCTGGGTTGGGACATATTGTTTTTCATTGGATAGTGTATGTTGTACTGGTATTTTGTGACAATATATGTCCCTTTTGTGTCATTGTGTCATTCTTGACCCTGTGGGTTCAGGGGGAACATCTAGTGTTACAACACCTCTGACATTGCTGCTAATTTTGATATTTATTAATGTATATTGTGGAAGTTTTAAAATAAAATGGATCAGAGGATGGAAAAATATTCTGTGACATCAGCACAAACTTACTGCTGACACCCTCTCCACTCTGTCTGGGGGGGGGCTCTACTTGTATAAGCGTTTAATAGAACAGGTTCTGTAGACATCTATGTGGAATCAGCTGACGACGGTGTCAAAGAAAGAAGTGCGCTCTTTCATGCTATTGTTGGATCTTGGGCCTCTGTGCGGTTCTTTATACCTGATGTGAACATCAACCTGCAAGACTGAATTCACACTTGAGTTATTTGGTCAGTTTTCGCTCCATAACTGCCCAAAGAAGTGAAGTGTGCAGTGATTCTAAGAGCGACGCCTGTCATGCGCATGTCATACTGACTCACAGTATTATTTCACTACCACAGCAGACTCCCTATGCATGTTACTACAAGCCACAGTTTTCTACACCACTATACACGCTCTCTGCAGCCAGGAAATAGCTGTCTTTTAACGTGATTTGCCACAAATTAATTTGGATCAAATTGTTTCGTAGAATTCGGTGAACCGACTGAATCGCATTTTTGAGAAATTCGCTCATCTCTAATTATAACATAATTTTTCTTGGCAATTTGGGCACATATGAACATAGGCTGGCTTCAATGATGATGTGCCCCATGGTCACGTGATGCATAGGGAACACATGATCGTTGTGGCCAGTTATTTGCCACAGCAGCCACATGACCTGTGTCTAACCAGATGTTGACACTGGGAGACTGGAGAGGTACAGCAGCAGAATACTGACAGAACCAGTAAGTCTGCTTCCCTCTGCAGGTCTCACCATGAGGGGGAACTGCCCGAAAGATCTTCAGAGTGAATAACCCCTTTAAGCTAAAATTGATTGCAGCCCATAAAATTGCTAATAGATCCTAATTCTATAAATAGGCTCTCCATGGGTTGCCGTCATTAATTTCTAAGCTTGATATTTAATAAACTGTATTATATTAGAAAATTATCCTATTCAGCCTTTACTTATATTTATTGCTTTTCATGCAAAACATATTTGCAAAACATGTATTACCTATATTTTTCAATGAACTGGTATCCCATTCTAAATTAATTGTCCCTTGAGAAGAATCTGAAAAAAAAGGAGAGTATATAAAGTTAAACCCAGGTAATGTAATGTTTTTTCCACAAGTGATAATATTCAATCTTTAAAAGCAAATGTATCATTTATTGGCAAGAAAATAGGATATAATAGAATGATCCCTCGACTTATGATGTCAGTATGTTAGACATATAATGGTCTTGCCTGAGCCATCGTAACTTGAACATTCAACAAACAATGCTGCAGCCTAGATATTTCACCTTAATGTAGGAACAGGGATGTTGAACATAGGTGTCTTTAGTGCTCAGAAAAATGCTGAAGACTGAAGACAGACTCTCCTTAGTAATGCTCACAACTTTGATAAAAGACTCTTTAAACCAAAATGAAAGTTACACTTTAAGTGAATGCATTGTCTGGTTGACAAGAAGTGTTTTTCTACAGCGCATTATAGAACTACAGCCAGGTCCATAAATATTGGGACATCAACACAATTCTAACATTTTTAGCTCTATACACCACCACAATGGATTTAAAATGAAACGAACAAGATGTGCTTTACCTGCAGACTGTCAGCTTTCATTTTAGGGTAATTACATCCAAATCAGGTGACCGGTGTAGGAATTACAACAGTTTGCATATGTGCCTCCCACTTGTTAAGGGACCAAAAGTAATGGGACAATTGGGTTCTCAGCTGTTCCATGGCCAGGTGTGTGTTATTCCCGCATTATCCCAATTACAATGAGCAGATAAAAGGTCCAGAGTTCATTTCAAGTGTGCTATTTGCATTTGGAATCTGTTGCTGTCAACTCTCAAGATGAGATCCAAAGAGCTGTCACTATCAGTGAAGCAAGCCATCATTAGGCTGAAAAAAAACAAAACAAACCCATCAGAGAGATAGCAAAAACATTAGGCGTGGCCAAAACAACTGTTTGGAACATTCTTAAAAAGAAGGAACGCACCGGTGAGCTCAGCAACACCAAAAGACCCGGAAGACCACGGAAAACAACTGTGGTGGATGACCGAAGAATTCTTTCCCTGGTGAAGAAAACACCCTTCACAACAGTTGGCCAGATCAAGAACACTCATCAGGAGGTAGGTGTATGTGTGCCAAAGTCAACAATCAAGAGAAGACTTCACCAGAGTGAATACAGAGGGTTCACCACAAGATGTAAACCATTGGTGAGCCTCAAAAACAGGAAGGCCAGATTAGAGTTTGCCAAACAACATCTAAAAAAAGCCTTCACAGTTCTGGAACAACATCCTATGGACAGATGAGACCAAGATCAACTTGTACTAGGGTGATGGGAAGAGAAGAGTATGGAGAAGGAAAGGAAATGCTCATGATCCTAAGCATACCACCTCATCAGTGAAGCATGGTGGTGGTAGTGTCATGGCGAGGGCATGTATGGCTGCCAATGGAACTGCTTCTCTTGTATTTATTGATGATGTGACTGCTGACAAACGCAGCAGGATGAATTCTGAAGTGTTTCGGGCAATATTATCTGCTCATATTCAGCCAAATGCTTCAAAACACATTGGACGGGGCTTCACAGTGCAGATGGACAATGACCCAAAGCATACTGCAAAAGCAACCAAAGAGTTTTTTAAGGGAAAGAAGTGAAATGTTATGCAATAGCCAAGTCAATCACCTGACCTGAATCCGATTGAGCATGCATTTCACTTGCTGAAGACAAAACTGAAGGGAAAATGCCCCAAGAACAAGCAGGAACTGAAGACAGTTGCAGTAGAGGCCTGGCAGAGCATCACCAGGGAGGAAACCCAGCGTCTGGTGATGTCTATGCGTTCCAGATTTCAGGCTGTAATTGACTACAAAGGATTTGCAACCAAGTATTAAAAAGTGAAAGTTTTATTTATGATTATTATTCTGTCCCATTACTTTTGGTCCCTTAACAAGTGGGAGGCACATATGCAAACTGTTGTAATTCCTACACCGTTCACCTGATCTGGATGTAAATACCCTCAAATTAAAGCTAAAGTCTGCAGTTAAAGCACATCTTGTTAGTTTCATTTCAAATCTATTGTGGTGGTGTATAGAGCCAAAAATGTTAGAATTGTGTCGATGGCCCAATATTTATGGACCTGACTGTACATGCATTTTACCACTCTCTAAATTTATGTCAGAATGACTGCCCCCTTGGTCTACAGGTGAGGGCGGTCTATTTTACTTTCCTGATACACTTTGTGTAATGTATAGGACCGTGAAGAAGTTCCTGTTCTAATTATCGAAAATTATTTACAACTTCCAGTAGCTGTCTCTGACTAAATGCATAGAATAATGACCTCAATAGCCAACATGCTTTCAACTTACAATGGTCATTCCAGAACAAATTACAAATACTGTATTGCAACTTGAGGTCACTAAACAGAAAATTATTTGATGGTAGCCTATAGTCCGCATACTCCAGATGGTGGTAAGGCTCTTGTGTTTCTATGATTTCATTAGAGTAAATTTATGTTCAGATAGACATTCCTAACTTGACACTTAGCACATTAAATAAATAATTGCAACAAATTGACAACACAGGAACATATATTGAAAATCAATGGTGCAGCTGTTTATTTAACCCCTTCCTGACACCCACCATACATGTATCAGGAAGTGAGTTCCCAACATGCTTCGTAATAGTATGGTGCATTGATCAGGCAGGTGCTGAGCCTATGCTTGCTCAATCAGTGGCAAGGGTCTGGGTGTTACTAATGCTTGGGCCTTTGCTGTAGCCTCTGGCATTAGTGAAAACTCTGATGCTGGTGGATTAAAATGTTAGATGCCATGGTTAGTGACCACTATAATGCGCCTTTTTACTAACTTAAGCAAAGGGGGTTTAAGCTTAACAGCTGGCTTTAATCAATCATTATATGTACTCAAAATAGTGCATTACAAACTATAACTTGTCCTGCAAAAAATAAGACCTCATACAGACCCATTGATAAAAAAAAAAAAGTTATAGCTCTTGGAATCCATAAAAAAAAAATAATAATAATGTGTGGTCACTAAGGGGTTAATGCTGACCACTGCATCTAAGGGGGTTGGCAAGGGAGTGAGCTCTCTCTCTCTCACCCCATCGGCTCTCTGCGATGCAACAGGTGCTGATGGCCGTTATGACATACTGAGGTCTAAGGCCAGTAATGGAGGCCTATAAGTCCCAGTCCCTAGGCTGGGTCTCATAGTTGAACTGTCAGTTTTTATTGCTTTAGTTTATGCACATACTGTATAGCATTACTTTATTCTGCAGCACTTTACAGACATTAGCATCACACTGTCCCCAGTGGAGCTCACAATCCAATTCCTTATCAGTATTTATTTGAAGTATGGGAGGAACTTGGAGGAAACCCAGGCAAACATGGGAAGAACATACAAACTCCATTCAGATGTTGGATTCAAACCTAAGACCCCAGCGCCAACCACTGATCCACCATGCTGCCCTCATGCAGTGCAATACAACATATGTTGTTAAACATTGTAAAATAGGTCAGACCTCCAAAGGTGGAAGTCCCATAGTGGGATAACATAATAATTATTTTTTTAAGTGTTTTATAAAAATAAAAATAAATTAAGTTTCAATTTAAAAAAAAGTGTCCTTTCTTCTCAACAAGCCATTTACAATAAAAAATAAAATAAAAAATAAAATAGAATATTACATATTGACATGTCTGTAACAACAGGCTCTATACAAACTCTATACAAATTATATGATCTATCCCGTCAGGTGAACACAGTAAAAAATAAATACAAATGATGACAGAATGGCCATTTTTTGCTCACTTTACCTCACAAAAAGAATAATATCAAGTGATCAAAAAGTACTTTTTACCTCAAAATGGTATCAATGTAAATGTCAACTCATTTAGCAAAAAATGAGCCCTCACACAAGACACAAGACAAAAAAATAAATAAAAACAAATATGGCTCTCAGAAAATGGAGACACAAAAATGTGCATTTTTTCCAAGAATGCTTTGTGTAAAAGTGGTAAAAATAATAAAATATATAAAATGATATGGTATCTCTTTAACCATACTGACCAGCAGAAAAAACAGCAGGGTGCACAAAAAGCAATGGCAGAGTTGCTGCCTGTTTCAAAAAAATTGACAAAATGATGCCGAAATAATGTAGACATATGGTGATTGTTAATTGATAACAATTTAAATTTCATTTATCCATCTTAAAAACAGAGAAATTCAAATGTAGAAAATAGTGAGTTTTTCCAAATTTTCGGTAATTTTTTTTTAGAAATAGAGGTAAAACTTATCATTAACATGAAGTATGATGTGTCGCAAGAAAAAGGTTGGATAAGTAAAAGCATTCAAAAGTAATTACCACAAAAAAGTGACATGTCAGATTTGCTATATTTGACAGCGTCAGAAGGAATGCTTAATAAAGACTTTGTATATGTTGAAATGTTGCAGACACTTAGTGAATATACTTTAAAGATTGCAAGGGTGCTGCAGTTGTTCTTGTTAATGTGCCTGGAGGGTCAAGTTAGAAAAGGCTACTCTGTATACTTAGGTAGATCGAATTTTCCGATATGGCACAAATTTTATTCATTTTCTTGCTTAAATAGCACCAACATATTCTGCAGCGCATTACAAACCTTATAATATTTTGCTTTCCCCAGTGGATCTGAGAATCTAAATTCTCTATCTTTGGAATGGAAACTACAGTACTTAGAGGACACTCATTGAGAACATTCAGACTCATCTGTGTTGGCCACCTATTCCTCCTTCGCCGCCGCTTCCACCTAAACCGCCACGTGAGCCTACACGGCCACATCCACCCATTCACCGCCTCCTCAACCTCTTCCTCCTACATCATTCCTAATTTTTTTGTTTTATGTTTTTTTTAATTAATTTCCCTATCCACATTTGTTTGCAGAGCATTTGCCATGCTCTTAACCCCTTTGGGACACAGCCTTATTTCACCTTAAGGACCAGGCCATTTTTTGCAAATCTGACCAGTGTCACTTTAAGTGGTGATAACTTTAAAACACTTTGAATTATCCAAGCCATTCTGAGATAGTTTTTTCGGCACATATTGTACTTCATAACACTGCTAAAATGAAGTCAAAAAATGTATTTCTTTTTATAAAAAAAAATACCAAATTTAGCAAAAATTTTAAAAAAATTGCAAATTTCCAAGTTTCAATTTCTCTACTTCTATAATACATAGTAATACCTCCAAAAATAGTTCTTATTTTACATTCCCCATATGTCTACTTCATGTTTGGATCATTTTGGGAATGATATTTAATTTTTTGGGGATGTTACAAGGCTTAGAAGTTTAGAAGCAAGTCTTGAAATTTTTCAGAAATTTTCAAAAACCCAATTTTTAGGGACCAGTTCAGGTCTGAAGTCACTTTGTGAGGCTTACATAATAGGAACCACCCAAAAATTACCCTATTCTAGAAACTATACCCCTCAAGGTATTCAAAACTGATTTTACTAACTTTGTTAACCCTTTAGGTGTTGCACAAGAGTTATTGGCAAATGGGGATGAAATTTGCGAATTAAATTTTTTTGCCAAATTTTCAATTTTAACCCATTTTTTCCACTAACAAAGCAAGGGTTAATAGCCAAATAAGACAGTATCTTTATTGCCCTGACTCTGCTGTTTACAGAAACACCCCATATGTGGTCGTACACTACTGTACGGCCACACAGTAGGGCGTAGAGTGAAAGGTGCGCCATATGGTTTTTAGAAGGCAAATTTTGCTGGACTGGATTATTTACACCATGTCCCATTTGAAGCCCCCCTGATGCCCCCCTAGAGTAGAAACTCCCTAAAAGTGACCCCATCTAAGAAACTACACCCCTCAAGATATTCAAAACTGTTTGTACAAACGTCGTTAACCCTTTAGGTGTTGCACAAGAGTTATTGGCAAATGGGGATGAAATTTGAGAATTTCATTTTTTTGCCAAATTTTCCAATTTAACCCATTTTTTCCACTAACAAAGCAAGGGTTAACAGCCAAACAAGACTGTATCTTTGTTGCCCTGACTCTACCGTTTACATAAACACCCCAGATGTGGCCGTACACTACTGTACGGCCACACAGTAGGGCGTAGAGTGAAAGGAGCGCCATGTGATTTTTGTAGGGCTGATTTTTATGGACCAGTTTATTTACACCGTGTCCTGTTTCAACCCCCCTGATGCACCCCTGGAGTAGAAACTCCCTAAAAGTGACCCCATTTTGGAAACTACGGGATAAGGTGGCGGTTTTGTTGGGACTATTTTTAGGGTACATTTTTTTAGGATTTTTGGTTGCTCTATATTACATTTTTGTGAGGCAAGGTTACCAAAAATTTTAATTCTGAAATTTCATCTCCATTTGCCATTAACTGTTGAGGAACACCTAAAGGGTTAATAAAGTTTGTAAAATCAGTTTTGAATACCTTGAGGGGTGTGGTTTCTTAGATGGGGTCACTTTTAGGGAGTTTTTACTCTAGGGGGGCATCAGGGGGGCTTCAAAAGGAACATGGTGTCAATAAAAAAGGCCATCAAAATCGGCCTTCCAGAAACCATGTCGGTCCTTTCCTTTTGCGCCCTGCCTTTTAGTGATACAGCAGTTTACGACCACAAATGTGGCATTTCTGTAAACTGCAGTATCAGGGTAATAAATATTAAGTTTTGTTTGGTTGTTAACCCTTGCTTTGTCACCGGAAAAAACGGATTGAAATGGAAAAGTGCAAAAAATAGCTGTTTTTGCACAGTTTTAAATTATATTTTTTGACCGTGTTAATCTGGGGGGTTAGGTCATGGGGTATTTTTATAGAGGAGATTCTTACGGACCCGGCGATATCTAATAAGTCAACTTTTTTTTACAATTAATTAGGTTTTAGACAATATTATCCTTTTTGGTACCAAAATTTTTTTTGGGGTATTTCTAAAGTCTAAGAGTCATTATTTTTTATTTTTTTTTAGCTGATTATCTTATGTGGGGGCTAATTTTTTGCGGGATGAGAGGAGGCTTTATTGGCACTATTTTGGGAGCTATATGACTTTTTGATCGCTTGCTATTAAACTTTTTGTTATGTAAGGTGACAAAAATAAAACATTTAGCACCGTTTTTTTTTTTTTTTGGACCGTGTTAATCTTGGGGGTTGGGTCATGGGGTAGTTTTATTGAGGAGATTCTTAAGGACGTGGCAATACCTAATAAGTTAACTTTTTTTACAATTATTTAGGTTTTAGACTATATTATCCTTTTTGATCCAAAAAATTTTTTGGGGTATCTAAAGTCTAAGAGTAATTTAAAAAAAATTTTTTTAGCCGATTATCTTCTGTGGGGGGTTCATTTTTTGCGGCGTAAGAGGACGGTTTTATTGGCACTATTTTGGGTGCTATATGACTTTTTGATCGCTTGCTATTAAACTTTTTGCTATGTGAGGTGACAAAAAAAATCTTTTTTTGCAGTTTTTTTTTTTTGGACCATGTTAATCTTCGGGGTTGGGTCATAGGGTATTTTTATAGAGGAGATTATTACCGACGCGGAGATACCTAATTTGTATACTTTTATTAAAATTTTTTAGTTTTTACAATTTTCAAGTCTGAGAACCAGTTTTTTTATCCGATGTCAGTGGCTAAATTGGGATATAAATTTAGTACTCCATGGAAGTGTGATACTCCCTGAAGCAACTAATAATACAGAGGCCCGGATGATCGGGACACGTGTCACATTGAGTAGTGGTGTCCTTCCGTATCCCCCTCCTGTGACACACTCTGCACCTTTTTTGGGTTCGTCCCTTCTTTCCAGTATGGGGGACCACACCTGGAAAGTGTTGGCCAGGGACGATCCGGGCGCCTCCAGTTCCCGAGGTACTCCGGCCTGCTCTTTCCCGGTCCAAAAAGATCAGGGGCTTGAGGACTGCCTCATAGAACTGAAGGAATGTCCCTGTGTTGCCAGCGCTCGGGGACAGCATAAAAGAGTTGTACATGTCAACCTGCACCAAGTAGACCACAACTTTTTTGTACCATGCCCGGGTTTTGCACATGGCATTATATGGCTTGAGGACTTGATCAGAGAGATCAACTCCTCCCATATACCGATTGTAGTCGACGATACAATCGGGCTTGAGGACCGTTGCCGCGGTACCTCGCACAGGGACAGGGGTGATGCCGTTACCATGAATTGTGGACAGTACAAGGACATCCCTCTTGTCCTTATACTTGACCAGCAACAGGTTTACAGTGGTAAGGGCACGGGTCTCA
Organism: Bufo bufo; assembly: GCF_905171765.1. NCBI lineage: Eukaryota > Metazoa > Chordata > Amphibia > Anura > Bufonidae > Bufo > Bufo bufo. The sequence continues at coordinate 267,756,837 of NC_053392.1, read as the reverse complement.
CCCCTGGGGATAGGTACCTGGAGGGGGAGGGTAGGGAGGCCGCGTTGATTTTTCCACATGGTGCCACAAGCGGACGTGGATCTGGCAGCAAGGGACTGGAACAAAGGGATACTAGTATAAAAGTTATCCACGTAAAGGTGGTAGCCCTTATCTAGCAGTGGGTGCATAAGGTCCCACACAAGTTTCCCGCTAACACCCAGAGTGGGGGGACATTCTGGGGGTTGAATACGGGAATATCGCCCCTCGTACACACAAAACTTGTAAGTGCACCCTCAGGTACTGTCACGAGGGTATCGAGAACCACGCCTGACTCCGTTATACCCGGGGTCAGGAAGTCGCAGCGGTTGGCTGCACGCTCTATTTAAGATAGGGCTGTTTTCCTAAGGTAGCTTTCTGGGTTTGCTTTGCAAACCCTTTTGGCTCACTCAGGGATCCGTAGCTCCTTTTCCTCAGCTGTTCCTTGTCCAGCACTCCCAAATCTCCTTATATTCCTCTCTCACACTTCTCTGGTTGCCAGATATAGAACTTCCTGCCTGGACATCTATTCTGACCTTCTGGAGCTGTGTTGCTGCGTTCTCTGGTAGTTGGTCCAGAACGCTACCCTCCGGATCCCTGTTGGACCTTTGTGGTCTATTGTGATCACCCACCTGGGTGTATGTGTTTGTCTGTTTTGTCTGTCCTCTCCCTGGTGTTTCCCTCTTAGTGATAGTGGTGCTGACTAGCGATCCCACCGGCCCGTTCACTATCTAGGGCTCATTTTAGGGAAAGCCAGGGTTTAGGCACGTGATCGCCGCACGGGTGAGGAACCCGTCTAGGGATGTCAGGGCAGTCAGGTGCCAGCCGCAAGGTGAGTCAGGGGTCACCACCTTTCCCTCTCCCTTGGGCAGGGCTTTCCCTTTTTTCCTCCCTGTGCGTGACGTCGGTCATTACATTATCTCTGGCCCTTATTTTGTGTAGGTAAAAAAAATAAAAATAAAAATAAAAAATATGTTTTTACCTACTTAGAATCCAGTATGGATCAAATTGCTGCTCTGTCCAAACAATTTCATGGCCTGTCTTTTGAGGTGGCAGGGTTGAAGGCGTCGGTCCTCCAGCAACAGCAGCGATTGCAACTGACCGCGAGCCCAGCGGTTGCTACTGGTAACCAGGTTGTTGCGGAACCCAAGGTCCCTCTCCCTGACAGATTTTCTGGGGGAAGGGACAAGTTTTTGACATTCCGTGAGGCCTGTAAGTTATATTTTAAACTGCGCCCTTACTCCTCTGGTAATGAAGAACAGCGGGTGGGGGTTGTTATTTCCCTGCTGCAGGGGGACCCGCAGTCCTGGGCGTTCTCTTTACCTACTGATTCCCAGGCTCTTCGGTCAGTGGATGAGTTTTTCGGGGCCTTGGGTCTCATATATGACGACCCTGACCGAGTCGCACTGGCTGAATCAAGATTACGGAGACTCTTACAAGGAGAGCGGCCGGTAGAGGAGTATCGCTCTGAATTCCGTAGGTGGGCTATGGATACCCAATGGAACGACCCGGCTCTCAGGAGTCAGTTCTGCTCTGGGTTATCCGAAAGGGTTAAGGATGCGCTTGCATTATATGAGTCCCCCTTTTCCCTTGATGCGGTTATGTCCCTTTCTATCCGTATAGAGAGACGCCTTAGGGACAGGTTGAAAAAACCGGAGCAATTGGTAACCCCTCCCAAGCAGCAGTTAGTTTGTACGGACTTAGACGAGCCTATGCAGCTAGGAGGAACTACTCGTCAGGTCCGTCCTCCTGAGGCTCGCCGTAGGCGTGGGGTTTGTTTTTTTATTGTGGGGAGAGGGGTCATTTCATTAATGTCTGTCCTTCTTTCCTCAGAAACAAAAGACCGTCGGAAAAACTACTAACCCCAGGCTGTGTGGAGGATGTCAGCCGGGGGGTATACGTTTCCTCCATACGTACATCGCAATTTGTGTTGCCAGCGGTTATTATTTTTGGTGATAAGACGGAGACTATTTCTTTCTTTCTAGACAGTGGAGCAGGGGTAAATTTGATAGATGCCCATTTTGCCCGCACTTTGGGTTTGTCTCTCTGTACGTTACAGAGACCCATTCCCATATTCGCTATTGATTCTGCTCCCCTGTCTCAGAGAAACCTCACTCACATTGTTCATAATTTACACCTTCGGGTAGGGGACCACCATAGCGAGATGCTTTCAGGTTATGTTCTGGAGGGGCTTCCCACTCCGGTAGTGCTGGGTCTTCCCTGGTTGGTAGCGCACAATCCAGTAGTGGATTCGCAGGCCAGGGAGATATTGGAGTGGAGTGAGCAGTGCAGAGAAAATTGCTTAAATAGCAATTGCTTAGTCGCCTCCATAACTACCCTACCTACATTTATTTCGGATTTTGAGGATGTTTTTTCTGAAAAGGGTTGTCAGAAGTTACCACCTCATCGTCCTTATGATTGCCCGGTTAACCTTATTCCTGGCGCAAAATTACCCAAGACCAGGTTATATAATCTTTCGGGTTCAGAGAGACAAGCCATGAAAGATTATATCTCCGAGAGCTTGGCTAAGGGACACATCCGACCCTCTTCTTTTTGTTAAAAAGAAAGATGGGGGCCTGCGTCCTTGCTTAGATTTTCGCGAATTAAATCGGATAACCATCCGAGACCCATACCCTCTTCCTCTCATTCCTGACCTGTTTAACCAGATTGCGGGTGCTAGGTGGTTCTCCAAACTTGATCTTAGGGGGGCCTACAATCTGATTCGTATTAAGAAGGGGGATGAGTGGAAGACAGCGTTTAACACACCCGAGGGGCATTATGAAAATCTAGTTATGCCTTTCGGTCTGACCAATGCTCCTGCCGTCTTTCAACATTTCGTTAATGACATTTTTAGTCATCTAATCGGCAGGTTTGTGGTAATATACCTAGATGATATTTTAATTTATTCGTCTGATCTGAAAACACATGAGGTGCATGTCAGACAGGTACTGCAGGTCCTACGGACGAATGAATTATATGCTAAAATTGAAAAATGTGTCTTCGCCGTTCAGGAGATACAATTCCTGGGTTATTTTTTATCTGCTTCAGGTTTCCGTATGGATCCTAGGAAGGTCCAGGCAATTTTAGATTGGGATCTTCCTGAGAACCTCAAAACACTACAACGGTTCTTGGGCTTCGCGAATTTCTATAGGAAATTCATTAAAAATTATTCACTTATTGTAAAACCGCTTACTGACATGACTTTTCTAAATGGTCTGACGCCGCTAAAGTTGCTTTTTCCTCTCTAAAAGAGAGGTTTACCTCAGCACCTGTACTAGTCCAACCTGATGTCTCCCAGCCTTTTATTGTTGAAGTCGATGCGTCAGAGGTGGGAGTGGGGGCGGTGCTGTCTCAGGGTCCGTCTCCTGGCAAATGGCGTCCTTGTGCTTTCTTTTCTAAAAAACTATCTGCAGCAGAAAAGAACTACGATATTGGCAATAGGGAACTATTAGCTATTAAACTTGCGTTTGAGGAGTGGCGTCACTTCTTAGAGGGGGCAGTCCACCCCGTCACTGTGATTACGGACCACAAAAATCTTCTGTACCTCGAATCAGCTAAGCGTCTCACCCCTAGACAGGCTAGGTGGTCGCTATTTTTTACCAGGTTTAACTTTGTGATTACCTATCGTCCTGGGGCAAAGAACACCAAGGCTGATGCACTATCTTGTTGTTTCCCTGGAGGGGGTAATGTGAGTGATCCGGTGCCCATTCTTCAAAGAGGAGTGGTTGTTTCTGCGGTACACTCTGTTTTGGAGGGGAAGGTGTTAGAGGCCCAGGGGGACGCCCCGGTCTCTTGCCCCTCAGAGAAATTGTTTGTACCGTTGAACCTACGTTTCGAATTATTAAAGGAACATCATAATTCGGCACTTGCTGGGCACCCGGGTAGTAAAGCAACCTTGGAGCTATTGTCTCGTCGTTTTTGGTGGCCAAGGTTGCGTCAGGACGTATTGGATTTTGAGTCTTCTTGTTCTACCTGTGCGCTCGCAAAAGTTTCACATACACATCCTGCAGGGTCTCTATTACCACTCATCATTCCCAATAGACCATGGACACATCTGTCAATGGATTTTATCACTGACTTACCTTTGTCTGCGGGTAAAACAGTTATTTTGGTAGTAGTGGACAGGTTTAGCAAAATGGTACACTTCATTGTGTTACCCGCACTACCTAATGCTAAGACTCTTGCTCAGGTATTCGTCAGTGAAATCGTGAAGCTTCACGGGGTCCCCTCCGATGTTGTTTCGGATCGGGGTACCCAGTTTATTTCAAAATTTTGGAAAGCTTTTTGTTCCCGTTTGGGGGTACACTTGTCCTTTTCCTCAGCTTTCCATCCTCAGTCGAATGGACAGACTGAGCGTACCAACCAAAACATTGAGACATATCTAAGATGTTTTGTGTCTGAAAACCAAGAGTTGTGGTCATCATATTTACCATTAGCTGAGTTTGCCATAAATAATCGTCGTCAGGAATCCACTGGCAAGTCACCATTTCTTGGTGCATATGCTTTTCATCCCCAATTCTGTACTTTCAAAGAGGGGGGGTCTTCTGGGGTTCCCGAAGAGGAACGGTTTTTGTCATCTCTTTCATCGGTATGGCAGAAGGTGCAAGCTGACTTGAAAAATATGGGAGGTAAATACAAATGCATGGCTGATAAGAGACAGTCGCCAGGTCCGGACCTAGGAGTGAATGACTATGTGTGGTTGTCTACTAGGAATATTAAATTGAAGGTTCCCTTTTGGAAACTGGGTCCTAGGTTTATTGGCCCTTACAAAATTTTAGCCATCATCAACCCCGTGGCTTTTCGCCTGGAGTTACCTCAGACTTTTAAAATTCATAATGTTTTTCATAAGTTGTTACTCAAAAAATATGTTCCACCTCTAGAACCGTCACCGCTGCCACCCCCTCCTGTTGTCGTGGATGGTAATCTAGAATTTCAGATATCCAAAATTGTTAATTCTCGTCGGGTCCGCCGCTCTCTTCAATATCTGGTGCATTGGAGAGGTTACGGTCCCGAGGAAAGAATGTGGGTTCCTGCGTCTGAGGTAAACGCCGACAGGCTAGTTCGGGTTTTTCATGCCTCTCATCCTGAGAGACCTGGTCCTGAGTGTCCGGAGGCCCCTCGTAGAGAGGGGGGTACTGTCACGAGGGTATTGAGAACCACGCCTGACTCCGTTATACCCGGGGTCAGGAAGTCGCAGCGGTTGGCTGCACGCTCTATTTAAGATAGGGCTGTTTTCCTTATGGTAGCTTTCTGGGTTTGCTTTGCAAACCCTTTTGGCTCACTCAGGGATCCGTAGCTCCTTCTCCTCAGCTGTTCCTTGTCCAGCACTCCCAAATCTCCTTATATTCCTCTCTCACACTTCTCTGGTTGCCAGAGATAGAACTTCCTGCCTGGACATCTATTCTGACCTTCTGGAGCTGTGTTGCTGCGTTCTCTGGTAGTTGGTCCAGAACGCTACCCTCCGGATCCCTGTTGGACCTTTGTGGTCTATTGTGATCGCCCACCTGGGTGTATGTGTTTTTCTGTTTTGTCTTTCCGCTCCCTGGTGTTTCCCTCTTAGTGATAGTGGTGCGGACTAGCGATCCCACCGGCCCGTTTACTATCTAGGGCTCATTTTAGGGAAAGCCAGAGTTTAAGCACGTGATCGCCGCACGGGTGAGGAACCCGTCTAGGGACGTCAGGGCAGTCAGGTGCCAGCCGCAAGGTGAATCAGGGGTCACCACCTTTCCCTCTCCCTTGGGCAGGGCTTTCCCTTTTTTCCTCCCTGTGCGTGACGTCGGTCATTACAGGTACTCTCACAAAGTTTGTATAGCTTCACACCATACCTCGCCCGCTCTGAGGAACATACTGACGGAAAATGAGTCTCCCCTTGAATGCAATGAGAGACTCATCAACCGCGACCTCCCTTCCAGGTACATAGGCCTGTACAAATTTGGCCCCAAAGTGATTGATGACCGGACGTATCTTATACAGACGGTCATGGGCAGGATCACCTCGGGGGGGACATGCTGCATTATCTGAATAATGCAGACATTTCCGGATGGCCTCAAACCGGGAGCGTGTCATGGCCGTACTGTAAAGTGGGGTCTGGTAGAGGACGTCCCCACTCCAGTAATACCTGACACTAGGTTTCTTGACTAGGCCCATATGCAGCACGAGGCCCCAAAATGTCCTCATCTCGGCTGCACTGACCGGCGTCCAGCCATCGGGCCTTACCAAAAAGGAGCCCGGGTGTTGAGCAACGAACTGTTACGCGTACAGGTTCATCTGCTCCAAAATTAGATTTACCAGTTGGTCACTGAAAAAATGACAAAAAAAGTCATATTCAGTGAATCCCACTGTGGAAATCTGGATTCCTGGTTGGCTTACAAAATCAGGAATCACGGGCTCATATCGCTCTGGGGTACACCAGACAAGTTCACCGGCAGGGGGCTCTGGTGGATTTAACTGGTGGGCCGGAAAACTAGTACGAGCCCCAGAGCGGCTCGTACTAGGGTGGGCCACAGGGTCCCTAACATGGCGGTCTCCGCCGCCTTGGGGGCTCATCATCATCGCTAGATGATGAGGAGGACGCGGATGACAACAGGAAAGTGGGGTCATCTTCGTCCTCACTGGGACTCTCGGACTCGGAGGCAAGCTGGGCGTATGCCTCCTCGGCCGAGAACATCCGGCGGGCCATAGGGGAGTGTGTGTCTGCGTGTGTATGTGCGTACGTGTAAATCTTTATTTGGTGTGCGTGTGTGTGTGGGGGCACGCGTGTTTGCGAACTCACCCTAAAACTAACAGAAAAAAAAAAGACTAACTATTTTTTTTTTTAAAACCGCTGATCAACCGTCCAAAGTTGATCAGCGGTGGGGTGTGCGATGCGCTAACAGTGGCCGGACGCTAAGAGTGCCGGCCACAGTCAGCGTACACACAAAAAAAAAAAATAATAATTAAAAATATCCTGCCACCCCAAAATAGGGGGGTCTAGGGTCACAAAGCTGTGCTGTGGACCCCAGACACCCTACTTAGGGTGATGCAATAAAAGTTTTTTTCACACTAACTTTCCCTTTATTATCCCTGCCTAGCCCAACCTTTTCCTAATTACCTGCTAATCAGATGGGGGGTGCTGGGGCACATATAGGGTCCTGGTGAGCAAGGATGGGTGGTGGGGCACAGATGGGGTGATGCTGGCTCAGATCGACGACGATGTGCAGGCAGCGCTCCTCTCTCCTCCGCTCCGGGACACAAAAAGAGGAGGAGAGGAGCGCTGGCAACATTTGAATCTCCCGCCGGCCCGCCCACCAACCAGAGGCGATCCTGAGAGGTGATGTCGGGCGGCGGTGATCGGAACCATACATGACGTACCGGTACGTCATGTGTCCTGAAGAGGCTAAGCACATTTTGCACATTTGCCTCTAGCTCTTTCCAGGGCTATTTTAGAGCCATTTTAGTGGCCAAAAGTTCGGGTCCCCATTGACTTCAATGGGGTTCGGGTTCGGGGTCAAGTTCGGGTCAAGTTCGGGTCCCGAACCCTAACTTTTTTTTCAAGTTCGGCTGAACCTGCCGAACCCGAACATCCAGGTGTCCGCTCAACTCTATTCTTGACCTAACTACTTCCCTCCAGCCAGAGGTATAAATTGACCAGCATGCACTTTCTATAATGCCAGTGTCTTATTTGGCACAATGGTCTTTGGGCCCCTCAGGCTCCTGGGCCCAGTAGCTACTGATACCTCTGCACCCCCTATAGCTACGTCCCTGCCCGCTCATATTATCAATAGTCCAGCGGGCGGCCCGACGTGCACAGCATCATTGCAATCTATGATGCTGTGTGCTCCTGTGCGTACGATCAATGCCGCTCCGGGACATATGGCCCACTCACGGACCGTATATCTCGGAGGGCATACGGTCGTGTGCAAGGGCCCTTATACCATATGTCTGTGGAGGCTCTAATCCTGGTTTTGGATCACAATCACTGATGGAAATCACTGACAAAAACACTGACATATCAATAAGGCCTCATGCACACGACCGTTTTTTTTTTTAAGGTCCGAAAAAACAGGGTCCGTAGGTCCGTGATCCGTGTCCGTTTTTTCTTCCGTGGGTCTTCCTTGATTTTTGGAGGATCCACGGACATGAAGAAAAAGTCGTTTTGGTGTCCGCCTGGCCGTGCGGAGGCAAACGGATCCGTCCTGACTTACAATGCAAGTCAATGGGGACGGATCCGTTTGACGTTGACACAATATGGTGCAATTGCAAACGGATCCGTCCCCGATTGACTTTCAATGTAAAGTCATGAGTTAATATACCATAGGATCGGAGTTTTCTCCAATCCGATGGTATATTTTAACTTGAAGCGTCCCCATCACCATGGGAACGCCTCTATGTTAGAATATACCATCGGATTTGAGTTACATCGTCAAAACTCAGATCCGACAGTATATTCTAACACAGAGGCATTCCCATAGTGATGGGGACACTTCAAGTTAGAATATACTAAGAACTGTGTACATGACTGCCCCCTGCTGCCTGGCAGCACCCGATCTCTTACAGGGGGCTGTGATCAGCACAATTAACCCCCCAGGTGCCGCACCTGAGGGGTTAATTGTGCGTATCATAGCCACCTGTAAGAGATCAGGTGCTGCCAGGCAGGAGGGGGCAGACCCCCCTCCCCTGTATTTCACTCATTGGTGGCCAGTGCGGCTCCCCTCCCTCCCCTGTATTTAACTCATTGGTGACCAGTGCGGCCCCCCTCTCTCCCAAGTATTATATTCATTGGTGGCCAATGCGGCCTACCCTCTCCCCCCCCACCTAATTAAAATCACCTTCCCCCATCATTGGTGGCCAGTGCGGCCTCCCCTCTTCCCCCCCTAATTAAAATCACCCCCCCATCATTGGTGGCCAGTGCGGCCTCCCCTCTCCCCTTCCCTCCCTAATTAAAATCACCCCCCATCATTGGTGGCAGAGGAGAGTTCCGATCGGAGTCCCAGTTTAATCGCTGGGGCTCCGATCGGTAACCATGGCAACCAGGACGCTACTGCAGTCCTGGTTGCCATGGTTACTTAGCAATTTTAGAAGCATTATACTTACCTTCGCTGTCTGTGACCGGCCGGGCGCTCCTCCTACTGGTAAGTGAAAGGTATGTGCGGCGCATTGCCTATAGCACAGACCTGTCACTTACCAGTAGGAGGAGCGCCCGGCCGGTCACAGACATCGCAGGTAAGTATAATGCTTCTAAAAAATTGCTAAGTAACCATGGCAACCAGGACTGCAGTAGCATCCTGGTTGCCATGGTTACCGATCGGAGCCCCAGTGATTAAACTGGGACTCCGATCGGAACTCTCCGCTGCCACCAATGATGGGGGAAGGTGATTTTAATTAGTGGGGGAGAGGGGAGGCCGCACTGGCCACCAATGATGGGGGGGTGATTTTAATTAGGGTGGGGGGGGAGAGGGGAGGCCGCACTGGCCACCAATGATGGGGGGGTGATTTTAATTAGGGGGGGTAGAGGGGAGGCCGCACTGGCCACCAATGATGGGGGAAGGTGATTTTAATTAGGTGGGGGGGAGAGGATAGGCCGCACTGGCCACCAATGAATATAATACTGGGGAGGGAGGGGGGCCGCACTGGCCACCAATGAGTTAAATACAAAGGAGGGAGGGAGCGGGGCCGCACTGGGCACCAATGAGTTAAATACAGGGGAGGGAGGGGGGCTGCACTGGCCACCAATGAGTTAAATACAGGGGAGGGGGGTCTGCCCCCTCCTGCCTGGCAGCACCTGATCTCTTACAGGGGGCTATGATACGCACAATTAACCCCTCAGGTGCGGAACATGAGGGGTTAATTGTGCGGATCACAGCCCCCTGTAAGAAATCGGGTGCTGCCAGGCAGCAGGGGGCAGTCATGTACAAAGTTCTTAGTATATTCTAACTTGAAGCGTCCCCATCACCATGGGAACGCCTCTGTGTTAGAATATACTGTTGGATTTGAGTTTTCACAAAGTGAAAACTCAGCTCTGAAAAAGCTTTTATGCAGACGGATCTGCGATCCGTCTGTGTGAAAATAGCCTACGGCCACAGATCACGGACGCAGATGCCAATCTTGTGTGCATCCGTGTTTTTTCACGGACCCATTGACTTGAATGGGTCCGTGAACCGTTGTCCGTCCAAAAAATAGGACAGGTCCAATTTTTTTGACGGACAGGAAACACGGATCACGGCCGCGGATGAACAACGGTGCATTTTCCAAGTTTTTAACGGACCCATTGAAAGTCAATGGGTCAGCACAAAAATCACGGAACAACGGCCACGGATGCACACAACGGTCGTGTGCATGAGGCCTAAGGCTTTACATTGTAAACAGCTACTAAACACCTGCTCACCCACCCTTAGCATCTTCAATAAAGATTATGGTGCACAATAATCTCACCACTCAACTGCCTGCCTAATCATATTGTCAGTAGTGATGAGCGGGAGGTGCCATATTCGATTTCGCGATATTTCGCGAATATTCGATTGCATATACGTATTATATTCATCAAAAACGAATATTTGTAATTATTTCATTTATCGCGAATAATATGCGATTAAATTAATAGTACGATTTTTTTTTTTTTATGTATAAGGCAACGTTCCTATGACTTTGGCTAGGCTAATATGTGTATTTTATGAATATTCTTAATATTGCTCTAACTTAGTCTTTTAGAATATTCGTAATATTCTAAAAGACGAAGTTAGAGCAATATTACGAATTTTCGTAAAATACACATATAGATTGTAATTTAGCTAATATAGTGTTATAATACTTTTTTTTTTTCTCTAATTTTTTTTGCCTCTTCTGAACTTCAGTTTTGGAAAATATGTACACTATTAAAAAAATTACTATAGCAGTATATTAGCTAAATTACAATCTATATGTGTATTTTACGAATATTCTTAATATTGCTCTAACTTCGTCTTTTAGAATATTCGTAATATTCTAAAAGACGGAGTTAGAGCAATATTCCGAATATTCTAAAAGACAAAGTTAGAGCAATATTAAGAATATTCGGAAAATACACATATAAATTGTAATTTAGCTAATATAGTGCTATAATCCTTCTTTTTTCTCAATTTTTTTTTGCCTCTTCTGAACTTCAGTTTTGGAAAATATGTACACTATTAATAAAATTTCTATAGCAGCATATTAGCTAAATTACAATCTATATGTGTATTTTTCGAATATTCTTAATATTGCTCTAACTTCGTCTTTTAGAATATTCGTAATATTCTAAAAGACGGAGTTAGAGCAATATTCCGAATATTCTAAAAGACAAAGTTAGAGCAATATTAAAAATATTCGTAAAATACACATATAGATTGTAATTTAGCTAATACACTGCTAAAGTAATTTTCTTAATAGTGTACATATTTTCCAAAACTGAAGTTCAGAAGAGGCAAAAAAAATTGACAAAAAAAAAAAGGATTATAGCACTATATTAGCTAAATTACAATCTATGTGTATTTTACGAATATTCTTAATATTGCTCTAACTTTGTCTTTTAGAATATTCGTAATATTGCTCTAACTCTGTCTTTTAGAATATTACGAATATTCTAAAAGACGAAGTTAGAGCAATATTAAGAATATTCTAAAATACGAAGTTAGAGCAATAATATTCCACTTTGGCATACTGCTCCCCGACAAGCGTCCCCGTCACCATGGGAACGCCTGTGGGTTAGAATATACCATCAGATCTGAGGTTTTACGATCTCAGGGAAAACTCAAATCCGATAGTATTTTCTAACCCACAGGCCTTCCCATGGTGACGGGGACACTTGTCGGGGTGTTTGTTGTATGCTGAAGTTGATTAAATAACGATTTTGTCATGCGCTCGGGCACACATATTAACCATTACGATTTTTCTGTTGTAATATTCGGGAACTCGAATATTACAACCGAGATTATTGGTTTTGATTAGAATAGGACGAATATTCTAAAATTGAATATACAGCAATATATTCATTATTTCGAATATTCCGGTCCAGCTGAAAACGTTATTTTCTTCCAGCTTCAATTCAGTTGCTTGTGGGCCAATGGCTCATTGACCCACAAGCAAGAAGCAGGGAGGAATCATATATTTTCAGATGAAAAATAAAATAAAATAAATACGAACATTCGATTTCACGAATATATGGAACTATATTCAAAATATTTGCGAAATCTCAAAATTGCGATATTCGAGATAAAAATTCGAAATTCGAATATTCGCGATCAACACTAATTGTCAGTACCTCATAACCTTATCAATTAAAGCTGACATGTGCCCCAGGCTGTGTGAAGATTGTTAACTTCCCACCAGTCTCAAGTTTTAAAATGGTCTGATGTTCAATACTGTAATCAAGCATACTGCATAGTAGAGATAAAAGAATTGATTTATTAGAATTGAAATATGACCTGAATTTTTGAAAAAATTCTGTTTCAGTAGCATCAAAATTTATTCTGATTCATTTGGGTATAATTGTATAAGGGTGATAAAGTGAGATTTCCCAGGCATTTAATATACTATGATTAGGATAAAATTGATTTGTACCCAAATTCTAGAAAATTTGTTCATCTCTGCTACACAGATATGGAACCAGAACCACCTTATTACATAGATACCGAACCAGAACCATGCTTATTACATATAGTGTTAGAACCAAGCTTACTGTACAGATATGGTATCGAGACCATTCTTAACCCCTTCACGACTGCAATCTGTTTATATACAGTACGTGATATTTGCACATGCCCCGTGCAGCTAGCACGTGTATAAACGTCAAGCCAGCTCTTTAATCCAAGCGCTGCAAAGTGCTTGGATTAAAGCTTCTGCCCCTGCCCTGCTGCTGTCACGGACAGCATACAGTGCAGTAATGCCTGCAAGGGACCAATCAGAGTGGTCCCTTGCCGGCAATCGATCCGATTGGTTAGTCTGTGCAGACTAACCAATCGGATCGCGGCAGTGCTAAAATGCCGCCTTCAGGCTCTGATCAGCGCTCTGCAGATCAGAGCCTGAAATCAGGTAATGTGTCCTGGTGCCTCCGATCTGTGCCCCCTTCCTGTGCGCCTCCAACCCCCACCACCACCGTGAGCCCTGCCTCTGCCTGCCCCTGATGCGGTTCGTCCCTGCCCCCCCATCCATGTATCGTGCCCTGCCCCCTCCCCGCCCAATACATTTATCCTGCCCCCATCTGTGCCCCCTCCATGCTGGCCGTATCCACCGTTTCAAGCCATGCCCCATTTGTGCCCCCTGCCCCCGATGCGGTCCCCCTGCTATGTTTGATGACGGTGGCTCCATTCCTGTGCCGCCGCCATCAGCAACGAGTGTCAGCTCTATGCTGACACTCTGCTGTAAACCCTTAGATGCTCCCTCTCTCAACCATCAGGGCTGCCGCGCTGCGATTGCAGCGCCCGATGGTTGCCATGGCAACCGGACGCTTTGCAAAGGCGTCCGGTGTTGCCACCTACAGGAAATCTGGTAGTATTATACTTTGCAATGCAAGAACATTGCAAAGTATAGTACAGCCATCAGCCCCACTGGATCTTCAAGATCCAAGAGGGACTTGATAAAAAAAAAAGTGAAAATAATAAAAGTAAAAAAAAAAAAATAACTAAAAATGAAAATTAAAAAAATTAATTGCCTTTTCCTATAAAAAATGCAAAAAACCCCACACATATTAGGTATCACCGCGTCCATAACGACTGTCTCTATAATTAAATCACATGATCGACCCCGTCCAATAAACACCATAATTTTTTTTTTTCAAAATGTGTAAAAAAAGCCATTTTTGTCACCTTACATCACAAAAAGTGCAACACCAATCGATCAAAAAGGCGTATACACCCCAAAATAGTACCAATCAAACCGTCACCTCATCCCGCAAAAAATGATACCCTATTTAAGACAATCGTCTAAAAAATACAAAAAAAATGGCTCTCAGATTATGGAGACACTAAAACATCATTTTCTGGGTTTCAGAAATGCTATTATTGTGTAAAACTTAAATAAATAAGAAAAAGTATACATATTAGGTATTGCCACGTCCGTAACAATATGCTCTATAAAAATATCACATGACCTAATCCCTCAGATGAACGCTGTAAAAATAAATAAATAAAAACTGTTCCAAAACAGCCAATTTTTTGGTCACCTTGCCCCATAAAGTGTAATAATGAATGATCAAAAAATCATATGTACCCAAAAATGGTACCAATAAAAACCTCAACTCTTTCTGCAAAAAACGTGCCCCTGCACAAGACGATCGGCAGAAAAATAAAAAATATATGGCCTTCAGAAAATGGACTCACAAAAACATAATTTCTTTTTCAAAAATGCTTTATTATGTAAAGCTGAAACAAACAAACAAAGTAGACATATTTGATATCACTGCGTCCGTAACAACCTGCTCTATAAAAATAGCACATGATATACCCTGTCAGATGAATCTTGTAAAATATTAAAAATAACAAAACGGTGCCAAAACAGCCTTTTTTTGTTACCTTGCCTCACAAAAAACTTTATATAGAGCAATTAAAAATCATATGTACTCCAAAATAGTACCAATAAAACTGGCACCTTATCCTGCAGTTTCCAAAATGGGGTCACTTTTTGGCAGTTTCTACTGTAAGGGTGCATCAGGGGGGCTTTAAATGGGACATGGCATCTAAAAACCAGTCCAGCAAAATCTGCCTTCCAAAAACCATATGGCTCTCCTTTCCTTCTGTGCCCTGCCGTGTGCCCTTACATCAGTTTACGACCACATGTGGGGTGTTTCTGTAAACCGCAGAATCAGGATAATAAATATTGAGTTTTGTTTGGCTGTTAACCCTCAATGTGTTAAAGAATTTTTTTTTATAAAATGGAAAATCTGCCAAAAAAGTTAAATATTGAAATTTTATCTCCATTTACCTTTAATAATTGTGGAACACCTAAAGGGTTAACAAAGTTTGTAAAATCAGTTTTGAGTAACTTGAAGGGTGTAGTTTCTACAATGGGATCATTTATGGGGGGTATCCACTATGTAAGACCCACAAAGTGACTTCAGCCCTGAACTGGTCCTTAAAAAGTGGGTTTTGGAAATTTTCTTAAAAATTTTAAGAATTGCTTCTAAACGTCTAAGCCTTGTAACGTCCTAAAAAAATAAAATGACATATCCAAAATGATGCCAACATAAAGTATACATATGGGGAATGTTAAGTAATAAATATTTTATGAGGTATCACTTTCTGTTTTAAAAGCAGAGAAAATGAAATTTAGAAAATTGCACATTTTTTAAAATTTTGGGTAAATTTGGGATTTTTTCATAAATAAAGGTGAAATATATTGACTCAAATTTATGACTGTCATGAAGTACAATGTGTCACGAGAAAACAATCTCAGAATGGCTTGGATAAATAAAAGTGTTCCAAAGCTACCACATAAAGTGACACATGTCAGATTTGTAAATTTTGACCTGGACACTGGGGCATCAATGACCTTTGGTCATGAAAGGGTTAAGTTTGCCTCTGTCAGAATAAAGGTTTCTCCCCTACCACTGTTAAATAAAAAAACAAAAAAACAAATAATGGATCCATCAAAAACAGCATGTGCTATAAATACCTAAATGCTATTGAGAACATGCTGCAAATCTAGAGGCAGTCGATGTGCAGATGGGAAAATTGCGGAGCATGTGCCCCTTCAGTGGAACTGCATTGTTAGTGAACAGGTACAGTAGGTGCAGGATAAGCCCGAAAAAGATTTATAGGGCTCAGAGGGGGAAACAATTACCCTGCCGTTCTGTCCTGGGTGGCAAAACCTAGCAACATAATGAGGGCCACTGTGGTCTTTATTATGAGACCACTTCCCCAAGAGCTCATCTGTATGGCTGGCTGTTCCTTGTAATACATTTCATTCCCATTCACCAAGATACAGTACCAGGGATGGACACATTACTTCTGCTGATTGGCAAGGGTCCAAAGGATAGGGCCTCAAACAAGAAGCTTTTAACTTAACTTCAAAGGGGATATGAAAGCACCAGGAACTCAGTCGAGATCCACCCACAAACTATTCACAGGTCCAAAAGAAGCTATAAATCGCACAGCATTGTGGGAGAAGCAACTATAAATAAGGAAGGTTAAATGACCACATTAGCAACACCTGGAGGGAATGGGTGTGGTCATTACCAGAAAAAACACAGATGCCTATTGATCCACAAGGAAAACCTGTCAGATCAAACCACGTGTTGCCAGTCTCTCAGATCTCCTGCCACTCACTGTCGCGGGGATGTCCGTACAGTATGTGTCAATACGTCCGTGACAGGTACATTTTGAACCTCTGATTGCTACCACCTAGGTGTACCTTCAGAGAAAATCCAATTCCAGTTCTGTATAGTTATGATTTAATCCTAAAATTGTAAAACCAGTAAAGTTGCGACTGTAAACACCATCTATTGCTTAGGTTACATACTACAGCCATTCTCAGCAACTATTCTCATCAGGCTTTACAATATATGTGTATTGTTCAATATGGTTATTTCGCTACTGACTTGATTAAGCAGCACTGGTGGTTCTATAATTGGTGCTACAGGTGATATAGCATTTTAAGCTATAGGACAAACCTGAGATAAACGCATACTCTGAATATTCCCTGATGACTAGAGATGTCCCGAATAGTTCGCCGGCGAATAGTTCCCGGCGAACATAGCTTTTCAGGGCTGGTACATCAGTCTGCTTTTTTATATATTTTTTTATATATATATATATATATATATATATATTGCAGTTGCCTGCCCGTGTGTGAGAGGCTGCAGGCTCAGTCACAGACAGTACTGTGTGCACACCATTCATACAGGGTGTGATAGAAAATACCTTGCAGATAAAAAAAAATTCTATTTAATCTTTTTCTGTGATATAATCACATTTGCAAGCCCGTGTGTGTCAGGCCCACACAGACTGTATTGTGGCCACTGGCTAGTGGCTAGGCCTCCACTCATACCGTTACAGGGTGTCACTCACTCACAAATACCTCGCAGATAAAAAAAAATTATATTTAAATTGATGAGAAGAGAGTACTACAGAAAATACCACTCATATCGGGTGTGACAGTAAATTGCACGGCGCAGACGCAGTGACCGTGGATTAAAACTAAGGGGAGGGAGCCGGCGTTTTTTTAACCATCTCCCCGTTCGAAAAATCTATTCAATAAATGGACCCCAGATTGGGGACGTAACAGGGATTAAACTGATAAGAATAGTACTACAGAAAATACCACTCATATCGGGTGTGAGAGTAAATTGCACGGCGCAGACGCAGTGACCGTGGATTAAAACAAAGGCGAGGGAGGCAGCGTTTTTTTAACCATCTCCCCGTTCGAAAAATCAATTCAATAAATGGACCCCAGATTGGGGACGTAACAGGGATTAAACTGATGAGAAGAGAGAACTACAGAAAATAGCACTCATATCGGGTGTGAGAGTAAATTGCACGGCGCAGACGCAATGACCGTGACGTGGATTAAAACAAAGGGGAGGGAGCCAGCGTTTTTTTAACCATCTCCCCGTTTGAAAAATCTATGTAATAAATGGACCCCAGATTGGGGACGTAACAGGGATTAAACTGATGAGAAGAGAGAACTACAGAAAATACCACTCATATTGGGTGTGAGAGTAAATTGCACGGCGCAGACGCAGTGACCGTGGCGTGGATTCAAACAAAGGGGAGGGAGCCAGCGATTTTTTAACCATCTCCCTGTTCGAAAAATCTATTTAATAAATGGACCCCAGATTGGGGACGTAACAGGGATTAAACTGATGAGAAGAGAGAACTACAGAAAATACCACTCATATCGGGTGTGAGAGTAAATTGCACGGCGCAGACGCAGTTACCGTGGCGTGGATTCAAACAAAGGGGAGGGAGCCAGTGTTTTTTTAACCAACTCCCCGTTCGAAAAATCAATTTAATAAATGGACCCCAGATTGGGGACGTTACAGGGATTAAACTGATGAGAAGAGAGAACTACAGAAAATACCACTCATATTGGGTGTGACAGTAAATTGCACGGTGCAGACGCAGTGACCGTGGCGTGGATTCAAACAAAGGGGAGGGAGCCAGCGTTTTTTTAACCATCTCCCTGTTCGAAAAATCAATTTAATAAATGGACCCCAGATTGGGGACGTAACAGGGATTAATCTGATGAGAAGTGAGAACTACAGAAAATACCACTCATATCCGGTGTGAGAGTAAATTGCACGGTGCAGACGCAGTGACCGTGGCATTGATTCAAACAAAGGGGAGGGAGCCAGCCTTTTTTTAACCATCTCCCCGTTCGAAAAATCAATTTAATAAATGGACCCCAGATTGGGGACGTAACAGGGATTAAACTGATGAGAATAGTACTACAGAAAATACCACTCATATCGGGTGTGAGAGTAAATTGCACGGCGCAGACGCAGTGACCGTGGATTAAAACAAAGGCGAGGGAGGCAGCGTTTTTTTAACCATCTCCCCGTTCGAAAAATCAATTTAATGAATGGACCCGCTATTGGGGACGTAACAGGGATTAAACTGATGAGAAGAGAGAACTACAGAAAATACCACTCATATCGGGTGTGAGAGTAAATTGCACGGCGCAGACGCAGTGACCGTGGCGTGGATTCAAACAAAGGGGAGGGAGCCAGCGTTTTTTTAACCATCTCCCTGTTCGAAAAATCTATTTAATAAATGGACCCCAGATTGGGGACGTAACAGGGATTAAACTGATGAGAAGAGAGAACTACAGAAAATACCACTCATATCGGGTGTGAGAGTAAATTGCACGGTGCAGACGCAGTGACCGTGGCGTGGATTCAAACAAAGGGGAGGGAGCCAGCGTTTTTTTAACCATCTCCCTGTTCGAAAAATCTATTTAATAAATGGACCCCAGATTGGGGACGTAACAGGGATTAAACTGATGAGAAGAGAGAACTACAGAAAATACCACTCATATCGGGTGTGAGAGTAAATTGCACGGCGCAGACGCAGTTACCGTGGCGTGGATTCAAACAAAGGGGAGGGAGCCAGTGTTTTTTTAACCAACTCCCCGTTCGAAAAATCAATTTAATAAATGGACCCCAGATTGGGGACGTTACAGGGATTAAACTGATGAGAAGAGAGAACTACAGAAAATACCACTCATATTGGGTGTGACAGTTAATTGCACGGCGCAGACGCAGTGACCGTGGCGTGGATTCAAACAAAGGGGAGGGAGCCAGCGTTTTTTTTAACCATCTCCCTGTTCGAAAAATCAATTTAATAAATGGACCCCAGATTGGGGACGTAACAGGGATTAATCTGATGAGAAGTGAGAACTACAGAAAATACCACTCATATCCGGTGTGAGAGTAAATTGCACGGTGCAGACGCAGTGACCGTGGCATTGATTCAAACAAAGGGGAGGGAGCCAGCCTTTTTTTAACCATCTCCCCGTTCGAAAAATCAATTTAATAAATGGACCCCAGATTGGGGACGTAACAGGGATTAAACTGATGAGAATAGTACTACAGAAAATACCACTCATATCGGGTGTGAGAGTAAATTGCACGGCGCAGACGCAGTGACCGTGGATTAAAACAAAGGCGAGGGAGGCAGCGTTTTTTTAACCATCTCCCCGTTCAAAAAATCAATTTAATGAATGGACCCGCTATTGGGGACGTAACAGGGATTAAACTGATGAGAAGAGAGAACTACAGAAAATAGCACTCATATCGGGTGTGAGAGTAAATTGCACGGTGCAGACGCAGTGACCGTGGCGTGGATTCAAACAAAGGGGAGGGAGCCAGCGTTTTTTTAACCATCTCCCCATTCGAAAAATCCATTTAATAAATAGACCCCAGATTGGGGACGTAACAGGGATTAAACTGATGAGAATAGTACTACAGAAAATACCATTTATATCGGGTGTGAGAGTAAATTGCACGGCGCAAATGCAGTGACCGTGGATTAAAACAAAGGGGAGGGAGCCGGCGTTTTTTTAACCATCTCCCCGTTCGAAAAATCAATTCAATAAATGGACCCCAGATTGGGGACGTAACAGGGATTAAACTGATGAGAAGAGAGAACTACAGAAAATACCACTCATATCGGGTGTGAGAGTAAATTGCACGGCGCAGACGCAGTTACCGTGGCGTGGATTCAAACAAAGGGGAGGGAGCCAGTGTTTTTTTAACCAACTCCCCGTTCGAAAAATCAATTTAATAAATGGACCCCAGATTGGGGACGTTACAGGGATTAAACTGATGAGAAGAGAGAACTACAGAAAATACCACTCATATTGGGTGTGACAGTTAATTGCACGGCGCAGACGCAGTGACCGTGGCGTGGATTCAAACAAAGGGGAGGGAGCCAGCGTTTTTTTAACCATCTCCCCGTTTGAAAAATCAATTCAATTCACCTTTCGGGGACCCTTGGTGTTGTACGTGGCTGGGTGGAGGAAGAAACCTTCAATGACATCAACGGGACATGGCTAGCTTGGTATCCAACCTTGTGCAAATGGGGAGTTTGCGGTTGGGGAAATGGACTGTTTGCGGTTGTTTGCGGTGCATTAAAAGGGGAGTTTGGTCTGTCAATGTCTGTGAAGCGGGCGTAATCCTTACACTATCTGATCGATACAACATTATACCTGATCGTATACACACACTGGATGTTTTAAACCACGTTGTTCAAAAACATTTAGGATTGTTAGGTGAATTATGCCCTTTATGGATTAAAACCCGACTCTGCGTCAACTACGTAATTTTCCATGGGAGTTTAACCATGGATCCCCCTCCGGCATGCCACAGTCCAGGTGTTAGTTCCCTTGAAACAACTTTTCCATCACTACAGGGAGTGCAGAATTATTAGGCAAATTAGTATTTTGACCACATCATCCTCTTTATGCATGTTGTCTTACTCCAAGCTGTATAGGCTTGAAAGCCTACTACCAATTAAGCATATTAGGTGATGTGCATCTCTGTAATGAGAAGGGGTGTGGTCTAATGACATCAACACCCTATATTGCATAGGTGTGCATAATTATTAGGCTTCCTTTCCTTTGTCAAAATGGGTCAAAAGAAGGACTTGACAGGCTCAGAAAAGTCAAAAATAGTAAGATATCTTGCAGAGGGATGCAGCACTCTTAAAATTGCAAAGCTTCTGAAGCGTGATCATCGAACAATCAAGCGTTTCATTCAAAATAGTCAACAGGGTCGCAAGAAGCGTGTGGAAAAACCAAGGCGCAAAATAACTGCCCATGAACTGAGAAAAGTCAAGCGTGCAGCTGCCAAGATGCCACTTGCCACCAGTTTGGCCATATTTCAGAGCTGCAACATCACTGGAGTGCCCAAAAGCACAAGGTGTGCAATACTCAGAGACATGGCCAAGGTAAGAAAGGCTGAAAGACGACCACCACTGAACAAGACACACAAGCTGAAACGTCAAGACTGGGCCAAGAAATATCTCAAGACTGATTTTTCTAAGGTTTTATGGACTGATGAAATGAGAGTGAGTCTTGATGGGCCAGATGGATGGGCCCGTGGCTGGATTGGTAAAGGGCAGATAGCTCCAGTCCGACTCAGACGCCAGCAAGGTGGAGGTGGAGTACTGGTTTGGGCTGGTATCATCAAAGATGAGCTTGTGGGGCCTTTTCGGGTTGAGGATGGAGTCAAGCTCAACTCCCAGTCCTACTGCCAGTTTCTGGAAGACACCTTCTCCAAGCAGTGGTACAGGAAGAAGTCTGCATCCTTCAAGAAAAACATGATTTTCATGCAGGACAATGCTCCATCACACGCGTCCAAGTACTCCACAGCGTGGCTGGCAAGGAAGGGTATAAAAGAAGAAAATCTAATGACATGGCCTCCTTGTTCACCTGATCTGAACCCCATTGAGAACCTGTGGTCCATCATCAAATGTGAGATTTACAAGGAGGGAAAACAATACACCTCTCTGAACAGTGTCTGGGAGGCTGTGGTTGCTGCTGCACGCAATGTTGATGGTGAACAGATCAAAACACTGACAGAATCCATGGATGGCAGGCTTTTGAGTGTCCTTGCAAAGAAAGGTGGCTATATTGGTCACTGATTTGTTTTGTTTTGTTTTTGAATGTCAGAAATGTATATTTGTGAATGTTGAGATGTTATATTGGTTTCACTGGTAAAAATAAATAATTGAAATGGGTATATATTTGTTTTTTGTTAAGTTGCCTAATAATTATGCACAGTAATAGTCACCTGCACACACAGATATCCCCCTAAAATAGCTAAAACTAAAAACAAACTAAAAACTACTTCCAAAAATATTCAGCTTTGATATTAATGAGTTTTTTGGGTTCATTGAGAACATGGTTGTTGTTCAATAATAAAATTAATCCTCAAAAATACAACGTGCCTAATAATTCTGCACTCCCTGTATTGTGGCCAGAAAGAGTCCCTGTGGGTTTTAAAATTTGCCTGCCTATTGAAGTCTATGGCGGTTCGCCCAGTTCGCGCGTTCGCGAACATTTGCGGAAACTCGCGTTCGCCGTTCGCAAATGGAAAATTTGATGTTCGCGACATCTCTACTGATGACATGGCTGAATATTTTTTCATGAGTTAAAGGCATACAGAATAATATTTTACAGTATCTAATGTAAATAAAGCTGTGTGTGCAAAAATACAACATAATCATTTTACTTACATGAGTCCAAGTTCGAAGCAGTAAGATCATTTTTCTCTTCTGAATATGTAGAAATCTGTCTTTCTTTGACATACTGCAAGCATGTATTATTATAAATGCTATTCCAAACTTTCAAACATTTTCGTTTTGTTGAGTTGAGGCATGCACAGTTTCCCATAACAGTCTTTTTAAGTTCACTCCAGTCTGTCAAGCAACTTTGCACTATATCGTCGAGAATGCATTCATGAGGATGAATGCACCGGATTTTAAAGTTTTCGTACAAAGAAATGCAAGTATGGTCCTCTTTGCATAATTGTTTTCCTAAGATGCAGTCATTTACTTTTCCTGATGAAATACCCACAGATATTTTGGGATTTTGCATGAATCTTTTTTGAACCATGGAGTGTTCTTGCTTAGTGTGTCCTGCAGGGAGGGTAGGTACTGCATGCAAAAGAGAGGAATACTATCAAAATCATAGCACTACTGAATATTTATACCATTTTAAAATATCTAAATACAATTCTTTACCTATTACAGCTCAGAGAGCCACTGAGCGACATTATTACTTTTCCTTTAGAGCCATGTAAGTATATATTCTGATGTTGTATAAAAACCTGTTCCCAATGGAATTTATCATAATTAGTGTTGAGCGAATTGAAGTTCATGAAGTGGACTTCGATCTGAATTTCAGGACAAGTTCTATTCGCCATGAAGCCAATTTCCTCGTATTTCGTGGTAATAAATTTTTTTTTCATGAAATAGCGGTAAAAGTAAAATCATACTTACCTCATCCATTTGAGTGTGAAGAGGCCGCCGCAGCCATCTTGCTTCAAGATCCCTTGCAAAATCTTGTTTGCGGTGACGCATGATGTCATCACGTGCCGTGCAAGATTTTGTGCTGGATCTTCAAGAAAGATAGCCACTGCGGCCTCTTTGCAATCAAATGGATGAAGTACAATTTAATATTTTTTTTTCAAATTAGCAAACACTAAAATGCTTTAATATGGATCTCAGACACAGCAACGAACATCACATATGAGAGGTTCAATGACGGGGGCGACGCAATCGCCATTCCCTGTCATTGCACCCGCTATTTACAAAGAAATACAATTCATCACAAAGCAAATTTTCTTGTAAAATGCAGCGGAGATCTTTGCTCATCTCTAATTATGATTTTGAGAACAATACAGTTTTTTATGTGTTGGGTTTGGAAAATTAACAGACAAAAGAAATGCAACACTACCATTGCAACTAATGTCTCATATTGTCATCATGAACACATGGGGAAAGGGACAGGAATTCATCAAGCCCTGCTCTCTAGAATTTTGGCTTCACAAAATTGGCCTTATGCAACAAGAATTGCATTTTTACATCTTGCATTTTTACACTACTATCTCCAGTTTTGAAAAGTAGATTAGGAAGGCAGGATAGTTAGTCTATCAAATTAAAAATCAGCGGCTCACCTCTTTCAGACCATTGGATACAAGTGCTCAATCCTAGGCGTACCAGTCGCCTATGTAATTAGTATTGAATAGGGTTAAAATAATGGATGGCACACTAATATCTGGTGTCGCATGGACTAAAAACTATAGGTAATTTATTCACACTTATTAATACAGGAAATTTAAAATATAAGCTAATAGAGATAAAAATCAAGATTAAAAATCAGGATCATATGTGCCATCAATAAATAAAAATAAATGGCAGCAAATAAATAGCAAAAAAATACAAGATCATTAAGCAGCAATAAGCAACAATGGCGGCACTAATAATAACCATAATTTGAGTGACAGTGCTAAATACTGGCAATTGGTCAGATATGGCAACAACAATATGAATTCAAGAATACTGTATGTGTCCAAAAATTTTTTGTAAATGTAGATCCAAAAGAATATAAGTCCAAAATGGATTAAGATAAAGTGAAAAGTCTCTCTTTAGTGATCAGTTACAAAAATGCCAATTTTATGTTGATCCAAATTAGTGATGAGCGGCAGGGGCAATATTCGAATTCGCGATATTTTGTGAATATTTGGGCGAATATTCGCCATATATTCTAGAATTCGCAAATTTGTGATCTCCAGGCATTATTTTATTGATTGCATAAACTGGAATTAAAAAAAAAAAAAAAAAAGAATATTCGCAATTACAAATATATTTTGCGATATTCTAAATATTCTCGAATTCTCAAAGTGCCGATATTCGCGATTAAAATTTGCAATTCGAATATTCGTGATCAACACTAATCCAAATATATAATGAAATATATATAGGATATATATAATAAATAAACAGATGTCTCCTTCAAATATTTGATAGTAGATGCTTATATCATTCAGTGTACTCCTATGTTTTATGCATGTAACAAGTTGTAGTGTTGTAGTTAGTATGTTACCAATCCACGATACATAGGTGTATAGATAATCGTCCTCTTCTTATACTGGCTCCTCTCCCATCAGCGATGCGGCTAGATTGCGAGACCCGCTGTTCTTGGCATTCCACGTGGTATCCCACGTGGTAGATGACTCGGGATTGTGCAAGGCTTGTAGTGGATCTCTGCCTTCTCAACAATAGATTGTGGACAGGCAGAGCAAGCTTGACTTGGATCGGGTCAATGTCCGGCTCGTGGTCGGTGCATACAATCAATGCATAGCATCTACACATCCAGGCAGTATGTTATAATACGCATTCCTGCCCGTTAATAATAACGTCTGCAGTATCCTGTCCTCGCATGACCTCACGAGCAGCATTCCCCATTATTCTTCACTGTCACTCAGATTGCAGTTACTATTAGTGCTGCCATTGTTGCTTATTGCTGCTATTTATTTGCTGCTATTTATTGTTATTTATTGTTGACACATATGATCCTGATTTTTAATCTTTATTTTTACCTCTATTGGCTTATATTTAAAATTTCCTTTATTAATAAGTTTGAATTACTTACCTATAGTTTTTAGTCCGTGTGACACCAGATATTAGTGTGCCATCCATTATTTTATCCCTATTCAAAGATAGTTAGTCTGTCAAGCTGATTTAAGGCATATTTATCAACAATCACAAAAACTTCCACACTCAATAATAATCCAGTAAGGGTACAGCCAGAAGGACAGGATTCCTGATGCAGTTTTGGAAGCCAAAACTAGGAGTGAATTTAAAAAAAAACAGGAGGTAGTATGTACCGGTACTTGTTATATTTTCTCTCCTTTTATGATTCATTCCTGATTTTGTTATACTTTTTGTCCTTTTATGATTCATTCCTGATTTTGTTATACTTTTTCTCCTTTTATGATTCATTCCTGATTTCACACTAGCGTTTTTGTTTTCCAGTATTGAGTTCCATTCTAGGGGCTCAATACCGGAAAAAAAACTGATCAGTTTTATCCTAATGCATTCTGAATAGAGAGTATTCCGTTCAGTATGCATCAGGATGCATCAGTTCAGTCCCTCTTACGTTTTTTGGCCGGAGAAAATACAGCTGCAGTTTTCTCTCCGGCCAAAAATCCTGAACACTTGCCAGACTGCCGGATCCAGCATTCATTTCCATTGAAATGCATTAATGCCGGATGCGGCCCCAAGTGTTACGGCAAAACAGAACTAGTTTTGCGGTCTGGTCATGCGCAGACATTTAAAAATGAGAAAAAAATAAATACCGGATCTGTTTTTCCTGGTGACAACCGGAAAGATGGATCCGGTACTGCAATGCATTTGTGAGACGGATCCGCATCCAGATCCGTCTCATAAATGCATCCGTTTGTGTCCAGATTGCTGGAATCCTCTGCTGCAAGTGTGAAAGTACCCTTAGACCCCTTGCAGACGAGCGTGTCCGGATTAGGTCCGGATGCGTCTCGGTGCATTGCGGCAAACCCGCGCGAGTAGGTACGCAATTGCAGTCAGTTTTGACTGCGATTGTGTCCCGTTGTTCAGTTTTTATCGCGCGGGTGCAATGCATTTTGCACGCGCGTGATAAAAAACTGAATGTGGCACCCAGACTCGAACTTCTTCACAGAAGTTCAGGTTTGGGTTCAAGGTTGTGTAGATTGCATTATTTTCCCTTATAACATGGTTATGAGGGAAAATAATAGCATTCTGAATACAGAATGCATAGTACAATAGGGCTGGAGGGGTTAAAAAATAAAATAAAAATTTAACTCACCTTAATCTACTTGTTCGCGCAGTCGGCATCTCTTCTGTCTTCTTTTGTGAGGAATAGGACCTTTGATGACGTCACTACGCTCATCACATGGTCCGTCACATGATCCATCACCATGGTGATCTGGTGCATTTGCAGGCTTAGTCAGTGTGCAATTTAAGCTAGAAATACAGCCATCACTTTCTGGGGTTTTAAAAACACACTTTTTGCCAAAAAACACTATTTTCCTGATCTGCAAGTGTTAAATTCAAGTTTAATATATACAGCTTTCATATTCTGTTACCAAAAAAACACTTTTTTGGCAATATACAACATTTGTATTAGTCAGTGTGCAATTTAAGCTAGAAATACGGCCATCATTTTTTGGGGTTTTAAAAACACACTTTTTTTTTGCCAAAAAACACTATTTTTAGGCCTTGCAGCATCAGCACGTGTGAAATTACAGGCTTATATACTGCTGTCAAATTAAATTAAATTTTTTTTAGTTGGCAGCCTTTGATGCAGATATCATTGTGAGATACACCCTTTATACATTTAGGTTATATTCAGATAATTGAAATACCGCCATTTGGTGCACAAATCTTTAATTGAGGCCTACTGTGGGTCAGGCCGTGTGAGATACACTCTTTACATACTTGGGTTTTATTCGGGTATTTGAAATACAGCCATTTTGGGCAAAGAAATCTTTAATTGAGGCCTACTGTAAGTCGGGCCGTGTGAGATACACCCTTTACATACAAGGGTTTGATTCAGGTATTTGAAATACAGCTATTTTGGGCAAACAAATGTTTAATTGAGGCCTACTGTGGGTCAGGCCGTGTGAGATACACCCTTTACATACTGGGGTTTGATTCAGGTATTTGAAATACAGCCATTTTGGGCAAAGAAATCTTTAATTAAGGCCTACTGTGGGTCAGGCCGTGTGAGATACACCCTTTACATACTGGGGTTTTATTAAGGTATTTGAAATACAGCCATTTTGGGCAAAGAAATCTTTAATTAAGGCCTACTGTGGGTCAGGCCGTGTGAGATACACCCTGTATATACAGAGCTTATATTCTTTCATTAATAAAACACCCTTTTTGGGAGCGAAATACACAATATTTCAGGCCTTGCAGCATCTTGACGTTTGAAATTCCTGGGTTATATATTGCTGACATATTGAGTTATTAAACAAACACCAGTTTGGGCAATAAAAGTTTATTTGGCAGCCTTTGCTGCATATGTCATTGTGAGATACACCCTTTATACATTTGGGTTATATTCAGATATTTGAAATGCCGCCATTTGGTGCACAAATCTTTAATTCAGGCCTACTGTGGGTCAGGTCATGTGATATACACTCTTTAAATACAGGGGTTTGATTCAGGTATTTGAAATACAGCCATTTTGGGCAAAGAAATCTTTAATTGAGGTCTACTGTGCGTCAGGCCGTGTGAGATACACCCTTTACATACAGGGGTTTGATTCGGGTATTTGAAATACAGCAATTTTGGGCAAACAAATGTTTAATTGAGGCCTACTGTGGGTCGGGCCGTGTGAGATACACCCTTTACATACAGGGGTTTGATTCAGCTATTTAAAATATAGCCATTTTGGGGAAAGAAATCTTTAATTGAGGCCTACTGTGGGTCAGGCCGTGTGAGATACAGCCTTTACAAACTCTCGTTATATTCTACTATTAATTAAACACCCATTTAAGGCAAGATCCTAAATTCGAGAAATATAAGGAGAGCGTCAAATAAGGGACGTGGCCCAGGTCATGGTGCTGCTGGTGGAACTCCTGTTGCAGGGAGAGGACGTGGTCGATCTGTGACAGCTACACGCACAAGTGAAAACCCTTCCTCAGGTACGAGTAGGCGACAGAACCTGCAGCAGTATTTGGTTGGGCCTAATGCGGCTCTACGAATGGTGAGGCCTGAACAAGTACAGGCGATAGTAGATTGGGTTGCTCACAGTGGATCCAGTTCCTTCACATTGTCTCCCACCCAGTCTCCTGCTGAAAGACCACAGTTGGCACCTGCAGCCGATGTCCATCACTCTTTCACCTCACCCCCTTGCAAATCAGCCAAAGCAGTCTGAGCCCCAGGTCATGCAGCAGTATCTTCTGCTTTTTGATGACTCTGTTAGCAGGGTTTCCCAGGGCCATCCACCTAGCCCTGCCCCAGAAGTGGAAAAGATTGAGTGCACCGATGCCCAACCACTTATCTTTTAAGATGAGTACATGGGAGAACCATCGCAGCACGTCTCGGATGATGACGAAACACAGGTGCCAACTGCTGGGGCTTTCGAAAGTGTGCAAGGAAGGCAGGGGTCAAGACTGGGTGGAAGATGATGTGGAGGACGATGATGTCCTCGACCCCACGTGGAATAAAGGTCATGCGAGTGACCTATGTATAGAGGTACCATGGTTAGCACTCCTTTTTTCTGAGATTTCTGAGTTTGGTTATCTAATCTAAGAAAACACCTTCAATTGCTTTTCTTTGGATTTTGTCTCAAGATAATGAAATGAGTTAAGAAATTTGAGTTAACAGCGGGAGTGCTAACCATGGTACATCTGTAGTTCGGAGTAAGAGGCAGTGGTCGCACAGTAGAAGAGGAAGCAGGGTGCAAAAGCGGAGCGGCCTTCCTCTAGGCAGTACGCCTGCTACTGCCCACCGCAGTAAGGGACCGAGCACACCAAAGCCAGCTCCAAGGAGTTCCCTGGCGTGGCAGTTCTTCAGACAATGTGCTAACGACAAGACACGAGTGGTTTGCACGCTGTGCAATCAGAGCCTGAAGCGAGGCATAAACGTTCTCAACCTGATCACAACCTGCATGACCAGGCATTTAAGTGCTAAGCACGAGCTGCAGTAGAGTAGACACCTCAAAAACAAAGAAAGGTCTCTGGCTCCTCCTACTTTCTCTTCTGCTGCAGTCTTGGCCTCTTCATCCACCTCTAGAGTGACAGTGCCACCTGCCCCCCCGCAAACAGAGGATCTTCCAGCAACACCACCACCTGGGTCACCAAGGATCTCCACAATGTCCCACGGAAGCATGCAGCTCTCCATCTCCCAAACGCTGGAGAGGAAGAGGAAGTACCCCCCTACCCACCCGCGATCCCTAGCCCTGAATGCCAGCATTTCTAAATTACTGGCCTTTGAAATGCTGACATTCCGTCTGGTGGAGACGGATAGTTTTAAAGGCCTTATGGTGGTGGCTGTCCCACAGTACGTCATGCCCAGCCGCCACTACTTTTCCAGAAGAGCCATTCCTTCCCTGCACAACCAAGTAGGGGACAAAATCAGGTCTGCACTGCGCAACGCCATCTGTGGCAAGGTGCACCTGACTATGGATACGTGGACCAGTAAGCACGGTCAGGGACGTTATATCTCCATAACAGCACACTGGGTAAATGCAGTGGCGGCTGGGCCTGAGGCGGATAGCAGTTTGGCGCATGTCCTTCCACCACTGAGGATTGCAGGGCGCTTCACTTTGCCTCCTGTTGCTTCCTCCCCCTACTCTGCTTTCACATCCTCTACCAGCTCCTCATCCGGTCAGCGTAACACCTTCACCACCAACTTCAGCACAGCCAGGGGTAAATGACAGCAGGCAGTTTTAAAACTTATCTGTTTGGGGGACAAACCACACACCGCGCAGGAGCTGTGGACGGGCCTTGAACAACAGACCGATGAGTGGTTTGTGCCAGTCAGCCTCAAGCCCGGCCTGGTGGTGTGCGATAATGGGCGAAATCTCATAGCAGCTCTGGGACTAGCCAGTTTGAAGCACATCCCTTGCCTGGCGCATGTGCTGAATTTGGTGGTGCAGAGATTCCTTAAAAATTACGATATGTCAGAGCTGCTGC
The DNA here is from genome assembly GCF_905171765.1 of Bufo bufo. NCBI lineage: Eukaryota > Metazoa > Chordata > Amphibia > Anura > Bufonidae > Bufo > Bufo bufo. Next base: position 267,726,188 of record NC_053392.1, on the reverse strand, counting down.
ATAAAGTGCGGGCCGTCTGTGTGCGCTTTCAGCGTTCTCACCCTGCTGCTGCTCGCCTGTCAGTGATGCAGCGTAACTTCGGCCTTCCCGCTCACTGCCTCATATGCGGCGTGCCCACAAGGTGGAACTCCACCTTGCGCATGCTGGCCAGACTGTGCGAGCAGCAGTAGGCGATAGTGGAGTTTCAGCTACAGCACGCACGGGTCAGTTGCTCGGCGGAACAGCACCACTTCACCACCAATAACTGTGCCTCCATGCGAGACCTGTGTTCCTTGTTGCACTGTTTCGAGTACTCCACCAACATGGCCAGTGCCGATAACGCCGTTCTCAGCGTAACTATCCCACTTCTATGCCTCCTTGAAAAAACGCTGCTGGCGATGATGGAAGAGGATGTGGCACAAGAGGAGGAGGAGGAAGAGGGATCATTTTGTAGGGTTTCCGGCCAGTCATTCCCAAGTGGCGACGAGGGTGGGTTCCTGCATCCACAAACGCCAGGTACACAATTGTCCAGCCAGGGCACAGTTCTGGAGGATGACGAGGTGGAGAATGAGGAGGAGGAGATGGAGGAGGAGGAACCATGTTCACAGCAGCCTGGCACACATGAGCGATTACATGCTGCAGTGTCTCCGCAATGACTGCCGAGTTGCCCACATTCTAACTTGTGCTGATTACTAGGTGGCCACGCTGCTGGATCGTACTGTCCTTAACGTACTGTCCTTAATTCCCTCACTGGAGCGTGAGAGTAAGATCCGCGAGTACAAGCGCACACTGGTAGACGCGCTGCTGGTGGAATTCCCACCTGACAGCGGGGGCACAGTGAAAGCACAAGGCGAAGGCAAAGGACGAGGAAGAGGTCGCCAATGCAGCTGGGGCACTGCCAGCACCTGAAATGTGGAAAAGCACCACCAGCTGATATGGAACGTCTTAGCAGGAGGCAGCATTTCACCAACATGGTGGAGCAGTATGTGTGCACACGTCTACACGTACTGAATGACGTCTCTCCCCCCTTCAACTTCCGGGTCTCCAAATTGGGCACATGGCCTGAGCTTGCCCTTTACGCCTTGGAGGTGCTGGCCTGCCCTGCAGCCAGTGTATTATCTGAACATGTGTTTAGCACGGCAGGGGGCGTCATCACAGACAAGCGCAGCTGCCTGTCCACAGCCAATGTGGACAAGCTCACGTTCATCAAAATGAACCAGGTATGGATCCCTCAGGACTTGTCCGTACCTTGGGCAGAATAGACATGTATACCGGCACTAACCAGCCATTGTTATACTGCAGCGCAATTGCTCATTCTTGTATTTTTACTATTTCACACTCTTTTAGAGTGTACCCTAATTTTAAAAAATTAAATTAAAACCAAAAACCTGTGTTGGCTACCTCGTCCTCCTCCACCACCGCTTCCACCTACACCGCTATGTCCACGGCCTCCTCAAACTCCTACTCCATATGGAACTCCACCTCATAAATAAAAATAAAAAAAATTGTCATTTACATTTTTGGGTGAAATTTACCAATTTTTGGGTGTGATGTGCCACTGCTATACCTAGTAAGCCGGTTAAAAAATAAATAAAAATAGTCAGTTACATTTTCTGGTGAAATTCACCAATTTTTGGGTGTAATATACTCCTCCTCTACCTAGTAGACAGGTTAAAAAAATAAATAAATTGTCATTTACATTTTCAGGTGAAATTTCACCAATTTTTGGGTGTAATATACCCCTCCTCTACCTAGAAGACAGGTTAAAAAATAAATAAATTGTCATTTACATTTTCGGGTGAAATTCACCAATTTTTGGGGTGTGATGTACCACTGCTATACCTAGTAGGCCGGTTAAACAAAAATAAAATATTTGACTGTTACATTTGATGGTGAAATTCACCAATTTTTGGGTGAGTACCACTGCTATACCTAGTAGGCCGGTTAAAAAAATAAAATAAATTGTCAGTTACATTTTCATTTGAAATTCAACAATTTTGGGGTGTGAAGTACCACTGCTATACCGAGTAGACCGGTAAAAAAAACGAAAAAAAAAATTGGCAGTTACATTTTCTGGTGAAATTCAGCAATTTTTTGGTGTGATGTACCACTGCTATACCTATATGACGGTTAAAAAAACAACAACATTTGTCAGTTACATTTTTGGGTCAAAGTCACCAATTTTTGGGTGTAATATAGCCTTCCTCTACCTAGTTGACAGCTTAATAAATTTCAATAATTTTTATTTTACATTTCCGGGTGACAATAAACAATTGTTTTCTGTCATAGACCCCTGCTCTACCAAGTAGACAGGATAATAAATTTCTGTAATTTTTCTGTTACATTCTTGGGTTGACATTATACAATTTTAGACATGAATAAACCCCTGCTCTGCATAGGTGATAGGGAATAAAATTTCTGAAATGCTTCTTTAATTGATGCGCCACCTCCTTTGATTCAATGCTTAAACTTAAACAAGTTGTACCACATTTTCAATTCAACAATTTGTCCCACATTTCCGCTATACTTTTTTGGCCAACATTTGCGCCACAATAGCTTTTCCCACATTTCCGCTGACTCTTTTGGCCCACATTTGGGCTTCTGTAATTTGTACAACATTTACGCCTTAATAGCTTTTCCAACATTTTCGCTTGACTCTCTTGGTCCACATTTGGGCTTCTGTAACTTGTCCCACATTTTGCGCCTCAATAGCTTTTCCCACATTTCGGCTCGATCCCAATTTTTTAAAATAAATTTATCTCCCTTAAATTTGATCTCTTTTTCTCACGCTCCCTCTCCGACCTGGAACCCTGATTCCCCGCCACCCGTGATCACCATGGTAGGCGCATAAAAGAACATCGAAAATTGATAGAGCAGATATCAAATTGGATCGTGAACATCACTGGGACGTGCGACATGGTGGGGCAGTAAGTATGCACACGCCTACATGAACTAACTGACAGGGGTCAGCCCCTTTAACTTCTGGGTCTCCAATTTGGGCACATGGCCTGAGCTTGCCCTTTACGCCTTGGAGGTACTGGCCTGCCCTGCAGCCAGTGTATTGTCTGAACGTGTGTTTAGCATGACTGGAGGGTTATATTTCCCAATGTTTTGGGGTGTACCCTAATTTAAAAAATAAATTTAAAACAAAAAAAGCAGTGTAGGCTACCTCCTCCACCGCCGCTTCCAGCTACACCGCCACAAGCTCACGTTCATCAAAATGAACCAGGTATGGATCCCTCAGGACTTGTCCGTACCTTGGGCAGAATAGACATGTATACCGGCACTAACCAGCCATTGTTATACTGCAGCGCAATTGCTCATTCTTGTATTTTTACTATTTCACACTCTTTTAGAGTGTACCCTAATTTTAAAAAATTAAATTAAAACCAAAAACCTGTGTTGGCTACCTCGTCCTCCTCCACCACCGCTTCCACCTACACCGCTATGTCCACGGCCTCCTCAACCTCCTACTCCATATGGACCTCGTCCTCCTAGATTAAGATTTTATATTTTTTTTTTTACCTATTTTATGTTATTTAAAGTCATTTCCCTATCCACATTTGTTTGCAGAGCACTTGCCATGCTCTTAACCACATTTTGCTGGCATTTGCAGCCCTCTAGCCCTTTCCGTGACATTTTTACAGCCATTTTAGTGCTCAAAAGTTCTGGTCCCCATTGACTTCAAAGGGGTTCGGGTTCGGGGTCAAGTTTGGGTCAAGTTTGGGTCCCGAACTCAAACTTTTTTGTGAAGTTCGGCCGAACCCGTCGAACCCGAACATCCAGGTGTCCGCTCAATTCTCTTCTTTATCACTGTATTTACATGGCTCTGTGGAAAGGGTTAATGAATACAAAGAGACTGTTAGGGCTTTAATTGAGAAGATGGTAATTTTCCACAGCTGCCATAGGATTTAAAAAAGACCATGTTTTAGAGGGAAAAACCCATACTTGTTTACCACCAAAAAGCAGACAGCCTGACCATTTAAATGTCTTATTTAGCTTTAGTTGTTATGTCTGGAAACTTGTTTTTGTCTGGAAAATCTGCTGTGTCATTACCTTTGAGTATCATTGCAGCTCTAATGTAAGTCTATACCAGACGAAAGCTGAAAGAATGTATCTGTTTGTGCTGACTTTCTCCACTCCACCCCTCCCACTAGAAGATTCTAGTCCAGCAAAAACTGTATATAAGGAGAGCAGTCAGAACCCCTAGTGTGCTGCAGTTAGGAACCAGTACTTTGAAGAGGAGACTCTGCCAGATTACTGAGTGATCAGAAAAAGACGCTGAGACTGGGATACGCTGCCACAGACCCTGGATCAGCAGCCTTGGACCAGGGTACCAGCCTTCTGAGGAGAAAGATAGACAGCTAGCTCAGGCCTTTCCTAAGCACCAAGTCCTTCTTCTGCCAGGGAGGAGACTGGAGAAGCTAGCCCAATGCCTCGCCTGTATTGTTTTGTACCTGAATTCCTCCAGTAAAGAAGCACCCTGGTTTACTACAGACCCTGACTCTCTGGACTTATTTCCCATTGGGGTGCACCATGTCTTGCCATCCCTTCCGGAGAGTAGTAACACGTGGTGACACCTCAACGGTGTCCAGGGGACCCAGAGTAGCGTTGGGGTCACCACGAACCCGGCCCTGCATGTCCCTATATTGCTGACAGGCACATATGAACAGGGCCAGGCAGTGAAAACGTCACCATGCCTGGTCATGTCAATCAAAGTGGAGAGGGCAAAGTAGCTGCAGAAAGAGCAGAGCCTCTAGGTGTAATGGCAATGTCCCTGTTGCTCCTAGAGGCTCATTTGAATATACTTTTTCTTAGCAATGCGGGCATATATGAGACCAACACAGCTGGCAAGCGCACATACAACTTGTCGACTAATTTAATAGGTTACAAATCTGCTGACAGATGCCCTTTATAGATGTAACAGATTAATCAAACACTGTGTCGCTAATTAACATAGCTAAGGGCTCTTTCACACTTGTGTTGTTCTGTTCCGGCATAGAGTTCCGTCGTCGGGGCTCTATGCCGGAAGAATCCTGATCAGGATTATCCCCATGCATTCTGAATGGAGAGAAATCCGTTCAGGATGCATCAGGATGTCTTCAGTTCCGGAACGGAACGTTTTTTGGCCAGAGAAAATACCGCAGCATGCTACGCTTTTTGCTCCGGTCAAAAATCCTGAACACTTGCCGCAAGGCCGGATCCGGAATTAATGCCCATTGAAAGGCATTAATCCGGATCCGGCCTTAAGCTAAACGTCGTTTCGGCGCATTACCGGATCCGACGTTTAGCTTTTTCTGAATGGTTACCATGGCTGCCAGGACGCTAAAGTCCTGGTTGCCATGGTAAAGTGTAGTGGGGAGCGGGGGAGCAGTATACTTACCGTTCGTGCGGCTCCCGGGGCGCTTCAGAGTGACGTCAGGGCGCCCCACGTGCATGGATGACGTGTCGCATGGATCACTGACGTCATTCTGGAGCGCCCTGGGAGCCGCACGGACGGTAAGTATACTGCTCCCCCGCTCCCCACTACTACTATGGCAACCAGGACTTTAATAGCGTCCTGGGTGCCATAGTAACACTGAACGCATTTTGAAGACGGATCCGTCTTCAAATGCTTTCAGTTCACTTGCGGTGTTACGGATCCGGCGGGCACCTCCGGCAAATGGAGTGCACGACGGATCCGGACAACGCAAGTGTGAAAGAGGCCTAACCAATCTTACTTTCAAAATCATACTTACCTCATCTATTTCATTGCGAAGAGCTGGCCGCCATCATCTTGATTTAAGATCTAGCGTGTAATATCGCGCGGCCTGTGATGACATCATCATGTCGGCAGACGTGGTGACATCATACGACAGCGCATGGGATTTCGTGAAAGATCTTCAATCAAGATGGAGACAGCTGCCTCTTTGCACTTGAGGTAAGTATGATTTTTTTTATTTTTTACCGCCAGTTAAGGAAAATCAATTAGTTACCACGAAGCATGAGGAAATTCGGCTTCACAGCAAATCGAATTTCCCAAAAATTCGGATCGAATTCCACTTCATAGAGTTCAATTTGCTCAATACTAATTTAGATCTAAGTACATAGACTGTGACTGCCCTTGTAACTGCCCAATAACTATATAAATCTGGGAGGTTTAAATACACTAAATTTCCACCTAGGGGCAGCTATTGTGATACTAGAGGTAGGAGTCATAAACTGGCCCTTGTGCTTAAGAGGGCCCAAATGCACCTCTGTCAAATAAGAAAGCCCTAGTATTATTAATAAAACCTGATAACTGGGGTACCTGTTACACATTTTATATTTGAATCCAAAAGCCCGGAAGATACACCCCTGACTGTTGCAGATGCAACAATAGCTGCAGTCTGATCTTATACTATCCTTCTGGTCTTCATAGTGTGGATATATTGATTTGTGTCTCATTATATTCTTAATATCTAAAACTCCATATTCCAGCATACAGCAAAACTTTCCTTCAATTTCCATCCAAGCTCAGATTTTCTGATTTCGAAAAACTGCATTAACCTGACAATGAACTCCTGAGTTTATTGAATATTTTGTATGGTAAAATCTAAAAAAATATAACTACTGTAATGCTTCCTGAAATTTCCTCATGTCCTACACTTTATATCTTTGAAATACACAAAGGTGATAAATAACGGTCTTATATTGCTTTATTATGTTATTTACCGTTGTTTTCCTCTTTTTTTTTGTGTTACAGATTTTCATAACAATATCGGTAAAGCAATGACTGTAAACTCCTAAGAATGAACGTATATGAATATATAAGATCAGTGACACTACACGATGTTAAAAATATACTGAAATGACAGTTAACTGTAACAAAGATAATAAATTCACACGTTACTACTCCCTGAGCGCTTAGGTCCATCACATCAATTTAGTAAAGGCTAGCTCCATGTAATGCCTGGAATGCGAAGTATCATGGAGCATTAGAGAAGCAGCTCTGGTGCCTCTTTCACACACCTTAGGTTGACTATGTTTTTAGTAAGTAAAAGTTAAGTAACCCGATAACTGAGACATAAAATGAAAAACATCCAGAGAAACTAAATTATATCTAGTCTTAGTACACAATAAACATAAAGAATATTAAAAAAGACAGCTCTCCTGACATTTGAATTTGAGTAAATTCTTATAAAATAATGAATTCTAGTGTGACTCCATGTGAATTAGCTGTACAGTATATATTATGGCCCTTTTCAATCAGTGCTCAAAGGCAAGGCAAATGATAGTACCAAGTTCATAGTCCATCTATTCATACAATTCTGGGAGAAATAACAAAGGAACAACAAATACATTCTTCCATAAAAGGACAATGGTGAAAGAGGTATTTACTAACATATAAATAAAACAAGCACCAAAAAGATAATAAAAAATTACTGACCATTTTTGAAATTGCAGTTCTTTCCCAGTAGCTTTTTAATAGTGCAGTAAATATCGTCAGAGCAAATACAAGCTTTGAAATCTGGATATCTTTTAGTGAAGTAAAATATAGTCGTATTGCAATTCATCAAGCTTTTTAATTGACAGTTGATGCCTGAAATACAGAAAAGTTTCCAAATTTTAGAGACATGAAAAGTAATCCTCGAATATTGTGAACATAAGTTCAAATGGAACGCAAAAGTCACTGAAGGTCATTTACAATGCCCTACACCCTCGAGTGTAAAAAAAAAAAGCTGCAAAACACTAGTTAAACACCATCGCGCCTAAATTGCGCCCCATGTGGGTTGGGAGGAGCAATCAGTCCTGGCACATTTATCATCATTTCTACCACCTGGAACTAGAGCTACGAGCTGAGTAGATTTCAATCTAGGTGCACAGAATTTATGATGAGGCATGCACCTAGTTATAAATCATGCACATCCTATGGCGACGCAGGAGGATATCAAGACTAACATATAAATACCAGTTTGGATGAAATACCACTATTGTTTCAATGCACAAATCATAAAGACATTGGAGCAGGTTTATTAATGCTGCCCTAACTTAAAGGGAACCTCTAATCATCTTTATACTGCCCAAACTAATGGCAGCATAAAATAAAGACAGGTGAGTTGATTTCGGCGGTCTGTCATTTAAAAGTAAAAGGTAAGTGGTTTCCGAGAACCAACATCACAATCATTGCAGACTGGGCCTGGAAAAGAGTCACAGCCACCTGAGAAGAGTCATGGTTATTCATAAATTCCTGCTCTCCCTGCCCACCTGCTGATGATTGACAGTCTTATACCTAGTTTTTTTTCTTTCTATCTAGGAGAGAACTACCAATCATCAGCAGATGGGGGAGAGTGCAGGAGATTATGTATAACCATGACTCTTCGCAGGTAGATTTGACTCTTTTCAAGGCCTGGGCTGCAATGATTAAGATGCTGGCTCTCAGCAACCACTTACTTTTAGCTCATGAGTGGCACGCTGCTGAAATCAGCATTTCTGTCACTATTTTATGCTGCCCTCAGTGAGGTCAGCATAATATTGATGACAGGTTCCCTTTAAGGGGGTAATGTATCAAACGAGCTGCACTAGAAAAGTGGAGTGTTTATGATCGTTTTGTCAGTGGATTTGTCAGTGGAGTAGGTATTTGAGACTTATTTATGAAGTGTTTGCACCGTATTTTGTGTGGTTTGCGCCAAGCCCAGCGGTTCAAATTTACTAAGGGGCTACATTTCAGCCAGGTTAATCACCGTGACTTTTCTGTTAAAAGAAACTGGTAGACCCTGGTAGACCGAAAAAGTCATAGATATTACTCGCAATAAATTTAACAAATGACTATATCAATAATAAACTCCATAAAACAACAATGGATAAAGTTTCTTAGATTAAACTAGACTGATAGGCAGACAGTGCACCAAATTTGCCACAGTGGCTTACACTGTATGATACATTTGGTGCATCTTGCTAGGCATGTTAGACACTTTTTTTTCTCAATTCGGCTATCACCTTCTAGAAAATTGTCTAGTATGTGTAACAACGGTTGCTTACTTCCACGGTCCCAGGCTCCATGTCCGGCTGTGAATCAGCTCTAGGGTTTCCTTCCAGCCCTGGCATAGCATACTTTCAGCTTGTTCCCTGTAGCACTTCCTTAAAGGCCGGTGCACGTCACTTCCTGTGATTTATGGATTTAGCACATGTGACCATGCTGACAAATTCTAGCCCTCCTGAATCTATATAAATGACCCAGCACACTTCCCAGGTGCCTGAACATAAAGGTCCTTGTGTCCTGTAAAGGTTTATGTTATCTCTGCTTGTGTTCCGATTTACCTGACCCGTTCTTGTGTTTCTTGACTCCACTAACTGTTTGATTCCTGCCTGCTTTCCTCGACTCTAGTGTTGCCAACTCGGATTGCCTGACCTGTACCTGTGCCGCCTGCTCTGACCTATTGCTAGTATGACTTTGTCTCTGCCTCGTCCTTCGGTCTTACACTGTCACTCCTGGTTATGACTTGGCCTGCTGACTACATCTGTACCTCTGGTGCCTTGCTCTGGTACTCTCTAGTTTACCTGGACCAGCTGTATCATGTGCCAATCTTCCTCTAGATGTATCAACCTAGTGTTTCCCCTCAGGAAAGACTATTCCCACCATCAGGGGTACTGCGAAGAATGAGGGGTTCACTTAGACATGCATAAGACATGTACAGTCGTGGCCAAAAGTTTTGAGAATGACACAAATATTAGTTTTCACAAAGTTTGCTGCTAAACTGCTTTTAGATCTTTGTTTCAGTTGTTTCTGTGATGTAGTGAAATATATTTACACGCACTTCATACGTTTCAAAGGCTTTTATCGACAATTACATGACATTTATGCAAAGAGTCAGTATTTGCAGTGTTGGCCCTTCTTTTTCAGGACCTCTGCAATTCGACTGGGCATGCTCTCAATCAACTTCTGGGCCAATTCCTGACTGATAGCAACCCATTCTTTCATAATCACTTCTTGGAGTTTGTCAGAATTAGTGGGTTTTTGTTTGTCCACCCACCTCTTGAGGATTGACCACAAGTTCTCAATGGGATTAAGATCTGGGGAGTTTCCAGGCCATGGACCCAAAATGTCAACGTTTTGGTCCCCGAGCCACTTAGTTATCACTTTTGCCTTATGGCACGGTGATCCATCGTGCTGGAAAATGCATTGTTCTTCACCAAACTGTTGTTGGATTGTTGGAAGAAGTTGCTGTTGGAGGGTGTTTTGGTACCATTCTTAATTCATGGCTGTGTTTTTGGGCAAAATTGTGAGTGAGCCCACTCCCTTGGATGAGAAGCAACCCCACACATGAATGGTCTCAGGATGCTTTACTGTTGGCATGACACAGGACTGATGGTAGCGCTCACCTTTTCTTCTCCGGACAAGCCTTTTTCCAGATGCCCCAAACAATCGGAAAGAGGCTTAATCGGAGAATATGACTTTGCCCCAGTCCTCAGCAGTGCATTCACCATACTTTCTGCAGAAGATTAATCTGTCCCTGATGTTTTTTTTAGAGAGAAGTGGCTTCTTTGCTGGCCTTCCTGACACCAGGCCATCTTCCAAAAGTCTTTGCCTCACTGTGCGTGCAGATGCGCTCACACCTGCCTGCTGCCATTCCTGAGCAAGCTCTGCACTGGTGGCACTCCGATTCCGCAGCTGAATCCTCTTTAGGAGACGATCCTGGCGCTTGCTGGACTTTATTGGATGCCCTGAAGCCTTCTTAACAATAATTGAACCTCTTTCCTTGAAGTTCTTGATGATCCTATAAATTGTTGATTGAGGTGCAATCTTAGTAGCCACAATATCCTTGCCTGTGAAGCCATTTTTATGCAACGCGATGATGGCTGCACGCATTTCTTTGCAGGTTACCATGGTTAACAATGGAAGAACAATGATTTCAAGCATTACCCTCCTTTTAACATGTCAAGTCTGCCATTTTAACCCAATCAGCCTGACATAATGATCTCCAGCCTTGTGCTTGTCAACATTCTCACCTGAGTTAACAAGACGATTACTGAAATGATCTCAGCAGGTCCTTTAATGACAGCAATGAAATGCAGTGGAAAGTTTTATTTGGGATTAAGTTACTTTTCATGGCAAAGAAGGACTATGCAATTCATCTGATCACTCTTCATAACATTCTGGAGTATATGCAAATTGCTATTATAAAAACTTAAGCAGCAACTTTTCCAATTTCCAATATTTATGTAATTCTCAAAACTTTTGGCCACGACTGTACACCAGTTTATTTTGGGGAAACTGAGTAAGAATCCTGGGTCAATAGACTTAGTAAGTTTTATTAAAACTGATATAGAGAAAAAGAAGAGCATGTGGAAATTAGCTTTGTTTGAAGGTAATGACATTAGGAAAAAAAATGTGAACAAAGGATACTTTGCATAATCTCTCTTCAAACAGGTTACACAGAGGAGGAAACTAAACAGAAAGGTAGCCTTAAATGTGCACAGCACTTTTCATTGAAGCCTTTGAGAGGTATCCTTATAGGCTCCCCATGAGTGGTACCTTTATTTATGGCACAATTTGTCATTAAAGTGGATAAACCCCATCAAGACTGGTTTTACACACAGTGCTTTTCAGTGTTTTTAGCATTGGGCTTGGATATATATATATATATATATATATATATACAGGGAGTGCAGAATTATTAGGCAAGTTGTATTTTTGAGGATTAATTTTATTATTGAACAACAACCATGTTCTCAATGAACCCAAAAAACTCATTAATATCAAAGCTGAATATTTTTGGAAGTAGTTTTTAGTTTGTTTTTAGTTTTAGCTATTTTAGGGGGATATCTGTGTGTGCAGGTGACTATTACTGTGCATAATTATTAGGCAACTTAACAAAAAACAAATATATACCCATTTCAATTTTTTACTTTTACCAGTGAAACCAATATAACATCTCAACATTCACAAATATACATTTCTGACATTCAAAAACAAAACAAAAACAAATCAGTGACCAATATAGCCACCTTTCTTTGCAAGGACACTCAAAAGCCTGCCATCCATGGATTCTGTCAGTGTTTTGATCTGTTCACCATCAACATTGCGTGCAGCAGCAACCACAGCCTCCCAGACACTGTTCAGAGAGGTGTACTGTTTTCCCTCCTTGTAAATCTCACATTTGATGATGGACCACAGGTTCTCAATGGGGTTCAGATCAGGTGAACAAGGAGGCCATGTCATTAGATTTTCTTCTTTTATACCCTTTCTTGCCAGCCACGCTGTGGAGTACTTGGACGCGTGTGATGGAGCATTGTCCTGCATGAAAATCATGTTTTTCTTGTAGGATGCAGACTTCTTCCTGTACCACTGCTTGAAGAAGGTGTCTTCCAGAAACTAGCAGTAGGACTGGGAGTTGAGCTTGACTCCATCCTCAACCCGAAAAGGCCCCACAAGCTCATCTTTGATGATACCAGCCCAAACCAGTACTCCACCTCCACCTTGCTGGCGTCTGAGTCGGACTGGAGCTCTCTGCCCTTTACCAATCCAGCCACGGGCCCATCCATCTGGCCCATCAAGACTCACTCTCATTTCATCAGTCCATAAAACCTTAGAAAAATCAGTCTTGAGATATTTCTTGGCCCAGTCTTGACGTTTCAGCTTGTGTGTCTTGTTCAGTGGTGGTCGTCTTTCAGCCTTTCTTACCTTGGCCATGTCTCTGAGTATTGCACACCTTGTGCTTTTGGGCACTCCAGTGATGTTGCAGCTCTGAAATATGGCCAAACTGGTGGCAAGTGGCATCTTGGCAGCTGCACGCTTGACTTTTCTCAGTTCATGGGCAGTTATTTTGCGCCTTGGTTTTTCCACACGCTTCTTTCGACCCTGTTGACTATTTTGAATGAAACGCTTGATTGTTCGATGATCACGCTTCAGAAGCTTTGCAATTTTAAGAGTGCTGCATCCCTCTGCAAGATATCTCACTATTTTTGACTTTTCTGAGCCTGCCAAGTCCTTCTTTTGACCCATTTTGCCAAAGGAAAGGAAGTTTCCTAATAATTATGCACACCTAATATAGGGTGTTGATGTCATTAGACCACACCCCTTCTCATTACAGAGATGCACATCACCTAATATGCTTAATTGGTAGTAGGCTTTCGAGCCTATACAGCTTGGAGTAAGACAACATGCATAAAGAGGATGATGTGGTCAAAATACTCATTTGCCTAATAATTCTGCACGCAGTGTATATATACACTCACCTAAAGAATTATTAGGAACACCATACTAATACGTGTTGGGCCCCCTTTTGCCTTCAGAACTGCCTTAATTCTACGTGGCATTGATTCAACAAGGTGCTGATAGCATTCTTTAGAAATGTTGGCCCATATTGATAGGATAGCATCTTGCAGTTGATGGAGATTTGAGGGATGCACATCCAGGGCACGAAGCTCCCGTTCCACCACATCACAAAGATGCTCTATTGGGTTGAGATCTGGTGACTGTGGGGGCCATTTTAGTACAGTGAACTCATTGTCATGTTCAAGAAACCAATTTGAAATGATTCGAGCTTTGTGACATGGTGCATTATCCTGCTGGAAGTAGCCATCAGAGGATGGACATATGTTCTCATTCTGTTTACGCCAAATTCGGACTCTATCATTTGAATGTCTCAACAGAAATCGAGACTCATCAGACCAGGCAACATTTTTCCAGTCTTCAACAGTCCAATTTTGGTGAGCTCGTGCAAATTGTAGCCTCTTTTTCCTATTTGTAGTTGAGATGAGTGGTACCCGGTGGGGTCTTCTGCTGTTGTAGCCCATCCGCCTCAAGGTTGTGCGTGCTGTGGCTTCACAAATGCTTTGCTGCATACCTCGGTTGTAACAAGTGGTTATTTCAGTCAACGTTGCTCTTCTATCAGCTTGAATCTGTCGGCCCATTCTCCTCTGACCTCTAGCATCCACAAGGCATTTTTGCCCACAGGAATGCCGCATACTGGATGTTTTTCCCTTTTCACACCATTCTTTGTAAACCCTAGAAATGGTTGTGCGTGAAAATCCCAGTAACTGAGCAGATTGTGAAATACTCAGACCGGCCCGTCTGGCACCAACAACCATGCCACTCTCAAAATTGCTTAAATCACCTTTCTTTCCCATTCTGACATTCAGTTTGGAGTTCAGGAGATTGTCTTGACCAGGACCACACCTCTAAATGCATTGAAGCAACTGCCATGTGATTGGTTGACTAGATAATTGCATTAATGAGAAATAGAACAGGTGTTCCTAATAATTCTTTAGGTGAGTGTATATATATACAGTACAGACCAAAAGTTTGGACACACCTTCTCATTCAAAGAGTTTTCGTTATTTTCATGACTATGAAGGCATCAAAACTATGAATTAACACATGTGGAATTATATACATAACAAACAAGTGTGAAACAACTGAAAATATGTCATATTCTAGGTTCTTCAAAGTAGCCACCTTTTGCTTTGATTACTGCTTTGCACACTTGACATTCTCTTGATGAGCTTCAAGAGGTAGTCCCCTTAAATGGTCTTCCAACAGTCTTGAAGGAGTTCCCAGAGATGCTTAACATTTATTGGCCCTTTTGCCTTCACTCTGCGGTCCAGCTCACCCCAAACCATCGCGATTGGGTTCAGGTCCGGTGACTGTGGAGGCCAGGTCATCTGGCGCAGCACCCCATCACTCTCCTTCATGGTCAAATAGCCCTTACTTTTAAAGTTTTCCCAATTTTTCGGCTGACTGACTGACCTCCATTTCTTAAAGTAATGATGGCCACTCGTTTTTCTTTACTTAGCTGCTTTTTTCTTGCCATAATACAAATTCTAACAGTCTATTCAGTAGGACTATCAGCTGTGTATCCACCTGACTTCTCCTCAACGCAACTGATGGTCCCAACCCCATTTATAGGGCAAGAAATCCCACTTATTAAACCTGACAGGGCAGGTTCAAGAAAATGCCAAGAGTGTGCAAAGCAGTAATCAAAGCAAAAGGTGGCTACTTTCAAGAATCCAGAATATGACATATTTTCAGTTGTTTCACACTTGTTTGTTATGTATATAATTCCACATGTGCTAATTCATAGTTTTGATGCCTTCAGTGTGAATCTACATTTTTCATAGTCATGAAAATAAAGAAAACTCTTTGAATGAGAAGGTGTGTCCAAACTTTTGGTCTGTACTGTATATATGTATATAAATATATATATATATATATATATATATAATTATTATTTTTTTGTTTAGCTGTATTTTTATTAAACATATAGGACATGCAATAAAATAATGAAAATTACATTACATCAAAGAGAGTCAAGTAATATCAGGTAAACTAAATTACATTGCAATGAAGAATAAAACACCAGGATGATAAGCACAAATGACAAGACAAAGGGAATGTAGGAGGGAAGGTGGGTGAGAGGAATCATAAGCAGAGAACAAAAGAGAAAACTCACACCAGCTGCTATAGCAGTGTGAAACCTCTGTGTACAGGACTCCGCTCCAGTTGCAGGTGAAATCCAGTAAAAAGTTCATCCAGCACTAAAGGGTTAAAAAGTATTTCCAGATTTATTAAGGATACATGTTAAAAACATTCTAGGGCATACCGCTTTGCAATAATAATTATTCAACGCATTTCAACTGTTACACAGTCTTACTCATGACTGTTACTCAGTCTTACTGTGTAGCAGTTGAAATGCGTTGACGGATTATGGCAAAACTGTATGCCCTGGAATCTATTTAACATGTATCCTAATAAAGCTGGAAATACTTTTTAACCCTTCATTGCTGGATGCACTGTTTACGGAATCATAGGCAGAGCAGGAGAAACAATAGCCCATGACCAACTTGTCCTGTTGAATTCAGTAGGAGTTCCAATTGAACCACAGGGCCTCAAATATTTGAAGTTGGTTGTTCCTGGAGTTTTAAACTGCATTTTTAAATTGAGTTTTTTTGTGGTCAGATGTTATTTTAAAGTCTATAGTGCAATATAAAACTCACTACGTACAAAGTGTTCTTGTTGGTTTTGGCATTTTTGACATTTGTTTAATACATATGCTCTCAGTAAGGCATTGTTTTTTATAGCATTTTTCTTATACTTCTCTACAGGACATGAAAAAAATGCACATTTTAAGTGCTACAAAAAAAAGCCACATAAACGCGTGTAAAAAATACATTTAAGAATCCTGAACAAAATGTGGAGCCCTAAGGGTGCTATCAGGTGGACAGTATTTCATTATTTTCTGTTCTAAACTCAGCCAGTTCCTGGACTGAACATTGACCCTGTCAATTGAAAGGGTATCTTCACAAGAACAATATTCAGTAAAGATTGTCTTTGCATGCTAAGAAAATCTCAGCATGTTTTATTTTGTCAGTTTCTTTCTGTTTTCTTTTATAAATCTAATTTTTCCTACTTTGTACAGATCATTCCAGTCTAATATTCTAAATTGTAGATAGCATTTTGAAGTAGTAGAAAAAAAATAATTATTTTTTTCTCTCTTAAATAAATTTTTATTTATTTTTTGAACTTTTCATGTCATGTTAACAATCAAACTCCTCCCAGTATATTACAAATGCAGTATATACCGTGAATTAAATAGAGAGGAGATGCAAGCATAAAATAAAACAGCCATTCTAAATTAAATAGGTACAGCGTGGAAAAAATAGTATGCTGAGAAAAGTAAAATATGAAAACAGCAATTTACTATTGCTTTGTATTCATGTAGATTCCTTTTGTATAGCTTCAAGGAACCAAATAAAATAATGATAATGTATGAACACAAATATTGTTCTCTACAGACAGCTGGATAAATATTTAAAACAAACACTAATTATTGATAAAAAAGGATTGATGCATGTGCTGAAGCATAAAATCAACAAACGACAAGCCTGTGCAGGACATTATAGTGCAGCACACATAACCTGTTTTAATATGTCTTGTACTGAAAATACTAAAATATTAATGCCATAAATTAGACCAGCTTTCGAAATTAAATGAACATCATACTACTGTATATTAACCCTTTAGCGCTATTTGACATGTATACTCGTCATGGAGCACTGCTGCTTGGCGCTCCATGACGAGTATTCACGGCATATATATAAAAATAATGATATTTAACCCCCTTTCCCTCCGGCAGCTCCTGATCTGCCT
This sequence comes from Bufo bufo, assembly GCF_905171765.1. Classification (NCBI taxonomy): domain Eukaryota; kingdom Metazoa; phylum Chordata; class Amphibia; order Anura; family Bufonidae; genus Bufo; species Bufo bufo. Next base: position 267,709,099 of record NC_053392.1, on the reverse strand, counting down.
CTCTAATTTCAGGATGGCCGAGTGGCCGAGCGGATGGGCGGGTGCGATCCCACTCCCCCTCTCCCCCATTTTCAGGATGGCCAGAGCAGTTAGCAGAGTGTCAGCTGGCACCGATGGCAGCCGTTTAACCACTTCCACTCTGCGGTCCATAGGGATCGCTGTATAGTAAGGGTTAAAAGGGAGGGAGCTCCCTCCCTCTCCCATGGGGCCACTGCTGTGCATTTGCAGTGACCCCATGCTTAACGGGTTCACAGAGGGAGGGGACTCCCTCCCCTTCGGGTGCTGCACTGCTGTGGCAGTGGTCCAGATGGTTACCATGGCTACTGGACACCTTCACAGGCTTCCGGCTTGCCATGGTATAGCTAAGATCTGCAAGAACCAAGTGGGTTTGGGTCAAAAAAATGTAAAGAAAAGTGGAAAAAAAGTCAAAAAAAGTCAAATTTCTTTTTATAGCCGCACATTAATAATTGATTAAATATAAAAAAATAAAAATATACTACACATGTTTGATATCACCGCGTTCATAATGACCTGATCTATGAAAGGGTCATGTTACTTTCCCCGCATGGTGAACGCCTTAACAAAAAAAACTATGAGGGAATTTAAATTTTTGCCCACCTCACTTTCCAGAAAAAGGTATTAAAAGTGATCAAAAAAGTTGTATGTACCCCAAAATGGTACCACAGAAATCATCACCTTATCCTGCAAAAAATGAGCCCCCAAATAAGACAATCGCCAAAAAAATGAAAAAAATATGGCTTTCAGAAAATGCTGTTATTGTGTTAAAGACATATTAGGTATTTCCACGTCCGTAACAACCTGCTCTATAAAAATATCACATGGCCTAAACTCTCAGGTGAACACCAAAAAAAATATGTGTCAAAAAAGCAATTTTTTCTCACTTTACACCACAAAAAGTGTAATTCTAAGTGATCAAAAAGTCATACGCACCCAAAAATCATACCAATCAAACAGTCATCTCATCCCGCAAAAAATTAGATCCTAACTAATCACCCAAAAAATAAAAAAACTATGGCTCTCAGAATATGGAGACACTAAAACATGATTTTTTTTTTTGTTTCAAAAATGTTGTTATTGTGTAAAACTTAAATAAATAAAAACAAATACATATTAGGTATTGCTGTATCCGTAAGAAACTGCTGTATTGCTGTGTCTGTAAGAAACTGCTGTATAGAAATGTCACATGACCTAACCCCTAAGATGAACAGCCATTTTTTGTCACCTTACATCACAAAAAGTGTAATACCAAGCAATCAAAAAGTCAAAATAGTACGAATCAAACCATCATCTCATACCGAAAAAAATGAGCCCCTACATAAGACAAAAACCCTACAAAAAAAACAATGGCTTTCAGAATATGGAGACATTAAAAAATTAACAGGCCAGTCATTCACAAGTGGCTCAGAGGGTGGGTTCCTGCACCAACAGAGGCCAGGTACACAATTGTCCAGCCACGGCACAGTTCTGGAGGATGAGGAGGAGGAGACTGATGAGGAGAAGGAACCATGTTCACAGCAGTATAGAAAAAGACTGCGCTGCAAGAGGAAAATCTTCTCTGTGTATAAAGTTCGTTTTTTGAATCTTCAACTAGTAGGATCACATGCCACCTCACGGTCCAACATTAGTGTGCAAACCTGTAGATGATGAGAAAACGCACTATGGTGTAGCAGGTTCCAAGCATCTAACGCTCCATGTGAACAGGTTATACTCACAGGATTCCTGATAAGTGAAGGCGTGTAGAAATCTCGATGGTATCAAGGTAGAACTCTGCTAAAAGAGAGGACTATAGCGTAGTATGTCACAACACTTAGTCTGCCTGCAAACAGATTATACTCACAGGGCTTCACTTGTCAGGTGCGTATATAAAATCTTTTATAGACAGCTCAGATCCTGGATTACAGCCAACATCGATGTCCAAAAACTCTCAGGGAAAAGGTCGCAAGAGAAGTATGTGCGCACCAAAGGTCAGATAAAAACAATTTAATATTGGCAAAAAGTACAACTATAAAACATATAAAAATCTGGAGTATTGCCCAGGGCAATACTCCAGATTTTTATATAGATTTTTATATGTTTTATAGTTGTACTTTTTGCCAATATTAAATTGTTTTTATCTGACCTTTGGTGCGCACATACTTCTCTTGCGACCTTTTCCCTGAGAGTTTTTGGACATCGATGTTGGCTGTAATCCAGGATCTGAGCTGTCTATAAAAGATTTTATATACGCACCTGACAAGTGAAGCCCTGTGAGTATAATCTGTTTGCAGGCAGACTAAGTGTTGTGACATACTACGCTATAGTCCTCTCTTTTAGCAGAGTTCTACCTTGATACCATCGAGATTTCTACACGCCTTCACTTATCAGGAATCCTGTGAGTATAACCTGTTCACATGGAGCGTTAGATGCTTGGAACCTGCTACACCATAGTGCGTTTTCTCATCATCTACAGGTTTGCACACTAATGTTGGACCGTGAGGTGGCATGTGATCCTACTAGTTGAAGATTCAAAAAACGAACTTTATACACAGAGAAGATTTTCCTCTTGCAGCGCAGTCTTTTTCTATACATTTTCGTCAAGTAATAGACTTTTCCCACATTGTCTTTGGATTTGCAGCGCTAGAGGAGACTAGTATTTTTTTCAGAGACTCTATCTTTTTATTGTCTGAATTCATGTTCACAGCAGGGTGGCACCCAAAGCAGTTCACGGGCATCTCTGGAGCGTGGCTGGGGGGATACAGAGGACAGAGACGATACACCTCCCACAGAGGACAGTTTGTCGTTGCCTCTTGGAAGCCTGCCAATACATGAGCAACTACTTGCTGCAGTGCCTGCACAATGGCCGCCGAGTTGCCCACATTCTAACCAGTGCTGATTACTGGGTGGCCACCCTGCTGGATCCCTGCTACAAGGACAATGTGCCATCCTTAATTCCGTCACTGGAGCGTGATCGGAAGATGCGCGAGTACAAGCGCACGCTGGTAGACACGCTGCTGATGGCATTCCCACCTGACACCGGGGGCTCAGTGAAAGCACAAGGCGAAGGCAGAAGAGGAGGAAGAAGTCGCCAACGCAGCTGGGGCACCGCCAGAACCTCAGAAGGGAAGGTTAGCATGGCCAAAATGTGATAAAGCTTTGTCAGCACACCACAACAACCATCACCACCAGCTGATATGGAACATCTTAGCAGGAGGCAGCATTTCAGCAACATGGTGGAACAGTACGTGTGCACACCCCTACACGTACTGACTGATGGGTCTGCCCCATTCAACTTCTTGGTCTCCAAATTGGGCATATGGCCTGAGCTTTCCTTTTATGCCTTGGAGGTGCTGGTCTGCCCTGCGGCCAGTGTATTGTCTGAATGTGTGTTCAGCACCGCGGGGGGAGGGGGGGGGATGATCACAGACAAGCGCAGCCGCCTGTCCACAGCCAATGTGGGCCAATGTGGACAGGCTCACATTCATTAAAATGAACCAGGCATGGATCCCACAGGACTTGTCTGTACCTTGTGCAGAATAGACATGTATACCGGCTGCACTTAGCCATTGTTATACTCCAGCACTTTCTCTTTGTTTTCTATTTTATTTTTCCCAATGTTTTGGGGTCTTCCCAAAATTATAAAAAATTAAAAAACGACAGAAATAGTGTTGGCTACCTCCTCCTCCACCACCGCTTCCACCTACACCGCCACGTCCACCGCCTCCTCAACCTCCTACTGCACTCCGCCTCCTAGTTCAAGATCATTATTTTTTTACTCTTTTTTAAATTCTATGTTATTTTAATCCATTACCTTATCTACATTTGTTTTCAGGGCAATTGTCCTGCTCCTGACCCTATTTTGCTTCCTTTTGCAGCCCTTTCTATGAGCCATTTTAGTGCCCCAAAGTTTGGGTCCCCATTGAATTCAATGGGGTTCGGGTTCGGGGTCAAGTTCGTGTCCCGAACCAGAACTTTGCGGCTGAGTTCGGCCGAACCCAGCGAACCCGAACTTCCAGGTGCTCGCTCAACACTACTGAGAGCAGGGGTCTGGAGTGTTGGACCCCCACTGATTAGATACTCATGACCTATCCAGAGAATAGGTCATCTCATCAGTAGAGATGAGCGAATTGAAGCTGACAAAGTGGAATTCGTTACGAATTTCAGGAAAAATTTGATTCGCACCGAATGAGAATTTCCTCACGCTTCGTAGTAACGAATCACATTTTTCCTAAGATAGTTGCTGCACTTGTGAGGACATGGAGAAAGGAAGTCTGAGAAGGCTGGATCACCCATACTGACATGCATGCAGCCAATCAGCAGCCAGCCAGCAATCTGATGTCACAGCCGTATAAATACAGCATCCACCTTAGATTCTGCCATTCACCAGCGTACTTAGTGCAGGGAGAGACATGTCTGCAGGCGCTAGGGACAGTAATAGGAAAATTGTCATTGTGCTCAAAAAAAACATTTATAAGTGCAGGGAAAGAATATTCAAAGTGTAGGGAAAGGAATGACAGTCTGGGTAATAGGAACAATCATATTACACCTTGCAGCACTGACTGACTGTAATTTCAGCAAACCATTCTTATTAGGGTGCAAGTGCTGTTTGATACATGCATTTACAGGTTTTATTACAAGAAAATATTTCTACGTTTTATTTGCCCTTGTGCGGTCCAGTTATGTTTTAAAGCATTTTTTGGCTTGTATTAGTGGGAAAAAAAGGCTTATTAGCAGTTGTGTGGTGAAGTGTGAAAATTTCAGTCCTTTTTGCATGTATTAGTGGAAAAAGGAAAAATATCTTTGCCACCTAGCGGTGCTGTTATCTGTTTTAAAGCCCTTTTTGCGTGTATTAGTGCTAATACATTACCCCCTGAGCCTAAAGTCCTCAGAGTGAAATACATCCAATTAATTTGGCACATCTTCTGGCAGTCAATGCATCAGAAAATCTAATCTATGCCAGCTATAAACTAGCATGGATTTGAGCTATAATTTACACCATATAATTTACACAATCTTCTAGGCTGCAACTTGCCCTGCCCCCTCTTTCTAAACCCCACCCATAATATGTGACTTGTTTAGGCAATAAAACTGGCAAAAATCCTTAAATCAATCTGAGCTTTAGTGTTACTCCATAACATTCCTGGAATAAATTGTGGATTATTTTCTTTAATAAGCATCTTTATATCTGGTTAAAACAATCATTGAAGACTCTTGTCACTTACCTGTAAGATCACACATGTGTTCTGTAGTATTCCAAAGTCCTGCACATGTGTTTTCAGACATTCTACATTTCTGTTTCAGGTCAAGACAATTTACTGCCATTGATCTTGGTAGGTTTAAAAGAATTAACCAAAGAGCTAAAATACAAATAAAGTAATCAGTTAACTCAATCCGGCACGTTAGTAAAATTTTTAAAATATGTCTTTAGTCTCAATAGGGTTTAAAAATAAAATATGTTCTTAAAGGCTATATACACCTTTAGGGGCATTTTCTTTTTTATTATTGCATTGTACTTATTTTGAGCTACAAATCTTTTTTTTCAATTGGTCTTTCTTAAAAATATGAAATCCTTTTTTCTGTATAGAGCTGAGATGCTGGATTGGAGATGATGAATTTTCTGTCCTTTCTGTCATTTGGGGAGCAGACAGACTCCTTATCTCTGCTCTCTGACAGCATAAACACTCATTAAAGCTCAATCTTCAACTTACTGATAAGAACGTGGCTTAAATAAGTGTTTATGACATCTTAGTAGTTTAGAAATAAGGATTACTAGATGACCAGCACAAAGTGAAAGTGAAAATACTAGTTAAACAGTTAGAAAAACAGTTAACCCTTTGTGACAGAATGGCTCAATATAAAAAAAAAGGCCAATTGAAAATAAGATTTTTTAGCCAAAAATGAGTAACATGCAATCATGAACAAAAATTGCCTCCAAAGGTATACATAGCCTTTGAGCCTATATTACATAGGCCAATTGAGCAAGCGATTATCGGGTGGGTAGCGTTCCCTCCCAGCAATCGCTTGCTAGCTAGCTGAGGAGACTGCTGCTATTACATTCAACAATCTCCTTTGCAGCATGGGGAGGAGCGATCGCTAATGACATTGCTCATCCCTATACTGTCTAGTGGTTTGCCGGCTGCAGATCTCTATTAGACAGCACGATCTGCCGCTGGCAAGAGCTGATTTTTTAATCATGGATAAAAATCTGAATTGCCCGAAGAACGAGCGTTTGCTTGTTCATCAGGCAATTAGTGGCAGCATTACACTGCAAGATGATTGCCAAATCTGCCAGTGTAATGCAGCCTTTATAGTACAAAGTAGCAAGGTGTCTGACTGAGACCATTTCTTTTTATAACAGAATGTTTTAATTACTTGAGAAGAAAGATTAATTTTACTGAAAAAGAGCTGTATGGAGCACTTTTCTTTCATCTGTTTCACACCTACCATATATGAGCTAAAATTTACATCTAATTCCAAAGGCGTTAAAGGGGTTGTCTCACTTAAGCAAATGTCATTTATTATGTAGAAAAAGTTAATACAAGGCACTTACTAATGTATTGTGATTGTCCATGTTGCCTCGTTTGCTGGTTTGATTCATTTTTCTATCGCATTATACATTTTTCGTTTCGAGGGGTTACGGCCAACACTGCAGTACAGATACAAGGTGCCCAGGAGGAGAGCTATTATGCATGCGTGCTTATGCGCACTGCCACAGTCCTGACCACCAGAGAGTATGCTTGTCATAAACCCCTTGAAACAAGAAATAGTGCCTCCAGTAGTGCCCCCAGAAGTAATGGTAATGGTGCCCACAATAATTATAATGCTCCTATATAGTAATTATAATACCCCTTATAGTGGCCCCATTAATTATAATATTTCTTACAGTGCCCCTAGTAACTTAAATGCCCCCAAATAGTGCCCACAGTAGCTTAAACTGCCCTTTTAGTGCCCCCAGTAGTTTAGATAGCACCCTAGAGTGCTATCAGTAGCTCAAATAGCCCCCTATAGTACTTCAAGTAGTTTAGATAGTCCCCTATAGTGCCCACAATAGTTTAGATAGCCCCCTAGAGTGCCCTGAGTAGTTTAGTTAGCCTTTTTTTTTATGTAGGATCCCGCAGATGACAGAAGAAAACACCCTGTTTTTACGGACTGTCGTGAATCTATGAACAGTTGGCAACCCTGAACGTGCTATCACCATAATCTTAAAGACCAATAGAATAAAGTTAGCATGTCATATATACCACTCAGTGAACAAAGTAAAAACAAAACTCAAAGCTCTGTGTTGGAATTGCTGTTTTTCTCATCATACTATCCCAAAAAAATGAATAAAACGTTTGCATTACTGTAACTAGAGATGAGCGAATCGAAGTTGACAAAGTGGAATTCGATCTTAATTTCAGGAAAAATTCTATTCACACCGAATCCGAATTTCCTCACACTTTGTGGTAACGAATCACATTTTTTCCTAAAATGGCTGCTGCACATGTGAGGACATGGAGCAAGGAACTCTGTGAAGGATCAGCCATAATGAGATGCATGCAGCCAATCAGCAGCCAGCCAGCCCTGTGATGTCACAGCCCTATAAATAGCCTCAGCCATCTTGGATTCTGCAATTTTTCTGTATACTTAGTGGAGGAAGAGACGTCAGCAGGCGCTAGGGACAGTGCTAGAAAAAACATTTACAAGCTCAGGGAAAGATTATTTAAGGTGTAGGGAAAGGATAGGGGAGAATCATTCAACAGTATTTATGTAGAACAGGGTTCAGTAGGGGAGGTTACAGCCTGGGTAATAGGAACAATCCTATTGCACCTTGCTGCACTGACTTGGGACCCAAATTGCCATTATACAGCTCTGTAATTCCAACAAATTGTTCTTGTTACTAGGGTGTTACAGCCATTGACAGGGTTTATTAAAAGGAAATATTTGTACGTTTTATTTGCCCTTGTACGGTGCGGTTATATGTTCTATAGCATTTTTTGGTTTGTATTAGTGGGGAAAAAAGGGCTTATTAGAGGTTGTGTGGTGAAGTGCGAAAATTACAGCCCTTTTTGTTGTGTATTAGTGGCAAAAGAAAAATATATTTGCCATTCAGCGGTGCAGTTATATGTTATAAAGCCTTCTGTGGTGTGAATAAGTGGAAAACAATAAGGGCCTATTTGCCGTTCAGCGATGCAGTTATATACTCAAAAGCCCTTTTTGTTGAGTATTAGTGGCAAAATAAAAATATATTTGCCGTTCAGCGGAGCAGTTATATGTTCTAAAGCCCCTTTTGTCTTGTATTAGTGGCAAAAGAAAAATATATTTGTCGTTCAGCGATGCAGTTATATGTTCTAAATCCTTTTGTGGCATGTATATAGAAAGAAATAAGGGCCTATTTGCCATTCAGCGGTTCAGTTATATGTTGTAAAGCCCTTTTTGGCATGTAATAGTGCCAAAATAAAAATATATTCGCTGTTCAGCGGCGCAGTTATATGTTCTAAAGCCCTTTTTGTCGCGTATAAGTGGCGGAGGAAAAATATATTTGCCATTCAGTGGTGCAGTTTATATGTTCTAAAGCCTTTTTTGGTGTGTATAAGTGGAAAAAGAAAAATATATTTTCCGTTCAGCGGTGCAGTTATATGTTCTAAAGGCTTCTGTGGCGTGTATAAAGGAAAAAGAATAAGGGCCTATTTTCCATTCAGCGGTGCAGTTTTATGTTCTAAAGCTTTTTGTGGCATGCAATTATAGCTTGCATCATTCTCAAAGTGCAGCATTTCTAAGTGCACTAGAGATATTCAGGAGACTAACTTAGAGCTTTTCCACTGTAGCAGAACTTCAGCTGTATTTTTGGTGGCTACTCAGGCACTCTGCTTCAAAACAGGTAAGGAATTTGTTAGACAGGTTTTTGCTATTGTCTGATTGCAAAAGAGCATAGGGCCATTAAGGTGTGGAATTTGTTGCTGGGGAGGAGCTTGTCACGGCTGTATGTGAGCAACAAGAGCATACACAGTAAATAGAGCTACTGACCGGACCCAAACTAGGGAGGATAAAGGGTGACCCCTGTCAGACCCTCAAAGCTCTCCCTATGCTGCTAAAGCACATGCCCGGATCCAAATGGTGGAACGAGGCATGCCCGCGTACCTAAGACTGATGACCACTGTAACCCCTACAATAGTGGAAGGGGCACGGCCACCGGTGCCCTGCTCAGTATATGGAGGGAACCGTGGTCGCCTCAGATCCAGTCAGAAAATAAACAGATACACTACAATGTCTGCACACTTAGCTGAAGGAGCTGCAGCAGCAGAGAAGACGGATCCAAAGACAGCTGGCAATATCCGGAGTACTTGCTGCAGCAGAACACAGGTCCAGTGAAATGATAGCTTACAAGTGAAGATACTCAAGCAAGAGCTACAACTCAAATGAGAAATATAATCCACACCCTACAAAAGGAGGAGGGGTGATTTAAAGGCAGGGAAATCAAACGCAGGAGGAACAGCTGGGAGGAAGGAAACAGAAAGTAAAAACCTCATCACAGGGGCGGAGAAACAGAGCAGTGAGAACTCCTCCAAGCTCTAGTAGTGACATCATCACAGGGGTGGAGAAACAGAGCTGTGAGAACGTCTCAAAGCTCTGGTAGTGACAGTACCCCCCCCTCTACGGGTGGACTCCGGACACCCAGGACCCACCTTCTCAGGATGAGCCCTATGAAATGCCCTGATGAGGCGAGTGGCTTTAATGTCCGACACCGGAACCCACATCCTCTCCTCAGGACCATAACCCTTCCAATGAACGAGGTACTGAAGAGAACAGCGGACAATGCGAGAGTCCACAATTCTGGAAACCTCAAACTCCAGATTGCCATCAACCAAAATCAGAGGAGGAGGCAAAGAGGAGGGTACCGTGGGCTGGACATATGGTTTTAAGAGAGATCTGTGAAATACATTATGTATCTTCCAAACCCGTGGAAGATCAAGACGGAAGGCAACAGGATTGATGACTGACAAGATTTTATAAGGCCCAATAAACTTGGGACCCAATTTCCAGGAGGGAACCTTCAGTTTAATATTTCTTGTAGACAACCACACCAGATCACCCACATTCAGGTCCGGACCAGGCACACGTCTCTTATCAGCCACACGCTTATACTTCTCACTCATCTTTCTAAGATTACTCTGAATCTTTTGCCAAATGGTAGACAAAGACGAGGAAAATTTCTCCTCCTCAGGTAAACCAGAAAGAGCCCCTCCCGAGAATGTCCCAAACTGCGGATGGAACCCATATGCACCAAAGAATGGTGACTTATCAGAAGATTCCTGACGACGGTTGTTCAGAGCAAACTCAGCAAGAGGGAGAAATGAACACCAATCCTCCTGGTTCTCTGCCACAAAACAGCGCAAATATGTCTCCAGATTCTGATTGAGGCGCTCAGTCTGACCATTCGACTGCAGGTGAAAAGCAGAAGAGAAGGACAGCCGAACCCCCAGGCGAGAACAGAAAGCCTTCCAGAATCTGGACACAAACTGCGTGCCTCTATCGGAAACAATATCAGAGGGAATGCCATGCAATTTAACAATATGGTCGACAAAAGCTTGCGCCAACGTTTTAGCATTGGGTAAACCAGGGAAAGGTACGAAATGAGCCATCTTGCTAAAACGGTCCACCACCACCAGGATCACCGACTTCCCTGAGGAACGAGGAAGATCCCTGATAAAGTCCATGGACAGGTGTGTCCAAGGACGGGAAGGTATGGGTAACGGGAGAAGGGAACCTGAAGGCCGTGAACGAGGGACCTTAGCGCGAGCGCACGTCTCACAAGCAGCCACAAAACCCTCCACCGACTTACGAAGAGCCGGCCACCAAAATCTCAGAGCAATGAGATCTACCGTGGCTCTACTCCCGGGGTGACCAGCAAGAACAGTATCATGATGCTCCTTGAAGAGTTTGTGACGTAACTCAGGAGGCACAAACAACTTCCCAGAAGGACAACGGGCAGGTGCCTCAGTCTGGGCAGCCTGGACCTCGGCCTCCAAATCAGAATATAGAGCAGAAACAACTACCCCCTCTGCCAAAATGGGACCCGGGTCCTCGGAGTTTCCTCCTCCCGGAAAACAGCGAGAGAGAGCATCAGCCTTCACATTTTTGATCCCAGGGCGGAATGTAACAACAAAATTGAATCTAGAGAAGAACAGAGACCATCTGGCCTGTCTCGGATTCATACGCCTGGCCGACTCCAAGTATGCCAGATTCTTATGGTCGGTAAAAACAGTGATAGGGTGCCTGGCCCCCTCCAACCAATGGCGCCATTCCTCGAAAGCCAACTTGATGGCCAACAACTCCCTATCTCCCACATCATAGTTTTTCTCTGCCGGGGAGAGTTTTTTAGAGAAAAAGGCACAGGGTCGCCATTTGGCAGGAGAAGGGCCCTGGGACAAAACCGCACCCACACCGGAAGCATCCACCTCAACAATAAAAGGTAAGGAAACATCGGGATGCACCAAGACGGGAGCAGACGCAAAACTCTCTTTAATCTTAGAAAAAGCTGCAAGCGCCTCCTCCGACCAAGAGGAAAAATCCGCCCCCTTTTTTGTCATGTCAGTGAGAGGTTTGACAACAGAGGAATAATTCAAAATGAACTTTCTGTAATAGTTCGCAAAACCCAGAAAGCGCATCAATGCCTTCTGATTCTCAGGAAGCTCCCACTCAAGTACAGCACGGACCTTCTCCGGATCCATGCGAAAGCCAGAAGCAGAGAGGAGAAAACCCAGAAATTGAATCTCCGATACCATAAAAAGACATTTCTCCAGCTTGGCGTACAATTTATTTTCCCGCAGAATCTGCAGAACCTGAAAAAGATGATCCTGATGGGTCTGAACATCAGGGGAAAAAATCAAAATATCATCAAGATACACCAATACAAATTTCCCCATTAAATGGTAGAAAATACTATTAACAAAATGCTGAAAGACGGCCGGAGCATTCATCAGGCCGAAAGGCATAACAAGATTCTCGAAATGCCCGTTAGGGGTATTAAAGGCCATTTTCCATTCATCCCCCTCTCTGACCCTGACCAGGTTGTACGCGCCTCTCAAATCCAATTTGGAAAAAACCTTGGCCCCAACAATTTGGTTGAAGAGGTCCGGGATCAGAGGAAGGGGATAGGGATCGCGAATCGTGATACGGTTCAGCTCCCTAAAATCTAGGCAAGGTCTCAGAGAGCCATCTTTTTTTTTAACAAAAAAAACCCCCGCGGCAACAGGTGATTTTGAGGGACGAATATGCCCCTTATCGAGACTCTCGGAGATATAGGTTCGCATTGCGATTCTTTCCGGTTGTGAGAGATTGTAGAGGCGTGCTTTTGGCAGCTTGGCGCCAGGAATGAGGTTAATGGGACAGTCAAACTCCCGGTGAGGAGGTAGCTCCTGAACACCGCTCTCGGAAAACACGTCCGAGAAATCAGAGAGAAATGATGGCACAGTTTTAGTAGACACCTCTGCAAAAGTCGCTGTGAGACAATTCTCTCTACAAAAGTCACTCCACTCATTTATTTGCCTTCCTTGCCAATCAATAGTGGGGTTATGTCTAGTGAGCCAGGGTAACCCCAAAACTAGAGGAGAAGGCAATCCGTTAAGGACAAAACAAGATATATCCTCCACATGAGTGTCACCTACAGCTAGCCGGATATTGTGAACAATGCCCTTCAGCGATCTCTGTGAGAGTGGAGCAGAGTCAATAGCAAAAACAGGTATATCCTTTTCTAATGTGCAAACCTGAAAACCATGCATGGCTGCAAATTGAGTGTCAATAAGATTGACGGCCGCTCCACTATCGACAAAAATCTCACAAGAAATGACTTTGCTCTCTAGCGCCACCCTGGCAGACAGGAGAAAACGGGAACTGCAGGTCAGAGGAAAAGCATCAATTCCTACATCAACTTTGCCCAAAGTAGCATATGAAGCAGAATTTGATGATTTACCTTTTGAGGTTTTTCTCTTATTATCGCTCTTAGTACAGTTCAAGAATCTCCTAGACGGACAAACATTTGCCAAATGACCTATGCCCCCACAACAAAAACACACCATACTCTGAGGACTAAATCCTCTTTTATCAGGGGCAAGTCGACCTAGCTGCATGGGCTCCTCCTCAGAGGGGAGCGAGACAGGATGAGGCCCCTGCACACTGAATGAGTCCGCACCACTGCCCCTAGACTGACAATGGCTGGACAGAGAGGTCTCGTTTCTTTCTCTTAGACGCCTGTCAAGGCGTACCGCCAAAGACATGGCAGACTCTAAGGACGTTGGTCTCTCATGGAAAGCAAATGCATCTTTCAATCTCTCTGAGAGACCATGACAGAACTGACTCCGGAGTGCAGCATCATTCCAACCTGAATCAGCTGCCCATCTCCGAAATTCAGAACAATAAAGCTCCGCAGACAGTTTGTTCTGGCATAAAAAACGTAAGTTAGATTCGGCCAGAGCAACACGATCCGGGTCATCATATATCTGCCCCAGGGCCACAAAAAATCTTTCCACGGATCGAAGGGAGGGATCCCCTGATGGCAGCGAAAAAGCCCAAGTCTGAGCATTACCCCTGAGCAGGGAGATGACAATCCTCACCCTCTGCTCCTCATTACCAGAGGAGTGGGGACACAAGCAAAAATGGAGTTTGCATGCCTCTCTCAAGCGAACAAAATTCTCACTGCCCCCGGAGAACGTTTCCGGAAGTGAGACCTTTGGCTCGCAACAGACTCCATGGGCCGGAGCAGAGCCCAATGCTTGAAGCTGAGTCATAGATTGACGGAGATCCGCAACCTCCAAAGAAAGACCCTGCATGCGGTCAACCAGGCCAGAAAGCGGATTTATGTCAAAAAGGACGGTTTTGGTGGATTATAATGTCACGGCTGTATGTGAGCAACAAGAGCATACACAGTAAATAGAGCTACTGACCGGACCCAAACTAGGGAGGATAAAGGGTGACCCCTGTCAGACCCTTAAAGCTCTCCCTATGCTGCTAAAGCACATGCCCGGATCCAAATGGTGGAACGAGGCATGCCCGCGTACCTAAGACTGATGACCACTGTAACCCCTACAATAGTGGAAGGGGCACGGCCACCGGTGCCCTGCTCAGTATATGGAGGGAACCGTGGTCGCCTCAGATCCAGTCAGAAAATAAACAGATACACTACAATGTCTGCACACTTAGGTGAAGGAGCTGCAGCAGCAGAGAAGACGGATCCAAAGACAGCTGGCAATATCCGGAGTACTTGCTGCAGCAGAACACAGGTCCAGTGAAATGATAGCTTACAAGTGAAGATACTCAAGCAAGAGCTACAACTCAATTGAGAAATATAATCCACACACTACAAAACGAGGAGGGGTGATTTAAAGGCAGGGAAATCAAACGCAGGAGGAACAGCTGGGAGGAAGGAAACAGAAAGTAAAAACCTCATCACAGGGGCGGAGAAACAGAGCAGTGAGAACTCCTCCAAGCTCTAGTAGTGACATCATCACAGGGGTGGAGAAACAGAGCTGTGAGAACGTCTCAAAGATCTGGTAGTGACAGAGCTTTTGTGGGAGTGTGTGTATATATAGCAAAATAGTATTAGCTTGCCTAATTATAGCTTGCATCATTCTCAAAGAGCAGCATTTCTAAGTTCACTAGAGATATTCAGGAGGTAATCTGGAGGTGGATACAATCTAAAAAAGTACGATTTGATTGTTTAATATATTTCCCCTCTTTAAAATGGCATACCTGGTTCTGTGCAGGAATTGTTGTGCTTTTATTTCATGTTCCAATCTTCAGAGGTTTGGATGCTGTCTGATCTGTAGACAGCTCTCCGTAATGCAGCAGGAAATTACATTTTTTAAATCTGAGATTTGTAAATCAAATGTTAAACAAGCTCAGGCTGGGAATGTTGCAATGCCACTGCCATAGAGGCCCCCTAGAAATGGAAGATGGGTTATTGTAGGTTCTGGTAGACTTAGAGTTGTTGATAGAAGACATGCCCCACAGTCTGTGGCACTCTATAATTCATTTGCAGCACTTTCAGAGTGCATGAGCAACAGTGGGTGAGGAACAATTATCTCCTATGCCTAAGGTATGCAAGACTGCAGCCAAAGACAAAAGGGATAAGATGAGGACTGATAGTAAGCAACTGTTGGTGGGTGATTCTATTAAAAGAGGTGTGAAGTTTGAGGGAAATGGTTTTGTGAGATGTCTCCCTGGTGCTACAGCTAGCAGGGACAGACGACGTATCCTTAATATTGTTAAGCAAGAAAAGCAGGAAAGGGAGGTGGATGTTATTGTCCATCTTGGGACAAATGATCTGGCTTGCAATGAGGTTTCAAAGGTGAAGGAAGCTTTTCACACACTTGGTAATGATATACGGGAGGTTGCATCTACTGTTCCATTCTCTGCAGTTTTGCCTGTGCACAACCTTCAGCATGACAGGCAGATGCGCATTGAGGAATTCAATGTATGGCTTGGTGAATGGTGTCTGAACCAAAGGTTTGGCTTTGTGTCTCAAGTTAGCTCAAGTTGGAATGGAAAAGAACTGTACAAGAAAGATGGTTTCTTTCTCTCAAGGGAACGAATGTCCTCAGTGAACAGTTCAAAGTATTTGCTAAGGAGCATTTAAACTAGGAAAGGGGGCAAAATAATGATAATCCATCAGTCCGACTGCCCCCCGGAACAATACCAGAAGATGACAGTAGCACATAGGTTAAGAAATGACAAGCTCAGTCTTGTCTGCAAATGCTCGCAGTTTAGGGAATAAGATCAATGAACTTCAGTCTATAATGGCATCTGAAAATATAGATTTATTGTCTG
The DNA here is from genome assembly GCF_905171765.1 of Bufo bufo. NCBI lineage: Eukaryota > Metazoa > Chordata > Amphibia > Anura > Bufonidae > Bufo > Bufo bufo. The sequence goes on along the minus strand of NC_053392.1, from coordinate 267,693,298 downwards.
TCACTGAGACATGGTTCAATGAGAGTAATGATTGGAATATAACAATACCAGGGTTCTCGCTATATAAGAAAGACAGATAAGGCAAGAAAGGGGGAGGGGTGGCCCTGTATGTGAAAGATATCATAAAATCTAATCTAATACAAGTAAGCGAGACCAATTTAGAGTCAGTTTGGTTTACATTGCAGGTTGATAGTCATAAGGTAACTCATGTAGGTGTGATATATAGACCACCAGGCCAAGTCAAAGAATTAGATGATCTACTAGTTGAGGAAATAGCTAAAATTACATTGAAAGGGGAAGTTATCATTATGGGAGACTTTAATCCTCCTGATGTAAACTGGAAAACCAAAATAGCTAGTTCTGCCAGGAGTACAGATATTCTAAGTTCCCTACTGGGATTATCTCTACAGCAAGTAGTCGAGGAGCCAACCCGGAAGGAGGCCATTTTAGATTTAGTATTCACAAATGGGAATTTGGTATCTGATATTACTGTAGGGGAAATCTTGTGAACTAGTGATCACCAGTCAGTGTGGTTTACTATAAGTACAGTGACTGAGTCACACCACACAAAAAAAAAAGTTTTAGATTTTAGAAAAACAAACTTTTCCAAAATTAGATTAGTGGTATACGAGTCCCTATCAGACTGGAACAGTTTAATGGAGTCCAGGAGAAATGGGACTACTTAAATGTGGCCAGATTGAAGGCAACAGATAATTGCATTAGGCTTGTCAGTAAAAGCAAAAAAAGGAAGAGAACACTGTGGTACTCAGCAGAAGTGGCCAAAATTATTAAAAACAAAAATATAGCATTTAGTAATAAACAAAAAAATAATTAATAAATAGGATGACAGGGAAATTCATAAGATTAGGCAGAGAGAGGCCAAGTAAGTTATAAGAGCTTCTAAAGCACAGGCAGAAGAGAAATTAGCTCAGTCAGTGAAAAAATGTGATAAGACATTCTTCAGATACATAAATGAAAAAAGGAAATTAAAACAAGGAATTACCAAATTAAAAACAAAAGAAGGAAGGTATATGGAAGAAGATAAAGAACTAGCTAACTGCCTCAATGAATACTTCTGTTCAGTTTTTACAAAGGAAAATGAAGGAAAAGGACCTGAGTTAGGGAGGAAGACTAATGAATCTTTTGATGCATGTGTCTTTACAGAGGAAGAGGTTCTAAGTCAGCTGTCTAAAATTATTACAAATAAGTCACAGTGGCCTGATGGGATACACCCAAAGCTATTAAAAGAGCTCAGCGGTGAACTAGCAAAACCATTAACAGATTTATTTAACCAATCACTGGTAACAGGAGTCGTCCCAGAAGATTGGAAATTAGCAAATGTTGTGCCCATTCACAAGAAAGGTAGTAGGGAGGAATCGGTCAACTATAGGCCAGTAAGCCTGACATCAATAGTGGGGAAATTAATGCAAACCATACTTAAGGAGAGAATTGTGAAACATCTAAAATCCCATGTTTTAAAAGATGAAAAACAGCATGGGTTTACTTCAGGGAGATCATGTCAAACTAATCTTATTGATTTTTTTGATTGGGTGACTAAAATAATAGATGGCGGAAGTGCAGTAGACATTGCTAATCTAGACTTTAGTAAGGCTTTTGATACTGTCCAACATAGAAGGCTTATCAATAATTTGCAGTCTTTGAGTTTGGACTCCCATATTGTTGAATGGATTAGGCAGTGGCTGAGGGACAGACAACAGAGGGTTAAAGTCAATGGAGTATATTCATTCCATGGTCTTGTTACCAGTGGGGTACCTCAGGGATCAGTTCTGGGATCTATATTGCTTAATATCTTTATCAGCGAAATTGCAGAAGGCCTCGATGGTAAGGTGTGTCTTTTTGATGATGACACAAAGATTTGTAACAGGGTTGATGTTCCTGGAGGGATACGCCAAATGGAAAAGGATTTAGGAAAACTAGAGGAATGGTAAAAAATCTGGCAACTAAAATTTAATGTTGATAAGTTTGAAGGCTGGCCGCAGGTAGCCTGGATTTGTGGGAGGAGCCAGTGCCTTCATAGTCTGCACGGCTCACAGGGGCAGCACGTCGGCGGGTCACGGATGTCCTCTGTAATTTCGGGTCAGTGACGTCATCCATGAGCGCTCAACGAGACGGAGTGTTGCAGAAGCCGGGCTCTCCCATTTCATCTTCCAGCTTTTTTCGAGGGTTTGCTGGATTGTGGAGCTGTTTTCTGGTTTGTGGAGCTGTGTGTGGGAAGGTGAGGGAGGGAGGGAGGGAGGGACGGAGGGGGTTCTAGGTTGGAGGAATGTTTTTTTTATTTTACATGCAGTTCCGGGTTGAGCACTAGGGGTCAGCATTGCCATGCACTTGGCTCACGTGTTTGCTCAGATGTAATTTTCTGAAATCAGTTCTTAAAGGGCAATCCCAAATTCGTGCAAGGGTCGCAAGTCAACTGGGCATGATTGTCAGTGCAAGGGCAACTGCTTTTCACTAGGTTCTGTTAATCGGGGCTGCTTGCAGGCTTTCTTCAGGTTTGGGCACATCATGCGTTACTTCATACAGTACATGCTTATCTTAGCTGGTATTTTGCTCACATCGATTAGCTCTTGACGTAAAAAAAACACCAATATTTAGGTATAAAAAAAAATATATATATTTAATTGCAGTGAGCACTTACATGCATATGCAGCGGAGGGTGGTTTCACGCGCAGATACAACCGCACTCTGTCATGGGGGACAAGCATACGTTGTCATATTTCGTAGACTAGTTCCATATGTCATACGGTCAGTTTTCCACAATTCTTATTCTTATACATTACCCGCCACGTCCGTAGGTACGTAAGCCTGCAGTATTCGTTTATAATTGATCTGTCACGTCGCAGATTCAAACTCGGGCTCGCTTTTCATACGTCAGTGGAAACGACAAACATACTTCGTGTCTGCCTCGTTGGCATTCGCATACGTTCCTTACACGCTGCATGGTGAGAGGGGGGGTTTAAGTCTGTTACCTTGTCTGCCTAGCACACGGGCAGCAGGGAGCTTGTATCACTATTTGTTTTGTTTGGTTGTTTCAGTGGTCATGTCTCAGCCTTCTGACATTGAGGAGTTCGCATCCTTGCCTCCATCTCCAGGCAGAGGGTCCGAACAAGGCAGAATCCCGTCCCTTAGGTCATGGACAGTGCCAAAGCTGACGGCTGAACTTTCAAGAAGAGGCATTCCGTTCGCGGCTACAGCCAGAAAGGCGGAACTGTTCAAATTGCTTTTCCCTAGTGCAGCACCAGCCAGGCCTTCCACGAGGTGCAGATCCATGCAGTGTTGAACACTCTCACGACTTCCATTCAAGATTTACAAACCCGGATGGAGGTGATGGAGAAGCGTCATGACCCCCCTCAGGTAGTCGGGCCGGCTGGTATTGTGGCACCTCCGGCTGCGGTGGCAGGTACTATACCTACTTTGTTGGCAACAGCTATTCCATTACAGGGTGGGGGGGTACCTTCGGTAGCGCCAGTTTATTTTGTCAGGCCAAGCATTAAGAAGGATATTTTGGAGGGCAAGGATGTCAATTTGGCATCCTTGTTAATAGCGTCCCACGACGTGGCGGAGAACAAATCCTTTGGCTGTGGCGAGGTGTCGGTGGTGCTTAAGACCAAGGACCCCAGGCTTAGTCGCAAACTGTCACTGGCTGAATTTGTGCTGGCTTTCAGTCTTTTCAGGGATGTGTTGTATTCCGCCAGCCCCCATAGGAGAGAAGAACTTGACACTTACCTTTATAGGGTGGTGTATCCGGCACATAAGTATGGGGGATCGGCGTTCTATGACTATCACAGGTCCTTCTCGGCTAAAGCGGCAGCCATTTGGGCCCAGGTGTCAGGTAGTTACAAACTGGAGCAACAAACATGGAGCTGTTTTGCAGGCACTTCGCCAGTCTGAAATCTCCGGTGTGTGCGACATGTCAGTCTCCTGCCCACACTACCACTTGGTGTCCATTGGCTGACCTTAAGCTTTTCCCAGTACTTCCAGAGGTCAAAGCACCCCGGGTTCTAGTCAGCAGGCAGTACAGTATGACAAACTGGGCAGACCAATTCATTTCTTGGGGAAAGCTCAGCTTTGTAACAACTACAATTAATCAGCTTGTAACTACAGTCAGTGCAGGTTACTGCACGTCTGTGCCACTTGTTTCAGGGCGCATCCTGTTACGGCGTGGACTTTGAAGTCCTCAGCATGACTGAGCCGGGGTGGACATAGAGCTCTTAGACTGGCTACTACGGCTTCACCCAGTTCAATCGTTCCGATCTTTCCTGGTGGAAGGGTTTTCCCAGGGATTTCACACCGGGCTCATTACCTTGCCGCAGCATACGTTTAAATGTCCAAATCTGGACTAGGCTATCCAGGTCATTCTTCAGACAGGTAGGGATTCTTGGCTGTCCAAAGCAGACATTTCTGATGCGTTTAAATTACTGTACTTCCCATTAGACCATCTCTCTGGCAGTGGCATGGCATCAAGTGGAGAGATGAATATTATTTCGCCACCAAATTGACATTTGGTTCCAAAAGTAGCCCCAGTCTTTTTGACAAGTTTAGAGCAGGCTCTGGAGTGGATTTTGTTGGAAGTACGGGGTTGCCAGAATATCATTCATTACCTAGACGATTTTAGGTAATGAATGATAAATATATATTTGCCATTGAGCGGTGAAGTTCCATTGTACTACAGCCATTTACAGGGTGTATTAATAGGATAGATATTTACGTCCTATTAGCCGTTATGTGGTGAATTGTGATTGTTCTATTTATTTTTTGGGGGTGTATTAATAGGAAAAAGAATATGGAAAAATTTATTTTGTGGGTGATTGTTGACTTTCTTCTGTATAAACCGAATTCCGTTGATTAGACATTAATCGTGACATTTTTTTGTGAAACAGCCTTTATGGGGAAAATAGATGAGTGATTGTTGACTTTCTTCTGTATTAAACAAATTACATAGATCATTCAGTGGTGAAATTTGTTTGTGATGTAGCCTTTTTTGGGAAAATTGGTAGGTAGCTGTAACTATGGTCAAGGACAATATATGTCCTTTACGGCCCACTGGGTAAATGTGGTTCCTGCCCAGCCACAACAGCAACTTGGCCAGGTGACGCCGTTTCCACCTCCACGTTCTCACGCCGTTGATCTTGCGACAATGTGGACTTCTCATGCTGTTCCCACCATCCCCACTTCATGACTGGGCCACTATTTGGTCTTTCAGCCTGGCTGACATCATCATTTATTTGACTCTTCTTTGGATTGTCAGAAGAAAGGAAAAACGAGATGCTCAACAGATCCTGTCTGTGTAGCAGCTGTAATGCCTGTATGGTATCATCAGAATTGGCTTGTGATTTGGTAGCCAAAAGCAGGAGTGGGTACAAAACACGAAAGACATGCAAATATTCCATTCACGTGTCAACTCTGTTTTGGATCCACTCCTGTTTTTTTTTTGCATTAGCAATACTGATGGATTACTGACCAAATGCTGACCGAGCAAAGGTGGATGCTCAACAGACAGGATCCGTTTTTTGGGAGTTATTGCTCTAATTAATCAGAGGAAGGGCAAAATAATCTGTGAAGTCAGCAGTAACACTTGCCTTGAAGGCGAGATCAGCAGATTACAGTGTGAAACAGCAGAAGGGGTAAGCATTCTTTTATGTCTGTCTTGAGAGGGGAGATGCTGGCATATCTTTCAAGGTTTCTTCTCAGGACCAAAATCCCTTCTAATCCAACAAATAGAGAATGTTTTCTTTCCAACCTTCTTGACATGAAAGACAATTTTTACCTCAAATTTATCTTAAGGACCAATTGGAGTGTTAGCAGAAACTGAAGTTTTGGACTTATGATTAAGTACCAGTGGTTTAAGGTGTGAGACATATAAAGTTTTGGGAATATGTGGAGATGGTGGAAGGCATAACTTGTAGAAAACAGGGTTAATCTGTTTCACAATATGAAAAGGATCCAAGAAATGAAAAGTGAACTTGTGAGACGGAAAGTTGGAAACCTCAGAAAGTTTTTGAAGGGAATCAGACGTTGTCATTTGTGTAAAAGTATTGTGGTGGCCTTCATCTCTTGTCAGCAGATCTCTTCATGCATGCAACTGCCTGGAACAGGCAGGCTTTAGTCTTCTGCCAGGTCTTGAGAGTAGAATTGGCAGCTGGCACCTCTTAGATAAATGAAACAGGAAAGGGAATCTTCAGATGTTGCCCATGAACAATGTACAATGAAGAACTATCAGTGCATTTGTCTGAGAATTTGGCACACGCAAAAAATATTTGGTTAATGAATTCTACTTGCCCACTGCATTGAGGATGAGAAGCTGACACAAAGCCAACTTGACATTCAGCAATCTACAAAGGGATCTACATAACCTGGATGTGAACTGGACTCCCTGATCATAGACAATTTACTGGGGAAAGCCTTGGAAACATAAAACATATTAGACAAAGAGGATAGCAAAGTGGATAGCAGTAGGAAGACCAGTCAGAGAAACAAGATGAGCTGTTTTGGAGAAATGGTGTACAACTACCAAACCAGCGGATGGAGGCAGATTTGTGATGAAGTACATTGCAATGTAGTTCCACTGATAATCCTGAATAGGAAAAGGGAGGAGAAAACCCATAGGTCTTTGCTAAATTAACTTGTTTTGTGTGCACGTGGCACAGGAGATCACATAATTATAAACATCCTGGCAATGCATAGGTCACCAACAGGATTTAGAAACTAGGCCTATCATCTTGTGGATTCCAAGATGACCAGCAATTTTAGATCTATGTCCCTAAGCCTCCTGTTTGCTATAGGAACAAATGTTTTCCCAGAAGGAATGTCCCTAACCAGAAAAGGAGCAACTGACATTCAAGCTAGATCAATTATATCAATAGGCTCTACAACTAGATCTGCTGAGAGGAGAGTGAGAAGGCATCTGCCTTGATGTTCTGCTATGCAGGATGAAAGTGAAGAACAAAACTGAAGCAAGCAAAGAAGGGAAATCATGTGGCTTGGTGAGGTGGAGTTTGTGGTCCCCAGTAGAATAGCTCCTCTCAGAAGAAGAGAATGCTTTGGAGAAGGAACCACATGTCTGAGTCTTGCAACTAAGGCTCTTCTGTCTCAGCATGCTCCAGCTCCTACTAAAGACACATCCACCTCCAATAAAAAATGCCTAGTGATGTCAGGGTGATGCAATATGGAAGCAGCTTGCTTTAATATTTGGAATGCAGCTTTCCCTTGAAGTGTCCAACCTTTGGCATTCATGCCTTTATTGGTGAGGTCAGATATAGCTGCAGTGAGCATAGAGAAATATGGGATCAGTTGCCAATAATAATTAGAACTGGTTTGTCTCTCAGGTCTTGAGGACGTGTCCAGTCAAGAACCGCATATAGCTTCTCAGGGTCCACCTGTAGGCCATAGACTAAGATCACATAGTCCAGAAATGGAAGAGGCAATCTCTTAAAGAGACACTTCTTAAACTTGGCAAAGAGCCTATTCTCCTGCAGAAAGACAACACAAACATACTTCCAATGCAACATCATATCCCACCACACAGATATAAAGCAGATCAAGGAAGATGTTATTGACAAACTCCTGGAACATGTCAAGTGCATGAGGAAATATTTGTAATGGCCATCACAGGTGTTTGCCTTCCAATCATCAGCCCCTTGGAATTAGATCAGGCTATAGGCACCCTATAAATCCAATTTGGTTAAGACCTTTGCCATGTGGATCCTGCCAAAAAGTTCAGAAATCAAAGACAAGGGGTATTTGTTTTTTTATGGAGATCTTGTTCTGACCACGGTAGTCTAGATAGGGCCTATCTCTGCCATTTAATCCCTTAGATGCGGTGGTCAATAGCAACCACAGTATTAAAGTGGTTTACAGAGGAAGTGGGCTTCCTCTAAACCTTATTGAGCCCCCCCAAGATGCAACTGCAAAGTCCTTATGGTTATCATGGCAACCAGATGCCTAACAATTGCCACCTAGGTTGCCATATATGGAAGCCCATTAGGCACTTCTAGAGGCTGGGGTTTTGGACAAACTGTCAGTATAAAACAGGTACAATACACTGCAATAGATAATTATTTCAGTGTATTATACCAGTGATCAAAGTGTTAACAATTCAAATCCCCTAGTGGGACTTACATTTAAAAAAAAAGTTTTGAAAAATAAAAAGTTTTCGTTTAAAAAAAGAACCCATTTCCCTTATATACAGTCCTTACGGAACAAAACAAAAAAAAATAAAAAAAATATACCACATATAATTGGTATCGCCAGGGGTGAATTTACTGCTATAGTGACTATAGTGACTGCAATAGGGTGCCATCATCTCAAGGGATGCCAGCAATTTGCTTTGCAGACAAGCCATGTGTCACCTGTGCTGCCCAGCTCTGCCTGTGTACAGTTTGTGAAAGGGGCCCTCATATATACACTGCTCACATGGAGCTGCAGCTGAATAGATGTATAGGCACAGGACGGTAAGCCTGAGAGTACTATACAGTATTGGTAGCTAAACTCCTATGTACACTGTAGCCTTCCTGTGCTGTTGTTCAGCCATCTAACTGTATAGTTATCTTGAACTTTCGGTCTCAACCCTTTGCTTTCCTATCTACACTATACTTCATCCCCTGACATAATACTCTGCAGTATACTGTAGAAGTACTGCTGTGTAATATAACAGTGATGGCATGATCAAGTCCCCTAGTGGGACTAAAAATAAAATAAATAGTTTAAACATAAAAAAGGAAAAAACACAGACACATTTTCCACTATAAAATACTATATATATATATATATATATATACACACTGCATGCAGAATTATTAGGCAAATGAGTATTTTGACCACATCATCCTCTTTATGCATGTTGTCTTACTCCAAGCTGTATAGGCTCGAAAGCCTACTACCAATTAAGCATATTAGGTGATGTGCATCTCTGTAATGAGAAGGGGTGTGGTCTAATGACATCAACACCCTATATTAGGTGTGCATAATTATTAGGCAACTTCCTTTCCTTTGGCAAAATGGGTCAAAAGAAGGACTTGACAGGCTCAGAAAAGTCAAAAATAGTGAGATATCTTGCAGAGGGATGCAGCACTCTTAAAATTGCAAAGCTTCTGAAGTGTGATCATCGAACAATCAAGCGTTTCATTCAAAATAGTCAACAGGGTCGTAAGAAGCGTGTGGAAAAACCAAGGCGCAAAATAACTGCCCATGAACTGAGAAAAGTCAAGCGTGCAGCTGCCAAGATGCCACTTGCCACCAGTTTGGCCATATTTCAGAGCTGCAACATCACTGGAGTGCCCAAAAGCACAAGGTGTGCAATACTCAGAGACATGGCCAAGGTAAGAAAGGCTGAAAGACGACCACCACTGAACAAGACACACAAGCTGAAACGTCAAGACTGGGCCAAGAAATATCTCAAGAATGATTTTTCTAAGGTTTTATGGACTGATGAAATGAGAGTGAGTCTTGATGGGCCAGATGGATGGGCCCGTGGCTGGATTGATAAAGGGCAGAGAGCTCCAGTCCGACTCAGACGCCAGCAAGGTGGAGGTGGAGTACTGGTTTGGGCTGGTATCATCAAAGATGAGCTTGTGGGGCCTTTTCGGGTTGAGGATGGAGTCAAGCTCAACTCCCAGTCCTACTGCCAGTTTCTGGAAGACACCTTCTTCAAGCAGTGGTACAGGAAGAAGTCTGCATCCTTCAAGAAAAACATGATTTTCATGCAGGACAATGCTCCATCACACGCGTCCAAGTACTCCACAGCGTGGCTGGCAAGAAAGGGTATAAAAGAAGAAAATCGAATGACATGGCCTCCTTGTTCACCTGATCTGAACCCCATTGAGAACCTGTGGTCCATCATCAAATGTGAGATTTACAAGGAGGGAAAACAGTACACCTCTCTGAACAGTGTCTGGGAGGCTGTGGTTGCTGCTGCACGCAATGTTGATGGTGAACAGATCAAAACACTGACAGAATCCATGGATGGCAGGCTTTTGAGTGTCCTTGCAAAGAAAGGTGGCTATATTGGTCACTGATTTGTTTTTGTTTTGTTTTTGAATGTCAGAAATGTATATTTGTGAATGTTGAGATGTTATATTGGTTTCACTGGTAAAAATAAATAATTGAAATGGGTATATATTTGTTTTTTGTTAAGTTGCCTAATAATTATGCACAGTAATAGTCACCTGCACACACAGATTTCCCCCTAAAATAGCTAAAACTAAAAACAAACTAAAAACTACTTTCAAAAAAATTCAGCTTTGATATTAATGAGTTTTTTGGGTTCATTGAGAACATGGTTGTTGTTCAATAATAAAATTAATCCTCAAAAATACAACTTGCCTAATAATTCTGCACTCCCTGTATATATATATATATATATATATATATGTATAGCAGGCTGGGTTCCCAGCCTGCATTTGTGGGAGGGGCATAGGGTATTTAGCCGGCACACGCCCTCCCTCTGGTGTCAGCATCGCGCAGTGCATCTCGCATTACGGCGACGTCATTCGAGTGCGACTTCCGGTTCCGGCTAGACTGACGAGGCAGAAGCTGCGGCGGTACGTTTCTCCCGGGCGGCGGTCCTTCTGGGTAAGTTACTCCGGGCTGCTTCGCCGCCGCACTCCATCTCCGGCCGCCCACCTCCGGCTCCGCTTCCCCCTCTGACGCGTCTCCTCTGCTGCGCTCCTCTGACCGCGCCATCTAAACTCCGTTCGGCCGCGGCCATCGCGCCCGGTCTGGGGGAGCGCGCATCCCTGGCGTGGCCGGCGGGGGAGCGGTGCAGCAGGAGACGGGACGCTTGGTGCGGTCCGCTCAGGTAGCGCTGGGGCAAGATTTCGCTGCGGCACACCGAAACTGGCTGCATCACGTTCCCCGCGTCCAGTCTCCTCCACAGCACGCCATTTCTCCCAGCGTCGCATCGCGGGGGGTCCCGCGCGTCTCCCCCTCCCCCCGGGCTGATTGCTTCTCCTTGTCCAGGCCTTGGGGGGGCGGCAGCCGGGGACGCGGGGATGCCACTCCACGACTTCCCCGATGCGTTCCACGGTGGAACGCATCGGCATGCACAATTCCGCCCATCTCCCGGAGCTCCACCACTTCCCCGGTGCGTTCCACGGTGGAACGCATCGGCGTTCCACACATCGCTTTAGTCATGAGGAAGCCTCCCACATTCCCAACCTTCCCTGCGCTCCACCGTGGGGGCGCCCAGGGGGAACCCCATCCGCCATATCCTGGGCTCCAATATGGAAGGCATACCACGCCCACTCCTGGTTCCCTGACCATTTTTCATTCCCCACATGTGTTCAATGAAGTGTTACATGAAAAGCCCAGAAAAAGCTTGGGCAGGCATGTTGCGGGGATGCCGTGGCCGGGCGGCTCGGTCTTGCGGTGCGGCCGGGCGTTCCGGGAGCAGCCGCGTGTGCCGGTTGCTAGGCACGCCGCGGTTCCGCCCCGAGAGAAAAAAAAAAAAAAAAAGTCTGTTCAGATATGTTCCGTTTTCTCTCACCTGTTTTCTATTTTACCTGGCCGCCATGTTTTTCTTCCAAGGATGTCCAGGTGGTCTTCTCTTCCTGTCTTGTATTAATATGGTTCTCTCCGTGTCCTGTAGCCTGATACGTTCAGGTTCCTTTTCGGGGTCTCGCCCGATACGTCCAGGCTCACTGCCTGTCCAATCACCTGATACGTTCAGGTCCGGTTGCCTGATACGTCCGGGGTTTTGCTTTCATCATGTCCTCCCTCCTGATCCGTTCTAGTGTCTTTTCCAATGTGTCCAGGATTGGCTCCGTCCTCCTGCCTGATACGTTCAGGATGTTCTTTGTGCCTTCGGCCTGATACGTTCAGGTTTCTTTTTTCGTGTCTGTTTGCCTGATACGTCCAGGTTTCCGTTTTCATGTCCGTCTACCTGATACGTTCAGGTTTCCATCTTCATCACTGTCTGCCTGATACGTTCAGGTTTCCATCTTCGTCACTGTCTGCCTGATACGTTCAGGTTTTCCGTTTTTTCGTGTCTATCTGCCTGATACGTTCGGGTTTTCTGCTTCTGGTTCTTCTGCCTGATACGTTCAGGCCCTCGTCATGTCCTCTTGCTGGTCAAACCTTCATCATGTCCTCCCTCCTGTTACGTTTGGTTCATGTCCCGTCCGGTCAGTCCTGTTTGTGACTTTTCATCTTTGTCAGGGTCATTTCTTGGGCTCGCCTTCTCACTCCACGTCTTTTTTCCCTCTTACTGTCCTGTTGCATCTTTCTCCTTCCCCAGGTGTACCTATCACGGTCAGTTCAGGCTTCTTTATCTGTCACGCTTGGGGCCTGTTGCTCGCCATTTGCCATCACGCACGGGTCATGTCTCCTCACTGCCTGCCACACTGGTCAACTCCATGCTGGCAGCCAGTTGGGGCCTCGTTTCCAGACGCGTCTCGGCTCTCGGTTTGTTCAGGGCCCGGCGTATTCGTTCACTTGTTCACGTCAGGTCCTTTTCCTCACTACCTGACACGCTTAGGCCGCTCGGTTTTCGTGTTTTCTTTCAGGTTGTCCTCCCATCGCCTGATATCGTTCAGGATTTCGTGCGTTTTCGGCCTGCCACCTTCAGGGTTCGTTTTCTTCCTGTTTCATCATCACGTAAGTTTCGTCTGGTCAGCATATGTTGGGGTACATCTCCCCGCAGGTACCAGTAAAAATTTCTTCCTCACTTACCAATCCCAGATTCGCAGGGTGGGAAGTTCACTCTCTCCGCGGACATTTCCGAGTTTTTGTTCGATTCCAGGTTTCCTAACTTTTTTCCATCCTAAACTTTCTGAGGCTCCAGGTAAGTGAAAAAAATAAATAAAAATCTTTTGGGGTTGCACGAGGGGTTGTCAATTCACGTCAGATCCTTCCACAGGGTCCGGTCTTCTTCGGGCAACATGTCGCACGTCTCGGATATCGAGGACTCACTGTCCATCCCTGAGTCAGCGGTCTCGGAGGCAGCCAGCCGCGCGTCTTACAGGCATTGGACCATCCCCAGGATGCTCGCGGAACTGAAGAAGAAAGGGATCCGCCATTCGGCATCGGCACGGAAGGCAGAACTATATCATCTGCTCTTCCCTGAGTCTCCCAGGGCTCCCGAACCACCCGGAGCCTCTGAAGATCTGGTCTCCATGTCGACCATTCAGCTCTCCCTGACCCAACTCCATGCGACCATCAACAACATGGCGTCTTCGATGTCACACATCGACTCTAGGCTCCAGGCCGTCGAGAGCAAGATTGCTACGCCTCCTCCTCCGCCAGAGGCCGAAGCCGTGCCTTCTACTTCCCAAGCCAACGTCCCAGGTACAGGTCTGGCCTCTCCCGACATCGCCCCAGCGTTCTTCGTATCAGAGAACATCAGGCGGGATATCCTGGCGGGAAAGGATATCAATTTGGCCGCCATCCTAATCTCCACCCATGATACGGTCGAAAACCGGACAATCGCCTGCGGTGATGTGTCGGTGGTGCTGAGGTCTAAAGACGTCCGCCTCAACAAGAAGCTGTCCATCCCCGAGTTTATGCTGACCTTCAGCCTGTACCGGGACATAGTGTGCTCCATTCATCCCCACCGCAGGGTAGAATTGGACACATACATGTACAAGGTCACCGAGCTGGGTTACAGATATGGCGGTACCGCCTTCTATGAGTACCACCGGTCTTTCTCTGCCAAAGCTGCAGCGGCTTTCCTCCAGCACCAGCATGTCACCAACTGGGCAGTGTTGGACATGGAGATTTTTTGCAGGCACTTCGCCGGGCAAAAATCCCCAGCCTGTGCCGGTTGCCAATCAGTCCTCCATTCTTCTGATTGGTGCCCCCATGTCACCAACCCATCTCCTGCCAGGCCAACGTCCAGCTCAGGGGCGCAGAAACCCAACCCCGCCACGGACAAACTCGGCCGTCCCATCACCTTCTTAGGGAAGAATCAGCTCTGTAACAACTTCAACCTGGGTTCTTGCAGTTATGATAAATGCAAGGCTTTGCACATCTGCACCATCTGTTTCAGGGCCCATCCTCAGTCCTCCTGTTCCCAACGCACGGCAAAACGCTCATGACTAGGCGGGGTCAACGTTGACCTGTTACTCTCCCTCCTCCAACAACATCATGACCCCAGTTTTGTCCAGTTTCTCACACAGGGTTTCTCGGAGGGTTTCCATACCGGGCTAGTCACCCTTCCGCAGGTCACTCATGAGTGCCCCAACCTCCTCTCTTCTCTGGCGGATCCCGGGGCGGTGGACGCTCTGCTGGAGGCGGAGTTGCAGAAGGGCTTCATGATCGGTCCTTTTGCAGAATCCCCTTTCCCTCTGTACCGGGTCAGCCCCATAGGTCTGGTGTCCAAAAAATCTTCCAATAAAAAAAGATTAATTTATGACTTGTCTGCTCCTCATGCATCCAGCACCCCCAGCCTAAATTCCCTGGTCCCGTCGGACGAGTTCTCCATGCAGTACTCGTCCCTGGACGAGGCCGTGGAGCTCATCTTACAGGTCGGGGCAGGAGCTTGGTTGTCAAAAGCGGACATTGCTGATGCCTTCAAGTTTCTGCCCATCCTGCCTCACCTGTGGAAGTTCTACGGCCTCAAATGGAGGGCAAAATATTACTTTGCCACCCGCTTGACGTTCGGGTCAAAGAGCAGTCCCTGGCTCTTTGACCAGTTCGCCCAAGCACTGCATTGGCTCTTGGTCAATCATGCCCACTGTCCGAGGGTCATCCATTACCTGGATGACTTCTTGCTCATCGAGCAGGCCGAACACGCCCCGGACAGATTGGACAGCCTCCTCAGCCTGTTCAGCCGCCTCAATGTTCCGGTGGCTTCAGCTAAGGTCGAGGGCCCCTCCAGGGTAATCACCTTTCTGGGCATCACCCTGGACACTATCAGAATGGAGGCCAGCCTCCCCCTGGACAAATTAAACAGGTTAAAGGACTCCGTGGCCAGGCTCGTGGGCACCCGCACGGTGTCAAAGTTGGAACTCCAGTCTTTATTGGGGTCTTTCAACTTTGCCGCCAGGATCATGCCCCAGGGCAGGTCTTTCACCGCCGGCCTACTCAGACTCCTCCCAGCAGCCTCAGATCAGCATGCCCTCATCCACCTCGGGCGCAACGCGCTGGCGGATCTGGCCATGTGGTCCTTGTTTTTGTCCAGCTGGAATGGCATCTCCCTCTTCGTTCCTCAGTGGAACGAGGCCTCTCCCTTGGTATTCTCCGATGCTGCTGCTTCCCTCGGTTTCGGGGCCATCTGCGGGGATCAATGGTTTGCGGGTCCTTGGCCCGCGCAGGTCTCCTCAGACCAGTAGGCTGCCAGGTCCTCCCCCCTGCTCGAGGTATACCCCATCGTCGCAGCCGCTCTTGTCTGGGGGCAGTCATGGAGTAACAAGCCAGTGTGCTTCATGACTGACAACCAGGCGGTTGTTGACATCCTCGCCAGGGGGAGGTCCAGCTCCCCCAAGGCCATGCGTCTGGTTCGCAGGCTCACCTGGCTGTCCCTTCAAAGCAATTTCCGCATCATTTGCAGGCACATAGAGGGCAGGAAAAATACCGCAGCTGATGCTCTGTCCCGTTTAAACTTTAATTTGTTTTTCCAGGTCATGCCGGGAGCTCGGAGAGTCGGGATCAACCCTCCGGGGTTCGAAGCCCTGATCATGGACTAGATGATTACGTTTCCGCAGCCCACGGTCTCATCCGCGAGTCTCTCTCGGCTAATTCTGCCCGGAACTATTTAACAGGGTGGAACACCTTCAGGCAGTTTGCTCGCCTTCACCCCAGGGAGGACAGGGACAGAGTCTCCTTCGTCCTGGCCTTCCTGGCGTACTGCCACAAGGAACTCCATCTGTCCCACAATACCATCAGACTTTATTTAGCGGGCATCCAGCACCACCACATGATCAGTCATCCCAGTCATACCTCCTTCTTTTCCTCCCAGGCGGTCAAGGCGGTTTTGAGGGGCATTCAGAAGCTCTCTTCCCCTGCCATTCCCACCAGACAACCAGTCACAGGGGAATTATTCCAAAAAATTTCTGCCGCCCTAGATGGTAATCCCTTTGGCCCTTTCAGAAGTTTGATCCTCAAAGCCGCTCTCTACCTCAGCTTCTATGGGTTTCTCAGGCCGGGGGAATTCTGCTGCACCTCAGCCCGGAATCCAGGGCCAGTCATCAGCCAGCTCCTCCATAGTTTAGACCACTTCACCTTCTCTCTTCCTTCCTCCAAAACCTCCCAAGTCGGTCCACCGGTACAGATCGAATACTTTAAGTCGTTCAATCCTTGGTGCCCAGTGTCCGTGTTCAATCAGCTGCTCTTCACTCTCCATGACAGAACTCCCGATAGCCCCCTACTGCCATTTCCCGTGCTGTCACTGACATCCGCGCAGTTCATCAGGCACATTCGTTCCATAGCTTCGGGTCTGGGATTCCACGCTGCTTCCATTTCCGGACACTCCTTCCGAATCGGGGCCGCATCGGCAGCCTCCAAACATGGCGTCCCCGCTCACGTCATACGGAAGATGGGACGATGGCAATCTTCCTGTTTTTCCCGTTACATCCCTCATCCACGGGTCGAGATTGCCAAGGCTTTCTCCAGTCTGGTTTTGTAATCTCCAAATAATAAACTGCCTAAATTCATGTTTTGCCCCCTTTTCTTGGCTACCCGCGTCACGTGGCTAAAGGCACACCACTAGCCAAGTTAGGTCCTACCGTGTCCAGTGCACACCCTCTTCCCAAACACTCCCCCCGGAGCCTTGACCACAAGTATAGCAGGCTGGGTTCCCAGCCTGCATTTGTGGGAGGGGCATAGGGTATTTAGCCGGCACACGCCCTCCCTCTGGTGTCGGCATCGCGCAGTGCCCCACCCGACCCTCCCTCTTTTCCAGCTTCACTCAGCTCAGACTCCCTGGGTTAGCCCCCTTTTCTTGGCTACCCGCGTCACGTGGCTAAAGGCACACCACTAGCCAAGTTAGGTCCTACCGTGTCCAGTGCACACCCTCTTCCCAAACACTCCCCCCGGAGCCTTGACCACAAATATATATATATATATACATATATATTTATAAAATTGGTATTGTAATGCCTGTAATCCAATTTTTAAAGCAAAAAAAAAAATGTATTAAGTGAAATTATGTGTTTATGTCACCTAACATTTAAAGAATAAAGAGTGATCAAAGTAAAAATGTCCTCAACCAGTTCCTCCAATGGAAAAATAAAATTATGTTGAGACAAAAAATTTGTGTTCATTGTACAAAAGTTGTAAAACACAAAAAACTATATACATTTGGAATCATCATAACTGCTCTGACCCACAAAATAAAGGCAATTCTCATGGCTATGATTCTGTCATGTGATTTTATATTTTCCCCTTTGTCTACCTGAGAGATAAGGAGCACACTTGTTTGGCAACCACTTTTCCTCTGCTATTCCAATACACTGTTTGCCCAGTAATCACAAGTTTGAGGTCTAATAATAAAGAGTACTGTTCATGAACTTAGGGGTCTGGTCTGGCGTAACATAACAAATCAATGCTTAATATTTTGTTCTGCTATTCCTAAGTAGTCGCAGGAACATTATTGCTGCAGTAAAAACATGACACCATGGCTGCAGCAGCAAAGAAGATCGGAGTAACAGTGCTGAAATGGACAGAGTTCAGGATAGTGAGTATATGTTTGTTTCTCTTATGCTAAAATCATTCCTGCCTTGAAAAAAAAAAAGCTAAAGTGGTTGTTCAGTTCTCTCATATTAATGACTAGACAAGAGCGAGTTTCTTAAAAGTTTGATTTGGCTGATTCACCGAATTTCACAAAAACATTTGCTTCATGACAAATTACTTTGTCATGAAGCGCATTTTTTTGTAAGTAGCGGGTGCAATGAGAGGGAGCTGTGATAGCGCCGCCCCCATCATTGTACCCCTCAGATGCCGCGTTCATACATGATCGGCCGAGATCTTCAAGCAAGATGGAGGCTGGCGGCCCGTCGCAAGCAAATGGAGGAGGAAAGTTGGAATTTTTTTGTTTTTTATACTATTTCAGGTTAAATCAATTCGCTGACACGAAACACAAGGAAATTCAGCTTCTAGGCGAATCAAATTTATCCTGAATTTCGGATTGAATTTCACTTTGTGGGATTCGATTTGGTCATCTCTATTGATGACCTATTCTCATTATAGACCTTTAATATCAGATCGGCAGGGGTCTGAAGAGACAACAGAGCTTGGATGAGTGCCACATTCTTTTCATTGTTGCTCGCTGTTCACATTGCAGCAGTGATGCAGTACATATGATATTGTGGCCTATCCTGAGCATAGACAACCAGACAACCCCTTTAACTTAGAAAACCTCTTTAACTATAAGATGGAGCTGGTAGATGTTAATGTTCAGACAGAAGGGGTGGGGGGACCCAGTGAATAGTTTGCTATGGGGGCCAGCCTTTTCTAGTTACGCCCCTGGGTATCACCATTTTCATGGCCCAATCTACTTTTGGATTTCTGGGAAATATATTCAAATTAGCTTTCCTTCCAAAAATTTAAGAACACTAAAACTATCAGATGCCAGCAGATATAAAATATTAATATTTGCAATATCTGTTTTTCAGAAAGGCAGAGCAGCTTTGACTGGACTACAATACTCCTCATGCATTCTTGCTGGTCTCCCTAATGAGACAGAGGACTCATAAGGGTACCCCCTAAGACCATGCAGATAACCAGGGTAATTTTCTATTACCCAGTACTCTTGTTCTTTCAAAAGGAGAACTGACTTGCTTGTCTCATTCAAAGAAGTGTAACCCTGAGGTACTTAGTGCTCTTCTCCTTTCTAAAGTACAACAGACTTGCATTACATGTGGGTCTCAAAACAAAGCACAAGAAATTGGCGCTGAATTCTGAATCAGTAGAATTGATGTCACGGCTGAGGATGGGAGAAACCCTCAGGAGTGCAATGCCAGGAGATGGTAGGTTGCTACTTGGCCAGGACTACAGAATTAGGGAACAGGTCACCTCCTAGAGCTTCCCTAATCTGACCCTGACTCCTAGCTGCATGAGCCGACCTTGAAGGTAGGAGGGCTCATGCTCAGGAACCTCGGATCCCTACTGACCCTCCGCCGATCCCTGAGCTAGGAACTGGGTAGACAGCCCATTCCTCCTGGACACGGAGGAACAGGAGTCTCACTGGCCAAGCTGCAAGGAAAAGGGATACAAAAACAGACCTATGGATATGGCAGGTGAACTGCACTAGTTCCACCTACCTGCCAAAGCCTTGCTGACTGGATCCCTGTGCTGACACGCTGACGTCCACACCATACTTAAAAGGACACAGCCAACACACATACAGACAGGAACCCAGATCCATAGCTGCATTAAATAACAGAAGGAAAACAACATCGACTAAACATCACATAACATTTGCTATGACCACAAGGGTGGCCCTCACTGGCAGATGGTATTAGGTAGGAGGATGACTCCAGCAGACCATGGCTGAAGTACCCCTCTGACTACTGCTCTCAGCAAAGGCTATATAGGCCCAAGTAGCCACACCCACACAGACACACCCAGTGCTCACATACTAGGAAGGGAATTAACCCTTCTCACACCAGGGAAGGGAAGACAGCCACTTAAAGGGGACGTGCACCCATAAATACACCTCGTGCACAAACAACAATCACACTGCAGCTGTTACCGCTGGCAACGACATGCGTGGCAACCATGTCCTAGGAAACAGCCAGAAGGCCGAGACACTGCCACCACATGTACACAAACCACACGTTGCCACGGGCAACCGCAGGTGACGAAAAGTGTCACAATACACACATACAAAACCTCGTGCACACATACAAACACACCAAGACAGGTGCAACCGCATGCACTTGACAGCAAGCTGCCTAGCAACCGCTCAGGCCACTATACTGCCAAAACATCATAAGAACATGTTGCCAACGGCAACCACAAGTGAGGCAACATACAAGCGGCCCTCACCTGTGGTTGAAACAACCACACGAGACCGCAGGCAACAGCCTGCGGTTTAGGAGTCACGACCATGACCATGGTCGTGACGATTGATTTCCTTGTCTCTAATGCCAAAGGAAACTTACACATGGCAAACGTTTGTTATGAATTAGTTTGATTACCTGTATTAAGAATATCTCCAAAATGGTCTGTATTCTAAAGTTATTACTGCATAAAGTGACACATCAGATATGAGAAATTGGATTGTGTATTCATTAAGGCCAGAAATATATGTGTTCTTAAGGGGTTAAAGAATTTTCTATGAGGCTTTATTTTCTGCATTGTGTTGTATGTCTGCTCTAGACAGGCATCTCCACAGCAAAGTGCTTACATCACCATGCAATTTCACGACAATGGTACATTTTTGATCACATGCAGAGCTTTAGCTTTGTTCTAATCAAGAAACTTTTTCAGTTATCTTCACTTTCCTTTTTTCAAATATGACAACTATCAAAGATACTTTCTGTATACTATATAATTTATATCTCTCAAAAGGGATGTCCAGACCTCTTCACCTGACACAACCAAAGAACAGGAGGAAATTATCAGGTCAAGACTTTCTATTTAATCGATACCTCTTTAGGGTAGAACACTTTGTACTTTTGAATGTTTCAACATTGCCTAGGTTATTTTTCAATGAAGCAGAAAGGGAAGTAAAAAAAGAAATCCAGTAGGCCACTGTGCTGTGAAAAGTGACATCTGTCATGAGTGAACTGTGTTCCTGAAGTTTTACTTTACATACTATCCTAAGGCTAGGCCATCCAGGAGAACCAATTTAATGTTTGCTAAAAAACATACAGTAGATGACTTTGTAGGGATTCCAAAAATGGTACAAAACTCATTATAAAAAAATCCTTATCTAATAACATGTTTGAAATAATTATCTAGAAAGGAACATATTGATGTCAGTGCATACATTATGGTGTTCTCAATGTACTACTTATTCTAATATACAGACCCATATTGTTGTTGCTTCACTTTAAAGGTAATTTATTTTCAGTGCCATGTGCCTATTAGCAGGTGTTATGTAACATAGCGTTTCTCTATGATTCTGCTAAAGGATGTACAAATGGACCGACTCATGTTGTCCAGCTCCTCATAAACTTTCCATTGTCTAGTTCTTGCTAGTTAAGTCAATATTGTCCTAAAATAAGGTGATGAAAACGACTGAATAAACAGAAACGTATAAAATTGTGACAGGCTCTCTAAAAAAAAATCATAAAAATCGGACACAATTCTAGAATTCCTGATGTAAAGGGCAGCTTTCACTCTTATTGGATTACAATTTATAGACATTAGAGAATTTAACCTGATTTGTTGGACACATTCAGATTCTATAGAATCACAATTTTAGATGATTGGATTTTTGGAGAGAAAGAAGGAAAGAGAGAACCCAGGCAGTCAAAAACAGCTTTTCAGGGCAATTAATGCACTTTTAATTCAGGTGAAATCGATTTGGATCCGAATCAAGTCTGTCAGTCAATTATCTTGAATTGGACCCTGGCATTTATGCTCCATTGAAACAAATAATAATATAGTTTGTAACACAGTTTGTAGAATGTCTATCCAGTTCAGTCTAGTCAGAACCAATGGAAAGGGTGTAAACATTGCCATTGCATATTAACTGTGCTGCCTATGCTGCCTAGATATCTGGTCTAGCTATAAACAGTAAGGCTCATGTGTCAAACAATAAAATACATGAATATGGAGTTAAGACTCTATGGCTAGTACACTATGGGGCATAGTTTGCTCGCCAATAGTATAGTTGATTATGAACAGGAAAATGGACGTCAATGTAAATTGCTCTCATTTAAGAGAGCAATAAATGCAATATACAAAGTTGCTATTTGTCACCATATTTATGGTCATTTGTATAGCATTTTTTAGCACATATAGTGATTATATACATGGTATTGTTATATTTCTGTATCGAAAAGACACTATAATACACAAACACCCAACCACACACACACACACACAGTGAATAATTTTGAATATTTCATATTATTGTATTGTATATTGCTTTTTCATACATAGTTTTACAGTTAAACAGTATTACTAATCCAGACCATACTACATTCAATCTATCTTCAACAAACAGAAAGCAAGTAAAAAGTTTTGTAAACATTTCATCATCATCAGTGAATATACAGTGCAGTATATAGCTCTTCTTGTCAGTGATTACATAGATGGGGCTTCTTTTTCTATAATGTGTTTCATATGTCCTTACAGTCACTGTCTTTTTACAATTTTACTTGCAGAGTGTATTTGCAGAGTATAATCTATAGCTGGGAGATGGTCTAAATAGACTTGCTCAGTGATGGTTTATCAGCTGGAGTATAATAGCAGGCAATGTACTCAGGAGCTGAAGGAGCACCTGCTCCGTCATACTGCTCTGTTGTCATAAGCTAAAAAATAAATAGGCATCTACACATACATGAGATCCAAGAAATAATCATTATGGTACAGTCCTGAATGTACTGCTTATTAAAATAAGCAATCTCAGAAGCCATCTGACGGCATTATGAACTGCTTGCGTACCTGCTTGGCAAACGTCAAAATGATTGTGAAATGTAATAAAGTAAATTTAACAATAATATCGCCATCAGAAAACGGTGAATGTCACTTACACACACAACTAGTTAATTCACATGTTTTAAAATGATACATGCTTCATCTAAGTAAAATGCATATGACTTGGGTTACCTGTGAACCAGATGTACTTCATTGCAGTAAAGAGTGATTCCAGTGTTACTGGTGAAGTGCATGTGTCTAATGAGCTCAAGCAAATAACCATCAGCTAGAAATTCAGCACTACTCCTACAGAACAGCTCCAGCCCACAGGACCATAAGCTATTGGCCTGTCATTAGTAGTTTGTCATGTAGGTCTAGTATTCCAATGTGAAACAGATAGGGAGGGTTTGTCTTTACTGACAGATCTTTGAAGAGGAAAGTATAAACGCAGGACAGATAATGCTTTAGAGCTACCATACTAATATATCCTGTATATATGCACATAGAAATCTGCCTAAGCACATGACTGATAGAAAAAAATAAAAAGTGAAAAATGTTGAATGGGTGAATATATGGAGTAATGTGTCAATCAACACTACATTTATACATTTGACATGATGATAACGGTTCATTTATCAAGGCCATGTATTGCCTGGAAACATGCATAAAAACCCACAGTGATGGCTAACCTCCGGCACTCCAGCTGTGGTGAAACTATGACTCCCAGCATGCTCCATTCATTTCTGTGGAGTTCTGAGAGCAGCCAAGCAATAGTGCATCTTGGGAGTTGTAGTTTTAACACAGCTGGAGTGCCAGAGGTTAGCCATCACAGGAGTAGGAGAAGATTGACCCACATAGCACTTTTAATAATTGTGTTTTTATTGGAATGATAACCAATGTACAAATCAATTTAAAGAAAAGTCACAGTACAAAAAAAAATAAAGGGTGGAGGGCTAAGACCAGTGTTCTTCTAAGCCATGTACTCTGGAAAAGAAAGCATTAAAAAAACCTTTTTATTATATCAACCAGCCCAAAAGTAATTAGATCTATATGCAGCACTAGGAATTTTTGTGCATGTGCACAGCCTAATATGAGCCATTAAACATGGTGCATCTGTAGATGTGTTGCCATTGGCATTATGGCCCATCATTCTTAGAGTAATTACATTTTTTATGTTTTAGGATTGAAGTTGAAGGACATTGCCATTTGTTCATAACTGTATAAATTCTCAGCCCTCTCCGGTTAGACCTGTGGAAGCATGCTTACTTGTCTGCCCACTGCCGCTTGTTTTCTGCTCCTGCCATCCACCCCCTCTTTTCCTCACTCCGGTCCCTGCATGTAAACTTCTGGCATGCACATGGGTCATGTGTGCTGCTGTAGCCAATGAAGCCGTGATGTGTCCCCTAGCGGCATGAAGAGAAACAAAAACATGGCATGTTCTGTCACATGGAATGTTATGCACATATTTTAAACTAAAAGCATTGCTCCTAGGCAAAGAGTGTTGAGCTATAATGACTCCCCCTAAGGTGTTTACACCACTCCACACTGGCAGTAACACTTCAACAATGGCTGGCATACAGCACTGCATCATGCGAAAAGATCACAAAGATCTATCTTCCCATATAGTCAAGGCTGTGAACTTAGAACAAATAGATAGATATCCTTATGTCATCTCCTGTTAACTAAAAAAGATGGGTAAAATTGACGTCAACCAAAAAAATTAAGGGACGGGCTATGCAAATATGCCAAAATTAAAAAAAAGAGATTTGTACATTTTATAGCTTTATCAAAAGCTGATAAGCAAAATTAGTAAAATTGAAAATGAGGCATTGCTGCATCCGAAAACGCCCATACTATAAAAAAATAGCAATATGTATACCATACCGTTAATGGTGTAATGGAAAAAAAAAATCAATCAATGTAAATATAAAAAAGTTATAGGGGTTTAAAATATGGCAACAAAAATAAAAAAATATTGTTTCAATATTAAAACACAAGAAAAACTATACAATGTGATACCGTTGTAATCATACTAACATGAAAAATGAAGGCAACAGTTCAATTGTAATGCATAGGGAGCTCAATAAAAAGAAAACCCATAAAATTGTGACAGAATTCAGGTTTTTTTTTCCAATTCCACCGCAAATGGATTTTTTTCAGCTCCCCACCACATCATATGCAATATTAAATGATGCCATTAAAAATTACAATTTATCCTGCAAAAAACATGCCCTTATATGGCTATTTGAATGGGAAAAAAAAAATAATGAAAACTCTGGGAAATCAGGAAGAAAAAAACAAAAGCACAAAAACTGAAAATTGCCTGTCCCCTAGGGGTTATTTGTTGATATGCAGAGCGGTGTGCAACCATTGTTGCTGTGTGCTATGCATGTGAAGTGGTGTGACATCTTTTAAGTAGGTCCCTACTCTACTGGATACAGCACTGCATCGTGGCTTTAACTGTTGTCATGGTTGTGCCTCATCTGTAGGCTTGTGTTGCCCAGAACCAAGAGGGCTTAGCCTAACAGCAGTGCAATTGTTGGGCTGCTGGATCACTACTCCAAGTGCTGTGTTGTGGTGGCTGTAGTCACTATGTAGTAATGCACCAAAAAGAGTAAGTTTTCACCCTTTAACCCCTATACAAGGATCTTGACTTCACTGCAAGTGAACCACCAGGCCCCTACCTCTTGGAGTAGTCTCTGTTCAGGTAACAGCTGGTCCATGGGGGTAAAAAGATACCAGTGCAGAGCACCGAGGGAGCAGGCAAAATGATAGTGAGGGACAGGCTAAGGTCAGGGCAGGCAGAGTTTGTGCCACCTGATAAACGTTCAAGGTCAGGGTGGATAGCTCAGAGTTACTATGGAGATCAAGCAGCGGTGGGGTCAGGCAGTGAAAGGTTAAATCAGCACAGATGGAAGACAAACATAGAATAGCAGACCTTTGCAGCACACTAGGGGACAAGAACCCATTACTCAGGCACCATCCCACATGTCAATGTGCCTTAAGTACCCAAGAGAGTGCAAGGAAGGAGTGTGTGCATGCCCTACTGGCAAAGCGAGAGAGAACTAGCCGGCAATCAGACCATAGCCTGTGTGGAGGGAAAGTGCTTCTCATCATGGATTGGCAAATAAAGTGGGCATTTCAGAAAGAATCACTAATAAGGCTATGGGTTTTTAGGAAATTACAAGGTTAATTTCTTACCATTTATTATAAATGTTTCAAAACATATTTTAATCCCACATGGAAAGTTCAAAGCAAAGGTATCACTGGCACTATGATTAAACATATCCACTTGAGTTCCAAACAAATCCTCTCCTTGTGTTTGTCGTAATTGAATACAAGCCAGTAAAGAATTGCCTTCTGATTAATCAAATCTTTGTAAAAGCTACAAAGAAGTTTATGCTAGAGGCAGTACAAGACATTTCCCTTGTTGTTGTTAACACATTTTAATGGATTTAATTAAGTTATCTGTGTAACGATTGCAACAAATCACAGCACAATTCTGCAATATGATTGATGCAGTAGAAGATACAAATCTAATACAGGTTAGAGTCTTCTTAAAGTATAAGACGGATTTTTCTTGAGTTTGGTAGCAAAATAATGGATTATTAATAACATCTAACAAGCATTTCATAAACCCAATTTATTAAGGAGGATGACTGAAAGCATAGTGTTAATTTTATTCTATTTGTTTTAGTATTATCAATAGTTCTAAATGTTGTAAGGGGTTGATTTCTCACGCAGGGTGGCGGTGACAGATTTGTTTGCAGACAACTGGATTAATGCTTTATTTTATGACACTCCGGCAATTTACAAGCAAACCCAGTTATAATTCACTAGGTACGGTGAAGCACCACAAAACAAAAGCCAAAACAAAATAAACTCCTGCCCATCTGGGCTCTAACTAATACAGATTATTTTTTAGTTCACCTATTGAGCGCAGGTCACACACAGAGGATCCAGTGTCTCTAGCCAGCAAGGCAGCCAGCTTCCAAGACTTTTCCAGGCAAAACTCTCCCTGACTGACAGCCCGGGAGGTGCTTTTATTTCCTCCTAAAGATCCCAGCTGGATACACCTGAGGATCCCTCAGGCTAGGGGAAAATCTGCCCTGGAATGGGGTGGACTGGGGAGGTCTCACTACCAACCCTACATTCCCAGTCCCAAAAAAATCCAGCCTTTGAACTTTTAACAAAACTGTCTCAGCAACCTACACCTTGCTGAAACCACTTTAGCTTTTCTGGATTTTACTTACCTCACCCAGTTGAGGAACCAGGGTGAGATATATACCCCTTCCAAGACTTTTCCATACACTTTACCACATATCCCCCCCTCTTCTCCAGACGGGAGGTCAGGGCACTTTTAGTAACCATACTGTAACGGTCGCGTACACACACACAGGGGGAAGGGAAGTGACCACTGCGCTCCATCCTTACCCCTGGCCCTGCCTACTTGCCTCACGAGTCCTAATGACAGGGGACAACTGGACAGCAATCCCTAACTTGGAATAAGTGCAGGGATGACAGACAGACAAACAACAGGACGTGAACAGACCGAGTCAATACCAGGAAAGCTACAAAGTACAAAGGGAGCAAGCAGAGAATTGTCAGGAGAAGCCGGGGTCATAAATACCAGGTAGCAGCAAAGTACACAAGGAGCAGGCAGAGGATCGTCAGGAATTCGGCAGGAGGTAAGTACGCCAGGAAAGACCAAATCACAGGTGGAACCTAAATTAACAGGCAGCCTGTGGCCAGCAGGCTGCCTGTATTTATAGTGGGGAGTGAGGGTTATGTGACGTGGCCAGCGTCACATGACAGACAGACCAACCAGTCGAGCACCGAGTGATCAGCTCGGCGCTCAAGGCAGACTTAGGAGCAGGGAGCCACCCAGCTAGTAATGCCGCCCTAAAAATGAGGTCAAACACAGATCCTCATTCCCAAAGCGAAGCAACAGGTCTGCGGGTAATGGGGGACCGAGTGCACCTTCGGAACCCCGTTACAGTACCCCCCCTTTTACGAGGGGCCACCGGACCCAAGACTTCAGGCGATGGCTTTTCAGGGTGTTCTAAATGAAATTTTCAAACAAGTCTAGGAGCATGAACCTCCCTGGCAGGTACCCAAGATCTCTCTTCAGGTCCATACCCCTTCCAGTGAATCAGGTACTGCAAAGAATTATGCACCTTCCTGACATCCACTATTTTAGACACCACATACTCGACAGCATCATTAACAAGAACCGGCGGAGGCGAGGCTTTCGATGGTACTACCGGTTCAAAATATTTTTTAAGTAGAGACTTATGGAAAACATTATGAATGTGGAATGACTCGGGCAGCTCCAACCTAAAAGATACCGGGTTAATCACTTCCGTGATCTTATATGGTCCAATAAAACGAGGAGCAAACTTTTTAGAATCTACCTTAAGAGAGAGATTCTTGGAGGGCAACCATACCTTATCCCCAACCTGAAAATTCACCCCCCTTGAACGTCTCCTATCGGCCTTGAGTTTCTGAGAATTTGAGCCTTTTCTAAGATCGATTGAACCCGGGCCCAAACTGTGCACAGTTCAGAGGAGAGCCTATCCGCCTCAGGGTTAGAGGAGGAGACGGATGACCCAGAATGAAAACGGGGATGGAAACCATGGTTACAAAAGAAAGGTGAAACCCCAGCAGAAGAATTGACACGGTTATTCAAAGCAAATTCAGCCAATGGAAGAATTTTCACCCATAATTGCTGGTCATCAGCAACATACGACCTCAAGAATTGTTCGACAGACTGATTAAGGCGTTCAGTCTGCCCATTACTCTCAGGGTGGTAGGCAGAGGAAAAAGACAATGAAATTTTACATTTTTGACAGAAGGCCCTCCAGAATTTGGACACAAACTGCACACCCCTGTCAGAAACAATATTTTCCAGGATACCATGCAATCGAACAATTTCTTTCACAAAAATAGACGCCAAGGTTTTGGCATTCGGGAGTTTAGACAGGGGAATGAAATGGACCATCTTGCTAAACCTATCGACCACTACCCAAACTGCAGTCTTACCCTCCGCCGGCGGTAGGTCAGTTATAAAGTCCATCGAGATATGGGACCAGGGTCTACGGGGAATGGTTAGGGGTCGTAGGTTACCAGCAGGGCGAGTCCTAGGTGTCTTGGACCTGGCACAAACCTCACAGGCTGACACGTAGGACTTGACATTCCTAGTTAGAGTGGGCCACCAATAAGATCTAGAAACCAGATCCTTAGTGCCCTCAACACCCGGATGTCCACAAAAGGCAGAATCGTGACACTCACCCAACAGCTGGAGACGAAATTGTACGGGAACAAACAACTTATCTGTTGGGGTGGATACTGGTGCCAGATGTTGTTCAGACCTAATGCGAGCCGAGATATCCTGGGTAAGAGCTGCTAAGAAGATTTTTGCTGGCAGGATGGTTTCAGGTGGTACCTCAGTAGGTTGAAAAGCCTGGAAGCTCTGAGATAATGCGTCCACCTTCACATTTTTACTTCCCGGCCTGAACGTAATGGAAAAATCAAAATGAGTAAAAAACAGAGCCCATCTGGCTTGACGGGGATTCAACCTCTTAGCAGACTCGAGAAACATAAGGTTTTTATGGTCAGTGACAACGGTTACACAATGCCTTGCCCCCTCCTGAAAATGCCTCCACTCCTCAAATGCCCATTTAATGGCCAGCAGCTCCCTATTACCTATGTCGTAGTTTCTCTCCGTGGGAGAGAATTTCCTGGAGAAGAAGGCACATGGTCTCAGATTAGTGAGGCTAGCAGGACTGTAACGGTCTCGTACACACACACACAGGGGGAAGGGAAGTGACCACTGCGCTCCACCTTTACCCCTGGCCCTGCCTACTTGCCTCGCGAGTCCTAATGACAGGGGACAACTGGACGGCAATCCCTAACTTGGAGTAAGTGCAGGGATGACAGACAGACAAACAACAGGACGTGAACGGACCGAGTCAATACCAGGAAAGCTGCAAAGTACAAATGGAGCAAGCAGAGAATTGTCAGGGGAAGCCGGGGTCATAAATACCAGGAGAGCAGAGAAGTACAAGAGGAGTCCTAAGAGAGTAGTCAGGTGGGAGCCGAGGTCACAATACCAGGACGGATGCGCAGTACAGGAGGATCAGGCAAAAGGATGGTCAAGGAACAGGATCAGGTAAGTATTCAGCAGTCCAACAAATACCAGGAACCTAGAAATTAACAGGCAACCTGTAGCCAGCAGGCTGCCTGTATTTATAGTGGGGAGTGAGGGTCATGTGACGTTGCCAGCGTCACATGACCGACAGACCAACCAGTCGAGCACCGAGTGATCAGCTCGGCGCTCAAGGCAGACTTAGGTGCAAGGAGCCACGCAGCTAGTAAAGCCGCCCTGGGAATGAGGTCAAACACAGAACCTCATTCTAAAAGCTAAGCAACAGTTCTGCGGGCAATGGGGGACCGAGTGCACCTTCGGAACCCCGTGACAGTACCCCCCCTTTTACGAGGGGCCACCGGACCCAAGACTTCAGGCGATGGCTTTTCAGGGTGTTCTAAATGAAATTTACGAACAAGTCTAGGAGCATGAACCTCCCTGGCAGGTACCCAAGATCTCTCTTCAGGTCCATACCCCTTCCAGTGAATCAGGTACTGCAAGGAATTACGCACCTTCCTGACATCCACTATTTTAGACACCACATACTCGACAGCATCATTAACAAGAACTGGCGGAGGCGAGGCTTTTGATGGTACTACCGGTTCAAAATATTTTTTAAGCAGAGATTTATGGAACACATTATGAATGTGGAATGACTCAGGCAGCTCCAACCTAAAAGATACCGGGTTAATCACTTCCGTGATCTTATATGGTCCAATAAAATGAGGAGCAAATTTTTTAGAAGTTACCTTGAGAGATAGATTCTTGGAGGACAACCATACTTTATCCCCAACCTGAAAGTTTACCCCCCTTGAACGTCTCCTATCGGCCTTGAGTTTTTGAGAACATTGAGCCTTTTCTAGGTTCGATTGAACCCGGGCCCAAACTGTGCACAGTTCGGAGGAGAGTTTATCAGCTTCAGGGTTAGAGGAGGAGACGGACGACCCAGAATGAAAACGGGGATGAAAACCATGGTTACAAAAGAAAGGGGAGACCCCAGCAGAAGAATTGACACGGTTATTCAGAGCAAATTCAGCCAATGGAAGGAATTTGACCCATAATTGCTGGTCATCAGCAACATACAACCTCAGGAATTGTTCCACAGACTGATTAAGGCGTTCAGTCTGCCCATTACTCTCAGGATGGTAGGCGGAAGAAAAAGACAACGAAATTTTACATCTTTGACAGAAGGCTCTCCAGAATTTGGACACAAACTGCACACCCCTGTCCGAAACAATATTTTCCGGGATACCATGCAATCGAACAATTTCTTTCACAAAAATAGACGCCAGGGTTTTGGCATTCGGGAGTTTAGACAGGGGAATGAAATGGACCATCTTGCTAAACCTATCCACCACTACCCACACTACAGTCTTACCCTCCGCCAGTGGTAGGTCAGTTATAAAGTCCATCGAGATATGGGACCAGGGTCTACTGGGAATGGGTAGGGGTCGTAGGTTACCAGCAGGCCGAGTCCTAGGTGTCTTGGACCTGGCACAAACCTCACAGGCTGACACATAGGACTTGACATCCCTAGTTAGAGTGGGCCACCAATAAGATCTAGAAACCAGATCCTTAGTGCCCTCAACACCCGGATGTCCACAAAAGGCAGAATCGTGACACTCACCCAACAGCTGGAGACGAAATTGTACGGGAACAAACAACTTATCTGTTGGGGTGGATACCGGTGCCAGATGTTGTTCCGACCTAATGCGAGCCGAGATATCCTGGGTAAGAGCTGCTAAGAAGATTTTTGCTGGTAGGATGGATTCAGGTGGTACCTCAGTAGGTTGAAAAGCCTGGAAGCTCCGAGATAATGCGTCCGCCTTCACATTTTTACTTCCCGGCCTGAACGTGATGGAAAAATCTAAACGAGTAAAAAACAGAGCCCATCTGGCTTGACGGGGATTCAACCTCTTAGCAGACTCGAGAAACATAAGGTTTTTATGGTCAGTGACAACAGTTACACAATGCCTTGCCCCCTCCAGAAAATGCCTCCACTCCTCAAATGCCCATTTAATGGCCAGCAGCTCCCTATTCCCTATGTCATAGTTTCTCTCCGTGGGAGAGAATTTCCTGGAGAAGAAGGCACATGGTCTCAGATTAGTGAGGCTGGCAGGACCTTGTGAAAGGACTGCTCCTGCGCCGTCCTCGGACGCATCCACCTCCACAATAAAAGGTTTCTCCTGATCAGGCTGGATCAGAATGGGAGCGCTACTGAAGGCCTTTTTTAATTTTTCAAATGAAAAATTGCTAGTACCTTACCAGGATCCATCTTGAAGGCGTGAGGAGTCAGAACATGCCCTAGAAACAGAATCTCCTGCACATCAAAGACACATTTCTCTTGTTTAGCGGATAGCTGATTCTCCCTCAACACCTCTAATACTTGTTTAACATGAGACACATGGGATTCGAAGTCAGGAGAGAATATCAAAATGTCGTCAAGATAGACAATAACAAATTTACCTAAGAATTCCCTAAGAATGTCATTCATGAAGTTTTGGAACACAGCTGGGGCATTGCTGAGTCCAAAAGGCATCACCTGATATTCAAAGTGTCCTACCGGAGTATTGAACGCCGTCTTCCATTCGTCTCCCTCCTTGATTCGGATTAGATTGTATGCCCCTTTCAGGTCAATTTTGGAAAACCAGGTTGCCCCCAGGACCTGGTTAAATAAATCCGGAATCAATGGGAGGGAGTATCTATTCTGGACAGTGATTTTATTTAATCTCCGGTAATCGATACATGGCCTAAGACCACCATCTTTTTTCTTAACGAAGAAAAACCCCGCCCCCATAGGAGAGACAGAAGGTCTAATATGCCCTTTACCAAGGCTCTCCTTAATATAATCTTCCATGGCCTTGCGTTCGGGCATAGAAAGATTATAAATTCGTCCTTTAGGAAACTTGGCCCCCTCTACTAGCTCTATGGTACAATCATAAGGTCTATGGGGGGGTAGAACCTCTGCGGTTGGTGATGAGAATACATCAGAATATTCTCTAACAACAGAGGGTAAAGTATCAGACTTTACTGAGACCCCAGCCTGTACCAGGGACAGGCACGAGTCACACTTAGGCCCCCATCTCACCAACTCCCCATTGGACCAATCTATAGTGGGGTTATGTAGTCGGAGCCAAGGCAACCCTAGTACCACCTCAGCAGGTAGGTTCTCCAGGACTAGAAGCGAACATCTCTCTGAGTGGCACACACCCACGGTTAGAGAAATCTCTGAGGTACATAAGCTCACCGTACCACCAATAAGAGGAGTAGCATCAATAGCCATGACATGGATAGGAGTTGGTAAGGCAAACATAGGAATACCCAATCTAACAGCATACTCAGAGTCAATAAAGCTAGCCGCTGAGCCAGAATCAATAAAGGCCTTACCCGCCCATTTATCTACTCCCAGAGAAATCATAATGGGTACCGAAAGCTTACATTTAGAAAATTCAGGGTGTACCTGGTCTTTAGGTTGCCTTGCCTTAGGAGACTTGACAGAGAGGACCTTCTTAGGACACTGGTTGATCCAATGGTCAGAATCTCCACAGTAAAAGCATTCTCCACGTCTGCGGCGAAGATTCCTTCGGGTCATGCCAACCTGCATGGGTTCCTCGGTGGAGACCTCAGCATTGTCTCTGGGATAGGCCTCTGGCTGGACCACCATCTGGGAAGAGAACTGTTGTTCCTGTCGTCTCTCTCTAACCCGTCGGTCAAGTCGGACAACAAGGGTCATCATCTCCTCTAAGGTCTCTGGAAGTTGATAACTGACCAGAAGATCCTTTAATTTATCAGACAGACCTGACCTGAACTGACTCTTCAGGGCTGGTTCGTTCCATCCTGAGGGGACACACCACCTTCTGAATTGGGTGCAATAATCCTCCGCTGGTAAATTGCCCTGAACCAGTGCCTTTAGAGCCGTCTCGGCTACTAGAGCCCTGTCTGGTTCATCATAGAGGGTACCTAGGGCCTGAAAGAACCCCTCCACAGAATATAAACAACTGGCGCCAGCAGGTAAAGAGAACGCCCAGTCCTGGGGATCACCCTGTAATCGGGAAATGATAATGCCCACGCGTTGACTCTCGGGGCCAGAGGACACGGGGCGCAAACGGAAGTAAAGTTTACAACTCTCCTTAAAAGAGAGAAACTTCTTCCGGTCTCCAGAAAAGGTTTCTGGGAGCTTAATCTGGGGCTCAAAATGCGGACTGGAGGCCTGAGGAGTGGAAGAGCCTTGCCCTAACTCAAAAGAGCTGAGTTTTTCCCCTAACTCCTGCACCATCTGCGTCAGATTAGAGACATAGTCAGTCAGGGTCACCAGAGGATTCATAATACAGTGGTTATTGGGCCTGTTAATCTGTAACGGTCGCGTACACACACACACAGGGGGAAGGGAAGTGACCACTGCGCTCCACCCTTACCCCTGGCCCTGCCTACTTGCCTCGCGAGTCCTAATGACAGGGGACAACTGGACGGCAATCCCTAACTTGGAGTAAGTGCAGGGATGACAGACAGACAAACAACAGGACGTGAACGGACCGAGTCAATACCAGGAAAGCTGCAAAGTACAAATGGAGCAAGCAGAGAATTGTCAGGGGAAGCCGGGGTCATAAATACCAGGAGAGCAGAGAAGTACAAGAGGAGTCCTAAGAGAGTAGTCAGGTGGGAGCCGAGGTCACAATACCAGGACGGATGCGCAGTACAGGAGGATCAGGCAAAAGGATGGTCAAGGAACAGGATCAGGTAAGTATTCAGCAGTCCAACAAATACCAGGAACGTAGAAATTAACAGGCAACCTGTAGCCAGCAGGCTGCCTGTATTTATAGTGGGGAGTGAGGGTCATGTGACGTGGCCAGCGTCACATGACCGACAGACCAACCAGTCGAGCACCGAGTGATCAGCTCGGCGCTCAAGGCAGACTTAGGTGCAAGGAGCCACCCAGCTAGTAAAGCCGCCCTGGGAATGAGGTCAAACACAGAACCTCATTCCAAAAGCTAAGCAACAGTTCTGCGGGCAATGGGGGACCGAGTGCACCTTCGGAACCTTGTGAAAGGACTGCTCCTGCGCCGTCCTCGGACGCATCCACCTCCACAATAAAAGGTTTCTCCTGATCAGGCTGGATCAGAATGGGAGCGCTACTGAATGCCTTTTTTAATTTTTCAAATGAAGAAATGGCCTCAGTAGACCAATTCTCCAAATCCGCCCCTTTCTTAGTAAGGTCGGTCAACGGTTTAGCAATTACGGAAAAATTCATAATAAATTTACGATAGTAATTGGCAAAACCTAAGAACCGTTGTAAGGCCTTTAAGGATAAAGGTCTTACCCATTCCTTAATTGCTAGTACCTTACCAAGATCCATCTTGAAGGCGCGAGGAGTCAGAACATGCCCTAGAAACAGAATCTCCTGTACACTAAAGACACATTTTTCTTGTTTAGCGGGTAGCTGATTCTCCCTCAACACCTCTAATACTTGTTTAACATGAGACACATGGGATTCGAAGTCAGGAGAAAATATCAAAATGTCGTCAAGATAGACAATAAAAAATTTACCTAAGAACGCCCTAAGAATGTCATTCATGAAGTTTTGGAACACAGCTGGGGCATTGCTGAGTCCAAAAGGCATCACCTGATATTCAAAGTGTCCTACCGGAGTATTGAACGCCGTCTTCCATTCGTCTCCCTCCTTGATTCGGATTAGATTGTATGCCCCTTTCAGGTCAATTTTGGAAAACCAGGTTGCCCCCAGAACCTGGTTAAATCCGGAATCAATTGTTCTGGACAGTGATTTTATTTAATCTCCGGTAATCGATACATGGCCTAAGACCACCATCTTTTTTCTTAACAAAGAAAAACCCCGCCCCCATAGGAGAGACAGAAGGTCTAATATGCCCTTTACCAAGGCTCTCCTTAATATAATCTTCCATGGCCTTGCGTTTGGGCATAGAAAGATTATAAATTCATCCTTTAGGAAATTTGGCCCCCTCTACTAGCTCTATGGTACAATCATAAGGTCTATGGGGGGGTAGAACCTCCGGGGTTGGTGATGAGAATACATCAGAATATTCCATAACAACAGTGGGTAAAGTATCAGACTTTACTGAGACCCCAGCCTGTACCACGGACAAGCACGAGTCACACTTAGGCCCCCATCTCACCAACTCCCCATTGGACCAATCTATACAGGGAGTGCAGAATTATTAGGCAAGTTGTATTTTTGAGGATTAATTTTATTATTGAACAACAACCATGTTCTCAATGAACCCCAAAAAATCATTAATATCAAAGCTGAATATTTTTGGAAGTAGTTTTTAGTTTGTTTTTAGTTTTAGCTATTTTAGGGGGATATCTGTGTGTGCAGGTGACTATTACTGTGCATAATTATTAGGCAACTTAACAAAAAACAAATATATACCCATTTCAATTATTTATTTTTACCAGTGAAACCAATATAACATCTCAACATTCACAAATATACATTTCTGACATTCAAAAACAAAACAAAAACAAATCAGTGACCAATATAGCCACCTTTCTTTGCAAGGACACTCAAAAGCCTGCCATCCATGGATTCTGTCAGTGTTTTGATCTGTTCACCATCAACATTGCGTGCAGCAGCAACCACAGCCTCCCAGACACTGTTCAGAGAGGTGTACTGTTTTCCCTCCTTGTAAATCTCACATTTGATGATGGACCACAGGTTCTCAATGGGGTTCAGATCAGGTAAACAAGGAGGCCATGTCATTAGATTTTCTTCTTTTATACCCTTTCTTGCCAGCCACGCTGTGGAGTACTTGGACGCGTGTGATGGAGCATTGTCCTGCATGAAAATCATGTTTTTCTTGAAGGATGCAGACTTCTTCCTGTACCACTGCTTGAAGAAGGTGTCTTCCAGAAACTGGCAGTAGGACTGGGAGTTGAGCTTGACTCCATCCTCAACCCGAAAAGGCCCCACAAGCTCATCTTTGATGATACAAGCCCAAACCAGTACTCCACCTCCACCTTGCTGGCGTCTGAGTCGGACTGGAGCTCTCTGCCCTTTACCAATCCAGCCACGGGCCCATCCATCTGGCCCATCAAGACTCACTCTCATTTCATCAGTCCATAAAACCTTAGAAAAATCAGTCTTGAGATATTTCTTGGCCCAGTCTTGACGTTTCAGCTTGAGTGTCTTGTTCAGTGGTGGTCGTCTTTCAGCCTTTCTTACCTTGGCCATGTCTCTGAGTATTGCACATCTTGTGCTTTTGGGCACTCCAGTGATGTTGCAGCTCTGAAATATGGCCAAACTGGTGGCAAGTGGCATCTTGGCAGCTGCACGCTTGACTTTTCTCAGTTCATGGGCAGTTATTTTGCGCCTTGGTTTTTCCACACGCTTCTTGCGACCCTGTTGACTATTTTGAATGAAACGCTTGATTGTTCGATGATCACGCTTCAGAAGCTTTGCAATTTTAAGAGTGCTGCATCCCTCTGCAAGATATCTCACTATTTTTGACTTTTCTGAGCCTGTCAAGTCCTTCTTTTGACCCATTTTGCCAAAGGAATGGAAGTTGCCTAATAATTATGCACACCTGATATAGGGTGTTGATGTCATTAGACCACACCCCTTCTCATTACAGAGATGCACATCACCTAATATGCTTAATTGGTAGTAGGTTTTCGAGCCTATACAGCTTGGAGTAAGACAACATGCATAAAGAGGATGATGTGGTCAAAATACTTATTTGCCTAATAATTCTGCACTCCCTGTAGTGGGGTTATGTAGTCTGAGCCAAGGCAACCCTAGTACCACCTCAGCCAGTAGGTTCTCCAGGACTAAAAGCGAACATCTCTCTGAGTGGCACACACCCACGGTTAGAGAAATCTCCGAGGTACATAAGCTCACCGTACCACCAATAAGAGGAGTAGCATCAATAGCCATGACATGGATAGGAGTTGGTAAGGCAAACATAGGAATACCCAATCTTACAGCATACTCAGAGTCAATAAAGCTAGCCGCTGAGCCAGAATCAATAAAGGCCTTACCCGGCCATTTATCTACTCCCAGAGAAATCATAATGGGTACCGAAAGCTTACATTTAGAAAATTCAGGGTGTACCTGGTCTTTAGGTTGCCTTGCCTTAGGAGACTTGACAGAGAGGACCTTCTTAGGACACTGGTTGATCCAATGGTCAGGATCTCCACAGTAAAAGCATTCTCGCCATCTGCCGCGAAGATTCCCTCGGGTCATGCCAACCTGCATGGGTTCCTCGGTGGAGACCTCAGCATTGTCTCTGGGATAGGCCTCTGGCTGGACCACCATCTGGGAAGAGAACTGTTGTTCCTGTCGTCTCTTTCTAACCCGTCGGTCGACAAGGGTCATCATCTCCTCTAAGGTCTCTGGAAGTTGATAACTGACCAGAAGATCCTTTAATTTATCAGACAGACCTGACCTGAATTGACTCTTCAGAGCTGGTTCGTTCCATCCTGAGGGGACACACCACCTTCTAAATTGGGTGCAATAATCCTCCGTTGGTAGATTGCCCTGAACCAGTGCCTTTAGAGCCGTCTCGGCTACTAGAGCCTTGTCTGGTTCATCATAGAGGGTACCCAGGGCCTGAAAGAACCCCTCCACAGAATATAAACAACTGGCGCCAGCAGGTAAAGAGAACGCCCAGTCCTGAGGATCACCCTGTAATCGGGAAATGATAATGCCCACGCGTTGACTCTCGGGGCCAGAGGACACGGGGCGCAAACGGAAGTAAAGTTTACAATTCTCCTTAAAAGAGAGAAACTTCTTCCGGTCTCCAGAAAAGGGTTCTGGGAGCTTAATCTGGGGCTCAAAATGCAGACTGGAGGCCTGAGGAGTGGAAGAACCTTGCCCTAACTCTAAAGAACTGAGTTTTTCCCCTAACTCCTGCACCCTCTGCGTCAGATTAGAGACATGGTCAGTCAGGGTCACTAGAGGATTCATAATACAGTGGTTATTGGGCCTGTTAATCTGTAACGGTCGCGTACACACACACACACACAGGGGGAAGGGAAGTGACCACTGCGCTCCACCCTTACCCCTGGCCCTGCCTACTTGCCTCGCGAGTCCTAATGACAGGGGACAACTGGACGGCAATCCCTAACTTGGAATAAGTGCAGGGATGACAGACAGAGAAACAACAGGACGTGAACAGACCGAGTCAATACCAGGAAAGCTACAAAGTGCAAAGGGAGCAAGCAGAGAATTGTCAGGAGAAGCCGGGGTCATAAATACCAGGAGAGCAGCAAAGTACACAAGGAGCAGGCAGAGGATCGTCATGAATTTAGCAGGAGGTTAGTACGCCAGGAAAGACCAAATCACAGGTGGAACCTAAATAAACAGGCAACCTGTGGCCAGCAGGCTGCCTGTATTTATAGTGGGGAGTGAGGGTCATGTGACGTGGCCAGCGTCACATGACCGACAGACCAACCAGTCGAGCACCGAGTGATCAACTCGGCGCTCAAGGCAGACTTAGGAGCAGGGAGCCACCCAGCTAGTAATACCGCCCTGGGAATGAGGTCAAACACAGATCCCCATTCCCAAAGCTAAGCAACAGGTCTGCGGGTAATGAGGGACCAAGTGCACCTTTGGAACCCCGTTACACATACAGTGTATCCTGGACAAAACATATGCATTTCCCTGCAATTTCCCCGGCCTATGCTCAACCTTGAAATTACAATTTTGTAGGGAGAGAAACCACCTGGTCACTCTTGCATATTTCTCTTTGTTTTGTTTCATCCAGGTTAAAGGAGCATGATCTGTTACAAACATAAATTTTCTACCCAGCAGGTTATATTTAAGTGACTCCAGAGCCCACTTAATGG
Source organism: Bufo bufo (assembly GCF_905171765.1). Classification (NCBI taxonomy): domain Eukaryota; kingdom Metazoa; phylum Chordata; class Amphibia; order Anura; family Bufonidae; genus Bufo; species Bufo bufo. Next base: position 267,653,847 of record NC_053392.1, on the reverse strand, counting down.
CCAGACATTCTCGTTCCACTATAGCATAATTTTTCTCCAACTTCCTGCTTAGGTACATCACTGTACTATTTATCACTTGTGACAGGACCGCTGACTTTTCCAATCAGGTGAAAAAATAACCACATCATCAAGGTAAGTTGCAGCGTAGTCAAGATTAGTATTGAGCGCGAATATTCGAAAAGCAAATTTTTATCTCAAATATTGCAACTTCGAGAATTCGCAAATATTTTGAATATAGTGCTATATATTAGTTTTTCGAATTTTCGTCATTATTTTCCATCTAAATTCATGATTCCTCCCTGCTTCTTGTTTGTGGGCCAATGAGTCACTGGCCCACAAACAACTTAACCAGGGAGTAATCATGACTTCAAATGGAAAAAAATGACGAATATTTTAGAAAATGAATATATAGCACTATATTGAATATAGTGCTATATATTTGTTTTTTAGAATATTCATCATTTTTTTCAATCTGAAGTCATGATTCCTCCCTGCTTAAATTGTTTTTGGGCCAATCATGTGTTCACTCAGATGGAAAAATATTGGACGAATATTCTAAAAACCAATATATAGCACTATATTCTATAGTGCTATATATAAATTTTTGACACACGTCTGTATTGATTGCGTAATATTCTTATATTACGCGATCATTACCTTGCCGATTTTTTAGTAAAAAAAAAAGAATGTAGAATATAACGAATAATCAAATTTGCAAATATTCTACAAAATATTCGCAAAATATCGTGATTTCGAATATTGCCCCTGCCGCTCATCACTAGTCACGATGTGGCCTCAAGATTAGCTCCATCAACCTCTGAAAAGTGGCAGGGGCTCCATGTAACCCGAACGGCATCACTGTGTACTGGAACAGCCACTCTTGAGTGGAGAATGCCGTCTTTTTTTTAGCCCCATCTGACTATGGTATCTGACAATAACCCTTTGTAAGGTCAAGGGTCGTGATGTACCTTGCTTTCCCAAGCCTCTCAATTAGTTCATCTACTCTGGGCATTGGGTACGCGTCAAATTTTGACACCTCATTTAGCTTCCGAAAATCATTACAGAACCTCCAAATAGATTCCTCAATGACCCCTACTTGACCTCCCAGGATACCGCTTTTCTGCGCGCTTCTTGTAATCTGTAGGGGTTTAGATTCACCTTACTGTGGGGCTCAGTTCTTATAATGTTTTATGTAATGTTTTATCAGGTGGGTACAGCCTGGTAGGTCAGAAAACCTCCTTCTATTGTTCTGCAGAAACTCTTTTACTTCTTGTTTCTAGTGCCCTGACAATGTCTCACTAAGTTTTACAGCGGGATCTGGTTGCGACACCTCCTTAGTCATGGTCTGTGCGGCCACCAAGGATTTCTGATCTTTCCACAGCTTGATCAGATTTACATGATAAATCTTAAAGGGTTTTCCCCTTCCTGGTTGGTGCACTTTATAGTTCACCTCGCCCACTTTTTCCACAATCTCGTAGGGACCCTGCCACTTTGCCAGAAACGTACTCTCTACAGTGAAAATTAAGATCAGGACTCTGTCCCCTTACCCTGGCAGATCTGTTGTAGATTCTGCTTTGAGCCTTCTGAACTCTTTGCAGAATGTCATGGATGATGTTGCAGATAGCTGGAACTTATGAATAAACGTCCGACTGGCTTGATCCCAAACTAAGGAGCATATAGTTGAGCCCTATAAAACCCTAAGAGCTCTTCCTGACTGCTATACCCATGCAAGGGTCTCAATGACGATTGCATGCCCACGTACCTATGACTGTGTGACACCTAAAAACCTAATAGTGAGGGGACACGACCACCGACTCCCTGCACTTAATACGGACGGAGTCAGGGTCACCTAGAATCAAGCCAGCAAGGAAACACAATACATTAAAAGACTTATCTGAGCAAACAGCAGCAGCAGCCTCCAGCAGTAGACACTTCATCCAGGAAGTAGTATAAACTGCTAAGTGAGGCAGTATGGGAGGGAATATAAAGGGAGACGATTAGTCTAAATAGGTGACACCTGGGAAAAGGAAAGGAGATGACAAAGTCAAACTAAAACAGAGAAAGTCATGCAAGAGGTAGAGAAGGACGTCTGCCAGACCTTCTCACAGAACTGGCGGTGACAGTACCCCTCCCTCTACGGGTGGACTCCGGACACTCAGAGCCCACCTTCTCAGGATGAGACCTATGGAAAGCCCTGATGAGACGAGTGGCCTTAACCCCTTAGGGACCGGGCTCATTTTCACCTTAAGGACCAGGCCATTTTTTGGAAATCTGATCAGTGTCACTTTAAGTGCTAATAACTTTAAAACGCTTTGACTTATCCAGGCCATTCTGAGATTGTTTTTTCGTCACATATTGTACTTCATGACACTGGTAAAATGAAGTAAAAAAAATGGAAATTTCTCTACTTTAGTAATACCCCAAAAAATTGTGATGACTTTACATTCCCCATATGTCTACTTCATGTTTGAATTATTTTGGGAATGATATTTTATTTTTTGGGGATGTTATAAGGCTTAGAAGTTTAGAAGCAAATCTTAAAATTTTTCAGAAATTTACAAAAACTCAATTTTTAGGGACCAGTTCAGGTCTGAAGTCGATTTGCGAGACTTACATAATAGAAACTACCCAAAAATGACCCCATCTAAGAAACTATACCCCTCAAGGTATTCAAAACTGATTTTGCATACATTGTTAACCCTTTAGGTGTTGCACAAGAGTTATTGACAAATGGGGAGGAAATTTGAGAATTTCATTTTTTTGTCAAATTTTTCATTTTAACCCATTTTTTCCACTAACAAAGCAAGAGTTAACAGCCAAACAAGACTGTATCTTTATTGCCCTGACTCTGCCGTTTACAGAAACACCCAATATGTGGCCGTAAACTACTGTACGGCCACACAGCAGGGCGTAGAGTGAAAGGTGCGCCGTTTGGTTTTTGGAAGGCTGATTTTTATGGACTGGTTTATTTACACCATGTCCCATTTGAAGCCCCCTGATGCACCCCTAGAGTAGAAACTCCCTAAAAGTGACCCCATCTAAGAAACTACACCCCTCAAGGTATTCAAAACTGATTTTACATACGTCGTTAACCCTTTAGGTGTTGCACAAGAGTTATTGGCAAATGGGGATAAAATTTGAGAATTTCATTTTTTTGCCTAATTTTCAATTTTAACCCATTTTTTCCACTAACAAAGCAAGGGTTAACAGCCAAACAAGACTGTATCTTTATTGCCCTGACTCTGCTGTTTACAGAAACACCCCATATGTGGCCGTAAACTACTGTACGACCACACAGCGGGGCGTAGAGTGAAAGGTGCGCCGTTTGGTTTTTGGAGGGCTAATTTTGCTGGATTGTTTTTTTTGACACCATGTCCCATTTGAACCCCCCCTGATGCACCCCTGGAGTAGAAACTCCATAAAAGTGACCCCATCTAAGAAACTACACCCCTCAAGGTATTCAAAACTGCTTTTACAAACTTTGTTAACCCTTTAGGTGTTGCACAAGATTTAATGGAAAATAGAGACCCAATTTCAAAATTTCACATTTTTGGCAGATTTTCCATTTTAATATTTTTTTTTCCAGTTACAAAGCAAGGGTTAACAGCCAAACAAAACTCATTATTTATGGCCCTGATTCTGTAGTTTACAGAAACACCCCATATGTGGTTGTAAACTGCTGTACAGGCACACGGCAGGGCGCAGAAGGAAAGGAATGCCATACGGTTTTTGGAAGGCGGGTTTTGCTGGACTGTTTTTTTTTACACCATGTCCCATTTGAAGCCCCCCTGATGCACCCCTAGAGTAGAAACTCCAAAAAAGTGACCCCATTTTAGAAACTAAGGGATAGGGTGGCAGTTTTGTTGGTACTAGTTTAGGGTACATATGATTTTTGGTTGCTCTATATTACACTTTTTGTGCGGCAAGGTAACAAGAAATAGCTTTTTTGGCACGTTTTTTTTTTTGTTATTTACAACATTCATCTGACAGGTTAGATCATGTGGTAATTTTATAGAGCAGGTTGTCACGGACACGGCGATACCTAATATGTATACAATTTTTTTTATTTATGTAAGTTTTATACAATAACTTCATTTTTAAAACCCAAAAAATGTTTTAGTGTATCCATAGTCTAAGAGCCATAGTTTTTTTAGTTTTTGGGCGATTATCTTGAGTAGGGTCTCATTTTTTGCGGGATGAGATGCCGGTTTGATTGGCACTATTTTGGGGTGCATATGACTTTTTGATCGCTTGCTATTACACTTTTTGTGACGTAAGATGGCAAAAAATGGCTTTTGTTACACCGTTTTTAGTTTTATTTTTTTACGGTGGTCACCTGAGGGGTTAGGTCATGTGATATTTTTATAGAACCGGTCGATACGGACTCGGCGATACCTAATATGTATACTTTTTTTTTATTTATGTAAGTTTTACACAATGATTTCATTTTTGAAACAAAGAAAAATCATGTTTTAGTGTTTCTATTGTCTAAGAGCCATAGTTTTTTCAGTTTTTGGGCGATTATTTTGAGTAGGGTCTCATTTTTTGCGGGATGAGATGACGGTTTGATTGGTACTATTTTGGCATACATGCGACTTTTTTGATCACTTTTATTATCTTTTTTGGGAAGTAAGGTGGGCAAAATTTCAATTTTCTCATAGTTTTTATTTTTATGGCGTTCACCATGCGGGGAAAGTAACATGACCGTTTTATAGATCAGGTCGTTACGGACGCGGCGATACCTAATATGTGTAGTGTATTTTATTTTTTAAATTTTTATTCAGTGATAAATGTTTTTTTTTTTATCTTAACTTTTTTCACTTTTTTTTTTACATTTTTTTGACCCAGACCCACTTGGTTCTTGAAGATCCAGTGGGTCTGATGTCTGTATAATACAGTACAGTACAATATATAGGGCTCTGTACTGTATTTTACTAACACTGAACAGATCTATGCTTTTAGCATAGATCTGTTCAGCACCATGGACAGCAGGACGCCTGAGCAGGCGTCCTGTTGCCATGGGAACCTTCCCCGTCTGCCACAACTTCGCAGACGGGGAAGGGTAAGGACAGGGCTGAGGGGGGCTGTCGGGGGGCTCTCTCCCTCTCCATCGGGGGGCTGCAAAGGCACAGCAGCCCCCCGATGGAGAGGGAGGGAGCTCCCTGACAGATGACAGTTAACTTTTTCCATAGAGCGGTCCGTATGGAAAATTATTTCAGCCGGCATCCTGTTCAGATTAACCCCTGGGGCGCCGGAATGCCTATTTAAAGTTAGGACGTACCGGTACGTCCTGGGTCCTTAAGGACTCGGGAAATAGGGCGTACTGGTACGTCCTATGTCCTTAAGGGGTTAATGTCCGCCACTGGGACCCACATCCTCTCCTCAGGACCATAACCCTCCCAATGAACGAGGTACTGGAGAGAACCGTGGATAATGCGAGAATCCACAATCCTAGAGACCTGAAATTCAAGATTACCATCAACAAAAATCGGAGGAGGAGGCAAAGAGGAAAGTACAGTGGGTTGGACATAAGGTTTTAATAGGGACCTGTGAAAAACATTATGGATCTTCCAAGTCTGAGGAAGATCAAGATGGAAGGCAATGGGATTGATGACGGACAAGATCTTGCAAGGCCCAATAAACTTAGGACCCAACTTCCAGGAGGAAACCTTCAGTTTGATATTCTTTGTAGACAACCACACCAGATCACCCACATTCAGGTCCGGACCAGGCACACGTCTCTTATCCGCCACACGCTTATATCTCTCCCTCATCCTCTTAAGATTACCCTGAATCTTTTGCCAAATAAATGACAAAGACGAGGAAAATCTCTCCTCATCAGGTAAACCAGAAGACCCCTCTCCAGAGAATGTCCCAAACTGCGGATAAAACCCATATGCACCAAAAAATGGTGACTTATCACATGGCCAGTGCCGATAACGCCGTTCTCAGTCTTACTATGCCTCTTCTATGCCGCCTTGAAAAAACGCTGCTGGCAATGATGGAAGAGGATGTGGCACAGGAGGAGGAGGAAGAGGGTTCATTTTATAGGGTTTCCGGCCAGTCATTCACAAGTGGCTCCGAGGGTGGGTTCCTGCACCCACAAGCGCCAGATACACAATTGTCCAGCCAGGGCACAGTTCTCGAGGATTATGAGGTGGAGGATGAGGAGATGGAGGAGGACGAACCATGTTCACAGCAGGGTGGCACCCAAACCAGCTCATGGCCATCACTGGTGCGTGGCTGGGGGAATACAGAGGACACAGACGATACACCTCCCACAGAGGACAGCTTGTTGTTGCCTCTGGGCAGCCTGGCACACATTCTAACTTGTGCTGATTACTGGGTGGCCACGCTACTGGATCCCCGTTACAAGGACAACGTACCTTCCTTAATTCCGTCACTGGAGCGTGATTGTAAGATGCGTGAGTACAATGGCACGCTGGTAGACGCGCTGCAAGTGGCATTCCCACCTGACAGCGGGGGCACAGTGGAAGCACAAGGTTAAGGCAGAGGAGGAGGAGAAGGTCGCCAACGCAGCTGGGGCATCAACAGCATCTCAAAAGGCAGGGTTAGCATGGCTGAAATGTGGAAAAGCTTTGTCAGCACGCCACAACAACCAGCATCACGAGCTGTAATGAAATGTCTTAGCAGGAGGCAGAATTTTAGCAACATGGTGGAGCAGTATGTGTGCACACGCCTACATGTACTGAATGACGGGTCTGCCCCCTTCAACTTCTGGGTCTCAAAATTGGGCACATAGCCTGAGCTTGCCCTTTACGCCTTGGAGGTGCTGGCCTGCCTTGTAGCCATTGTATTGTCTGAACGTGTGTTTAGCACTGCAGGGGGCGTTATCACAGAAAAGCGCAGCCGTCTGTCCACAGCCAATGTGGACAAGCTCGCATTCATTAAAATAAACCAGGCATGGTCCAGGACTTGTCCTTACCTTATGCAGAATAGACATTTAAACCGGCCTTAGCCAGCCATTGTTATACTCCAGTGCAATTGCTCATTGTTATATTTTTTATAATTCCCACTCTTTTGGGGTGTAAAAAATTAATAAAACTAAAAACCAGTGATGGCTACCTCGTCCACCTACACAATACGGCCACCACCTCATCAATCTCCTACTCCATATGGACCTCCACCTCATACATCAATTTTTTTTTCTTTATTTGTATGTATTTTATTTTATGTAATTTCATTAATTTGTCTGTTATATTTTTGGGTGAAATTCACCAATTTTTGGATGTGATATACCCCTGCTCTACCTAGTGGACAGGTTAATAAATTTCACTAATTTGTCTGTTAAATTGTCGGGTGACATTCATCAATTTTTGGCTGTGATATACCTCTGCTCTACCTAGTAGACAGGTTAATAAATTTCACTAATTTTTCTGTTACATTGTCGGGTGACATTCACCAATTTTTGGCTGTGATATAACCGTGCTCTACCTAATGGACAGGTTAATACATTTCACAAATTTTTCTGTAACATAGTTGGGTGACTACCTCTTGAAGCTCATCAAGAGAATGCCAAGAGTGTGCAAAGCAGTAATCAAAGCAAAAGGTGGCTACTTTGAAGAACCTAGAATATGACATATTTTCAGTTGTTTCACACTTGTTTGTTATGTATATAATTCCACATGTGTTAATTCATAGTTTTGATGCCTTCAGTGTGAATCTACAATTTTCATAGTCATGAAAATAAAGAAAACTCTTTGAATGAGAAGGTGTGTCCAAACTTTTGGTCTGTACTGTATATATATATATACACTGTATATATATTTGAATAAAATAAATAAAGACATTGAACATGAGCAAAATAATAAAATTGCATGGTTTATTTCAAATCATTTGCAGAGTTATAAACAAACAGTTACTCTTTACTGGAAAAATAAATGGACATTATGTGCATGCTCATGTAGCAACATACAATACTTTGCGTTCTTTTTAATAAATGGATTATAATCAATGAGTAATTTTCAGTTGCCAGTTACATCACTTACAATGTGTTTGCACAAGTTTTTAATGTGAGCAAAATTTTGCTGTGAAATTGTTTTAAATGCTTATTTATAACATACATATATCAAAACTATTCAATAGTTGTATAAAATGGCTATGTACACAAAGCTAAAACATAGGACTTTTTTGCATTTCTGATTAAAGGAAAATACCCTCTTATAAGGAAAAAAAAAAGTTCCTCTCATAGCTGTCCCCTAAGTTTCATATAATTAGAGATCTACTGATAAATGGCAGCAATAAATTAGATCATAAAACCTTACTCATAAGAGACAAAAAAGTATTAGTGAATTCTTAACTTTTACTACAGTGGTTACATCTTCCTAGACACGTATTGTTTGGCTAAGGTTACTTTTACGCTAAGGTTACTTTTTACGGTATTGAGACCCTTTACCTGATTTTAATACCAGAAAAGAATAACGCTAGTGTGAAAGTACCCTTATAGTGCTCAAGTGTGAATTTTAATCAATGCCCCAGACACACTATACCATGCCCATTTCCTCCAGAGGACAACTCATTGTCTAGTGAGGTGCAAAAACTGCCTAAAACACTTGTTTTGGCACATACATATGGAACCAGAATTCTGGCTCTTTTACTGTAGCTTAGTAAATCTCCCCCAATTACTTTATTTGGACTTGTTTTTCTTTCGAATATTTAAGAAGAAAATGATTTAGGAATATCTCAAGAAATTAAAAAACAACATAAGAATGCACAGTATTTAGGTAATGTGATCATCTGAAAGTACTAAACTAAATGAATGTAGAACATTTTTTCTTAGGAGAGCATTTAAGTGAAAAGAAAACAGTAGCAGTTGTAATTGGATTAATTATAGGTCTTTGTATGTAATCATAATTCAAACATACTATAGTAATAATAATAATAATAATAATAATAATAATAATAATAATAATAATATTATTAATATTCATAAACACAGTTTTACTATGTTCCTGAATTTTACAGCGTACAGTACAATCATTTGTCAGGACTTTAATCAAGTACAACAGGTTTACATTCAATATCCAGGTGTTATATTCAGTGTATTTTCTCTTGGCTTTATTGCTTTTAAACAAAAAAAAAAAAAAAATTAAAATAAGCTACATTTTACAAATTGCAAACATAATTTCTAATTTATTTAAATTGCTTCAACATAATTTATTCCATTTAGGGCAGGGCAATACAGGCTATTTTGCAGATTTTAGCCTATTTGGCAATCAACCAACACAACAGTTGCACTCTATAAGAACATACTGACATGGAACTTTCATAGAACTTTTGCACCAAAATACCGTATCAAGAAGATAGTTGCATGATGGTTATTGATAAAGCTCATATGTAAGTTCCTCTAAGGTTGATGTTACATACAGTATGCAGTTTTTATAGGGTTTTTTAAGGCCAGTTTCACTGAAGTGTTTTCAGTCTGGAAAACTTGCTCAAAACCAAACACTGCTCCTCTGACCCAAACTTACAGCATCATAATGTGAGTTTGATTCAGAGGAGCAGTTTTTGGTCTGGTAAATTTGACCATCACAAGGATCATGCTTTTTGGACCAAACACTAATGTGAAACTGGCCTTAATTTGGTTGTCCCATCTGGGACATTGATGGCATATCACTAGGATATGCCACTAATGTCTCACACCTATTTCCAGAGGTTCCTGAAATGAACAAGATCACACCATACTCACGCGGCCTGATCTTCATTCACTGCTATGGGAGTTTTCAGAAGTCCCATATCTGTTTTCGGAATTGGAGGAAACATTTAAAGGAAAAACGAATAGTTCTTCTCTCTTCTGTATCAATTTCTGTGTTTGGCAATAAAACTATATCTTAAACTACCACAAAAACTGTATGTATGATAGTTAAAATTGAAGCTATAATGTCACTAAAGTCTATTTATAATATTTACATATTTAATAACTTACAACCTGCCTTTAAAATTAAATACAACAGCTATCAATTACCTCTGATCATGTTATAATTATCATAAGAAAAAATAATAATAATTTTCTGTGACTTCTGTTCTTGAATAAATGGGTTTTAGATTTGCTGGGATCTCATTGTTGATGGCAACTATGAGAAACCTCAAAGAATTGGGACATTTTGAGTCACATGCCCCTCCATCAATGATCATGTTCTAGATAGGAGTATCATGCTGAAAGTGGAGAAGACTGTACTAAAGAAGGAGGTTGATGTGAAGAAAATCAGACCCTTTCCAGCGGCGCTGATGCAAAGTAACTCAGGACCAAGATGGTGTAGGTAAAGGAGTTCTTTATTCAAAGGACTGTCAACGCGTTTTTTGGGGCGAACGGCCCCCTTCATCAGGACAATAAAACTTACATATAACAGACATGTAATTGTTACTGTTTTATTTATGCACTCTGTTTGAGAATGTTATGTGCCCAGCTAGTGAGGGGCGGGGGAGGGGAAGGGTCCAGGGGCGGGCCGTGATGGGAGATGTCTGGAGAGTGGGAGCGGCCTTCACTAATGTACCAAGTATGGCTGCGGTGTTTGTGGGCGGTGTTACAGCGGCATGATGCCAAGCAACCCCGACCGCCACTAACTGTGACAAAGGAAATCATGGACAAAATGAACGCAAAATAGACACACCGCAGATAACAGAATTCTTCAAACCCACCCCCGGAAAAATAAAATTAGAACTTGAGGATGTAGGGGAGGACAACAACAGAAAAGCAAAACCAGTATAAAAAGGAAGGGCAAACAATAAATCAATTCATACCAACAGTCAAAATTTTAAATCTATCATCCCATAATCTCTTAAGGTCAGAAAATAGTCTTCTACAGAAAGGACTTTCCTTTTGCCCACACAATGACGTTAATCCCTTTGAATTGTATTTAGACATACAAAGATTAAAAGACATTTCGAATATGAAAATACTAAGAAAAAAGACACCAGCAAGAATGCTATCATGGAAGAAACAATAATATACAAACACCAGGAAGTGTATCCTAGATCTAATTTTTTTCCCACTCAGAGTCAAGGATATCTCATACCGACCTTTTTTGATCTGGTGTCAATGCATCTAAAAAAAAATCGCCATGAAAAAAAATCGCCACAAAAGGCAACCCAAAAAGCCTCCATCATAAAGGTAATTTAATGCCCCAGGAAACATATGCCCTAAAAAAACTTGGGAATGATAAATATTTTATAATATGACCAGCCGACAAGGGGGGGGGGGGGGGATAGTCGTACAAAATCTAGAAGACTGTGAAAAGGAAGCCCAAAATATCCTTAACAACACGGATTATTACCACATAATATCTGAAAACCCCTTTCCAGATGTAAAGAAGAATTAACAAACATTAACAAGAATGCATATGAAAGCCAATATATAAACAAAAAATAAAAAAAATTTCCTCACGCCAAAATTCCTGTCTAATCCATACTTTTATCATCTTCCAAAAATACAGAAAACCCTCCAGGAAGGCCCATTGTGTCTAACACCAATTCAGCAACAAGCAACCTGTCACAATATTTTGATTTATTTCTCCAACCCTATGTGCACAATCTACCAAGTTATTTACATGATTCTAGACAGCTGATCCAAGAAATAGCTAATACATGGAAAGATACTTATGCGCTGTTCACTATGGACGTAACAGCGCTATATTCGAACATCAAACATAATTTAGGTATGAAATGTGTAGAACCCACACTGCGTAGTGACCCCACACTAAAACTCCCACAAGTTCAATTTCTACTGGAAGGCCTACGCTTCGTCCTAGAAAAAAAAATTAATCTACAATAACTCCACATACCACCAATGTCGGGGGACCGCTATGGGCACGAAAGTGGCACCGGCTTTCGCCAATATATTTATGGGCCAATTCGAGAATACACGTATTTACAATAACCCCCGCCAGATAAAACAGATCATTTATTACAAAAGGTACATAGATGACATTTTTATCATCTGGGATGGGGATGAGAGCTCAACATTAGATTTCTGTGAACAGTTAAACAACACAGATTGGGGTATCTCCTTTACTCCGAATTACCACAAAACCGAAATAGGCTTCTTAGATATCACCATTACCAGCAAAAATAATACGCTTACAACTAAAACGTTCTTCAAGCAAATGGACACTAATAGCTACATACATTTCAAGAGCTTTCATCACTAAAAATGGCTACAAAACGTCCCATATAGCCAATATAAGTGCGTGAGACGTAACTGTACAGAGGAAGTAGATTTCCCACAACAAGCAAAAATTATACAAAAAAGGTTTTTAGATAAAAGATACCCAATAAAACTGATAAAAAAATGCTTATCAGAGGAGTGCCAAAAACACAAAGAAAGAATGCTTGATGAGTAAAGTAAAGGAAGAAGAAACACAAACGGAAATACACCTAAACCTTATCACACAATATAACACCTATAATAAAGCCATCCACGCAATAATAACAAAGCACTGGCATATTCTGAGACAAGACCCCTACCTTGAAAAATATCTCCCTAAAAAACCTGTGATTATTTATAGAAGAGTGCCTACAATTAAAAGTACTCTTGCTCCAAGTAAACCAAAGCAACATATCAGGATACGAAATAATACCACATAAAAAAAACACGGGCAGCTACAAATGTGAAGCAAACCGCTTCCAATGCTGCACTATGATCACACACAACAGTACAACCTTTACCTCAACAAAGAATGGCACCACTTTTATGATAAAACATCATCTAACCTGCCAAAGCAGTTACGTCATATACTTGATCGAGTGCGAATGCGGCCTTCAATATGTGGGATGCGCGACACAAGCACTACACTGCAGAGTAAATCAGCATAGATACACTCACCTAAAGAATTATTAGGAACACCTGTTCTATTTCTCATTAATGCAATTATCTAGTCAACCAATCACATGGCAGTTGCTTCAATGCATTTAGGGGTGTGGTCCTGGTCAAGACAATCTCCTGAACTCCAAACTGAATGTCAGAATGGGAAAGAAAGGTGATTTAAGCAATTTTGAGCGTGGCATGGTTGTTGGTGCCAGACGGGCCGGTCTGAGTATTTCACAATCTGCTCAGTTACTGGGATTTTCACGCACAACCATTTCTAGGGTTTACAAAGAATGGTGTGAAAGGGAAAAACATCCAGTATGCGGCAGTCCTGTGGGCAAAAATGCCTTGTGGATGCTAGAGGTCAGAGGAGAATGGGCCGACTGATTCAAGCTGATAGAAGAGCAACGTTGACTGAAATAACCACTCGTTACAACCGAGGTATGCAGCAAAGCATTTGTGAAGCCCCAACACGCACAACCTTGAGGCGGATGGGCTACAAGAGCAGAAGACCCCACCGGGTACCACTCATCTCCACTACAAATAGGAAAAAGAGGCTACAATTTGCACGAGCTCACCAAAATTGGACTTTTGAAGACTGGATAAATGTTGCCTGGTCTAATGAGTCTCGATTTCTGTTGAGACATTCAAATGGTAGAGTCCGAATTTGGCGTAAACAGAATGAGAACATGTATCCATCCTCTGATGGCTACTTCCAGCAGGATAATGCACCATGTCACAAAGCTCGAATCATTTCAAATTGGTTTCTTTAACATGACAATGAGTTCACTGTACTAAAATGGCCCCCACAGTCACCAGATCTCAACCCAATAGAGAATCTTTGGGATGTGGTGGAACGGGAGCTTCGTGCCCTGGATGTGCATCCCTCAAATCTCCATCAACTGCAAGATGCTATCCTATCAATATGGGCCAACATTTCTAAAGAATGCTATCAGCACCTTGTTGAATCAATGCCACGTAGAATTAAGGCAGTTCTGAAGGCAAAAGGGGGTCCAACACCGTATTAGTATGGTGTTCCCAATAATTCTTTAGGTGAGTGTATAACATACAAAAACAGTGTGCGAAACACAGTATTTCTAGGCACTGTGTATCCACACCAGAAAAAAATAAACATGAGCTAAAAATTACTCCAATTGATAACATACCCGACAATCCATACAATAGGTTCAGTAGCCTCCAGAAAAGGGAGGCATATTGGATCAACTGGACACTCTGACCCCATATGGATTAAACGAGATTAGTGAGACCATTTTATAATCCATAACATTGAATAGAAGAACATCCCCCCTGGCCTTTTTCAGACGAAAGAATTAATCGCAATATTCTCCACATCATATAAAATATTTGGGACATAGTTGTCACGCAAATAGGGTGAGAACGTCCCGCCCAACTTATTTGTCATTGTCATACTGGACAAAATCCTATGGCAACTTAACGAGAGAAAATATAATAAAAAAAGTACATCATAACTCCCAGTATTAGGGGCGTCACTAAGGCAACCAAGGGTAACCCCCAATGGTCACAGTAATAATAATAATAAAAATCAGCAAAATAGTATTATAGCCCCCTATATCATAGGATAAAAAGAAAAGAGCCCCCAGCTACTTCGCTGTGATCTCTTACACTGTACAGTTTATATATATTTTTTATATTTTATATATCTTTTATATTTCTTTATATTGCTTACACAAACCGGATTCCAAAAAGTTGGGACACTAAACAAATTGTGAATAAAAATTGAATGCAATGATGTGGAGATGGCAAATGTCAATATTTTATTTGTAATAGAACGTAGATGACAGATCAAACGTTTAATCCGAGTAAATGTATCATTTTAAAGGAAAAATACGTTGATTCAAAATTTCACGGTGTCAACAAATCCCAAAAAAGTTGGGACAAGTAGCAATAAGAGGCTGGAAAAAGTAAATTTGAGCATAACGAAGAGCTGGAAGACCAATTAACACTAATTAGGTCAATTGGCAACATGATTGAGTATAAAAAGAGCTTCTCAGAGTGGCAGTGTCTCTCAGAAGCCAAGATGGGTAGAGGATCACCAATTCCCACAATGTTGTGCAGAAAGATAGTGGAGCAATATCAGAAAGGTGTTACCCAGCGAAAAATTGCAAAGACTTTGCATCTATCATCATCAACTGTGCATAACATCATCCGAAGATTCAGAGAATCTGGAACAATCTCTGTGCGTAAGGGTCAAGGCCGTAAAACCATACTGGATGCCCGTGATCTCCGGGCCCTTAAACGACACTGCACCACAAACAGGAATGCTACTGTAAAGGAAATCACAGAATGGGCTCAGGAATACTTCCAGAAACCATTGTCAGTGAACACAATCCACCGTGCCATCCGCCGTTGCCATCTGAAACTCTACAGTGCAAAGAAGAAGCCATTTCTAAGCAAGATCCACAAGCTCAGGCGTTTTCACTGGGCCAGGGATCATTTAAAATGGAGTGTGGCAAAATGGAAGACTGTTCTGTGGTCAGACGAATGACGATTCGAAGTTCTTTTTGGAAATCTGGGACGCCATGTCATCCGGACCAAAGAGGACAAGGACAACCCAAGTTGTTATCAACGCTCAGTTCAGAAGCCTGCATCTCTGATGGTATGGGGTTGCATGAGTGTGTGTGGCATGGGCAGCTTGCATGTCTGGAAAGGCACCATCAATGCAGAAAAATATATTCAGGTTATAGAACAACATATGCTCCCATCCAGACGTCATCTCTTTCAGGGAAGACCCTGCATTTTTCAACAAGATAATGCCAGACCACATTCTGCATCAATCACAACATCATGGCTGCGTAGGAGAAGGATCCGGGTACTGAAATGGCCAGTCTGCAGTCCAGATCTTTCACCTATAGAGAACATTTGGCGCATCATAAAGAGGAAGGTGCAACAAAGAAGGCCCAAGACGATTGAACAGTTAGAGGCCTGTATTAGACAAGAATGGGAGAGCATTCCTATTTCTAAACTTGAGAAACTGGTCTCCTCGGTCCCCAGACGTCTGTTGAGTGTTGTAAGAAGAAGGGGAGATGCCACACAGTGGTGAAAATGGCCTTGTCCCAACTTTTTGGGGATTTGTTGACACCATGAAATTCTGATTCAACATATTTTTCCCTTAAAATGGTACATTTTCTCAGTTTAAACTTTTGTTCCGTGATTTATGTTCTATTCTGAATAAAATATTAGAAGTTGGCACCTCCACATCATTGCATTCAGTTTTTATTCACGATTTGTATAGTGTCCCAACTTTTTTGGAATCCGGTTTGTATTTTTTATTTTAGTATAGGCTAGTATCATTCAGCCATCCTGAACCTCTTTCATTTATTTATTTATAGCTAGCGTCTATTTATGTTTTATTCTCAGTTTATGAATTCTGGATCTGCCTAATATTTATTTACTTATCGCTAGCATGCACCCAGTTTTTGGTCCCAAAAATCAGGAGCTGCGCAATACATGCTTCAGGGCATCATAAATATCAAACGTACTATAGTTGCTTCTACTATCCCCTGCACCGACATACACCCATAGTGCTGTATCTGCAGCGTTAT
Organism: Bufo bufo; assembly: GCF_905171765.1. Taxonomy (NCBI): domain Eukaryota; kingdom Metazoa; phylum Chordata; class Amphibia; order Anura; family Bufonidae; genus Bufo; species Bufo bufo. Next base: position 267,637,440 of record NC_053392.1, on the reverse strand, counting down.
ACATTTTGACAGCCACCTCGGCACGAGCATTGAGCCATGGAGACACTCCCCCTCCTCTCCCGGCTGGGACCAGTTACGAGCCAGACACAGTAGGATGACTTCACCCACTGCCGTCCCGAAAACAGCCGCCTCGGATGATAGCAAAGCTATGCATGCACTCCTCCGGCTGTCACTCTAAGGCGTGTCATACCGCTGTGACACTGTCCACAAAAATCGCAGCCCAGAACACAGGCGCTTTGAAGAGTAGCTAAGGCTTGCATGCGCGGCTCAGGCTGTCATTCTGAGGCGTCTCATGCCGCTGTAACACCGCCCACAAACACCGCAGCCACACTTGGTACATTAGTGAAGGCCACTCCCACTCTCCAGACACCTCCCATCACGGCCCGCCCCTGGACCCCTCCCCCGCCCCTCACTGGCTGTGCACATCGCTCTCAAACAGAGGGAATAAAAAAAACTGTAACAATCACGTCTGTTATATGTAAGTTTTATTGTCCTGATGAAGGGGGCTGTTCGCCCAAGAAACACGTTGACAGTCCTTTGAATAAAGAACTCCTTTACCTACACCATCTTGGTCCTGAGTTCCTCTGCATCAGCGTTGCTGGAAAGGGTCTGATTTTCTTCACATCCACATTCCTTCACATCCCAAAAGTCCTTAACCAACGGAAAAAGGGCAAAGACCATGGCAGCAGACGCAGAAAGACCCCAAAAGCTGGATGGGAATATTCCAGCAAGGCGATTCACTGGCGTTGTGACTTGTCACAACCTTTTTTGGTAAGCATAAACTGTTATTTTTGCAATAACCAGATAGACGGTTCTACACACGAGGCGCTGTCTCCGGTTCTTTTCTTTTCTCCTGTATATATAACTAAAGAAGGAGGTGGCACTTTAAATTAAGATATCTGTGTTGATTTCCTAATCACATCATATTACAAAAGTGACTTACAGTACTGTTGCCAACAATTTGCAAAAATAAAGTAGCCATCTCCTTTAAATGAACCCTAAAGACAGACAAACACAAGCAAGTTCAATGCAAGAAACTCACTGCATGGGCAGCGTGAGTTCCCATTCTGAACTCTACTCCTCTGACAAAATCACACAGCATTGTAATGATTTATAAGACCGTTTGTCTCTGTGAGACCTAAAATCTATTGAATTACACTGACAGCAATATGTCAGTGTAATTCAATAGATTCCAGGTCTTGCAGGATCGCATAGCATCATCATTTTAATGTTATGTGAGCCTGTCAAAGGAGCAGAGGTCAGAATCGGACCTTACACTGACACACACAAGTTTCTCTCATTGAACTCAGTCGTGTGTGGCTGGCCAAAATGACTATGCTAAAATGTAAGAAACACTTGTATAGAAAAAAATCTAATTGTGCTACTTTGAAATTAAATAATAAGTTAATGCTAAAAGTAAACCATCAAATGTAAAATTTTCACATCACATTTTGTATATACAGTACTGTACACTTTTTATAATCATATAAAATATACTAATTTAGGCTGTAAATTTACAGTGGTCTATGGGTGAGAAAAGACAAGTTTTTACCTTATAGACTTTAATGTTTTAATAATATTTCACATATTTTATTTGGGTGTATAAATATAGAATTGTCAGCCATGACAATAAAGTTCAACGGTATGGATTTCAATATAGAAATATGTAATATATGGAGTTGAAACTATATTGTATATAACAATTTTCATAACAAAAAAAATCTAAGTTTTTGCCCTTTAGTACAGCATTACATTTTTCTGTGCTTGGTAAAAGTTTGTTGTCCACAAAAATATAGGCACCTTGATTTTGTGAATAATGCTGGATTTTACATACATCCAGATACAAGGATTTGTAAGACTCATTCACACTAGGGTTTTGTGCAGAGTCTGCACTGCCATCCACAGGACTTCTGATTATTTCCATGTGTGTTTCCTGGTTGCATCAAGAAGGGGTAAGCTGCCTCTTGGCACGGTGTCTGTTCAGAGACCACAGCTTTGTATTTCTGCTTCAGATTTCATGGCACATTTTTCCAGTGGAAAAATACACCATGTGAACATACCTTTAAAGTGAATCTCTAGGCATCAGTATGGAGTGGGGGTCTCTAATTCTCCTGCAGATTACAGATGAGTAGATTCATGTTTTACAGGGCAAACGATTCACTCAGTTCAGTCCCTTTGGATTTTAGAGTCATTTTTATGACCTAAAGGCAAGTGAAGGGAATATCAGTCCCCAGGTTTATGGCAGCAGATGTCATAATGATATTAACTCTTAAGCAACTAGACATTTTACAGATGTGTCCTCAACCTGTCTCTAAACTTGACATATAGGTGCATCTTAACAAATTAGTATATCATTGAAAAGTGAATTTATTTCAGCAATTCAATTCAAAACAGTGAAACTCCTATACAGTATTATATACCGTTGGTTCATTATACACAGAGTGATCTATCACTTCTTTGTATACGTATGTGTTATAACTAAGGTGGTTGATGATCATGACCATTATTGAAAGGAGGCTCACAGCACCTCAGTTTTCAGTTAACTATGTTTAGTTATTTCTTATTTCAATCAAGTTTTAATGTTTGCTCACATACAGTAAATCTTGCAATTTTAGCAAGTCTGTTTATTTTGTCTTTTATGTTTTACTACTAAACCTTTATATAAAGAGGAGCACAATATTATATTGGGATCATAAAATACTCCTATATTTAAAATGTATGGCTTTTAAAGTTTTATAGCTATAATTTAGAGTTAAAACAATGCTTTTATCATAATATTAGAAGAAACAGCTTTCTTCATAGATTTTAAAGTGGACCCCGCACCACAAAATGCAATTCTATCTCAAAACACCATGTTATAGAGCAGTAGGAGCTAAGAAAATTATATATCTTTGTGGGAAAAGATTCAGTAAAACCGTGAATTTACTCATTTATATATTTGCTTTTTAACCTCCTGAGAGCACCTATTGGTACAGGGAGGAGGTGTTATCAGTGATTGATAGCATTGTGTGTATAAGTGTGCATAGAGAGATAGCTGTCACTCACTGATAACACCTTCAGCCTGTACAGATAGGCATTCACAGGAGTTGAAAAAAAACAAAAGATATAAAGGTATAAATTACAAGTTTTACTGAATCGTTTCCCACAAAACTACACTGAACAAAAATATAAACGCAACACTTTCGGTTTTGCTCCCATTTTGCATGAGCTGAACTCAAAGATATGAAACATTTTCTACATACACAAAAGACCCTTGACTCTCAAATATTTTCACAAATCTGTCTAAATCTGTGTTAGTGAGCACTTCTTCTTTGCTGAGATAATCCATACCACAACACAGGTGTGGCATATCAAGGTGCTGACTAGACAGCATTAATATTGCACAGGTGTGCCTTAGACTGCCCACAATAAAAGTCCACTCTGAAATGTGCAGTTTGATCACACAGCACAATGCTACAGATGTTGCAAAGTTTGAGGGAACATGCAATTGGCATGCTGACTGCAGGAATGTCTACCAGAGCTGTTGCCCCTGTATTGAATGTTCATTTCTCTACCATAAGCCGTCTCCAAAGGCGTTTCAGAGAATTTGGCAGTACATCCAACCGGCCTCACAACCGCAGACCACGTGTAACCACACCAGCCCAGGACCTCCACATCCAGCATGTTCACCTCCATGATCGTCTGAGATCAGCCACCCGGACAGCTGCAGCAACAATTGGTTTGCATAACCAAAGAATTTCTGCACAAACTGTCAAAAAACATCTCAGGGAAGCTCATCTGCATGCTCGTCGTCCTCATCTGGGTCTGAACCCGACTGCAGTTCATCATCGTAACCAGCTTGAGTGTGAAAATGCTCACATTTGATGGCGTCTGGCACGTTGGAGAGGCGTTCTGTTCACGGATGAGTCCTGGTTTTCACTGTTCAGGGCAGATGGCAGACAGCGTGTGTGGCGTCGTGTGAGTGAGCGGTTTGCTGACGTCAACGTTGTGGATCGAGTGGCCCATGTGGCGGTGAGGTTATGGTATGGGCAGGCGTATGTTATGGACAACGAACACAGGTGCATTTTATTGATGGCATTTTTAATGCACAGAGATACCGTGACAATATCCTGAGGTCCCTTGTTGTGTCATTCATCCATGACCATCACCTCGTGTTGTAGCATGATAATGCACGGCCCCACATTGCATGGATCTGTACACAATTCCTGGAAGCTGAAAACATCCCAGTTATTGCATGGCCAGCATACTCACCGGACATGTCACCCACTGAGCATGTTGGGGATGCTCTGGATCGACGTATACGACAACGTGTTCCAGTTCCCGCCAATATTCTGCAACTTTGCACAGCTATTGAAGAGCATTGGACCAACATTCCATAGGCCACAATCAACAACCTGATCAACTCTATGCAACGGAGATGTGTTGCACTGCGTGAGGAAAATGGTGGCCACACCAGATACTGACTGGTTTTCTGACCCCCTTCCCCCCAGTAAGGCAAAACTGTGCACATTTCAGAGTGTCCTTTTATTGTGGGCAGTCTAAGGCACACCTGTGCTATATTCATGCTGTCTAATCAGCACCTTGATATGCCACACCTGTGAGGTGGGATGGATTATCTTGGCAAAGGAGAAGTGCTCAGTAACACAGATTTAGACAGATTTGTGAACAATATTTGAGAGTCAAGGGTCTTTTGTGTATGTAGAAAATGTTTCAGATATTTGCGTTCAGCTCATGCAAAATGGGAGCAAAACCGAAAGTGTTGGGTTTATATTTTTGTTCAGTGTATATATCATTCTGCTCAGTTTCTCCTACTTTATAACATGGTACTTTCAGATTGCATTGCATTTTGTGTTAACAGGTTCTCTTTAAGCTTGTTGCCTTGCATTTGAAATGTTACCAGTTTTGTAATTGTCCAGTACCATTTGTTTTCAGACTGCTAATATTTGTTAGGACAACATGTTCTGAGATTCTTGACACATTATCAAAGTTGCTGATCTGTGTAGTCAGTGATTTTCTACTTTCATTACTGGTTCTTCCTCGAATTAAGTTTTCATCTTGGTTATTATTATCGCCAAGGCAACAGCACGAAAAGGCCGCTTTGAATTCTTCTCTAAATTTACCTAAAAAGAACATAAAAAGATTAACAGGTTGTTCTAAATAAGGTCCAAAAAGTGCTAGCTGTTTGTACGGGGAGGAGGGATTGCAGGCAGGAAAGTTCTGACAACAATAATTTGTCTTAAAGGGTTATCCAGGAAATGATAACGATGATCTATCCTCAGGATCAGCTGTTTCGGGAAGGAATGACGCTTACTGGAGCTTAGGTGGGTGCGGCACGCTCCCAGCAGCTTACCAAGCACAGCGTCGTACATCATATCACGGCTATGCCTGCTACTGCAACTAGGTCATGGGACCAATGCATGGTGATGTCACATGGCCTAGGAAAAGGCTGCGGTGTTCACGGAGCACCGCACCTCTTCTAATAGCTAATTGGCAGGGTTTCCAAGAGTCGTACCTCTGCCAATCTAATATTGGTGACCTATCCTGAGGATAGGTCATCAATATTAATTCCTGGAAAACTTCTCTAATTAATTTCACTAGCAAACCATCATCACCATTCATTCCTCTGTCCATAGGTTTATCATTAATAATAGTTTAAAAACATAAGATCAGAGGCATTTTTGACTATAGTGCAATGATAATATGTTACATTTCGTGGACCTACTCAATTTTGTACTTTGAGGCCTGAAGAATCTTTCAGTTGTGTCTGTTTTGCTCTTGTTATTTTTTGGTCATTATTGCTGTTTAAAGTCTTGTTAATATTAAACTATAACGCTATCACCCTTTGTTCTAACTACCTTCATGGCTTTCCTACTTAAATCAGCCATGTCTGACCCATTTAATCCTGATTGTTCCTACTGTGGGATCTGTAAGGTAACAATATTTCTGGCATCAAGAATAGTGCAGAAGACTATACTATATTTGATGACAAAATACAGCAAAGTTTCATCAGAATAGGAAAAATTACGGTATACAGTCATGTGAAAAAATTAGGACACCCTTTGAAAGCATGTGGTTTTTTGTAACATTTTTAATAAATGGTTATTTCATCTCCGTTTCAACAATACAGAGAGATTAAAGTAATCCGACTAAACAAAGAAAACTGAAGAAAAGTCTTTTCAAGATCTTCTGTAAATGTCATTCTACAAAAATGCCTATTCTAACTGAGGAAAAAGATAGGACACCCTTGCCCCTAATAGCGAGTGTTACCTCCTTTGGCTGAAATAACTGCAGTGAGACGGTTCTTGTAGCCATCTACCAGTCTTCGACATCGGTCTGAGGAAATTTTACCCCACTCCTCAATGCAGAACTTTTTCAGCTGTGAGATGTTTGAGGGGTTTCTTGCACGTACAGCCCTTTTCAAGTCACCCCACAGCATCTCAATGGGATTCAAATCTGGACTTTGACTTGGCCATTCCAGGACTCTCCATTTCTTCTTTTTCAGCCAATCTTTGGTTGATTTACTAGTATGTTTTGGGTCATTGTCATGTTGCATGGTCCAGTTCCGCTTCAGCTTTAATTTTCTAACTGATGGTCTCACATGTTTTTCAAGCACCTTCTGATACACAGTAGAATTCATCGTGGATTCTATGATGGTGAGCTGACCAGGTCCTGCTGCAGCAAAGCAGCCCCAAACCATGACACTTCCACCTCCATGCTTCACAGTTGGTATGAGGTACTTTTCTTGGAATGCTGTGTTTGGTTTACGCCAAACATGTCCTCTGCTGTTGTGTCCAAATAATTCAATTTTGGACTCATCTGTCCAAAGAACATTATTCCAGAAGTCCTGGTCTTTGTCAACTTTATCGCTGGCAAATGTCAGTCTGGCCTCGATGTTTCTCTTGGAAAGCAAAGGTTTCCTCCTTGCACACCTCCCATGCAAGTTAAACTTGTACAGTCTCTTTCTGATTGTAGAGGCATGTACTTCTACATCAACAGTAGCCAGAGCCTGCTGTAGTTCTCGAGATGACACTTTAGGGTTTTTGGATACCTCTTTTAGCATCTTGCGGTCTGCTCTTGGGGTGAACTTGCTGGGGCGACCAGTCCTGGGCATGTTGGCAGTTGTTTTGAAAGCCCTCCACTTGTAGACTATCTTCCGGACAGTGGAATGGCTGATTTCAAAATCTTTTGAGATCTTTTTAAATCCCTTCCCAGACTCATAGGCTGCTACAATCTTTTTTCTGAAGTCCTCTGACAGCTCTTTTGCTCTCACCATGGTGCTCACTCTCACTTCAACAGTCAGGAGCACACCAAACTAAATGTCTGAGGTTTAAATAGGGCAAGCCTCATTCAACATGCAGAGTAACGATCTACTAATTATGTGCACCTGGTGTGATATACCTGTGTGAGATCTGAGCCAATTTAAGAGGGAATACATGTGAGGGTGTCCTATCTTTTTCCTCAGTTAGAATATGCATTTTTGTAGAATGACATTTACAGAAGATCTTGAAAAGACTTTTCTTCAGTTTTCTTTGTTTAGTTGGATTACTTTAATCTCTCTGTATTGTTGAAACGGAGATGAAATAACCATTTATTAAAAATGTTACAAAAAACCACATGCTTTCAAAGGGTGTCCTAATTTTTTCACATGACTGTATGTGATCAGAGTCTAAGGGGCTGTTGACATCTAATTTTTAAAGGGATTCTGCAGTTTTTAAGCTGATGATCTATCCTCTGGATAGATCATCAGCATCTGATCAGCGGGGGGCCAACACCCGGGACCCCCCGATCAGCTGTTTGAGAAGGCAGCGGTGCTGGCAGTGGCGCCGTGGACTTCTCGCTGTTTATCGCAGGCCCAGTAATGTCACGACTAGTATCAATGGCCTGGGTGGGGCTAAGCTCTGTTCATTTGAATGGAGCTTAACCCCACCGAGGCCATTTATACTAGTCGTGACATCACTGGGCTTGCGGTAAACAGTGAAAAGGCCGTGGCACTACTGCCAGCGCCACTGCCATCTCAAACAGCTGATAGGCAGGGGTCCCGAGTGTCGGACCCCCGCCGATCAGATGCTGATGATCTATCCAGAGGATAGATCATCAGTTTAAAAAACCTGCAGAACCCCTTTAAGGTAAGTTTAAATTATATGTTAGATATACATTAAAAAACATATACAAAATGCATGCAATTTCATAGTTATCTGATTTTGTGCATACATTCCAATTCATTTAAGTCTGTTTTTTTAAGTTATCCAGTTTTTTTTTTGCAAAGTGTCTCTTGCTTTAAATAAAGATTTGAAGATTTCAAAGCATTATATGTAAAAAAAAAACATATGTTTAACAGATGGAAACATAATGTTTTCATGTGTCTCGTATTGACTACAATACTCTTTTCTGCAGGGCAGAATAGTGTGTTATACTACATTATTCTGTTCTTCAAAAAAAGTATAGAAATATAAACATGAACAAACACAGTCAAGAGTGTGCTCTTTTGAATTTTGTTTCCAATTATAGTCGAGCAATATATTTTTATATGATGTTACTATATTCAAACATACATGCTTGACAAAAAGCAGAAAGGAGGTTTGAACAGTCTCTAACTCTGTAGAGCATCAAAGAGGAAGACACTGCCTTAGAAATCTTAGCATTTTATTTTTAGCAATAATGTCTTATTATGTAGATGTGCAGAAAACTAATTACATGGTACCATGTTAACTAATCCATTTTTTGTGACATAAAGTACTTTCATGTAAAACAGAAAGGTCTTCAATTATAATTTTTCTGGTTACCAAGAAAGGCATTACTCCTTTAACATTTTTGTCTTTGTTTTACACAAAAGTAAAGAAAGTGTAACTGCAAATCAGCAAAACATTTGGTATGTCATATTGACATATCAAAGGTTTTGACTAGTGTAGGCTTAAGTGCTGAAACCCACGCTGGCTGCTTAAACAATGAATTAAAAGTGCTCAGCTGGGCACTGTCTCTACTAGCCACTGAAGATGGACTCAGTAGAAAGTTTATGAGGCTGTCTTCATTTTCATCTTCCATCAGTTAAGAACTTCTGCTTATTTTGTCTTGTCTCAGCACTCAGTCACCCAGGGATCAAAATGTTTGGTATGCCCCTATGACATTAAAAAAGGTTTGCTAAAGTGTATTAGCTCTTAGCATTGCATTATAGTACATATAAAATGCTTGGTTTTTATTCTATTTACAAGCAACATAAAGTTAGTCTAATTCATTAATACTTAACAAGGATTATCCACTTTGGAAAACTTTATAAAACTTCATTAAAATGCATTTTACATTGTCAATAATAACTCTTCACAGTCCTTTGATATTACAGTTCATTGAATCAGAGAAAGCAAGCAAACAGAACTTACCACTAAAAACTTACCACTAAGAAAGTTGTAAATTATTGGATTAGCTGCACTATTAGCATACACCAACCAATGAGAAAATGTAAACCAGGCATAAACTGTTTCCCTGTTGTTTGTCTGAGCAAACATTCCAAAAACTCTAAAAACAAAATAAAATGTGACAACCATTACTACAGTAAAAAGGAAATAAGATATTAAAAGAATTGTCTAGTTTAATCAAAAGATGGCTAACAGTGGGAAAAAAAATTATTACCTATTACATCCAACGTCACAACTCTGCTACGACCTGAGAGGCTTTTTTTTTAATTAGGTGAAGTGATGATGTCAAACATGTGACTACTGCTAGTGTTGATCGAGCACCAAAGTGCTTGTGTGCTCGAATAGAACACTTTGCGATGCTCGGGTGTTTTACCGAGCACCCGAGCACAATGGAAGTCAATAGGAGAACACCAGGCACCCCCTGCTCTAAAGAGGGGAGGGTGTTGGGACTCTAGTTCGGCTTAGGAGTCCCTGCTCTGACTCCATATATAGCAATATGCAGATATGGAGTCAGTGCTTGGGAACACCCCAGTGTATTTAAATCTAATTTCTGAAAAGTTTCTGCCAGGATTTGAACTCCTAATGTTGTACATTAGAGGCAAGGACCTTATCCACTCAGCTATAGAGCTGAATGCTAACCTGCATTAGAAAAACCTCATAGTAATTTCTGATATAGTGAGCATTCCTATTTAGCAGAGGACTTGTTTTATATTTCTGTGCAGGCTAACATGTAAAGTGTGAAATACTTCAATAATTTTCTGGCTTTTAAAAAACACCTATATTTGGCAATAACCTTCATCTTGGGCCTCTGCTGCATTAGTCAGTGTGCAATTTAAGCTAGAAATACAGCTATAATTTTCTGTGTTTTAAAAAACACCCTTTTCGGGCAAAATACACAATTTTACAGCCCTTGCTGCATCTGCACTTGTGAAATTCAAGCTTTATATACAGCTGTCATAGTCTGTTAGTAAAAAAACAACCTTTTTGGGCAAAATACTTAATATTGCAGCCCTTGCTGCATCTGTGATTGTTAAAAACAAGTTTGAAATACTTCAATAATTTTCTGGATTTGAAAAAAAACTACTTAATTTTGCAGCCTTTGCTGCATATGTAATTGTGAGATACACCCTTTAGATACTGTGGTTCTATTCTGCTATTAAGAAAAACACCCATTTTGGGCAAAAAACAATAATTTTGCAGCCTTTGCTGCATATGTTATTGTGAGATACACTCTTTAAATACTGTGGTTCTATTCTGCTAGTAGAAAAACACCCATTTTGGGCAAAAACTTAATTCTGCAGCCTTTGCTGCATAAGTCATTGTAAGATACACCCTTTAGATACTGAGGTTCTATTCTGCTATTAATAAAACACCCATTTTGGACAACAATCATTAATTGCGGCCTAGTCTGCATCTGTACGTGTGAGATACACCCTTTAGATACTGTGGTTCTATTCTGCTATTAGAAAAACACCCATTTTGGGCAAAAATCTTTAATTGCTGCCTAGTCTGCATCTGTATGTGTGAGATACACACTTTAGATACTGTGGTTCTATTCTGCTATTAAAAAAAACACCCATTTTGGGCAAAAACTTTATTTTGCAGCCTTTGCTGCATATGTCATTGTAAGATACACCCTTTAGATCTTGTGGTTCTATTCTGCTATTAATAAAACACCCATTTTGGGCCAAAATCGTTAATTGCGGCCTAGTCTGCATCTGTATTTGTGAGATACACACTTTAGATACTGTGGTTCTATTCTGCTATAAAAAAAACACCCATTTTGGGCAAATTTTTTTTAATTTTGCAGCCTTTGCTGCATATGTCATTGTGAGATACACCCTTTAGATACTGTGGTTATATTCTGCTATTAGAAAAAAAACCATTTAGAGCAAGATCCTAAATTTGAGAAATATGAGGAGAGCCTCAAATAAGGGACATGGCCCCGGTCGTGGTGCTGCTGGTGGAGCTCCTGTTGCAGGGAGAGGACGCGGTCGATCTGTGCCAGCTACATGCCCAAGTGAAACACCTTCCTCAGGTGCGAGTAGGCAACAGAACCTGCAGCGGTATTTGGTCGGGCCTAATGCGGCTCTATGAATGGTGAGGCCAGAACAAGTACAGGTGATAGTAGATTGGGTTGCTGACAGTGCCTCCAGTTCATTCACATTGTCTCCCACCCAGTCTCCTGCTGAAAGATCAGAGTTGGCACCTGCACCCGATGTCCATCAGTCTTTCACCTCACCCCCTTGCAAATAAGCCAAGCAGTCTGAGCACCAAGTCATGCAGCAGTCTCTTCTGCTTTTTGATGACTCTGTTAGCAGGGTTTCCCAGGGCCATCCACCTAGCCCTGCCCCAGAAGTGGAAGAGATTGAGTTCACCGATGCCCAACCACTTATGTTTCAAGATGAGTACATGGGAGGACCACCGCAGAACTTCTCGGATGATGACGAAACACAGGTGCCAACTGCTGTTGCTTTCTGCAGTGTGCAGACCGACAAGGAGGGCAGGGGTGAAGACTGGGTGGAAGATGATGTGGAGGAGGATGAGGTCCTCGACCCCACATGGAATCAAGGTCATGCGAGTGACCTGTGTAGTTTGGAGGAAGAGGCGATGGTCGCACAGAGCCACCAGCACAGCAGAAGAGGGAGCAGGGTGCAAAAGCGGAGCGCCCGTCCTCTAGACAGTCTGCCTGCTACTGCCCACTAGTGTTGAGCGCGAATATTTGAATATCGGCACTTTGCTAATTCACAAATATTTAGAATATAGCACTACAAATTCGCTATTTCGAATATTCGTTTTATTTTTTATTTTTATTGTTATATTTTTTCTTTTCCCACTTGTCCAGTCAGTGCCCGTTGCCGCTTCTGCTGACTTCCGTGCTCATGGAGCGTCCCCATCACCATGGGAACGCCTCCATACTAGAATGTACTGTCGGATTTGAGAATTACGTTGAAATCGCAATTCAATTATTATAACTTGAATTAATCGAATTGCGATTTCAACTTAGACCTGGTTTACTATGGTTGGCTTGGTAAAATTAGCGAAGATGACGAACGAATATGACAAATGTATTCGTCAGATTCCTCAAAACGAAGATAACAAAGTATTCTCCATCTTCGTTTTAGCTCCATATTCGCTAATTCCAACTTCGCTAATTCTAGCAATCAAATAGGAAAGTTGACTATAGAGACAGCTGTGTTTAATTCGCTATGCGATTATATTACTTTGCTTTTTTTTTTAATAAATAGAATAATTATCAAGTATTATAATTATTTTAAAGTAATATTATCGCATAGCGAATTAAAAACTTAGCTGTCTCTAGTCAACTTTCCTATTTGATTGCTAGAATTAGCGAAGTTGACGAATATGGAGCTAAAACGAAGATGGAAAATACTTTGTTATCTTCGTTTTGAGGAATATGACGAATACATTCGTAATATTCGTTCGTCATCTTTGCTAATTCTAGATATCAAACCAATAGGAAGTTACCTTAAGTTAAAATCGCAATACGCAATTATTTAAATCGCATATTAACCGCGATAACTAGAATAATGACGAATATTCGATTTCGACGAATATGAGACGAATATTCAAGCGAATATTTGCGAATTTCGTCGAAATCGAATATGGCGGGAGGCTCATCACTACTGCCCACCGCAGCAACTGACTGAGCACATCAAAGCCAGCTCCAAAGAGTTCCCTGGCGTGGCAGTTCTTCAGACAATGTGCTGACGACAAGATATGAGTGGTTTGCACGCAATCAGAGCCTGAAGCAAGGCATAAACGTTCTCAACCTGAGCACAACCTGCATGACCAAGCATCTAAGTGCAAAGCACGAGCTGCAGTGGAGTAGACACCTCAAAAACCAAAAAAGGTCTCTGGCTCCTCCTACTTCCTCTTCTGCTGCAGTCTCGGCCTCTTCATCCTCCTCTGGAGTGACAGTGCCACCTGGCACCCCGCAAACAGAGGATCTGCCAGCAACACCACCATCTGGGTCACCAAGCATCTCCACAATGTCCCATGGAAGCGTTCAGCTCTCCCTCTCCCAAACACTGGAGTGGAAGAGGTAGTACCCCCTACCCACCTGCGATCCCTGGCCCTGAATGCCAGCATTTTAAAATGACTGGCCTTTGAAATGCTGTCATTCCGTCTGGTGGAGACAGAGAGTTTTAAAAGCCTTATGGCGGTAGCTGTCATACAGTACGTCGTGCCCAGCCGCCACTACTTTTGCAGGCGTGCCATCCCTTCCCAGCACAACCAAGTGGGGACAAAATCAGGTGTGCACTGCGCGACACCATCTGTGGCAAGGTGCACCTCACTACGGATACGTGGACCAGTAAGCACGGTCAGGGACGTTATATCTCCATAACAGCACACTGGATAAATGCAGTGGCAGCTGGGCCTGAGGTGGATAGCAGTTTGCCGCATGTCCTTCCACCACCGAGGATTGAAGGGCGCTTCAGTTTGCCTCCTGTTACTTCCTCCTCCTATTCCGCTTCCTAATCCTCTACCGGCTCCTCATCCGGTCAGTGTAACACCTTCACCACCAACTTCAGCACAGCCAGGGGTAAACGACAGCAGGCATTTTCAAAACTTATCTGTTTGGGGGACAAACCCCACACCGCACAGGAGCTGTGGACAGGCCTTTAACAACAGACCGATAAGTGGTTGGTGCCAGAGAGCCTCCAGCCCGGCCTGGTGGTGTGCGATAATGGGCAAAATCTCGTAGCAGCTCTGGGACTAGCCGGTTTGATGCACATCCCTTGCCTGGCGCATGTGCTGAATTTGGTGGTGCAGAGATTCCTTAAAAATTACCCCGATATATCAGAGCTGCTGCATAAAGTGTGGGCCGTCTGTGCGCGCTTTCGGCATTCTAACCCTGCTGCTGCTCGCGTGTCAGCGCTGCAGCGTAACTTCGGCCTGCCCGCTCACCACCTCATATTTGACGTGCCCACAAGGTGGAACTCCACCTTGCAAATGCTGGGCAGACTGTGCGAGCAGCAGCAGGCGATAGTGGAGTTTTAGCTGCAGCACGCACGGATGAATCGCTCTGTGGAACAGCACCACTTCACCACCAATGACTGGACCTCCATGCGAGACCTGTGTTCCTTGTTGCGCTGTTTCGAGTAGTCCACCAACATGGCCAGAGCCGATAATGCCAATCTCAGCGTTACTATCCCACTTCTATGCCTCCTTGAAAAAACGATGCTGGCGATGATGGAAGAGGATGTGGCACAGGAGGAGGAGGAGGAAGAGCGATCATTTCAAAGGGTTTTTCGGCCAGTCATTACCAAGTAGCTCTGAGGGTGGGTTCCTGCACCCACAAATGCCAGGTACACAATTGTCCAGCCAGGGCACAGTTCTGGAGGATGACGAGGTGGAGGATGAGGAGGAGGAGATGGAGGAGGAGGAACCATGTTCACAGCAGGGTAGCACCCAGACTAGCTCATGGCCATCACTGGTGCGTGGCTGGGAGATACAGAGGACACAGACGATACACCTCCCACAGAGGACAGCTTTTCGTTGCCTCTGGGCAGCCTGGCACACATGAGCGATTACATGCTGCAGTGTCTCCGCTAAGATGACCGCCTTGTTGCCCACATTCTAACTTGTGATTATCCCCATTACAAGGACAATGTACCGTCCTTAATTCCCTCACTGGCGCGTGATCGTAAGATGCGCGAGTACAGGTGAACGCTGGTGGACGCGCTGCTGGTGGCGCACAGTGGAAGCACAAGGCGAAGGCAGAGGAAGAGGAAGAGGTCGCCAATGCAGCTGAGGCACCGCCAGCACCTCAGAAGGCAGGGTTAGCATGGCCGAAATGTGGAAAAGCTTTGTCAGCACGCCACAACAACCAGCACCACCAGCTGATATGGAACGTCTTAGCAGGAGGCAGCATTTAGGTCTCCAAATTGGGCACATGGCCTGAGCTTGCCCTTTACGCCTTGGAGGTGCTGGCCTGCCCCGCAGCCAGTGTATTACCTGATTGTGTGCTTAGCATGGCAGGGGGCGTTATCACAGACAAGCGCAGCCGCCTGTCCACAGCCATTGTGGACAAGCTCACATTCATTAAAATGAACCAGGCATGGATCCCACAGGACTTGTCTGTACCTTGTGCAGAATAGACATGTATACTGGCCTTAACCAGCCATTGTTATACTACAGCGCAATTGCTCATTCTTGTATTTTGGCTATTTCACACTCTTTTTAAGTGTACCCTAATTAAAACAAAATAATAATAATTAAAACCAAAAACCAGTGTGGTCTACCTCGTCCTCCTCCACCGCTGCTTCCACCTACAATACATCCACAGCCTCCTCAAACTGCTACTCCATATGGACCTCCACCTGTTAAATTAATTAATACATTTTTTTATTTGTACGTATTTTATTTTACATCCTTTCACTAATTTTTGGCTAATTTGTCTGTTACATTTTCGGGTAATATTCAACAATTTTTGGGTGTGATATACCAATGCTCTACCTAGTAGACAGGTAAAAAAAAATCACAAATTTGTCTGTTACATTTTCGGGTAATATTCAACAATTTTTGGGTGTGATATACCACTGCTCTACCTAGTAGATATGTAAAAAAAAAAAAAAACACTAATTCGTCTGTTACATTTTCGGGTGAAATTCGCCAATTTTTGGGTGTGATATACTACTGCTCTACCTAGTAGTCAGGTAAAAAAAAATCACTAATTTGTCTGTTACATTTTCGGGTTGACATTTTACAATTTTTGCCGTGAATAAACCTCTGCTCTTCATAGGTGACAGGGACCAAATTTTTTTTAAATAATCTGTTCCATTGGTGGGTGACATTTACCCATTTCTGGCAATGAAAAACCCCTGCTCTGCATAGGTGACAGGGACTTAAATTTCTAAAATCCGTCTTTAATTGGCCCTTTCATTCGATCCTTCTGCTTTAATAACTTGTCCCACATTTCCACTTCATCCCATTGCAGCCATTAACCTCCCTTGGATGAGGTCTCCCTTTTTCACGCTCCCTCTCCGGCGTGGAACCCTGATTCGCCGATAAGCGTGATCAACATTGTAGGCTCAGAAAAGAACATCGAAAGTTGATAGAGAAGATATCCAAATGGATCGTGGACGTCACAGGGACGTGCGATCAGGCAGAAGTTATCTATAGTCAACAAAGCGGCAGCAGGGCCTCTCCTGGGTAACGTTTCCAAATCCAAAATACCCCAGTGACATTCCCTATAATTTTTTATTAATCATTCAAATAACAGGGCATCTTTAGAGTCCTGTATTGTTATTTATCTTCACTACCTCCCCAGGAGTGGGTAATTGCCGCGCGCCCTATCCTTTCCTTCAATTCTTCCTTTTTAATAGCTTCTCCCACATTTCCGCTCGATCACAATTAAATTTTATCCATTGATCTCCCATGGATGTGGTCTCTCTTTCTCACGCTCCCTCTCCGGGGTGGAACCCTGATACGTCGCTAACCGTGATCAACATGGTAGGCGCAGAAAAGAACAGCGGAAGTTAATAGAGCAGATATCCAATTGGATCGTGAACATCACAGGGACGTGCGACATGGTGGGGCAGTATGTTTGCACACGCCTACATGAACTGACTGATGGTTCTGCCCCCTGCAACTTCTGGGTCTCCAAATTGGGCACATGGCCTGAGCTTGCCCTTTACGCCTTGGAGATGCTGCCCTGCCCTGCAGCCAGTGTATTGTCTGAAAGTGTGTTCAGCACGACTGGAGGGGGTTATCACAGGTTATATTTCCTAATGTTTTGGGGTGTACCCTAATTTAAAAAAATAAAAATAAATTTAAAACCAAAAAGCAGTGTAGGCTACCTCCTCCACCTCCACTGCCACTTCTACATACACCGCTACATCTACCGACTCCTCAACCTCCTACTCCATATGGATCTCGTCCACCTAGATCAAGATTATTTTTAATTTTTATGTATTTTATGTTATTTAAAGTCATTTCCCTATCCACATTTGTTTGCAGAACACTTGCCATGCTCTTAACCACATTTTGATGCCATTTGCAGCCCTCTAGCCCTTTCCATTACATTTTTACAGCCATTTTAGTGCTCAAAAGTTTGGGTCCCTATTGACTTCAATGGGGTTCAGGTTCGGGGTCAAGTTCGGGTCCCGAACTCGAACATTTTTGTGAAGTTCGGCAGAACCCGTCGAACCCAAACATCCAGGTGTCCGCTCAACTCTACTTGGCAAGATTTCCCCACTCTTCTTTGCAAAAACACTGCAAATCTGTCAGATTGCGATCGCATCTCCTATGCACAGCCCTCTTCAGATCACCCCACAGATTTTCAATCGGATTCAGGTCTGGGCTCTGGCTAGGCCATTTCAAAACTTTATTCTTCTTCTGGTGAAGCCATTCCTTTGTTGATTTGGATGTATGCTTTGGGTCGTTCTCATGCTGAAAGATGAAGTTCCTCTTCATGTTCAGCTTTCTAGCAGAATAATGAAGGTTTTGTGCCAATATTGACTGGTATTTGGAACTGTTCATAATTCCCTCTAGCTTAACTAAGGCCCCAGTTCCAGCTGAAGAAAAACAGACCCACAGCATGATGCTGTCACCACCATGCTTCACTGTGGGTATGGTGTTCTTTTGGTGATGTGCAGTGTTATTTTTGGGCCAAACATATCATTTGGAATTATGACCAAAAAGTTCAACCTTGGTTTCATCAGACCATAACGCCTTTTCCCACATGCTTTTGGGAGACTTCAGATGTGTTTTTGCAAAATGTAGCCTGGATTGGATGTTTTTCTTCATAAGAAAAGGCTTTTGTCTTGCCACTCTACCACATAACCCAGACATATGAAGAATATGGGAGATTGTTGTCACATGTACCCAGTGGCGTCTCTAGCTTTCAAATTTTGGGGGGGCACACTGGGGGCCAGGACAAAAGTAGGGGGGGCAGCTATAACAACGATACATTTACACAAGTATGCTTAGAAATGCTGCGATACTTTACCCAATACCTAAAACCGCAATGGGGAAGAAAAACCCCAATCACTCAGATTTCAACATGTCCTAGCTGCCTGGGGATCTGTGGATGACACTTATGGAGGGGGATCTGTGGATGACACATACCGTTTATAGCATCTTATGCTATGTGTCATCCACAGATCCACCCCATATCAGTGTCATACCGGGATCCCTCTCCCTATAAACCCCCATTCACACATCCGAAATTTGTTTAACGGAATTGTGGACCCATTCATTTCTATAGTGCAGAACGACGTGCTGCCGTATACGGAAATGCGGACCCGCACTTCCGGGTCCGCAATTCCATTCCCGAAATGTTTTTTTGCAGATTCCCCCCCCCCCATAACCGTGTCATCTACAGATCCCCCTCCCTATAACAGTGTCATCTACAGATTCCCCCCCTCGTAAGAGTGTCATGACATCCACAGACCCCCGATCCCCCTCCCTATAACACTATCATCCACAGATCCCTCCCCCCTATAACAGTGTAATGACTCATGACATCCACAGACCACAGATTACCCCCCCCCCACCGCTCACATTTGAACATGATTTCTCTAAACGGTAAAGTAGTAAACACTGTAATCATCCAGACTGCACTGACATTAACTTTAAAGGGGTTCTGCACTTTCATTTAACTGATGATCTATCCTCTGGATAGATCATCAGCTTCTGATCGGCGGGGGTTAGACACCCGGTACCCCCGCCGATCAGCTGTTTGAGAAGGCACCGGCGCTCAAGCAGCACTGCGGCCTTCTCACTGTTTACCGCCGGCCCACTGACTGACATCACGACTAGTATCAACTAGCCTTAGTGCGGCTAAGCTCTATTCACTTGAATGGAGCTTAGCCCCGCCCACGCTAGTTGATACTAGTCGTAACTCGTGACATCACTGAGCAGACGGTAAAGAGTGAGAAGGCCGCAGCGCTACTGGAGCGCCGGTGCCTTCTCAAGCAGCTGATCGGCGGGGGTCCAGGGTGTCTTACCCGGGACCCCCACCGATCAGAAGCTGATGATCTATCCAGAGTATAGATCATCAGCTAAATTAAAGTGCAGAACCCCTTTAACTTTTAAATCAGGAAGATTCAGGGGCAGCCGTCAGCCAGCTCTCCTCTCAGACTCAGTCAGAGTCAGATCTAATCTCTCTAGTTAGAATAGAAAGAGACTTAGTCAGTCCACTCAGTCACTAGTCACTACTTGTAAGTTGTACCTTATTATTATTAAGTTAACCTGCTACACCGTCACCACTAGGTCAGGCTCAGTCAGTCTCAGTCCAGTCTGTTCGGTATCGGTAGGTTAGGGTAGGGTAGGGCCACGCCATGCCACGCCACACACTGTCTTTCTCACAGTCTCTAGTCTGGGCCTGGCTGGCTTAAAGGGCTTCTGTCCCCCCACTAAAGTAATAAATTATTTTTTTGGGCAACTTCAATTCCTTATAATGCGATATATCAATATATAATGCTCTTACTCATTTTGGTTGGGCAGTTTCTTAAAAAAACTGACTTTTATAATATGTAAATGAGCTCTCTACCAGCAAGTAGGGCGGTTGCTTGCTGGTAGCAGTCTCATCCTCCTTTCATAAAGACGCCCCCTCCTCATGTTGATTGACAGGGCCAGCAAACGCGCTCGTCCTCTGGCTGGCCCTGTCTGCGTTCAAAATCTGGCGCCTGCACCGTACATGTCTTCAGTCGGCGCAGGTGCACTGAGAGGAGGACGCTCGCTCGGCCGCTCCATCCTCAGTGCGCCTGCGCCGGGTGTAGATGTGACATCATCGGCGCAGGCGCATTGAGGATGGAGCGGCCGAGTGAGCGTCCTCCTCTCAGTGCGCCTGCGCCGACTGAAGACATGTACGGCGCAGGCGCCAGATTTTCAACGCAGACCGGGCCAGCCAGAGGACGAGCGCGTTCGCTGGCCCTGTCAATCAACATGAGGAGGGGGCGTCTTTATGAAAGAAGGATGCGGCTGCTACCAGCAAGTAACCGCCCTACTTGCTGGTAGAGAGCTCATTTACATATTATAAAAGTCAGTTTTTTGAAGAAACTGCCCAACCAAAATGAGTAAGAGCATTATACTGTATATTGATATATCGCATTATAAGGAATTTAAGTTGCCCAAAAAAAAAAAAAAGACTTTAGTGGGGTGACAGAAGCCCTTTAACCACTTCCCGCAACTGTAACGCCGAAAGGCGTCATTGCGGCGGCTCCCCCAGGCTACGCTAACGCCAATAGGCGTCATCTCGCGTGAGCCGAGATTTCCTGTGAACGCGCGCACACAGGCGCGCGCGCTCACAGGAACGGAAGGTAAGAGAGTTGATCTCCAGCCTGCCAGCGGCGATCGTTCGCTGGCAGGCTGGAGATGTGTTTTTTTTAACCCCTAACAGGTATATTAGACGCTGTTTTGATAACAGCGTCTAATATACCTGCTACCTGGTCCTCTGGTGGTCCCCTTTGTTTGGATCGACCACCAGAGGACACAGGTAGCTCAGTAAAGTAGCACCAAGCACCACTACACTACACTACACCCCCCCCCGTCACTTATTAACCCCTTATTAGCCCCTGATCACCCCATATAGACTCCCTGATCACCCCCCTGTCATTGATCACCCCCCTGTAAAGCTCCATTCAGACGTCCGCATGATTTTTACGGATCCACTGATAGATGGATCGGATCCGCAAAACGCATCCGGACGTCTGAATGAAGCCTTACAGGGGCGTGATCAATGACTGTGGTGATCACCCCATATAGACTCCCTGATCACCCCCCTGTCATTGATTACCCCCCTGTCATTGATCACCCCCCTGTAAAGCTCCATTCAGACGTCCGCATGATTTTTACGGATCCACTGATAGATGGATCGGATCCGCAAAACGCATCCGGACGTCTGAATGAAGCCTTACAGGGGCATGATCAATGACTGTGGTGATCACCCCATATAGACTCCCTGATCACCCCCCTGTAAAGCTCCATTCAGATGTCCGCATGATTTTTACGGATGCACTGATAGATGGATCGGATCCGCAAAACGCATCCGGACGTCTGAATGAAGCCTTACAGGGGCATGATCAATGATTGTGGTGATCACCCCATATAGACTCCCTGATCACCCCCCTGTCATTGATTACACCCCTGTCATTGATCACCCCCCTGTAAAGCTCCATTCAGATGTCCGCATGATTTTTACAGATGCACTGATAGATGGATCGGATCCGCAAAACGCATACGGACGTCTGAATGAAGCCTTACAGGGGCATGATCAATGACTGTGGTGATCACCCCCCTGTCATTGATTACCCCCCTGTAAAGCTCCATTCAGATGTCCGCATGATTTTTACGGATGCACTGATAGATGGATCGGATCCGCAAAACGCATCCGGACGTCTGAATGAAGCCTTACAGGGGCATGATCAATGACTGTGGTGATCACCCCCCTGTCATTGATTACCCCCCTGTAAAGCTCCATTCAGATGTCCGCATGATTTTTACGGATGCACTGATAGATGGATCGGATCCGCAAAACGCATCCGGACGTCTGAATGAAGCCTTACAGGGGCGTGATCAATGACTGTGGTTATCACCCCATATAGACTCCCTGATCACCCCCCTGTCATTGATTACCCCCCTGTCATTGATTACCCCCCTGTAAAGCTCCATTCAGATGTCCGCATGATTTTTACGGATCCACTGATAGATGGATCGGATCCGCAAAACGCATCCGGACGTCTGAATGAAGCCTTACAGGGGCATGATCAATGACTGTGGTGATCACCCCATATAGACTCCCTGATCACCCCCCTGTCATTGATTACCCCCCTGTAAAGCTCCATTCAGATGTCCGCATGATTTTTACGGATGCACTGATAGATGGATCGGATCCGCAAAACGCATACGGACGTCTGAATGAAGCCTTACACGGGCGTGATCAATGACTGTGGTTATCACCCCATATAGACTCCCTGATCACCCCCCTGTCATTGATCACCCCCCCTGTCATTGATCACCCCCCCTGTCATTGATCACCCCCCCTGTCAGGCTCCATTCAGACATTTTTTTGGCCCAAGTTAGCGGAATTATTATTATTTTTTTCTTACAAAGTCTCATATTCCACTAACTTGTGTCAAAAAATAAAATCTCACATGAACTCACCATACCCCTCACGGAAACCAAATGCGTAAAATTTTTTAGACATTTATATTCCAGACTTCTTCTCACGCTTTAGGGCCCCTAGAATGCCAGGGCAGTATAAATACCCCACATGTGACCCCATTTCGGAAAGAAGACACCCCCAGGTATTCCGTGAGGGGCATATTGAGTCCATGAAAGATTGAAATTTTTGTCCCAAGTTAGCGGAACGGGAGACTTTGTGAGAAAAAAATTAAAAATATCAGTTTCCGCTAACTTGTGCCAAAAAAAAAAAATTTCTATGAACTCGCCATGCCCCTCATTGAATACCTTGGGGTGTCTTCTTTCCAAAATGGGGTCACATGTGGGGTATTTATACTGCCCTGGCATTCTAGGGGCCCCAAAGCGTGAGAAGAAGTCTGGTATCCAAATGTCTAAAAATGCCCTCCTAAAAGGAATTTGGGCACCTTTGCGCATCTAGGCTGCAATAAAGTGTCACACATCTGGTATCGCCGTACTCAGGAGAAGTTGGGGAATGTGTTTTGGGGTGTCATTTTACATATACCCATGCTGGGTGAGAGAAATATCTTGGTCAAATGCCAACTTTGTATAAAAAAATGGTAAAAGTTGTCTTTTGCCAAGATATTTCTCTCACCCAGCAAGGGTATATGTAAAATGACACCCCAAAACACATTCCCCAACTTCTCCTGAATACGGCGATACCACATGTGTGACACTTTTTTGCAGCCTAGGTGGGCAAAGGGGCCCATATTCCAAAGAGCACCTTTAGGATTTCACAGGTCATTTACCTACTTACCACACATTAGGGCCCCTGGAAAATGCCAGGGCAGTATAACTACCCCACAAGTGACCCCATTTTGGAAAGAAGACACCCCAAGGTATTCCGTGAGGGGCATGGCAAGTTCCTAGAATTTTTTATTTTTTGTCACAAGTTAGTGGAAAATGCAGATTTTTTTTTTTTTTTCATACAAAGTCTCATATTCCACTAACTTGTGACAAAAAATAAAAACTTCCATGAACTCACTATGCCCATCAGCGAATACCTTGGGGTCTCTTCTTTCCAAAATGGGGTCACTTGTGGGGTAGTTATACTGCCCTGGCATTCTAGGGGCCCAAATGTGTGGTAAGGAGTTTGAAATCAAATTCTGTAAAAAATGACCTGTGAAATCCGAAAGGTGCTCTTTGGAATATGGGCCCCTTTGCCCACCTAGGCTGCAAAAAAGTGTCACACATCTGGTATCCCCGTACTCAGGAGAAGGTGGGGAATGTGTTTTGGGGTGTCATTTTACATATACCCCTGCTGGGTGAGAGAAATATCTTGGCAAAAGACAACTTTTCCCATTTTTTTTATACAAAGTTGGCATTTGACCAAGATATTTATCTCACCCAGCATGGGTATATGTAAAAAGACACCCCAAAACACATTCCTCAACTTCTCCTGAATACAGAGATACCAGATGTGTGACACTTTTTTGCAGCCTAGGTGGGCAAAGGGGCCCATATTCCAAAGAGCACCTTTCGGATTTCACAGGTCATTTTTTACAGAATTTGATTTCAAACTCCTTACCACACATTCGGGCCCCTAGAATGCCAGGGCAGTATAACTACCCCACAAGTGACCCCATTTTGGAAAGAAGAGACCCCAAGGTATTCGCTGATGGGCATAGTGAGTTCATGGAAGTTTTTATTTTTTGTCACAAGTTAGTGGAATATGAGACTTTGTATGAAAAAAAATAAAAAAAAATAAAATCATCATTTTCCACTAACTTGTGACAAAAAATAAAAAATTCTAGGAACTTGCCATGCCCCTCACGGAATACCTTGGGGTGTCTTCTTTCCAAAATGGGGTCACTTGTGGGGTAGTTATACTGCCCTGGCATTCTAGGGGCCCGAATGTGTGGTAAGGAGTTTGAAATCAAATTCTGTAAAAAATGACCTGTGAAATCCGAAAGGTGCTCTTTGGAATATGGGCCCCTTTGCCCACCTAGGCTGCAAAAAAGTGTCACACATCTGGTATTGCCGTACTCAGGAGAAGGTGGGGAATGTGTTTTGGGGTGTCATTTTACATATACCCATGCTGGGTGAGAGAAATATCTTGGCAAAAGACAACTTTCCCCATTTTTTTATACAAAGTTGGCATTTGACCAAGATATTTATCTCACCCAGCATGGGTATATGTAAAATGACACCCCAAAACACATTCCTCAACTTCTCCTGAGTACGTAGATACCAGATGTGTGACACTTTTTTGCAGCCTAGGTGGGCAAAGGGGCCCACATTCCAAAAGCACCTTTCGGATTTCACTGGTCATTTTTTACAGAATTTGATTTCAAACTCCTTACCACACATTTGGGCCCCTAGAATGCCAGGGCAGTATAACTACCCCACAAGTGACCCCATTTTGGAAAGAAGAGACCCCAAGGTATTTCGTGATGGGCATAGTGAGTTCATAGAAGTTTTTATTTTTTGTCACAAGTTAGTGGAATATGAGACTTTGTAGGAAAAAAAATAAAATAAAAAAAAATCATCATTTTCCGCTAACTTGTGACAAAAAATAAAAAGTTC
This sequence comes from Bufo bufo, assembly GCF_905171765.1. Taxonomy (NCBI): domain Eukaryota; kingdom Metazoa; phylum Chordata; class Amphibia; order Anura; family Bufonidae; genus Bufo; species Bufo bufo. Next base: position 267,612,334 of record NC_053392.1, on the reverse strand, counting down.
TATGAACTCACTATGCCCATCAGCGAATACCTTAGGGTGTGTACTTTCCGAAATGGGGTCATTTGTGGGGTGTTTGTACTGTCTGGGCATTGTAGAACCTCAGGAAACATGACAGGTGCTCAGAAAGTCAGAGCTGCTTCAAAAAGCGGAAATTCACATTTTTGTACCATAGTTTGTAAACGCTATAACTTTTACCCAAACCATTTTTTTTTTACCCAAACATTTTTTTTTTATCAAAGACATGTAGAACTATAAATTTAGAGCAAAATTTCTATATGGATCTCGTTTTTTTTGCAAAATTTTACAACTGAAAGTGAAAAATGTCATTTTTTTGCAAAAAAATCGTTACATTTCGATTAATAACAAAAAAAGTAAAAATGTCAGCAGCAATGAAATACCACCAAATGAAAGCTCTATTAGGCCTCATGCACACGACCGTTGTGTGCACCCGTGGCCGTTGTGCCGTTTTCCGTTTTTTTTCGCGGACCCATTGACTTTCAATGGGTCCGTGGAAAAATCGGAAAATGCACCGTTTTGCAGCCGCATCCGTGATCCGTGTTTCCTGGCCGTGAAAAAAATATGACCTGTCCTATTTTTTTCACGGCCAACGGTTCACGGACCCATTCAAGTCAATGGGTCCGTGAAAGAACACGGATGCACACAAGATTGGCATCCGTGTCCGTGATCCGTGGCCGTAGTTTAGTTTTTATACAGACGGATCCGAAGATCCGTCTGCATAAAAGCTTTTTCAAAGCTGAGTTTTCACTTCGTGAAAACTCAGAACCGACAGTATATTCTAACACAGAAGCGTTCCCATGGTGATGGGGACGCTTCTAGTTAGAATACACTACAAACTGTGTACAAGACTGCCCCCTGCTGCCTGGCAGCACCCGATCTCTTACAGGGGGCCGTGATCAGCACAATTAACCCCTTCAGGTGCGGCACCTGAAAGGGTTAATTGTACTATCATATCCCCCTGTAAGAGATCAGGGCTGCCAGGCAGCAGGGGGCAGACCCTCCCCCCCCCCTCCCCAGTTTGAATATCATTGGTGGCCAGTGCGGCCCCCCCCCCTCCCTCTATTGTAATAATTCGTTGGTGGCACAGTGTGCGCCCCCCCCCCCCTTCCTCCCTCTATTGTAATAAATCGTTGGTGGCACAGTGTGCGCCCCCCATTGCCCCCCCCCCCTCTATAGCATTAACAACGTTGGTGGCCAGTGTGCAGCCTCCCATCTCCCCCCCCCCCCTCCCCCCCATCATCATTGGTGGCAGCGGAGTTCCGATCGGAGTCCCAGTTTATTCGCTGGGGCTCCGATCGGTAACCATGGCAACCAGGACGCTACTACAGTCCTCGTTGCCATGGTTACTTAGCAATAGTACAATAGTAGAAGATTAATACTTACCTGCTGCTGCGATGTTCGTGTCCGGCCGGGAGCTCCACCTACTGGTAAGTGACAGTGACAGGTCTGTGCGGCGCATTGCTAAATGAACCGTCACTTACCAGTAGGAGGAGCTCCCGGCCGGACACGAACATCACAGCTCCCAGGTAAGTATGAATCTTGTACTATTGCTAGTAACCCGCTGCCACCAATGATCGGGGGGGGGGGGGGGGCGCAAGATGGGAGGCCGCACACTGGCCACCAATGTTGAAAATGCTATAGAGGGAGGGGGGCCAATGATTGCCACCAACGATTTATTACAATAGAGGGAGGAAGGGGGGGGGGGGCGCACACTGTGCCACCAACAAATTATTACAATAGAGGGAGGAAGGGGGGGGGGAGGCGGGGGGGGGGGGCACACTGTGCCACCAACGAATTATTACAATAGAGGGAGGAAGGGGGGGGCGCACACTGTGCCACCAACGATTTATTACAATGGAGGAAGGGGGGGGCGCACTGGCCACCAATGATATTCAAACTGGGGAGGGGGGGGGGGTCTGCCCCCTGCTGCCTGGCAGCCCTGATCTCTTACAGGGGGATATGATAGTACAATTAACCCCTTCAGGTGCGGCACCTGAGGGGTTAATTGTGCTGATCACGGCCCCCTGTAAGAGATCGGATGCTGCTAGGCAGCAGGGGGCAGTCATGTACACAGTTTGTAGTATATTCTAACTAGAAGCGTCCCCATCACCATGGGAACGCCTCTGTGTTAGAATATACTGTCGGAAATGAGGTTTCACGATCTAACTCATATCCGACAGTATATTCTAACATAGAGGCGTTCCCATGGTGATGGGGACGCTTCAAGTTAAAATATACCATCGGATTGGAGAAAACTCCGATCTGATGGTATAAAAGGGACTCCGGACTTTACATTGAAAGTCAATGGGGACGGATCCGTTTGAAATGGCACCATATTGTGTCAACGTCAAACGGATCCGTCCCCATTGACTTGCATTGTAATTCAGGACGGATCCGTTTGGCTCCGCACGGCCAGGCGGACACCAAAATGACTTTTTTTTCATGTCCGTGGATCCGCCAAAAATCAAGGAAGACCCACGGACGAAAAAACGGTCACGGATCACGGACCTACGGACCCTGTTTTTGCGGACCGTGAAAAAAAACGTTCGTGTGCATGAGGCCTTAGTGAGAAGAAAAGGAGGTAAAATTCATTTGGGTGGTAAGTTGCATGACCGAGCAATAAACGGTGAAAGTAGTGTAGTGCCGATTGTAAAAAAGGGCCTGGTCTTTAGGGGGGTATAAACCTGTGGTCCTTAAGTGGTTAAGCAGCTGGGGCCGGGGGCGGGGCTGGGGACGTATCGCGGCAGCTATGGGTGGATGCTAGAGAGCGAGACCGCAACGGCACCGAGTCCGAGACTCAGTCAGGTCATATCATCAGATGTGAAGAAAATGTCCGGTAGGGCTGCCTAGTGCCTACGCAGTGAGCAGCAGCGCAGCACAGACCAACTAGTACCAAAATGAATGGGGGACATTTTAGTTGGGGGGGCACATGGGGCCGCCTCTGGCCCCCCTGGCGACGCCACTGCATGTACCACACAGCCAGTACTTGCCAGATATTCCTGCAGCTCCTTTAATGTTGCTGTAGGCCTCTTGGTAGCCTCCCAGACCAGTTTTCTTCTTGTCTTTTCATCAATTTTGGAGGGACATCCAGTTCTTGGTAATGTCACTATTGTGCCATATTTTCTCCACTTGATGATGTCTGTGTTCATTGTGTTCCATGGTATATCTAATGCCTTGAAAATTCTTTTGTACCCTTCTCCTGACTGATACCTTTTAACAATGAGATCCTTCTGATGCTTTGGAAGCTCTCTGTGGACCATGGCTTTTGCTGTGGGATGCGACTAAGAACATTTCAGGAAAGACCAACTAGAGCAGCTGAACTTTATTTGGGGTTAATCAGAGGCACTTTAAATGATGGCAGGTGTATGCTGACTCCTATTTAACGTGATTTTTAATGTGATTGCTTAATACTGAACACTGCTACATCCCCAGTTATAAGAGGGTGTGAACACTTATGCAACCACATTATTTATTTATTTTTTTGTTTTCTTCCCTCCACCTAAAAGTTTTCAGTTTGTTTTTCAAACTAGGCTACTTTCACACTAGCGTTCGGGTGTCCGCTCGTGCGCTCCGTTTGAAGGGGCTCACGAGCGGCCCCGAACGCATCCGTCTGGCCCTAATGCATTCTCAGTGGAGGCGGATCCACTGAGAATGCATCCGCCTGCCAGTGCTCAGCCTCCGCTCCGCTCAGTGAGCAGACACCTGAACGCTGCTTGCAGCGTTCGGGTGTCCGCCTGGCCGTGCGGAGGCGAGCGGATCCGTCCAGACTTACAATGGAAGTCAATGGGGACGGATCCGCTTGAAGATGACACCATATGGCTCAATCTTCAAGCGGATCCGTCCCCCATTGACTTTCAATGTAAAGTCTGAACGGATCCGCTCAGGCTACTTTCAGACTTAGAAAATTTTCTAAGTAATAATGCAGACGGATCCGTTCTGAACGGATGCAAACGTCTGCATTATCGGAGCGGATCCGTCTGATGAAACATCAGACGGATCCGCTCCGAACGCTAGTGTGAAAGTAGCCTTAGTGGTACAGTTTATAGGTCACATTAAAGGTGGAAAAAGTTCTGAAATAATTTATCTTTGTCTCATTTTTTTTTACAGCACAGAACCTGACATTTTAACTGACTTTTTATATCCACTGTAGATAAAATCAAACTTCTGATATATATGAATGCATGATATGTGGGAAACTACTACTGATGTTTTTAGCCATATTATATTTACATATATTATAATATATTATATATTCTAAATATTTAATAATATATGTAAATATATTATGGCTAAAAACTTATATATATATATATAAATGTTTCTGCCAGGATTCGAACTCCCAACCTTGTACATTAGATGCAAGGATGTTAACCACCACACTACAGGGCTACATGTTAACCTGCATAGAAATATAAAATAAGTCTTCTGCTGAATAGGAATACTCACTACAACAGAAACTACTATGAGGTTTTTCTGACATAGTTTAGCATTCAGCTTTATAGCTGAGTGGATAGCTCAATCACACACACGGTGTTCGGCTGAGCATACTCGATCAACACTAACTACTGCAGATAAACACAGGTCTCATTTGTAGCCAGGTAAACAAAGCCAGCAGCACCCCAAGATATAATATTCTAGAGCTAATGCAGCACAGAGTAACTTTCTGTAATCCTTAGCAAGGTCAGAAAACATGTATTTAGAGGGAGCTTGGACCACTCTTTAATACTCACCACTAGAGATGGCCATGCGGTTCGCCCGGCGGTTGTTTCGCAGCTATCTTTGCTCGTGCGTTGCTCGCCAAACATATGGCGATGTCCGCCGGTGCAATATTTTTTGCATTGTGCAGAACTTTGACCCATGACACATCCATCAGGTGGGACAGGACAGCCAATTGAGACGTTTCAGCATATGGACACACCCCTATCCTATAAATAAACCCAATCTGGCCGCCATTTTACATTCAGTCTTTTGCCAGTGTAGGAAGAGGTTGCTGTGTGAAGCAGGGACATACTGTTAGAGAGTATAGAGACACCATATGCTAGCTAATAGGGCCATAAAAGTCCTTTTAAGGACTGATATAGGTGTGCTATTAGTGTGATATACTGAGGTGTATAATATACTTATAATATACTTTCTAACATAGAAAGTATATTATAGTGCATTTGTACTGTGCAGCAGTTGTGTACGGTTCTGCTGCGAAACTGCAGCTATACAGAGGGACAAATGCTATTGGAATAACTAATTGCAACTGGAGTGCTATAACAGTTGCCCCCAAAAAATCTGATTGAGGCAGGGATGTGATATACCTATAATATAGTTTCTATATAGTGCAATTGTATTGTGCAGCATATGTGTGTGGTTCTGCTGAGATACCGCAGCTATATAGACAGACAAACGCCATTGGAACAACTAATTGCAACTAGTGTGATATACCAGTTGCCCCCCAAAAAATGTTATTGAGGCAGGGGTGTGATATACCTATAATATAATTTCTACATAGCGCATTTGTATTATGCAGCATAGGGACAAACAATATTGGAACAACTAATTGCAACTGGTGTGATATAACAGTTGCCACCCAAAAAAACTAATAATGGGGTTCTATATACCTGCTTCCACAAATACTGCTCTTCTATAGTGACTTTGTCACAGGGTCATTTTGAAAATGACAAGCAGAGGACGAGGCAGGCCATTCCGCAGGGGCGCTAGGGGTCGGGCAGGTGCACCAGGCCGGAGCCTAATTGGGAAGTTGGAGAAGGTGCCCGCGATTACGCCAAAGGACACACCAGAGTTGTTTGAGTACATTACTCAGCCTTCCGCTTCTGCACCCTCTTTATCCTCTATATCTGCACCTTCCTCACTCTCTGCTATATTCACCTCCAAAGACACCACCTCCACCACCACCACCATAGCCCCTTCACTCGAGTCAGAGGAATTATTTTCCTATCAATTCCCAGACCTTACCGATGCGCAGTCATTCTTGGCATGGGATGAGGAAAAGGAGGTAGCAACGGCCGCCACCCAGCGGTCTGACGGCAGTACCCAGATCAGCCCAAGGAGGGTGGTCCCCGCTGTTGCTGCCTACTCTGAGATCTCTAATGTCAGTGGTGGTGAAAGTGACAATGATGACGTGTCGATGGAGGTCACATGGCTGCCCACAAGAGAGGAAGACGAGGGGAGTTCAGAGGAAGAGACAGAGAAGCAGATAGGGAGGAGATGGAGGAGAAGCAGTCAGAAATCGCAGTGCATAGGAGGTAAAAAGCAGACTGCAAATGTATCTGGAGCGAGCCATCCACCATGCACAGTCACATCTTGCGCTCCCAGGACGCAGGTACATGGCTCCGCAGTGTGGGCTTTTTTAAACTTGTCAGCTGCTGATAATAGTGTTGCCATCTGCAGCCTGTGCTGTCAACATGGTAAGCCCAAAACTCCCCTAGGAACGATCGCCTTAAGAAGCACCTGATCTCCCATCACCGAGCCCAGTGGGAGCAACGCCGTCAGAACCCACAAAGCCACACTCCTGGTGCTCCACTTCCTGCCTCTTCTCCTTCTCCTCTCTCCTCCCATTTGTCCTCCACTCCACCTTCCACTGTGCCGTTGTCGCGTTCATCTGGCATAAGGCAGGCTTCCGTAGCCCAAATGTTCGAGCATAAAAAAATTATGACGCCGGATAATCCTCTTGCCCAACGGCTGCCTGCTGGCTTGCTAGAAGTTCTAGCCTGCCAACTACTGCCATATAAATTGGTGCACTCGGAGGCATTTAGAAAATGGCACATCGCAATGGAAGGTCACTAGAAGGAAATATTTCTCCCAGAAGGGCATCCCAGAGCTTTATGGCCACTTTCAGCGGCAAGTGAATGTATCTCTGGCACACAGTGTCGGTGCCAATATGCATCTGACCACAGACACGTGGTCTAGCAAACACGGGCAGGGAAGGTACATAACTTTTACTGCCCACTGGGTGAACCTTCCGATGGCCGTCAAGCATGTAACCAGTGGCACCCGTGTGGATTTGGTGTTACCCCCATGGATTGCATGCAGGCCTGCCTCTTTTTCTCCTCCTGCCACTCCATCTTCCGTCTCCTCCTTGGCTGACTCTTTCTTTTCTACTGCTACCGCCTCTTCCGCTGCACCCCCCCTCCCAGCTCCACAGAACCTATTCGACGTGCCAGGTGAGACGTTGCTATGCTGTGCTGTGACTCTTGTGCCTAGAAGCCAAGAGCCACACCGGTCCTGCACTCCTTTCAGCTCTGCGGTCACAGGCCGATCAGTGGCTAACCTTGCTCAATTTGACAGTTGGTAAAGTGGTGTGCAACAATGGTGCCAATCTGCTAAGCACGCTGAAACAGGGCAAAATGACACACGTGCCATGCATGGGACACGTCCTGAACTTAGTCATGCAGCGATTCGTTGCCAAATACCCCAGAGTCCAGGATGTCTTGCGGCAGGCCAGGAAAATCTCTGCCCATTTTAGAAGATCTTACACGGCCATGGCTCGCCTTGCTGAAGTTCAGCAGTGACACCACTTGTCCGTCAGACATCTGATTTGTGACTACCCGACGCGCTGGAACTCTACCTTGTATAAGCTTGATAGCCTTGTGGTTCGCCTGCCGGTCGTTTTGCGGCGAACTTTGGCAATGTCCGCCGGCGCCATATTCTTTTACATTGTGAACAACTTTGACCCAAGACACATCCATCAGATGGTACAGGACGGCCAATTAAGACATTTCCGCACATGGACATACCCTCTACCTTATAAATAAACTGGCCGCCATTTTATAATCAGTCTTTTGCCAGTTTAGGGAGACGGTGCTGTGTGAAGCAGGGACAGACTGTTAGGGACACCAAACGCTAGCTAATAGGCCCACAAAAGTCCTTTTAAGGACTGGTATAGGTGACTTATTGAGAGGTGTGATATTATAATAATAATATACTTTCTAATATAAAAAGTACACTACCTATCCCAAAAAAAAGTCGCCACCTAGATTTAACTAAGCAAATAGTTATGAGCCTCCTATTGGATAATTACTGCATGGGCGATTATCTTTCAGCTGGCAACAAGTTATTTAACCCCAACTGGTGCAATGAGTTGCTTCTCATTTCTTAAACAACCATGTCGAAAGAGACATCTCGTGGTCATGGAAAAGATGTTAGTCTGTTTGAGAAGGGTCAAATCATTGGCATGCATCAAGCAGAGAAAACATCTAAGGAGATTGCAGAAACTACTAAAATTGGGTTAAGAACTGTCCAACCCATTATTAAAAACTGGAAGGATAGTGGAGACCCATCGTATTCGAGAAAGAAATGTGGCGGGAACAAAATACTGAATGATCGTGATCGGCGATCACTTAAACGTTTGGTGAAATCAAATAGAAGAAAAACAACAGTAGAACTCAGGGCTATGTTTAATACTGAAAGTAAGAGCATTTCCACACGCACAATGCGAAGGGAACTCAAGGGTTTGGGAATGAACAGCTGTGTAGCTGTAAGAAAACCAGTAATCAGTGAGGCAAACCAGAAAAAGGCTTCAATTTGCTAGGGAGCATAAAAATTCAATTGGACTGGGTGCATCAGGGTAAGAAGAGAGGCAGATGAAGTGATGCACCCATCATGCCTAGTGCCTACTGTACAAGCCTGCGGGGTTGCTGTAGTTGGTTAGGTCTAGGTTCAGCAATAGAGTTGAGCGGACACCTGGATGTTCGGGTTCGGCAGGTTCGGCCGAACTTGAAAAAGAAATTCGGGTTCGGAACCCGAACTTGACCCGGAACCCGAACCCCATTGAAGTCAATAGGGACCCGAACTTTTGAGCACTAAAATGGCTGTAAAAATGTCATGGAAAGAGCTAGAGGGCTGCAAAAGGCAGCAAAATGTGCTTAAGAGCATGGCAAATGCTCTGTAAACAAATTTGGATAGGAAAATGAATTAAATAAACATAAAAGACCATAAAAAAAAAATTAGGAATGATGTAGGAGGAAGAGGTTGAGGAGGCGGTGAATGGGTGGATGTGGCCGTGTAGGCTCACGTGGCGGTCTAGGTGGAAGCGGCGGCGAAGGAGGAATAGGTAGCCAACACAGATGTGTGTTATTTTGCATTTTTACATAGGGGTATCCCCCAAAATATCAGCAGTTGGGGCCGATTGTTGCGGGGAGGTGACAAAGCTTTTCCACATGTCGGCCATGCTAACCCTTTCGTCTGAGGTGCTGGCGCTGACACAGCTGCGTTGGCGACCTCTTCCTCCTCCCCTGCCTTCGCCTTGTGCTTCCATTTGTCCCCCAGCGTCAGTCGGGAATGCTCTCATGAGCGCGTCTACCAGCGTGCGCCTGTAGTCGTGCATCTTCTGATCACACTCCAGTGAGGAAATTAAGGACGGCACATTGTCTTTGTAACAGGGATCCAGCAGGGTGGCCACCCAGTAGTCAGCACACGTTAAAATGTGGGCAACTCTGCTGTTGTTGCGCAGGCATTGCAGCATGTAGTCGCTCATGTGTGCCAGGCTGCCCAGAGGTAAGGACAAGCTGTCCTCTGTGGGAGGCGTATCGTCTGCGTCCTCCGTATCAGCCCAGCCACGCACCAGTGATGGGCCCGAGCTGCGTTGGATGCCACCCCGCTGTGAAAATGCTTCATCCCCATCCTCCTCCTCATCCTCCTCCTCCTCGTCCTCCAGTAGTGGGCCCTGGCTGGCCAAATTTGTACCTGGCCTCTACTGTTGCAAAAATCCTCTTTCTGAGCCACTTCTAAAAGACTGGCCTGAAAGTGTTAGAGATGACCCCTCTTCCTCCTCCTCGTCCTGGGCCACATACTCTTCCATCATCGCCCTAAGTGTTTTCTCAAGGAGACATAGAAGTGGTATTGTAACGCTGATAACGGTGTCATCGCCACTGGCCATGTTGGTGGAGAACTCGAAACAGCGCAACAGGGCACACAGGTCTCGCATGGAGGCCCAGTTATTGGTGGTGAAGTGGTGCTGTTTCGCAGTGCGACTCACCCATGCTTGCTGCAGCTGAAACTCCACTATGGCTGGCTGTTGCTCGCACAGTCTTTCCAGCATGTGCAAGGGGGAGTTCCACCTGGTGTGCACATCGCATATGAGGTGGTGACCGGGAAGGCCGAAGTTACGCTGTAGAGCAGACAGCCGAGCGGCGACAGGATAAGAACACCGGAAGCGCGCACAGACGGCCTGCACTTTACGCAGCAGCTCTGACATGTCGGGGTAGTTGTGAATGAATTTCTGCACCACCAAATTCAGCACATGGGCCAGGCAAGGGATGTGCGTCAAATCGGCTAGTCCCAGAGCTGCAACGAGATTTCGCTCATTATCGCACACCACCAGGCCGGGCTTGAGGCTCACTGGCAGCAACCACTCGTCGGTCTGTTGTTCTATACCCCGCCACAACTCCTGTGCGGTGTGGGGCCTGTCCCCCAAACACATTTGTTTCAGAGCGGCCTGCTGACGTTTACCCCTGGCTGTGCTGAAGTTGGTGGTGAAGGTCTGTTGCTGACCGGATGAGGAGGTGGTAGAAGAGGAGGAGGAAGCCGAGTAGGAAGAGGAGGCAACAGGAGGCAAAGAATGATGCCCTGCGATCCTTGGCAGCGGAAGGACGTGCGCCAAACAGCTCTCCGCCTGGGGCCCAGTCGCCACTACATTTACCCAGTGTGCAGTTAGGGAGATATAGCGTCCCTGGCCGTGCTTACTGGTCCACGTATCTGTGGTTAGGTGGACCTTGCACCAGCCTGAATGACAGCATTTCAAAGGCCAGCAGTTTAGAAATGCTTGCATTCAGGGCCAGGGATCGAGGGTGGCTAGGTGGGAATTTACGCTTTCTCTCAAAGGTTTGTGAGATGGAGAGCTGAACGCTTCCGTGTGACATGGTGGAGATGCTTGCTGACGGAGGTGGTGTTGTTGGTGGCACATCCTCTGTTTGCTGTGCGGCAGGTGCCAATGTTCCTCCAGAGGCGGAGGAAGAGGCCAAGGCAGCAGCAGAAGAGGGAACAGGAGGGGTCTGAGCCCTTTCTTGGTTTTGAAGGTGCTTACTCCACTGCAGCCCGTGTCTCGCATGTAGATGCCTGGTCATGCAGTTTGTGCTAAGGTTCAGAACGTTAATGCCTCTCTTCAGGCTCTAATGGCACAGCGTGCATACCACTCGGGTCTTGTCGTCAGCACATTTTGTGAAGAAGTGCCATGGCAGGGAACTCCTTGAAGCTGCCTTTGGTGTGCTCGGTCCCTGGTGACGGTGGCCAGTAGCAGGCGAACTGTTTTGGCGACTGCTGACCTGCTTTTGCACCCTGCTCCCGCTTTTGCTACGCTGTTGGCTCGGTCTCACCACTGCCTCTTCCTCCGAACTCTGAAAGTCAGTGGCACGACCTTCATTCCATGTGGGGTCTAGGACCTCATCGTCCACTGCATCGTCTTCCACCTAGTCTTCCTCCCTGACCTCCTTTTCGGTCTGCACACTGCAGAAAGAAGCAGCAGTTGGCACCTGTGTTTCATCATCATCAGAGACATGCTGAGGTGGTATTCCCATGTCCTCATCAGGAAACATAAGTGGTTGTGCGTCAGTGCATTCTATGTCTTCCACGCCTGAGGAAGGGCTAGGTGGAAGCCATTAGGAAACCCTGCCAGCAGAGTCTTCAAACAGCATAAGAGACTGCTGCATGACTTGAGGCTCAGACAGGTGGCCTGATATGCACGGGGGCGATGTGACAGACTGATGGGCATGGGTTTCAGGCGCCACCTGTGCGCTTTCTGCAGAAGACTGGGTGGGAGATAATATGAACGTGCTGGATCCACTGTCGGACACCCAATTGACTAGCGCCTGTACGTCCTCAGGCCTTACCATCCTTAGAACGGCATAAGGCCCGACCAAATATCGCTGTAGATTCTGGTGGCTACTGGGACCTGGGGTAGTAGGTTCAGTAGGACGTGTAGCTGTTGCAGAACAGCCACATCCTCTCCCTGCACCCGAGGCTCCACCAACACCACCACCACGACCATGACCGCGTCCCTTATTAGATGTTTGCCTCATAGTTAGCGTTCACAAAGCAAAGTAAAAAGTGGTTAATAAAAACCCTGATGTAGGCTATTGCAGTAAAAAAAATTTTTTTAACTCTATAAGACAGCGGTATTTGTGGCCTAAATTTCACAGTAACCTTTGCACGTCTAATCCCAGATGTGCAGTATATCAGAGGTTTTTTTCACCCCAGTAACCAAAAAGCCGTATTTCTGGCCTAAATGTGACACTCACTTATGCACGTCTAATCCCAGATGTGCAGTATATATTAGAGGGTTTTTTCACTCCCGTAACCAAAAAGATGTATTTCTGGCCTAAATGTGACAGTCACTTATGCACGTCTTATCCCAGATTTTGCAGTATATTAGAGGTTTTTTTTCACCCCAGTAACCAAAAAGCCGTATTTCTGGCCTAAATGTGACAGTCACTTATGCACGTCTAATCCCAGATGTGCAGTACATTAGAGGGTTTTTTCACCCCAGTAATAAAATAGCCGTATTTCTGGCCTAAATGTGACAGTCACTTATGCACGTCTATTCCCAGATGTGCAGTACATTAGAGGGTTTTTTCACCCCAGTAACCAAAAAGCCGTATTTCTGTCCTAAATGTGACAGTCACTTATGCACGTCTAATCCCAGATGTGCAGTACATTAGAGGGTTTTTTCACCCCAGTAACAAAAAAGCCGTATTTCTGGCCTAAATGTGACAGTCACTTATGCACGTCTATTCCCAGATGTGCAGTACATTAGAGGGTTTTTTCACCCCAGTAACCAAAAAGCCATATTTCTGGCCTAAACGTGCCAGTCACTTATGCACGTCTAATCCCAGATGTGCAGTATATATTAGAGGTTTTTTTCACCCCAGTAACCAATGACCGTGTAATCTACCTCCAGCCACATACAGTGGCGGACATAATTATTTGACCCCTCACTGATTTTGTAAGTTTGTCCAATGACAAAGAAATGAAAAGTCTCAGAACAGTATCATTTCAATGGTAGGTTTATTGTAACAGTGGCAGATAGCACATCAAAAGGAAAATCGAAAAAATAACTTTAAATAAAAGATAGCAACTGATTTGCATTTCATTGAGTGAAATAAGTATTTGAACCCCTACCAACCATTAAGAGTTCTGGCTCCCACAGAGTGGTTAGACACTTCTACTCAATTAGTCACCCTCATTAAGGACACCTGTCTTAACTAGTCACCTGTATAAAAGACACCTGTCCACAGAATCAATCAATCAAGCAGACTCCAAGCTCTCCAACATGGGAAAGACCAAAGAGCTGTCCAAGGATGTCAGAGACAAAATTGTAGACCTGCACAAGGCTGGAATGGGCTACAAAACCATTAGCAAGAAGCTGGGAGAGAAGGTGACAACTGTTGGTGCGATTGTTTGAAAATGGAAGGAGCACAAAATGACCATCAATCGACCTCGCTCTGGGGCTCCACGCAAGATCTCACCTCGTGGGGTGTCAATGGTTCTGAGAAAGGTGAAAAAGCATCCTAGAACTACACGGGAGGAGTTAGTTAATGACCTCAAATTAGCAGGGACCACAGTCACCAAGAAAACCATTGGAAACACATTACACCGCAATGGATTAAAATCCTGCAGGGCTCGCAAGGTCCCCCTGCTCAGGAAGGCACATGTGCAGGCCCGTCTGAAGTTTGCCAATGAACACCTGAATGATTCAGAGAGTGACTGGGAGAAGGTGCTGTGGTCTGATGAGACCAAAATAGAGCTCTTTGGCATTAACTCAACTCGCTGTGTTTGGAGGAAGAAAAATGCTGCCTATGACCCCCAAAACACCGTCCCCACCGTCAAGCATGGGGGTGGAAACATTTTGCTTTGGGGGTGTTTTTCTGCTAAGGGCACAGGACAACTTATTCGCATAAACGGGAAAATGGACGGAGCCATGTATCGTGAAATCCTGAGCGACAACCTCCTTCCCTCTGCCAGGAAACTGAAAATGGGTCGTGGATGGGTGTTCCAGCACGACAATGACCCAAAACATACAGCAAAGGCAACAAAGGAGTGGCTCAAGAAGAAGCACATTAAGGTCATGGAGTGGCCTAGTCAGTCTCCGGACCTTAATCCAATCGAAAACCTATGGAGGGAGCTCAAGCTCAGAGTTGCACAGAGACAGCCTCGAAACCTTAGGGATTTAGAGATGATCTGCAAAGAGGAGTGGACCAACATTCCTCCTAAAATGTGCGCAAACTTGGTCATCAATTACAAGAAACGTTTGACCTCTGTGCTTGCAAACAAGGGTTTTTCCACCAAGTATTAAGTCTTTTTTTGTTAGAGGGTTCAAATACTTATTTCACTCAATGAAATGCAAATCAGTTGCTATCTTTTATTTAAAGTTATTTTTTCGATTTTCCTTTTGATGTGCTATCTGCCACTGTTACAATAAACCTACCATTGAAATGATACTGTTCTGAGACTTTTCATTTCTTTGTCATTGGACAAACTTACAAAATCAGTGAGGGGTCAAATAATTATTTCCGCCACTGTACTTACTTGTTCTTTTCTGTACGGTGAATGAAAAATTGTTGGGGCCTCGGAGGAATTCAACACCATTGTCGACCACATGTTATCGAATTTCAACTATTATCATTTTTTTTTTTTTAAGATGGGGGAATTCGTTAGCCATGTATTTAATCCAATTTTATATTTTTAGTTCATTTAAACATATGTATTTGACCTGTATTTGTACTGGCCTGCACTAAAATTGATATCTATTGACTGTGAAATATACCTCCGGCCACATAATCACTTGATCTTTTCTGTCAGGCGACATTCTTGACATTCTTATCCATTGACCCCATAATGTACCTCGAGCCACATAATCAGAATTTCTTTTATGTCAGGTGAATGCCTAATTTTTAAGTCCCGTACTCCCATGGCCTAAAATAAAAAAAATTCTAGGCTCTGACAAAGCACATTTCAGAGAATTTCCAGTTAAGAAGCATAAAAATGTCCCCTGATTAAGATACATATTTTCGGGGGAATTTTTGTCATTGATCCCCCTCTAGTATGTCACTTTCCATCTTGTTGGACTATTTGTGCACTTCTACTATGTATTTGGTGGCTGCAAATATGAGCAAGGTTTTTCAGGTTCGCCTGTCATTAAAGTGAATGGAACCAGCCGCGAACTTGCGGTTCGCGAACATTTGATTGCATTTGCGCGATCGGGTATGCGAACCGTTCTGGCCGATGTTCGTCCATCACTATTGATAGGCTTCTCCAGCAGAAACGTGCCGTTAACAACTACCTGTATGAACTCGGCGGCAGGACAGGTTCTGGGGAGCTTGGTTTTTATTCACCACGCCAGTGGCTTCACATCCGCGACGCATGCAGACTTCTGCGCCCATTTTATGAGATCACCAAACTGGTTAGTCGCAGCCAGGGTGCCATCAGTGACATTGTACCTTACGCCTTCTTTCTGGAGCATGCATTGCGTTGTGTCATTGATCAAGCCATCGAGGAGCAGGAGCAGGAAGTCGCAATGCCGAATGATTTCCTGGGGGGGCTACTCCATCTAAGACAAGTCAGCAGGAGTCTGAAGAGGAGTCAGAGGAGGATGGTACCTGGGGGGAGGAGGAACAAGAAGAGCAGGCTTTAAAATTTTCTGTATTCCTGGTGTTGTCCAGAAATGGGGGGAGGAAACCGAGGACGACATTCTCCTGGGCAATAAGCAGGAGCCAGGCCTCTCCACCGCTTCCAATTTAGTGCAAATGGGGGCCTTCATGCTCCAGTGTTTGAAGAGGGACCCCAGTATAAAAAGCATAAATGGAATGATCAGGACTGGGTGGCAATGTACTTTGACCCCCGGTACAAATACAAAATGGCGGACATGTTACCAGCATTATAGAGGGCTGTCAGAATGCAGCATTCCCAGGCCTTGCTGTGCGAGACTCAGCATTCTGCTGTTGCGGGCACTGGCAGAGGATTTTCCACCCACAGAGAAACAGTTGCAAGTACCAATCCTACAGCTACCCTCCGGATCCAGCCTCAAGGAACGCCTAGACCGTCAGCTGTCCAACTACATCAGGTTAACGGCCGATGTAGATGCTCTGAGAAGCAAGGAACCCCTGGATTACTGGGTGTGCAGGCTTAACCTGTGGCCACAGCTGGCACAATTTTCCAGGGAACTCTTGGCTTGCCGCTCGTCCAGTGTCCTTTCCGAAAGGACGTTCAGCGCAGCATGGGGGATCATCACCGATAAGCTCACTCACCTAGCTCAGGACAGTGTGGACTACCTCACATTTCTAAAAATGAATGAGGCATGGATCTCGGAGGAATTCAACACCTGTGACGACCACGTTTAATTGAATTTCCTCATGACAGCCCGCAAATATCTGATACCACCCAGAACAAATAATGGTCCCTGTTTCAGGTAAAAGCAGCAACATAAAAGGCCTTTTCTGTCCGGTGAATGCCTAATTTTTGGGACCTCGGAGGAATTCAACACCTATGACGACCATGTGTTATGGAATATCAACTATTATAATTTGTTTTTTTTGTCAAGAGGGGGGATTTTGTTAGCTATGTTTTTAATCCAATTTTATATTTTTAGTTTTTTTTAACCTGTTTAGGACATAGGGTGTACCAGTACGCCCTGATGTCCCGATCCTTAAGGACACAGGACGTAACTGTACGTCCTATGTATTTCCGATCACCGCCGCTCGGCTGGCGGTGATCAGAACCCGGTGGATAAATGCGGCACTTTGGGTAAATGCGAGGGTGTGTCGGCGATCGACGCAAACCGCAGGTCAATTCAGACCTGCGGTTTGCGGCTTTTACCTTATGCGGCGGCGGTGATCGGCGGTGCCATCAGGTACCCATGCAGCTGTAGGGGGGACCCGATGGCATGGAAGGCAGCGCAATGCCTTCCTTAGGCATCTGCTCTGCCTTTCCGGTGACAAGCCTGTGAGATCCAGCCCCCTGGATGTTACAGGCTGGAAACTGTATGAGTAATACACACAGTATTACTCATACAGCCAATGCATTCCAATATAGAAGTATTGGAATGCTTTGTAAAAGGGATTAGACCCCCAAAATTTGAAGTCCCAAAGTGGGACAAAAAATAAAGTAAAAAAAAGTTGAAAAAGAATAAAGTTTTCCCCCAAAAAAATCAAAAGTTTCAAGTAAAAATAAGCAAAAACATCATTTTCCCCAAATAAAGTAAAAAAAAATTTGGTAAAAAATAGAGGGGGGGGGGGAGTAGACATATTAGGTATTGCCGCATCCGTATCGACCGGTTCTTTAAACATATCACATGACCTAACCCCTCAGATGAACACCGTAAAATAAAAAATAAAAAACTGCTAAATAAAATAAAAAATTTGTCACCTTACATCACAAAAAGTACAACAGTAAGCAATCAAAAAGGTGTATGCCCACTAAAATAGTACCAATCTAACCGTCACCTAATCCCTCAAAAAATTAGCCCCTACAGAGGACAATCTCCCAAAAACTGAAAAAACTATGGCTCTCAGACTATGGAGACACTAAAACATGATATTTTTTTTGTTTCAAAAATGATATTATTGTGTAAAACTAACATAAATAAAAAAATGTATACATATTAGGTATCACTGCGTCCGTAATAACCTGCTATATGAAAATATCACATGACCAAACCTCTCAGATGAACACCGTAAAAAAATTAATAAAAAAAAACGGTGTAAAAAAAGCAATTTTTTGTCATCTTACATCACAAAAGGTGTCATAGCAAGCGATCAAAAAGTCATATGCACCCCAAAATACTGTGAATCAATCCGTCATCTCATCCCTCAAAAAATTAGACCCTACCTAAGATAATCGCTTAAAAACTGAAAAAAAAACTATGGCTCTGACTATGGAGAAACAAAAACATGATTTTTTTTTGTTTCAAAAATGAAATCATTGTGTAAAACTTACATAAATAAAAAAAATGTATACATATTAGGTATCGCCGCGTCCGTGACAACCTGCTCTATAAAAATACCACAAGATCTAACCTGTCAGATGAATGTTGTAAATAACAAAAAAACGGTGCCAAGACAGCTATTTCTTGTTACCTTGCCTCACAAAAAGTGTAATATAGAGCAACTAAAATTTATATGTACCCTAAACTAGTACTAACAAAACTTCTACCCTATTCCGTAGTTTCTAAAATGGGGTAAATTTTTTGGAGTTTCTACTCTAGGGGTGCATCAGGGGGGCTTCAAATGGGACATGGTGTCAAAAAACCAGTCCAGCAAAATCTGCCTTCCAAAAACCGTATGGCATTCCTTTCCTTCTGGGCCCTGCCGTGTGCCCGTACAGCAGTTTACGACCACATATGAGGTGTTTCTGTAAACTACAGAATCAGGGCTATAAATATTGAGTTTTGTTTGACTGTTAACCCTTGCTTTGTAACTGGAAAAAATATATAAAAATGGAAAATCTGCCAAAAAAGTGAAATTTTGAAATTGTATCTCTATTTTCCATTAATTCTTGTGGAACACCTAAAGGGTTAACAACGTTTGTAAAATCAGTTTTGAATACCTTGAAGGGGGTAGTTTCTAGAATGGAGTCATTTTGTGGTGGTTTCTATTATGAAAGCCTCACAAAGTGAATTCAGACCTGAACTGGTTCTTAAAAAGTTTTTTTTTTTACATTTTTAGAAATTTCAAGTTTTACTTCTAAACTTGTAAGCCTTGTAACATCCCCCAAAAATTAAATGTAATTCGCAAAATGATCCTAACATGAAGTAGACATATGGGGAATATAAAGTAATAACTATTTTTGGAGGTATTACTATGTATTATAGAAGTACAGAAATTGAAACTTTTGGTAAATTTGGTATTTTTTTATGAATAAAAAAAAATATTTTTTAATTCATTTTACCAGTGTCATGAAGTACAATATGTGACGAAAAAACTATCTCAGAATGGCCTGGATAAGTAAAACCGTTTTAAAGTTATCACCACTAGAGTTGAGCGAACACCTGGATGTTCGGGTTCGAGAAGTTCGGCCGAACTTCCCGGAAATGTTCGGGTTCGGGATCTGAACCCGAACCGAACTTCGTCCCGAACCCGAGCCCCATTGAAGTCAAAGGGGACCCGAACTTTTGGGCACTAAAAAGGCTGTAAAACAGCCCAGGAAAGAGCTAGAGGGCTGCAAAAGGCAGCAACATGTAGGTAAATCCCCTGCAAACAAATGTGGATAGGGAAATGAATTAAAATAAAAATTAAAAAAATAAAAATGACCCAATATCAATTGGACAGAGGTCCCATAGCAGAGAATCTGGCTTCACGTCAGCAGAGAATCAGTCTCTTCATGCCATAGCAAAGAATCTGGCTTCATATCAGCACAGAATCAGTCTCTTCATGCCATAGCAGAGAATCTGGCTTTATGTCAGCACAGAATCTGTCTTCATGTCATAGCAGAGAATCAGGCTTCACGTCACCCACCACTGGAACTGGCCACTGTCACACATTTAGGCCCCAGCACCCAGACAGAGGAGAGCGGTCCCGTAACAGAGAATCTGGCCTTATGTCAGCGCAGAATCTGTCTTCATGTCATAGCAGAGAATCAAGCTTCACGTCACCCACCACTGGAACAGGCCACTGTCACACATTTAGGCCCAGGCACCCAGGCAGAGGAGAGAGGTCCCGTAACAGAGAATCTGGCCTGATGTCAGCACAGAATCTGTCTTCATGTCATAGCAGAGAATCAGGCTTCACGTCACCCACCACTGGAACAGGCCACTGTCACACAATTAGGCCCAGGCACCCAGGCAGAGGAGAGAGGTCGCGTAACAGAGAATCTGGCCTTATGTCAGCGCAGAATCTGTCTTCATGTCATAGCAGAGAATCAGGCTTCACGTCACCCACCACTTGAACAGGCCACTGTCACACATTTAGGCCCAGGCACCCAGGCAGAGGAGAGAGGTCCCGTAACAGAGAATCTGGCCTGATGTCAGCACAGAATCTGTCTTCATGTCATAGCAGAGAATCAGGCTTCACGTCACCCAAAACTTGAACAGGCCACTGTCACATATTTAGGCCCAGGCACCCAGGCAAAGGAGAGAGGTCGCGTAACAGAGAATCTTGCCTTATGTCAGCACAGAATCTGTCTTCATGTCATAGCAGAGAATCAGGCTTCACGTCACCCACCACTGGAACAGGCCACTGTCACACATTTAGGCCCCGGCACCCAGACAGAGGAGAGCGGTCCCGTAACAGAGAATCTGGCCTTATGTCAGCGCAGAATCTGTCTTCATGTCATAGCAGAGAATCAGGCTTCACGTCACCCACCACTTGAACAGGCCACTGTCACACATTTAGGCCCAGGCACCCAGGCAGAGGAGAGAGGTCCCGTAACAGAGAATCTGGCCTGATGTCAGCACAGAATCTGTCTTCATGTCATAGCAAAGAATCAGGCTTTACGTCACCCACCACTGGAACAGGCCACTGTCACACATTTAGACCCCGGCACCCAGACAGAGGAGAGCGGTCCCGTAACAGAGAATCTGGCCTTATGTCAGCGCAGAATCAGTCTTCATGTCATAGCAGAGAATCAGGCTTCACGTCACCCACCACTGGAACAGGCCACTGTCACACATTTAGGCCCAGGCACCCAGGCAGAGGAGAGAGGTTCCGTAACAGAGAATCTGGCCTGATGTCAGCACAGAATCTGTCTTCATGTCATAGCAGAGAATCAGGCTTCACGTCACCCAAAACTTGAACAGGCCACTGTCACATATTTAGGCCCAGGCACCCAGGCAAAGGAGAGAGGTCGCGTAACAGAGAATCTTGCCTTATGTCAGCACAGAATCTGTCTTCATGTCATAGCAGAGAATCAGGCTTCACGTCACCCACCACTGGAACAGGCCACTGTCACACATTTAGGCCCCGGCACCCAGACAGAGGAGAGCGGTCCCGTAACAGAGAATCTGGCCTTATGTCAGCGCAGAATCTGTCTTCATGTCATAGCAGAGAATCAGGCTTCACGTCACCCACCACTGGAACAGGCCACTGTCACACATTTAGGCCCAGGCACCCAGGCAGAGGAGAGAGGTCCCGTAACAGAGAATCTGGCCTTATGTCAGCACAGAATCTGTCTTCATGTCATAGCAGAGAATCAGGCATCACGTCACCCACCACTGGAACAGGCCACTGTCACACATTTAGGCCCCGGCACCCAGACAGAGGAGAGGTTCATTCAACTTTGGGTTGCCCCGCAATATAATGGTAAAATGAAAATAAAAATAGTATTAAATGAGGAAGTGCCCTGGAGTAGAATAATATATTGTTAAGGGGAGGTAGTTAATATCTAATCTGCACAAGGGATGGACAGGTCCTGTGGGATCCATGCCTGGTTCATTTTTATGAACGTCAGCTTGTCCACATTGGCTGTCGACTGGCGGCTGCGTTTGTCTGTAATGACGCCTCCTGCCGTGCTGAATACACATTCAGACAAAACGCTGGCCGCCGGGCAGGCCAGCACCTCCAAGGCATAAAAGGCTAGCTCTGGCCACGTGGACAATTTGGAGACCCAGAAGTTGAATGGGGCCGAACCATCAGTCAGTACGTGGAGGGGTGTGCACAGGTACTGTTCCACCATGTTAGTGAAATGTTGCCTCCTGCTAACACGGTCCGTATCAGGTGGTGGTGCAGTTAGCTGTGGCGTGGTGACAAAACTTTTCCACATCTCTGCCATGCTAACCCTGCCCTCAGAGTAGCTGGGCGTGACACAGCTGCGTTGGCGACCTCTTGCTCCTCCTCTGCCTTCGCCTTGGGCTTCCACTGGTTCCCCTGTGACATTTGGGAATGCTCTCAGTAGCGCGTCTACCAACGTGCGCTTGTACTCGCGCATCTTCCTATTACGCTCCAGTGTAGGAAGTAAGGTGGGCACATTGTCTTTGTACCGGGGATCCAGCAGGGTGGCAACCCAGTAGTCCGCACACGTTAAAATGTGGGCAACTCTGCTGTCGTTGCGCAGGCACTGCAGCATGTAGTCGCTCATGTGTGCCAGGCTGCCCAGAGGTAAGGACAATCTGTCCTTTGTGGGAGGCGTATCGTCATCGTCCTGTGTTTCCCCCCAGCCACGCACCAGTGATGGGCCCGAGCTGCTTTGGGTGCCACCCCGCTGTGAACATGCTTCATCCTCATCCTCCTCCACCTCCTCCTCATCCTCGTCCTCCTCGTCCTCCAGTAGTGGGCCCTGTCTGGCCACATTTGTACCTGGCCTCTGGTGTTGCAAAAAACCTCCCTCTGAGTCACTTCGAAGAGACTTGCCTGAAAGTGCTAAAAATGACCCCTCTTCCTCCTCTTCCTCCTGGGCCACCTCCTCTTCCATCATCGCCCTAAGTGTTTTCTCAAGGAGACATAGAAGTGGTATTGTAACGCTGATAACGGCATCATCGCCACTGGCCATGTTGGTGGAGAACTCGAAACAGCGCAACAGGGCACACAGGTCTCGCATGGAGGCCCAGTCATTGGTGGTGAAGTGTGTCTGATCCACAGTGCGACTGACCCGTGCGTGCTGCAGCTGAAACTCCACTATGGCCTGCTGCTGCTCGCACAGTCTGTCCAGCATATGCAAGGTGAAGTTCCACCTGGTGGGTACGTCGCATATGAGGCGGTGAGCGGGAAGGCCGAAGTTACGCTGTAGTGCAGACAGGCGAGCAGCGGCAGGGTGTGAACGCCGGAAGCGCGAACAGACGGCCCACACTTTATGCAGCAGCTCTGACATGTCGGGGTAGTTGCGAATGAACTTCTGCACCACCAAATTCAGCACATGCGCCAGGCAAGGGATGTGCGTCAAACCGGCTAGTCCCAGAGCTGCAACGAGATTTCGCCCATTATCGCACACAACACCAGGCCGACTTGAGGCTCACCGGCAGCAACCACTCGTCGATCTGTTGTTCCAGTGAAGGGGCTATGGTGGTGGTGATGGTGATGGTGGTGGTGGTGTCTTTAAGGGTTCACACAGCAGAGAGTGAGGAGGGTGCAGATACAGAGGATGAGGAGGGTGCAGAAGTGAAAGGCTGAGTGAGCCACTCAACCAACTCTGGTGCATCCTTTGGCATAATCAAAATGACCCTGTGACAAAATCCCTATAGAAGAGCAGTATTTGTGGAAGCAGGTATATAGAACCCCTTAATTAGATTTTTAAGGGCAACTGGTATATCACACCAGTTGCAATTAGTTGTTCCAATTCTGTTTGTCCATCTGTATAGCTGCAGTATCTCAGCAGAACTGCACACAAATGATGCACAAT
This sequence comes from Bufo bufo, assembly GCF_905171765.1. Lineage (NCBI taxonomy): Eukaryota > Metazoa > Chordata > Amphibia > Anura > Bufonidae > Bufo > Bufo bufo. The sequence continues at coordinate 267,589,051 of NC_053392.1, read as the reverse complement.
ACAAATGCACTATATAGAAATTATATTCTAGGTATATCGCACCCCTGTCTCAATCAGATTTTTAGGGGGGCAACTGGTATAGCACACCAGTTGCAATTAGTTGTTCCAATAGTGTTTGTCCCTCTGTATAGCTGCTGTATCTCAGCAGAACCGCACACAAATGATGCACTATACAAATGCACTATATAGAAAGTATATTCTAGGTATATCACACCCCTGCCTCGATCAGATTTTTTGGGGGGCAACTGTTATATTACACCAGTTGCAATTAGTTGTCCCAATGACTTTTGTCCCTCTGCATAGCTACGGTATCTCAGCAGAACCTCACACAAATGCAGCACAATACAAATGCACTATATAGAAAATATATTCTATGTATATCACACCCCTACCTCAATCTGATTTTTTGGGAGGCAATTGGTATAGCACACCAGTTGCAATTAGTTGTTCCAATAGCGTTTGTCCCTCTGTAGAGCTGCAGTATCGCAGCAGAACCACACACAACTGCTGCACAATACAAATGCACTATAATATACTTTCTATGTTAGAAAATATATTATAAGTATATTACACACCTCAGTATGTCACACCTATCAATAGCACACCTATACCAGTCCTTAAATTAACTTTTGTGGCCCTTTTAGCTAGCGTTTGGTGCCTCTAACAGTCTGTCCCTGCTCCACACAGCAACCTCTCCCTACACTGGCAAAAGACTGAATGTAACATGGCGGCCAGATCGGGTTTATTTATAGGGTAGGGGGTGTGTCCATGTGCTGAAATGTCTTAATTGGCTGTCCTGTCCCACCTGATGGATGTGTCATGGGTCAAAGTTCGGCGCTATGCAAAAAAATATGGCGCGTGCGAATATTGCAATATGTTCGCATGTTCGGCGAATCGCGAACGAGCAAAGTTCGCCGAGAAACGACCGCTGGGCGAACCGCAAGGCCATCTTTATTGACAAGCAGTATAATTTAATGCTTTCGTTTCCAAGGTACAAAATAGTAGTATTTCCATCAGTTATTGTGAGCCAAAACAAGGTGTGGGTCGGAAACACAGAACAGCTTCAAATCTTTCCATTATACCTTATCTCTGCGTAGGCTTCACTATTGGTTTTGGCTTAAAATAACTGATTTAAGAAACTGACCAAATAACTGAAGTGTGAACTCAGCCTAAAAGAATACCAGTGGATTTCGTGTGTGGAGATGAAACTTTTGTGAAAGTCGCACATAGTAAATGTGCCATAATCCAGGTTTATTCTCACTTTTTCTTTTAAATATAGACCACTTTGAAAAGTGGCGATGCTCACCAAATGTCACAAAATTTCACAAAATGTCACAGAAAACACTGCAATTAACATGAGTTGTGACATTTTTAAGCCCAAAAAAACGGACATATCTGATTTGATTAATGTCCCTCAGGTATTTTTTGTCTATCAACATATGACATTTTTAACCACCTCCGGACCGCTGTACGCACAGACGCGTCCTGGAGGTGGTTGATTCATTCCGAGTGGACGCATATACGCGTCATCTCGCGAGACGCGAGATTTCCTGTGAACGCGCGCACACAGGCGCGCGCGCTCACAGGAACGGAAGGTAAGAGAGTTGACCTCCAGCCTGCCAGCGGCGATCGTTCGCTGGCAGGCTGGAGATGTGTTTTTTTTAACCCCTAACAGGTATATTAGACGCTGTTTTGATAACAGTGTCTAATATACCTGCTACCTGGTCCTCTGGTGGTCCCCTTTTTGTTTGGATCGACCACCAGAGGACACAGGTAGCTCAGTAAAGTAGCACCAAGCACCACTACACTACACTACACCCCCCCCCCGTCACTTATTAACCCCTTATTAGCCCCTGATCACCCCATATAGACTCCCTGATCACCCCATATAGACTCCCTGATCACCCCCCTGTCATTGATTACCCCCCTGTCATTGATCAACCCCCTGTAAAGCTCCATTCAGATGTCCGCATGATTTTTACGGATCCACTGATAGATGGATCGGATCCGCAAAACGCATCCGGACGTCTGAATGAAGCCTTACAGGGGCATGATCAATGACTGTGGTTATCACCCCATATAGACTCCCTGATCACCCCCCTGTCATTGATCACCCCCCTGTCATTGATTACCCCCCTGTAAAGCTCCATTCAGACGTCCGCATGATTTTTACGGATCCACTGATAGATGGATCGGATCCGCAAAACGCATCCGGACGTCTGAATGAAGCCTTACAGGGGCATGATCAATGACTGTGGTGATCACCCCATATAGACTCCCTGATCACCCCCCTGTAAAGCTCCATTCAGATGTCCGCATGATTTTTACGGATCCACTGATAGATGGATCGGATCCGCAAAACGCATCCGGACGTCTGAATGAAGCCTTACAGGGGCATGATCAATGACTGTGGTTATCACCCCATATAGACTCCCTGATCACCCCCCTGTCATTGATTACCCCCCTGTAAAGCTCCATTCAGACGTCCGCATGATTTTTACGGATCCACTGATAGATGGATCGGATCCGCAAAACGCATCCGGACGTCTGAATGAAGCCTTACAGGGGCATGATCAATGACTGTGGTTATCACCCCATATAGACTCCCTGATCACCCCCCTGTCATTGATCACCCCCCTGTCATTGATTACCCCCCTGTAAAGCTCCATTCAGACGTCCGCATGATTTTTACGGATCCACTGATAGATGGATCGGATCCGCAAAACGCATCCGGACGTCTGAATGAAGCCTTACAGGGGCATGATCAATGACTGTGGTTATCACCCCATATAGACTCCCTGATCACCCCCCTGTCATTGATTACCCCCCTGTAAAGCTCCATTCAGACGTCCGCATGATTTTTACGGATCCACTGATAGATGGATCGGATCCGCAAAACGCATCCGGACGTCTGAATGAAGCCTTACAGGGGCATGATCAATGACTGTGGTGATCACCCCATATAGACTCCCTGATCACCCCCCTGTCATTGATTACCCCCCTGTCATTGATCACCCCCCTGTAAAGCTCCATTCAGACGTCCGCATGATTTTTACGGATCCACTGATAGATGGATCGGATCCGCAAAACGCATACGGACGTCTGAATGAAGCCTTACACGGGCGTGATCAATGACTGTGGTTATCACCCCATATAGACTCCCTGATCACCCCCCTGTCATTGATCACCCCCCTGTCATTGATCACCCCCCTGTCATTGATCACCCCCCTGTCATTGATCACCCCCCCTGTCATTGATCACCCCCCCTGTCATTGATCACCCCCCCTGTCATTGATCACCCCCCCTGTCATTGATCACCCCCCTGTCATTGATCACCCCCCTGTCATTGATCACCCCCCTGTCATTGATCACCCCCCTGTCATTGATCAACCCCCTGTCATTGATCAACCCCCCTGTCATTGATCACCCCCCTGTCATTGATCACCCCCCTGTAAGGCTCCATTCAGACATTTTTTTGGCCCAAGTTAGCGGAATTATTTTTTTTTTTTCTTACAAAGTCTCATATTCCACTAACTTGTGACAAAAAATAAAATCTCACATGAGCTCACCATACCCCTCACGGAATCCAAATGCGTAAAATTTTTTAGACATTTATATTCCAGACTTCTTCTCACGCTTTAGGGCCCCTAGAATGCCAGGGCAGTATAAATACCCCACATGTGACCCCATTTCGGAAAGAAGACACCCCCAGGTATTCCGTGAGGGGCATATTGAGTCCATGAAAGATTGAAATTTTTGTCCCAAGTTAGCGGAACGGGAGACTTTGTGAGAAAAAAATAAAAAATATCAATTTCCGCTAACTTGTGCCAAAAAAAAAAAATTTCTATGAACTCGCCATGCCCCTCATTGAATACCTTGGGGTGTCTTCTTTCCAAAATGGGGTCACATGTGGGGTATTTATACTGCCCTGGCATTCTAGGGGCCCCAAAGCGTGAGAAGAAGTCTGGTATCCAAATGTCTAAAAATGCCCTCCTAAAAGGAATTTGGGCCCCTTTGCGCATCTAGGCTGCAAAAAAGTGTCACACATCTGGTATCGCCGTACTCAGGAGAAGTTGGGGAATGTGTTTTGGGGTGTCATTTTACATATACCCATGCTGGGTGAGATAAATATCTTGGTCAAATGCCAACTTTGTATAAAAAAATGGGAAAAGTTGTCTTTTGCCAAGATATTTCTCTCACCCAGCATGGGTATATGTAAAAAGACACCCCAAAACACATTCCCCAACTTCTCCCGAGTACGGAGATACCAGATGTGTGACACTTTTTTGCAGCCTAGGTGGGCAAAGGGGCCCATATTCCAAAGAGCACCTTTCGGATTTCACTGGTCATTTACCTACTTACCACACATTAGGGCCCCTGGAAAATGCCAGGGCAGTATAACTACCCCACAAGTGACCCCATTTTGGAAAGAAGACACCCCAAGGTATTCCGTGAGGGGCATGGCGAGTTCCTAGAATTTTTTATTTTTTGTCACAAGTTAGTGGAAAATGATGATTTTTTTTTTTTTTTTTTTTTTCATACAAAGTCTCATATTCCACTAACTTGTGACAAAAAATAAAAACTTCCATGAACTCACTATGCCCATCAGCGAATACCTTGGGGTCTATTCTTTCCAAAATGGGGTCACTTGTGGGGTAGGTATAATGCCCTGGTATTTTAGGGGCCCAAATGTGTGGTAAGGAGTTTGAAATCAAATTCTGTAAAAAATGACGAGTGAAATCCGAAAGGTGCTCTTTGGAATATGGGCCCCTTTGCCCACCTAGGCTGCAAAAAAGTGTCACACATCTGGTATCTCCGTACTCAGGAGAAGGTGGGGAATGTGTTTTGGGGTGTCATTTTACATATACCCATGCTGGGTGAGATAAATATCTTGGTCAAATGCCAACTTTGTATAAAAAAATGGGAAAAGTTGTCTTTTGCCAAGATATTTCTCTCACCCAGCATGGGTATATGTAAAAAGACACCCCAAAACACATTCCCCAACTTCTCTTGAGTACGGAGATACCACATGTGTGGCACTTTTTTGCAGCCTAGGTGGGCAAAGGGGCCCATATTCCAAAGAGCACCTTTTGGATTTCACTGGTCATTTACCTACTTACCACACATTAGGGCCCCTGGAAAATGCCAGGGCAGTATAACTACCCCACAAGTGACCCCATTTTGGAAAGAAGACACCCCAAGGTATTCCGTGAGGGGCATGGCGAGTTCCTAGAATTTTTTATTTTTTGTCACAAGTTAGTGGAAAATGATGATTTTTTTTTTTTTTTTTTTTTTTCATACAAAGTCTCATATTCCACTAACTTGTGACAAAAAATAAAAACTTCCATGAACTCACTATGCCCATCAGCGAATACCTTGGGGTGTCTTCTTTCCAAAATGGGGTCACTTGTGGGGTAGTTATACTGCCCTGGCATTCTAGGGGCCCAAATGTGTGGTAAGGAGTTTGAAATCAAATTCTGTAAAAAATGACGAGTGAAATCCGAAAGGTGCTCTTTGGAATATGGGCCCCTTTGCCCACCTAGGCTGCAAAAAAGTGTCACATATCTGGTATCTCCGTATTCAGGAGAAGTTGGGGAATGTGTTTTGGGGTGTCTTTTTACATATACCCATGCTGGGTGAGAGAAATATCTTGGCAAAAGACAACTTTTTCCATTTTTTTATACAAAGTTGGCATTTGACCAAGATATTTATCTCACCCAGCATGGGTATATGTAAAATGACACCCCAAAACACATTCCCCAACTTCTACTGAATACGGAGATACCAGATGTGTGACACTTTTTTGCAGCCTAGGTGGGCAAAGGGGCCCACATTCCAAAGAGCACCTTTCGGATTTCACTCGTCATTTTTTACAGAATTTGATTTCAAACTCCTTACCACACATTTGGGCCCCTAGAATGCCAGGGCAGTATAACTACCCCACAAGTGACCCCATTTTGGAAAGAAGAGACCCCAAGGTATTTCGTGATGGGCATAGTGAGTTCATGGAATTTTTTATTTTTTGTCACAAGTTAGTGGAATATGAGACTTTGTAAGAAAAAAAAAAAAAAAAAAAAATCATCATTTTCCGCTAACTTGTGACAAAAAATAAAAAGTTCTATGAACTCACTATGCCCATCAGCGAATACCTTAGGGTGTGTACTTTCCGAAATGGGGTCATTTGTGGGGTGTTTGTACTGTCTGGGCATTGTAGAACCTCAGGAAACATGACAGGTGCTCAGAAAGTCAGAGCTGCTTCAAAAAGCGGAAATTCACATTTTTGTACCATAGTTTGTAAACGCTATAACTTTTACCCAAACCATTTTTTTTTTATCAAAGACATGTAGAACAATAAAGTTAGAGCAAAATTTATATATGGATGTCGTTTTTTTTGCAAAATTTTACAACTGAAAGTGAAAAATGTCATTTTTTTGCAAAAAAATCGTTAAATTTCGATTAATAACAAAAAAAGTAAAAATGTCAGCAGCAATGAAATACCACCAAATGAAAGCTCTATTAGTGAGAAGAAAAGGAGGTAAAATTCATTTGGGTGGTAAGTTGCATGACCGAGCAATAAACGGTGAAAGTAGTGTAGGTCAGAAGTGTAAAAAGTGGCCTGGTCTTTCAGGGTGTTTAAGCACTGGGGGCTGAGGTGGTTAAGGAAAACATTAAATACTCCACTACATTAAAGAGATTGTCCCTTGAAAAATATCCTGCAGTTTTCAAACCAGCACCTGGATCTGAACAAGTTTATAATTGCATGTATTTAAACATTTAGTATAGCCAGTAAGCTATTCATTAAAATGTTTTTGGATACAAAATTGTTGGTACACTTCGTTAAAAAAAGAAAAACCCACAATGGTCACAAAAATAACTTGAAACTGATAAAAGTTTAAAAAAATAAAAATACTGAAAAGTAGCTAATGAAAATCAGACACTGCTTTTAAATTGTGGTTCAACAGAATATTTTTAAAAAAACTAACTAATGAAAGTGACCTGGACAACAATGATAGTACCCCTAGAAAAGATTGAAAATAATTTGACCATAGGGAAAATGTCAAATGTCATTAGCATCAGAGGTGTCTTCAAACTTCAGTCTGTCTGCCTATTTATTATTATTATTATTATTATTATTATTATTATTATTATTATTATTTTAAAAATCCGATGCCATGAATGCAAATTTATTGGCATTTTGTGGTAATGAATCATTTTATTCTGAAATGGTAGTAAAAAAAAAACATACCTCATCCATTTGATCTACAAGATGGCAGCGACAGTCTATCTGTGATCAAATGGATGGGGTGGGAATGTATTTTTAGTTTTAACCCCTGATAGGCTGAATGTGACTCTCAGATGCAGCAATCTGCGTTGAACACAGGATCTGAGAGGTTAAATGCCGGTGGCGCAATCAGCATTCCCAACATTGTGCTCACTCTGTACAATGGAATGTGATTCGTTACGAATGAAGTAATTTGTAACAAATCAAATTTCTAGTCAAAGTTCGGCAAAGCAGCCAAATTGAATTTTTGAAAAGTTCACTCATCAATACTCTTAATACATTTTCAGTTATTATAATAAAAACAACACTATACCTTTTCAAAATATTAAGGATACTAATTGGTAAATAGCATATAGCAAACACCAGTAGGACCACCATGAGCATGCGAGCAGTCTTCCTCCTGGCACGAATCTGTTTAATTTCAGCAGCCACGCCATTAATTCTAGGTTTACATGTTTGTTGTCCTTGCCCCTTGGATTGTACTGGGCACTGTAAGGGTTTCCACTTCCTCTGAACTATGGATGAAGTTCCTGGAATCTGTAATGTAAAGAGTAAAACAGCTTAACAGTTAGTTAACTAATTTATTACACAAATAAGTTAACTTGAAAAAGTATGCAGTCATCAATTGCATTAATAACACACAGATCATTGAGGTAAATAAAATAAAAAATCAATTATATCTTATAATTAGAGATGAGTGAATTTCCCAAAATTTGTTTTAGGTCAAATTACATCAAACTGACTGTCAGATTTGATTCAGTCTGAATAAATTCTCCCAGAACCAAAAGTGCACCAATTGCCCTGAAAAATGTGTATGACACTCTGAGGTCTCCTAGTATCCCTTTTTGGTGGCAGATACAATATCTTCTCTGTATTAGGATTTATAAAATGGAAGCTGCCATTTTAAATGATTTTTGTAGGGCCAATCATAAAAGTTTTCAATTCTCAAAAATTTTAGATTTTTGTGAATTTTGTAATGAATTCAGTATATGATTACTAGTAGCGTTGAGCGAACCCGAACTGCAAAGTAACGAACTTTTCGAGTAAGGGTACCCGGACCCGAACCCGAACCTTGCAGCAAAAGTTCATGTTAGGTGTTTGGGCATTTAATAAAGCTTGTTGAAAGGCGGCAGAGCAGCCAATCAACAAGCTTTTAAGCTATGGGCACTTAGAAAGCATCACAGTCATGCCTAGTAATGGCATGGCTGTGATTGGCCCGTGCATCATGTGACCCAGCCTCTATACAGGCTGGGTCACGCATAACACTGTCCATCAGTAGTGCAGGGACATGAGGTAGGCAACTGAACTGAGAGAGTGTTAGGAATTTAATCTTGCTGTTAATTCTGTGGATGACATATAGCAATTTTTTGTGGCTGCAATGCACCATCTTTGCACTCCTGACACAGAAATATAATACTTAATCTGTCTGTTAATTCTGTAGGTGACATTAACCCATTTTTAGTGTGAGATAAATCTGCACTGCATCCATGACACGGAAATACAATAAATAATCTGTCTGTTAATTCTGTGCATGGTAGAGACCCAGTTTTTGGTGTAAGATAAACCTGCATTGCATCCGTGTCAGGGTAATACAATAGGTAATCTGTTCTGTGGGTGACATAAACCCATTTTTGGTGTGAGATAGACCTGCATTGCATCCGTGACAGGGAAATACAATAATTAATTTGTCCCAACCATTGTTATACTACAGGACAGTTTGTTCATTTTGTTTGATATTTCCCAATGTTTTGGGGGCTTCCCAAATTTATAAAGAAAAAAGAAAAAAAACAATAACAGTGTTAGCTACCTTCTCCTCTTCCACCGCTGCTTCCACCTAAATGGCCACGTCCTCTACTTCCTCAACCTCCCACTCCACTTTGACCTCTTCCTCCTAGTTCTTTTTATATATTATTTGTATTCTACGTTATTTTAAGTCATTTCCCTATCTACATTTGTTTACAATGCAATTGTCTTGCTCTTACCTACATTTTGCTTCCTTTTGCAGCCCTCTAACCATTACTATGACTATTTTACAGCCATTTTAGTGCACCAAAGTTCGGGTCCCAATTGACTTCAATGTGGCTTGGGTTTGAGTTCGGGTCAAGTTCGGGACCCAAACTTTGACCTGAAGTTTGGCCGAACCTGGTGAACCCGAACATCCACGGGTCGGCTCAACACTAATTACTAGCTAACATTTTTATATCTTGATGGTAAGAAGGATGTTAAAAAAGTATATTGTAGAAATATAACATATGATAATGTGCATACATAATGTATCTGTGTAAACTGGGAACACACAGAATTTCTAGTTAAAAATACTTTTAAATACCATTTGATTACTGTTTTATAATATGTGAATGTGGTTTTGCTGTCAGGATGATTCTAGAAGACCATTGCAGAGTTGTTCAACCCTGTATTACATACTGGACACTCCATAATATTAACTAGGGACAACAAACCATTTGGATGCTTTACATTTACATAGCATCTTTCTTAAAGTTCTAATTGACGAGTCCAAATTTAAAAAGAAAAATGTCATCAATGTATCATCATAGAACATGTTCCATGGGTCGCTGTAGAAGAAAGTTCTTAAAGAAGTTCTTAAAGAAGTATATATAGATTAGACATTAAGTCCGTTACAATAACGGGTGCTAGAACAGTAGTGCATAAACATTAGTAGGAACAGTCTATATTAAATGGCAAGGGAACTAACTGGTGGCTGTGTCTGAGACTGCTGGCTGTAGCTTGTGTCTGAGACTCCTGGCACTGACTGGTGGCTGTGGCTGAGACTGCTGGCACTGACTGCTGGCACTGACTGGTGGGTGAGACTGCTGGCTGTGGCTAAGACTGATGACTGCGGCTGAGACTGCTGCTACTGACTGGTGGCTATGGCTGAGACTGCTGGCACTAAGCATTGACTGTGGCTGAGACTGCTGGCTGTGACTCATGGCTCAGACGGCTGGCACTGACTGGTGGCTGTGGCTGGTGGCCCTAACAACTGGCACTGACTGGTGGATGATACTGCTGGCACTGTGACTAGTGGCACTCACTGATGGCTGATACTGCTGGCACTGACTGGCACTGGTGCGGGCAGCACGGTTGCAAGTGGAACGTCGCGTGTTGATTGGTAAGCGTGCCGCACATGCGCAGTTCAATTATTAGCACACACGCACGGACATGCAGCCCTGAGCACGCAGACAGGGCTTTTATTACAAAGGATACTGACATCTAGTGGTATGGATTGAGAAAACAGGGGGCACACCAAATAATACGCGGAGTGCAAAGGGTGGTGAAAAAAGCATGAAACAATATCACCTGACCCAAGAGAGAGTCGCAAGAACCACCCCATATATGCACATCCGACAATCAGTCAATATAAGATATATATAAAGTTTATTGGACACACCAACAGATACATATTAAAAATTGTATACAATTAGAACAAAGTGCGGTATGCAATATAATACACTGCTCAAAAAAATTAAGGAAACACTTAAACAACACAATGTAACTCCAAGTCAATCACACTTCTGTGAAATAAAACTGTCCACTTAGGAAGCAACACTGAGTGACAATCAATTTCACATGCTGTTGTGCAAATGGGATAGACAACAGGTGGAATATATAGGCAATTAGCAAGACACTCCCTATAAAGGAGTGGTTCTGCAGGTGGTGATAACAGACCACTTCTCAGTTCCTATGCTTCCTGGCTGATGTTTTGGTCACTTTTGAATGCTGGCGGTGCTTTCACTCTAGTGGTAGCATGAGACGGAGTCTACAACCCACACAAGTGGCTCAGGTAGTGCAGCTTATACAGGATGGCACATCAATGCGAGCTGTGGCAAGAAGGTTTGCTATGTCGGTCAGCGTAGTGTCCAGAGCATGGAGGCGCTACCAGGAGACAGGCCAGTACATCAGGAGACGTGGAGGAGGCTGTAGGAGGGCAACAACCCAGCAGCAGGACCGCTACCTCCACCTTTGTGCAAGGATGAACAGGAGGAGCACTGCCAGAGCCCTGCAAAATGACCTCCAGCAGGCCACAAATGTGCATGTGTCTGCTCAAACGGTCAGAAACAGACTCCATGAGGGTGATATGAGGGCCCGACGTCCACAGGTGGGGGTTGTGCTTACAGCCCAACACCGTGCAGGACGTTTGGCATTTGCCAGAGAACACCAAGATTGGCAAATTCGCCACTGGCACCCTGTGCTCTTCACAGATGAAAGCAGGTTCACACTGAGCACATGTGACAGACGTGACATAGTCTGGATACGCCGTGGAGAATGTTCTGCTGCCTGCAACATCCTCCAGCATGACCGGTTTGGCATTGGGTCAGTAATGGTGTGGGGTGGCATTTCTTTGAAGGGCCGCACAGCCCTCCATGTGCTCGCCAGAGGTAGCCTGACTGCCATTAGGTACCGAGATGAGATCCTCAGACCCCTTGTGAGACCATATGCTGGTGCGGTTGGCCCTGGGTTCCTCCTAATGCAAGACAATGCTAGACCTCATGTGGCTGGAGTGTGTCAGCAGTTCCTGCAGGACGAAGGCATTGATGCTATGGACTGGCCCGCCCGTTCCCCAGATCTGAATCCAATTGAGCACATCTGGGACATCATGTCTCGCTCTATCCACCAACGTCACGTTGCACCACAGACTGTCCAGGAGTTGGCAGATGCTTTAGTCCAGGTCTGGGAGAAGATCCCACAGGAGACCGTCCGCCACCTCATCAGGAGCATGCACAGGCGTTGTAGAGAGGTCATACAGGCACGTGGAGGCCACACATACTACTGAGCCTCATTTTGACTTGTTTTAAGGACATTACATCAAAGTTGGATCAGCCTGTAGTGTGTTTTTCCACTTTAATTTTGAGTGTGACTCCAAATCCAGACCTCCATGGGTTAAAAAATGTGATTTCAATTTTTTTTATTTTTGTGTGATTTTGTTGTCAGCACATTCAACTATATAAAGAACAAAGTATTTCAGAAGAATATTTAATTAATTCAGATCTAGGATGTGTTATTTTTGTGTTCCCTTTATTTTTTTGAGCAGTGTATATGTAACCGACACATACAGGTCCACTGGGTTGCCACAGAATGGCCATATACACTATAAACCAGCATATAAAAATCTGATACAAAACATATAGCAAATATGAAATGAGGTGAGACCACTAGAAATGCAGACAGACCATGATGAGGTCTAAATTGGAGAGTCAAACCTACATAAACCTGCTGGTGCAGTGGACCTGGAAGAGTGAGAGAACGCCCAGGGCGTTTATGTAAATGTAAATGCAAATTTTTAATATGTATCTGTTGGTGTGTCCAATAAACTTTATATATATTTTATATTGACTGATTGTCGGATGTGCATATATGGGGTGGTTCTTGCGACTCTCTCTTGGGTCAGGTGATATTGTGACATCTAGTGGTATATTATCATATTTTACTGTCTTGTTTGCACTCTCCCTTTATGAATACTTGTCAGGTTGTTTTTGTCGGGCTGTAGCGCCAGTGGCGTGCCTAGGGTGTTTGGCACCCGGGGTGGACCTTTCTATAGCACCCCCCTACTTAAAAAAAATTTTACCCCCTCACAGTAGTTTTGTACAGATGTGTGCCCCCTCACAGTAGTTATGCCCTCTCTGTGCCCCTTTAATAATTGTAATGCCCTCTTTTTGCCCCTTCACAGTAATAATCCCCATTATGCCCCCTTAATAGTAGTAATGCCATTGTGCCCCCTTAATAGTAGTAATGCCCACTGTGCTAGTAATGCCCTATGTGCCCCCTCCATAGTAGAAATCTCCATAGTGCCCCTTCACAGTAATAATGCCCACTTCATTGTAGTAATGCCCTCTGGCTCTGTGCCCCCTCCATAGTAATAAAGTCCTCTATGCCCCCTCCATAGTGATAAAGTACTCTGTGCCCCCTCCATAGTGATAAAGTCCGCTGTGCCCCCTCCATAGTGATAAAGTCCTCTGGGTCCCCTCCATACTGATAAAGTCTTCTGTGCCCCCTCCATACTGATACAGTCTTCTGTGCCCCCTCCATACTGATACAGTCTTCTGTGCCCTCTCCATACTGATAAAGTCCTCTGTGTCCCATTCCTGTAGCTCAGATACCTTTTTTCCCTGCAGACACAGATCGCTCTGCAGCACTGTGTGGGGGCAGAGCTTATGCAGATTTTACAGCTGTAGGCTCCGCCCACACACTTGCTGGCAGCTCAATCTGTGCCTGCAGACTGAATGGTGGAGCGGGGAAAAGTCTTCCTGCTTCACCATTCAGAGTGCCACAGGCTTGAAGGAGGGGAGGAGAGCGGGGATCTGAGCGGTGAGTGACAGAACCCAGCTTCCTGCGCCCCCACCTTAGTACGCCACTGTGTACAGTCGTGGCCAAAAGTTTTGAGAATGACACAAATATTAGTTTTCACAAAGTTTGCTGCTAAACTGCTTTTAGATCATTGTTTCAGTTGTTTCTGTGATGTAGTGAAATATAATTACACGCACTTCATACATTTCAAAGGCTTTTATCGACAATTACATGACATTTATGCAAAGAGTCAGTATTTGCAGTGTTGACCTTTCTTTTTCAGGACCTCTGCAATTCGACTGGGCATGCTCTCAATCAACTTCTGGGCCAATTCCTGACTGATAGCAACCCATTCTTTCATAATCACTTCTTGGAGTTTGTCAGAATTAGTGGGTTTTTGTTTGTCCACCCGCCTCTTGAGGATTGACCACAAGTTCTCAATGGGATTAAGATCTGGGGAGTTTCCAGGCCATGGACCCAAAATGTCAACGTTTTGGTCCCCGAGCCACTTAGTTATCACTTTTGCCTTATAGCACGGTGCTCCATCGTGCTGGAAAATGCATTATTCTTCACCAAACTGTTGTTGGATTGTTGGAAGAAGTTGCTGTTGGAGGGTGTTTTGGTACCATTCTTTATTCATGTCTGTGTTTTTGAACAAAATTGTGAGTGAGCCCACTCCCTTGGATGAGAAGCAACCCCCCACATGAATGGTCTCAGGATGCTTTACTGTTGGCATGACATAGGACTGATGGTAGCGCTCACCTTTTCCAGATGCCCCAAACAATCGGAAAGAGGCTTCATCTGAGAATATGACTTTGCCCCAGTCCTCAGCAGTCCATTCACTATACTTTCTGCAGAAGATCAATCTGTCCCTGATGTTTTTTTAGAGAGAAGTGGCTTCTTTGCTGGCCTTCTTGACACCAGGCCATCTTCCAAAAGTCTTCGCCTCACTGTGCATGCAGATGCGCTCACACCTGCCTGCTGCTATTCCTGAGCAAGCTCTGAACTGGTGGCACTCCGATCCCACAGCTGAATCCTTTTTAGGAGACGATCCTGGCGCTTGCTGGACTTTCTTGGACGCCCTGAAGCCTTCTTAACAAGAATTGAACCTCTTTCCTTGAAGTTCTTGATGATCCTATAAATTGTTGATTGAGGTGCAATCTTACTAGCCACTATATCCTTGCCTGTGAAGCCATTTTTATGCAACGCAATGATGGCTGCACGCGTTTCTTTGCAGGTCACCATGGTTAACAATGGAAGAACAATGATTTCAAGCATCACCCTCCTTTTAACATGTTAAGTCTGCCATTTTAACCCAATCAGCCTGACATAATGATCTCCAGCCTTGTGCTCGTCAACATTCTCACCTGAGTTAACAAGACGATTACTGAAATGATCTCAGTAGGTCCTTTAATGACATCAATAAAATGCAGTGGAAAGTTTTTTTTGGGATTAAGTTAATTTTCATGGCAAAGAAGGACTATGCAATTCATCTGATCACTCTTCATAACATTCTGGAGTATATGCAAATTGCTATTATAAAAACTTAAGCAGCAACTTTTCCAATTTCCAATATTTATGTAATTCTCAAAACTTTTGGCCACGACTGCCTTTTGTCTCTTCCCTGTCTTTTGGTGTGGGCGGTGTGTGGTGCGCACTTCAATAATCGGCACACACGCACGGACACCAGCCCTGAACACGCACACAGGGCTTTTATTAGTATAGATGTTCATATAAATAAGGATTTCCCTCTTTTGTTCCTGCGTGTTGAAAAAAGAGAGTCTCTGAAGAGGAGTCCTGTTTCTGAATGTGAACCTTATCTCCCTGGAATTATTTTGGTTATTGCACTGCACATGATGTTGCACTTGAGTGGTATAGATGAATGGAGGTGTAGCAGTCTGCAACTATTGATTTGTGTGCAGACTGCTACAAGAGGCAAGATTGGGTACAAGCTACGGTGACATTCACAACTTGGTTGCAGGTCTGATAATATTTTATGACATCAACAAGTGTACCACAATAAGAGCAGTAGTATATATTGGAGGCGTGGCGATCTCCATGCAGTCATGCACACCTGACCAGTTAGTCTGCCCTGGATGCTGGTTTTAAGGTCAGTATAAAACTGAGTCTGCTTATATGGCACCTACCAGTAGCCATTTGGCTCCAGGAGAAGTATATAGTGGGCTCAGCATACATGTTGGTACTTGCATCCCTGGATCCGATGAAAGCTGTAATGGCACTGGACGGGGTTAAAAGCAGAGTGTGCTTGGCATGCATGCTGTACCTGCATTCCCTGGACTTTGTGTGGCTGTCATGGCCCATAAACAGGTAGGAACTAGTGTTAGGGACCACTCCATAGAGGCGACCTTCACATGGTGAGTGGCTTATTACGCTTTGGCCAAAATGTACACCAATGCCTCATCCAGCATAGAGGCAGGGCAGAATGCTGGTTGCTGAGAGCTATTGCATTTGTGTATTTTTCTTTGTATATGTATTTCGCCATAGCGATGTGCACCTGCATACAGGGTTGTGCTGATTGAATCCCCCACAAAATCACTTTGTATTTTCAGTTTCCTCTTACACTGTATTTTATACCGTAGCTCCTGCTTTTACAGATTTTAGCATGATTTCCAAATGTACAAATCGCAGTGTCTGATTTTAAGTTTTACCTTCAGGGAAATGTTTAAATCGGCTGAAGTGCATAATGAAATGCCTTTCTACTTGCTCAAATACATTTTGGTCAAATAAAGTTTTATTTCGCCTGAAAAAGAGCTGATCATTAGTGATGATCGAGTACCAAAGTACAAACCGGATTCCAAAAAAGTTGGGACACTATACAAATCGTGAATAAAAACTGAATGCAATGATGTGGAGGTGCCAACTTCTAATATTTTATTCAGAATAGAACATAAATCACGGAACAAAAGTTTAAACTGAGAAAATGTACCATTTTAAGGGAAAAATATGTTGAATCAGAATTTCATGGTGTCAACAAATCCCAAAAAAGTTGGGACAAGGCCATTTTCACCACTGTGTGGCATCTCCCCTTCTTCTTACAACACTCAACAGACGTCTGGGGACCGAGGAGACCAGTTTCTTAAGTTTAGAAATAGAAATGCTCTCCCATTCTTGTCTAATACAGGCCTCTAACTGTTCAATCGTCTTGGGCCTTCTTTGTTGCACCTTCCTCTTTATGATGCGCCAAATGTTCTCTATAGGTGAAAGATCTGGACTGCAGACTGGCGATTTCAGTACTCGGATCCATCTCCTACGCAGCCATGATGTTGTGATTGATGCAGAATGTGGTCTGGCATTATCTTGTTGAAAAATGCAGGGTCTTCCCTGAAAGAGATGACGTCTGGATGGGAGCATATGTTGTTCTAGAACCTGAATATATTTTTCTGCATTGATGGTGCCTTTCCAGACATGCAAGCTGCCCATGCCACACGCACTCATGCAACCCCATACCATCAGAGAGGCAGGCTTCTGAACTGAGCGTTGATAACAACTTGGGTTGTCCTTGTCCTCTTTGGTCCGGATGACATGGCGTCCCAGATTTCTAAAAAGAACTTTGAATCGTGACTCGTCTGACCACAGAACATCTTCCATTTTGCCACACTCCATTTTAAATGATCCCTGGCCCAGTGAAAACGCCTGAGCTTGTGGATCTTGCTTAGAAATGGCTTCTTCTTTGCACTGTAGAGTTTCAGCTGGCAACGGCGGATGGCACGGTGGATTTTGTTCACTGACAATGGTTTCTGGAAGTATTCCTGAGCCCATTCTGTGATTTCCTTTACAGTAGCATTCCTGTTTGTGGTGCAGTGCCGTTTAAGGGCCCGGAGATCACGGGCATCCAGTATGGTTTTACAGCCTTGACCCTTACGCACAGAGATTGTTCCAGATTCTCTGAATCTTCGGATGATATTATGCACAATTGATGATGATAGATGCAAAGTCTTTGCAATTTTTCGCTGGGTAACACCTTTCCTGATATTGCTCCACTATCTGTCTGCGCAACATTGTGGGAATTGGTGATCCTCTACCCATCTTGGCTTCTGAGAGACACTGCCACTCTGTGAAGCTCTTTTTATACCCAATCATGTTGCCAATTGACCTAATTAGTGTTAATTGGTCTTCCAGCTCTTCGTTATGCTCAAATTTACTTTTTCCAGCCTCTTATTGCTACTTGTCCCAACTTTTTTGGGATTTGTTGACACTGTGAAAATTGGAATCAACGTATTTTTCCTTTAAAATGATACATTTACTCGGATTAAACGTTTGATCTGTCATCTACGTTCTATTACAAATAAAATATTTGCATTTGCCATCTCCACATCATTGCATTCAGTTTTTATTCACAATTTGTTTAGTGTCCCAACTTTTTTGGAATCCGGTTTGTATTCGGGTGTTAGGAAACATTCTTTCCTGTATATTCAATTGCATATAAAGTGCAAGTGCTGCAAAAAATTACAAGGAAGAGGCACTCCGATACACCCTGTATATCACATAAAGGAGGGCCTCATTCACTTTGTGGTACAATTGTTCAGTTAGTGGGACTCCTACACTCATAAAGCCTATGCACTAAGTGAAAGGGCTGCCAAAAACTACAAGGAACCGGCACTCCAAAACACCCTTTGCTACACATAAAGGAGGGCATCATACACATGTCGGCAGGGAGTGGGGGAAACCCCCCACCGTGCGGTGTCAGAGAGTAAAGGGGATCAGCCTGGCCAAAAGGGGTAATAAGGGAGCAGGTCACCTCCTACCGCGTCCCTAATCCTCTCCCTGACTCCTCACTGTATGAGCGGACCCCGATGGTAGGACGACTCATACTCAGGATACCTAAAGACCCGAAGTGGCCCTGGTAATCCCTCACTTAGGAGCAGGGGAGAGACAACCTGTTCATCCCAGTAATGGAGGAACAGGAGTCTCTATCTGAGGCCAGGCTGCAAGGAGAGGGGAACACATACAGCTATAGAGATGGCAGGTAAGTGAAACCAGCAACACACTGACTGGAACCCGTGCACAAGTGCTAGTGTCCACACCAACATCAAAGGACAGAGCACACACCACAAAACCACACAGGGACCCAGGACACTCATAGCTGCAATAAATGTGAAACAGGGTAATGTCTAATAAACATGCTGGACACCAAACACTACCAGACATGTAACACCAAAAATAGACATAACAACACCCTGATCAAAACCCACTCCATACACAAAGGGACAGGAAGGGAAGGAGACACCGTGATAACATTGATGACCATAAGGGTGGCCCTCACTGGACAGATGGAACAGAGAACCACCAGCATCCAGCAGAGACTAAATAGCCCAAGCAGCCACACTCACACATACAAAAACCCAGTATTCACAAGACACTAGGAAGGGAGTTAACCCTTCCAACACCAGACAAGGGAAGGCTACAACTTAAAGGGGAAGTACACACACAAGCAAACAAAGCCAAACGTTACCACCGGCAACAGCATGCGTGGCAACCATGTCACGGCAATCACCCAGAAGGCCGAGACACTGCCAGGGCAACCGCAAGTGTGGCAACAGTGTCACGGCGCAAACCAAAGGCCGTGGCAACACACCCTTGAAAAATTATTATTGATGGCCTGCTGGTGACCCTCAAAAACATTTGGAGCAAGGGCCTGCTGATCTGACCATCTAAAACCTTAGGGGCAAGGGCCTGCTGCCGCATTGGTAACTCTAGATAACCTCTGGGCGATTGCACGTCCCCGTGACGGCGACAATCCATTTTGATGTCTGCCCTATCAGCTTTCGATGTTCTGTTCTGCGCTTACCATGGTGATCACGGTTAACGGGGAATCAGGGTTTGATGCTGGAGAGGTAGCTTGAGAAAGGGATACCACATCCAAAGGAGGTCAATGGCTGAAATCAGATTGGGTGGAGAGGGTGGGTCAAGTTATTAAAGCAGAAGAATCCAAGGAAGGCAGCAGGCACGCGGCAATTACCTACTCCCGACTCTGGGAGGTAGTGCCGATAAATAACAATACAGGACTCCTAAGATGCCCTGTTATTGGAATGAGTAATAAAAAATTACAGGGAATGTCACTGCTGTATTTTGGATGTGGAAATGTTATACAGGAGAGTCTCTGCTGCCGCTTTGTTGACTCTAGATAACTTCTGCCTGATCGCACGTCCCCGTGACGTCCACGATCCATTTGGATATCTTCCCTATCAACTTTCGATGTTCTTTTATGCGCCTACCATGGTGATCACGGATAACAGGGAATCAGGGTTCCATGTCAGAGAGGGAACTTGAGAAAGGCATGCCACATCCAAGGGAGGTCAATGGCTGAAATCTGATTGGATGGAGAGGGTGTGTCAAGTTATTAAAGCAGAAACATCCAAGGAAGGCAGCAGGCGCGCGGCAATTACCCACTCCCGACTCAGGGAGGTAGTGACGATAAATAACAATTCAGGACTCCTAAGATGCCCTGTTATTGGAATGAGTAATAAACAATTACAGGGAATGTCACTGCGGTATTTTTGGATGAGGAAACGTTATACAGGAGAGGCCCTGCTGCCACTTTGTTGACTCTAGATAACTTCTGCCTTATCGCACATCCCCGTGACATCCACGATCCATTTGGATATCTTCTCTATCAACTTTTGATGTTCTTTTATGCACCTACCATGGTGATCACCGATAGCGGGGAATCATAGCATCAGTGGCGTAGCTAGAATTGACTGGGCCCCACAGCAAATGTTTGAATGGGGCTTCATCCCACAGTAAATTTTTAGCGACCCCTTCCTTTCATGCTGCCCCCATTCCTGTGGCTAGTAAATATCGCTCTCTCAGACCAGGGCCAGCTGCTGTTCCATCCGTTTTATACACTGTCTATACTGTCACTGTATCTAATTTCA
The DNA here is from genome assembly GCF_905171765.1 of Bufo bufo. Lineage (NCBI taxonomy): Eukaryota > Metazoa > Chordata > Amphibia > Anura > Bufonidae > Bufo > Bufo bufo. The sequence goes on along the minus strand of NC_053392.1, from coordinate 267,568,573 downwards.
TTGTGTAATACTGTTGAGGGGGCCCTGACCAAATCCTTTAGTCCTCCTCCTCCTGGATGGGCCCCTTCTGGGTCAGGGCCCCAAAGCTGCAGCTTCCCCTGCTTCCCCTATAGCTACGGCCCTGGTCTGCATTAATCTGCAGGTGACGGTGATACAGCTCCACAGATTGATTCCATCTGCATCTTTCTAAGCAATCTGTGGCCTCAGTCTTTTTTCCAGACAGTCATTTTGCCACTATGTGGCCTCCTCACGCTGCCATCTCCACACCATGTCACCTTGCCACTCATTTTTATCACCATGCTGCTGCTGATGCAGCTTAAAAGGGCTTAAAGTCATCACCAGGCCCACAATCTAATTAAGGTTTTACGCACAAAACCAAAGTAAAAAAATCGATTTTATAGGAAAAGTTTATTGAAAACATTCTTTCCTGTATATTTACTTGTATAAAAAATGCAAGTCCTGCCAAAAATTACAATGAACAGGCATTCGGATACAACCTGTATATCACATAAAGGAGGGACTCATTCACATTGAGTTGTGGGCCTGCAGGTGAGCTGACCAAGTAAAAGATTTTAGGTGCGGCTTGCTGGTGAGCTGACCCTGTAAAACATTATATTCGATGGCCTGCAGCTGAACAAACCCTCTAAAACATTAGGGGCGAGGGCCTGCTGTTGAGCTGACGCTCTGAAACATTATATGTGAGGGCCTGCTGCTGAGCTGACGCTCTAAAACATTATATGTGATGGCCTGCTGCTGAGCTGACCCTCTAAAACATTAGGGGCGAGGGCCTGCGGTTGAGCTGACCCTTATTAAAAAATTAGAGTGGAGGGAATATATACAATCTGGATGAGGAGGTGGAGGAGGAGGAGGAGAAAACAAGATTCAACCATATACTCTTTTTTTGAGGTGGAAAAGGTGCACAGGAATACACTACAGTAGATTGAGTACATTATAAATGATAGATTGAAATTGCCTTTATGTTCAGTCTCAGCTCAGCTCTCCTCTGGTGGAATTGAGAAGTCAGGGGCAATCCAGGCGTTGTTCATTTTTATCTGAGTCAACCTGTCAGCATTGCTAGTGGACAAGTGGATACACTTATCTGTTAAAATGTCACCAGCAGCACTAAATACATGCTCAGACAAAACGCTGGCGGCAGGGCAGGCCAACACCTACAAGGCATAGAGCGCAAGTTCATGCCACGTGTACAGCTTGGACATCCAGTAGTTGTAAGGCACTGAGGGATCATTTTGGACGCTGACATGGTCTGCTATGTATTCCTTCACCATCTTCCAAAACTTTTCCCTCCTTGTTTCACTAGGCCGCGCTTCAGGGTGAGATTGGTGGCGGGGTGTCATGAAAGTGTCCCATGCCTTGGAGAGTGTTTCCCTGCCTTTGTTGGAACTGCTGTGTGTTCCCCTTGTCTCCCTTCCTCGGTTGCCTAGGGAAGTACGGACTCTGCCGCTAGCGTTGTCAGATGGAAAATTTTCAAGCAATTTTCCAACAAGGATCTTCTGGTATTGCACCATTTAGCTCGTCCTCTCCACCAGAGGAATGAGAGATGAGAAGTTCTCTTTGTAGCGGGTGTCGAGAAGGCTGAACACCCAGTAATCCGTGTTATCTAAAATGTGCATAACGCGAGGGTCCCTGGAAAGGCAGCCTAACATGGAGTCAGCCATGTGTGCCAGAGTACCAACAGGCAAGACGTCGATGTTGACATCAGCTTGACTCTCCATCTCCTCATTCTCCTCCTCCTCTTCTGACCATCCATGCTGAACAGATGGAATTAAAGTTCCATGGGTACTACCCTCTGTAGCAGAGGCAACTGTCTCCAGCTCCTCCTCCTCCTCCACCTCCTCTTCATGGTCCAATTCGCGCTGAGAAGACAAACTGAGGGTGGGCTGGCTATTACCCTGTGTAATTTCCTCCCCCATTTCCTCGCCTGCCACATTCAGAGCGTCGTCCTTAATTGTGAGCATCAATCGTTTGAGTAGACACAGCAGTGGGATGGTTACGTTGATAATAGCGTTATCGCCACTAACCATCTGTGTGGATTCATCAAAGTTTTTTAAAACCTCACAGAGGTCTGACATCAATGCCCACTCCTATCTTGTGAATAGTGGCAGTTGACTCGAAAGGTGCCGACCATGTTGCAGCTGGTATTCCACAACTGCCCTCTGCTGCTTACAAAGCCTGGCCAATATGTGGAACATAGAGTTCGAGCACATGCTCACGTCGCACAACAGTCGGTGAGCTGAAAGCCGCAAGCGCTGCTGCAGCGTTGACAGACCGGCTGAAGCTGTGGACGACTTGCGAAAAAGGGCACACACGAGGTGCGCCTTCACTAGAAGCTCTGGCAAATTAGGGTAGGTTTTGATAAACCACTGAACCACTAAGTTTAAGGCGTGGGCTAGGCATGGGATGTGTGTCAGGTTGCCGAGCTCCAAAGCCGCCACCAAGTTACGGCCATTGTCAGACACAACCATGCCTGGCTGTAGGTTCAGTGTGCGAGAGCCACAGCTCGGTCTGGTCTCTTATACCCTGCCACAGCTCTGAGGTGGTGTGCTGTTTGTCCTCTAAACAGATCAACTTCAGTACGGCCTGTTGACGCTTACCCACAGCAGTGCTACACTGCTTCCAGCTAGCGACTGATGGTTGACTGCTGCTGGAGGTGGAAGTGGAGAAGGAGGCGGCGGAGGAGGAGAAGTGGGGGTTGGAGCCAGTAATATAGCTTGTGGCGGAGACCCTGATGGACGTAGGGCACGCAATCCTGGGAGTGGGTAGCACATGTGCCATCCCAGGGTATGACTCACTCCCGGCCTCCACAATATTCACCCAGTGTGCCGTCAGGGAAATGTAGCTTCCCAGTAACTGCGTTGTTCTGGGACAGATGCTGGTGTAAGGCGGGCACGGCACACCGTGAAAAATAGTGGCGGCTGGGGACTGTGTACCAAGGGACGGCCACCGACATCAGACTGCGGAAGGCCTCAGTGTCCACAAGCCTAAATGGCAACATTTCAAGGGCCAGTAATTTCGAAAGTTGCGCATTTAGTGATATGGCCTGTGGGTGGGTGGTTATTTGCGCTTGCATTCAAATGACTGTGTTATGGACATTTGGACGCTGCGCTGGGACAGGGAAGTGGATGTTGTTGCTGATGGTTCATGCGAAGGTCCAGGTGCAGGGCGAGGGGCATCCGGGCCTGCGCGTTCGGCAGGGGATTGGCCAGCAGTGGGTAACACTGGGAAGAGGAGGCAGTGATGTGACCCGCATACCCAGATTGTGGACCCAGGCGTTCGGCCCACTTGTTAGGGTGCTTGGATGTCATGTGGCGGATCATGCTGGTGGTGGTGAGGTTGCTAGTGTTCACGCCCCGGCTCATTTTGGTACGGCACAGATTGCAAACTACCACTCTTTTGTCGTCTGCACTTTCCTCAAAAAAGCACCATACTGCGGAACACCTACCCCTTGGCAAGGTAGATTTGCGCATGGGGGTGCTCGTTGTAACGGTTGCTGGCCTGTTTGGTGTGGTCCGACTTCTCCATTTTGCAACCCCACTGCCTCTTCCAGCCTGTTACGGTGCTGCGGATCCCTCCCCCTCTGTACAGCTGTCCTCGCTCAGCTTTTTACCTTCCCATGTTGGGTCAGTGACCTCATCGTCAACCACCTCCTCTTCCACTTCCTGACTCTGCTTATCCTCCTAACTTGACCTAACCACAACCTCATTTATTAGTAACTGTGTCTCATCATCATTCACCTCGTGAACGAATGATTGCCATTCACAACGTCATCTTCTTGAGACTTTGAAGGCTCAAGAGGTTGGGAATCAGGGCACAATATCTCATGTCCCTCTTTAAGCGTGCTGGGCGCGAGGGCCAAATGTAATAGTGGCGCTGGATAGAGCTCCTCGGAATATCCGAGTGTGGGCAAACCTCTCCATGGTGGGAGGAAGGATGATCAGAGAGAGGATTTGGTTAACCAGACTCTTGGCTACAGAAACTGGACTTGGAGGAAGAGAGGGTGGTGCTTAACTGACTGGAAGCATTATCTTCAGCAATCCAACCGACTAACTGTTCGCACTGGTCCGACTTGGACAGTGTTGTCCTGAGCCGCCCAGCTAAGTTGGACATGAAGCTGGGTATAGTGGATGTTTTATTTTTTCTGGTGCACTGGCAACAGGCATAGTTTTATTGGGCCCACTTCCCCGTCCCTTAGTACTCGCCTTCTTCATTTTAATTGTTTTGTCACTAGATGTGGAGCAGATTGTTTTACAGTCCGCTAAAGACACCGTTTTCTGATGCAGGACAGTATATGTCACAGAAACACTCAGAATATGGACACTAGATTAGGCCCAGATTTTTGGATTTTGCCCTAAAGATACAGTTTTCTGATGCAGGACCGTATATGTCACAGAAAAACACAGAATATGGACACTATTTTAGGCCCAGATTATTGGAATCTGCGGTACAGACACTATTTTCTGGCGTAGTTTATATTTATATTTTTCAATATATCTGGCCCTTACAACCACAAAATGTATTAAAGTACAGATCACACAATTCACTGATTGCTCCGTTAACAGTAAAAATGTGGATAGATTATGGGGAAAAATATTGTGTTTTCTGTATTCAAATTTTTTCACTATATCTGGCCCTGACAACCACAAAATGTTTTGAAGCGCAGATCACACAATTCACGGATTGTACCGTTGACAGCAAAAATTTGGATAGATTATGGGGAAAAAAAATTGGGTTTTCTGTATTCTATTTTTTCCCTATATCTGACCCTGACAACCGTGCAAGGTATTGCAGTGCAGATATGACAACTCACAGATGACACAGTTTACAGCAAAAATGTGGATAGATTATGGGAAAAAAATATTGATTTCACTAATATTCTTCCTATCTCTGCCCCTGACACACAGAAGGCATTGCACAGATGTCACAAGTCACTGCAGACACCCTCTATATAGAAAAAGAATCGCTATTTTGCAAAGTATGTAAAAAAAATAATTGAGTACTACTTTGCTAAAATAAATTGCTGCCAACCACACACAATAGTCCTTAAAAGGACTTTTGGGTCTTTGAAACGTTATTCACTTGAATAAAATACGATCACAAACTCTCTACACTATCTGTCCCTTTCCTAAGCGCAGCTCTCCCTGACTCGCAATAAGCCGAACCCGCTTCATCTGGTGCTATATAGCACCCGATGACGGGTTCTGGCCAGTCAATTACTGTAATGCCAGCAGCCAACATGGCTACTGGCATTACAGTGATGGCAGTACTTACCTGCATGTTTATTGGCTGCTTAGCAGCCACGAAACGTGCGGGAAGGAGACTCGAGCATGGCGCTCGAGCACATGTGGTACTCGGCCGAGAACAGTTATGTGCCGAGCAGAGCAATGCTCGAGCCGAACAAGTATTCGGCCGAGCATGCTCGCTCATCACTACTAATCATCTTTCTCATATACCATATTTACATTCTTTATTTCTGATATTGTACAAGTGTGCTAATTGTGTTAGATATTATTTTCATACTACAGTATATACTTAAAAATGATGGTGGACGGTGGTTGCTTTAATGGGCTTGCAATAAATAGCCACTGTCAGCAATGGCAGATGGATAAATTATCATCAACCGGAGATGTGGGGAAATCGTCACAGATCCATGTGACTGATTAATTTTGACAAAGGTAATGTTTTGGACACTAGCATAGGATGATTTTGCATGCTTGGTTGTGAAGACACCACCTGCCATGATGCATGCACCTGCCTCTTTAACAGTATGCTGGAGGCTGGACAACATAGTCCATTCTGCTTCCTCAGAAGTCCATCTGTCACTGGGCGTCAAAGGCGCACTCGGTCTCCCATCAGCCGCAGACCTGCTGCTTTGCTTCGGGATCGAGGATCTGTGTTTGGCCTCGTTCCCAGGGCGGCTTTGCTAGTTGGGATGGGAGGCTCCCTGCTCCTAGGTCTGCCTTGAGCGCCGAGCTGATCATTCGGTGCTCGACTTGTCTGTCTGTCGGTCATGTGACGCTGGCCACGTCACATGACCCTCAGATCCCACTATAAATACAGGCAGTCTGCTGGCCACAGGTTGCCTGTTAATTCTAGGTTCCTGGTTATTTGTTAGACTACTGAATACTCACCTGATCCTGTTCCCTGACGATCCTTTGCCTGCGCCTCCTGTACAGCGCATCTCTCTTGGTATCCTGACCCCGGCTTCCACCTGACGATTCTTAGCGGACTCCTGTTGTATTTTGCTTCTCTTCTGGTATTTGACCTCGGCTTTTCCTGACTATTCTCTGCTCATTCCTTAGTACTGCGTAGCTCTCTAGGTATTGACCCGGTCCGTTCACGTTCCCTTATTTGTCTTGTCTGTCTTCCCAGCACGTATCCTAAGTTAGGGACTGCCGTCTAGTTGTCCCCTGTCATTAGGACTTGCGAGGCAAGTAGGCAGGGCCAGGGGTGAGGGTGGAGCGCAGTGGTCACTATCCTCCCCCCTGTGTGTAGTGTACGTGACCGTCACAGGTTAACAGGCCGTAACCTAACCACTGTATCATGAATCCTCTGGTGATCCTGACTGACCATGTCTCTAACCTGACGCAGATGGTGCAGGAGCTAGGGGAGAAACTCTGTTCTTTTGAGCTAGGACAAGGTACTTCCATGAGCCCTTTTCTGGAGATCGGAAGAAGTTTCTTTCCTTTAAAGAAAATTGTTAACTTTTTTTCCGTTTGCGCCCCGTATCATCTGGCCCCGAGAGTCAACGCGTGGGCATTGTCATTTCCCGGTTACAGGGTGATCCCCAGGACTGGGCATTTTCTTTACCTGCTGACGCCAGTTGTTTAACATCAGTTTTTTTCAGGCCCTGGGTACTCTGTATGATGAACCAGACAGGACACTGGTAGCCGAGACTGCTCTAAAGGTTCTGGTTCAGGGCGATCTACCTGCGGAGGAGTATTGCACCCAATTCAGAAGGTGGTGTGTTCCCTCAGGATGGAATGAACCAGCACTTAAGAGTCAGTTCAGGTCAGGTCTGTCTGATAACTTAAAGGATCTTCTAGTGAGTTATCAGCTTCCAGAGACTCTAGAGGAGATGATGACCCTTGTAGTCCGACTTGACCGACGGGTTAGAGAGAGATGACAGGAACGACAGTTCTCTCCTCAGGTGGTGGTCCAGCCTGAGGTCTATCCCAGAAACAACGCTGAGGTCTCTACCGAAGAACCCATGCAGGTCGGCATGACTCAAGGGAATCTGTGCCGCAGACGTGGAGTGTGTTTATTTTGCGGAGATCCTGACCATTGGATCAACCAGTGTCCTAAGAAGGCCCTCTCCGTTAAGTCTCCCAAGGCAATGCAACCTAAAGACTAGGTATACCCTGATATTACGAAATGTAAGCTTTTGGTACCTATAACAATATCTCTGGGGGTTAATAAATGGCAGGGTAAGGCCTTTATTGACTCTGGTTCAATGGCCAGCTTTATTGACTCTGAGTACGCCATTAGACTGGGTATTCCAATTTTTTCTCTTCCTACACCTATCCATGTCATGGTTATTGACGCCACTCCCCTGGTAGGTGGTATGGTGAGGTCATGTACCTCAGAGATTTCTTTAACCGTGGGGATGTGCCACTCTGAGAAATGTTCCCTCTTAGTCCTGGAGAACTTACCGGTCAAGGTGGTACTAGGGTTGCCTTGGCTCCGATTACTCAACCCCACTATTGATTGGTCCAGGGGGGAGTTGGTGAAATGGGGACCTAAGTGTGACTCGTGCTTGTCTGTGGTACAAGCTGGGGTCTCAGTAGAATCTGATATATTACCCATGGTCATTAGGGAATATTCTGATGTATTCTCATCACCTACCCCGGAGGTTCTACCACCCCATAGACCTTATGATTGCGCCATAGAGTTAGTAGAAGGTGACAGGTTTCCTAAGGGGCGTATTATTAATCTCTCTAAGCCCGAACGCAAGGCCATGGAGGATTATATTAAGGAAAGCCTCGGTAAGGGGCACATTAGACCTTCTGTCTCTCCTATGGGAGCGGGGTTTTTCTTTGTTAAGAAGAAGGATGGTGGTCTTAGGCCTTGTATCGATTACCGGAAATTTAATAAGATCACTATCCAGAATAAATACTCTCTCCCATTTATTCCGGATTTATTTAACCAGGTTCTGGGAGCAACCTGGTTTTCTAAGATTGACCTGAAAGGGGCATATAATCTAATCCGAATCAAGGAGGGAGACGAATGGAAGACGGCGTTCAATACTCCGGCAGGACACTTTGAATATCAGGTTATGCCTTTTGGACTCAGCAATGCCCCAGCTGTGTTCCAAAACTTTATGAATGATATTCTTAGAGAGTTTTTAGGTAAATTTGTCATTGTCTATCTTGACGACATTTTGATATTTTCTCCTGATTTCAAATCTCATGTGTCTCATGTTAGACAAGTATTAGAGGTGTTGAGGGAGAATCAGTTGTCCGCTAAACAAGAGAAATGTTTCTTTGGTGTACAGGAGATACTGTTTCTAGGGCATGTCCTGACCCCTCACGCCTTCAAGATGGATCCTGGTAAGGTACTAGATATTAAGGAATAGGTAAGGCCTTCATCCTTAAAGGCCTTACAGCGATTCTTAGGTTTTGCCAATTACTATCATAAATTTATTAATCATTTTTCAGTAATTGCTAAACCGTTGACCGACCTCATTAAGAAAGGGGCGGATTCGGAGAACTGGTCTACTGAGGCCATTACTTCATTTGAAACACTAAAAAAGGCATTCAGTAGCGATCCCATTCTGATCCAGCCAGATCAGGAGAGAGGTGGATGCGTCTGAGGACGGCGCTGGAGCAGTCCTTTCACAAGGTCCTGCTAGTCTAACTAACCTGAGACCGTGTGCATTCTTTTCCAGAAAATTTTCTTCCACCGAGAGAAACTAGGACATAGGGAATCGGGAGTTGCTAGCCATTAAGTGGGCATTTGAGGAGTGGAGGCATTTTCTGGAGGGGGCAAGGCATTGTGTAACTGTTGTCACTGTTGTCACTGACCATAAGAACCTTATGTTTCTCGAATCTGCTAAGAGGTTCAATCCCCGTCAGGCTAGATGGGCACTGTTTTTTACTCGTTTTGAATTCTCTATTACTTTCAGACCTGGAAGTAAAAACGTCAAGGCTGATGCATTATCTCGGAGCTTCCATGCGTTTCAGCCTACAGAGGCACCGCCTGAATCCATCCTACCAGCAAATATCTTCGTAGCAGCCTTAACCTAAGATATCTCGGCTCTCATTAAGGCTGAACAACATCTGGCACCGGCAACCACCCCAACAGATAAGTTATTTGTCCCCATACAATTTTGTCTCCAGCTGTTGGGTGAGTGTCATGATTCTGACTTTTGTGGACATCCTGATTTTGAGGGCACTAGAGCTGGTTTCTAGATCTTATTGGTGGCCCACTCTATTTAGGGATGTCAAGTCCTACGTGTCAGCCTGTGAGGTTTGTGCTAGGTCTAAGGCACCTGCAGTTTTTGTCCAAATTTTGGATGGCTTTCTGTCAAAGATGTCAGATTTTGTTGTCTTTTTCCACTGCCTACCACCCTGAGAGTAATGGGCAGACTGAACGCCTTAATCAGTCTGTGGAACAATTCCTGAAGTCGTATGTTGCTGATGACCAGCAATTATGGGTTAAATACCTTCCGTTGGCTGAATTTGCTTTGAATAACCATGGTTTTCATCCCCGTTTTCATTCTGGGTCGTCCGTCTCCTCCTCTAACCATGAAGCGGATAAACTCTCCTCCGAACTGTGCACAGTTTGGGCCCGGGTTCAATCGTACCTACAAAAGGCTCAAAGTTCTCAAAAACTCAAGGCCGATAGGAGACGTTCCAAGGGGGTGAACTTTCAGGTTGGGGATAAAGTATGGTTGTCCTCCAAGAATCTACCGTATTTTTCGCCCTATAAGACGCACCGGCCTATAAGACGCACCTAGGTTTTTGAGGAGGAAAATAAGAAAAAATATATTTTGAACCAAAAGGTGTGCTTTTGGTGGGTTTTGAACTAATTGTGGTCTGTGGATGGCACTGTTATGGGGGATCTGTGGGTGACACTTATGGGGGATCTGTGGGTGACACTTATGGGGGATCTGTGGGTGACACTTATGGGGGATCTGTGGGTGACACTTATGGGGGATCTGTGGGTGACACTTATGGGGGATCTGTGGGTGACACTTATGGGGGATCTGTGGTTGACACTTATGGGGGATCTGTGGGTGACACTTATGGGGGATCTGTGGGTGACACTTATGGGGGATCTGTGGGTGACACTTATGGGGGATCTGTGGGTGACACTTATGGGGGATCTGTGGGTGACACTTATGGGGGATCTGTGGGTGACACTTATGAGGGATCTGTGGGTGACACTTATGGGGGATCTGTGGGTGGCTCTTATTGGGGTCTCTGGATGGCACTGTTATGGGGATCTGTGTATGACCGTTATGGGGGGGATCTGTGGATGACACATATATAGCATCTTATGCTATGTGTCATCCACAGATCCCCTCCATAAGTGTCCCTGTAGTGAATGACCCTCAATACACGGGCTGGGGGCCGGCATCTGCTTTTATAATGACAGCGGGGCCCGTGCAGTGACTGTATTCTACTACACGGGCCCCGCTCACTGTATGATCGTATCTCTAATAGTAAATTGTTATATATATAAACGCATAATGAGCTCTGTGTATTACTTACAACTACAAGCGCTCGCCGCTCGGTAGGTAGCAGAGAGGTGGGAGGAGGCAGGCTGGGAGGACGGACGCTGGCAGTGTGAGTCATACGTCATGCGCCCACGCAGCCTGCTTCATTCATAAAGTGGGCGGCGCAGGCGCGTGACATAGTGAGTGAAGCGCCGCCCGCCCGTCCTCCCGGCCTGCCTCCTCCCACCTCTCTGCTACCTACCGAGCGGCGAGCGCTTGTAGTTGTAAGTAATACACAGCGCTCATTATGCGTTTATATACATAACAATTTACTATTAGAGATACGATCATACAGTGAGCGGGGCCCTTGTAGTAGAATACAGTCACTGCACGGGCCCCGCTGTCATTATAAAAGCAGATGCCAGCCCCCAGTCCCGCCTCCCTCACAGCTGATACACCCGCCGCACAGGATCGCGGCAGGTGTATCATTGAAAACTCGGCAAAATCGGCAGCATTCGCCGTATAAGACGCACTGCTATTTCCCCCCCACTTTTGGGGGGGGGAAAAGTACGTCTTATACGGCGAAAAATACGGTATCTCTCAAGGTAGCTTCTAGAAAATTTGCTCCTCGTTTTATTGTACCGTATAAGATCACGGAGGTGATTAATCCGGTATCGTTTAAGTTGGAGCTGTCCGAGTCATTCCACATTTATAATGTATTTCATAAATCTCTACTTAAAAAATATTTTGAACCTGTTGTACCTTCGAAAGCGTCGCCTTTGCTGGTTCTTGTTAATGATGCTGTTGAGTATGTGGTGTCTAAGATAGTGGATGTCAGGAGAGTGCGTAATTCCTTACAGTACCTGATTCACTGGAAGGGGTATGGACCCGAAGAGAGATCTTAGGTACCCGCCAGGGAGGTTCATGCTCCTAGACTTGTTCGAAAATTTCATTTAGAATACCCTGAAAGGCCATCGCCTAAAGTCTTGGGTCCGGTGGCCCCTCGTAAAAGGGGGGGTACTGTCACGGGCACCAAAGGCGGACTCGGTCTCCCATCAGCTGCAGACCTGCTGCTTAGCTTCGGGAGCAAGGATCTGTGTTTGGTCTCGTTCCCAGGGCGGCTTTGCTAGATGGGAGGCTCCCTGCTCCTAGGTCTGCCTTGAGTGCCGAGCTGATCACTCGGTGCTCGACTTGTCTGTCTGTCGGACATGTGACGCTGGCCATGTTACATGACCCTCAGATCCCACTATAAATACAGGCAGCCTGCTGGCCACTAGGTTCCTGGCTATTTGTTAGACTACTGAATACTCACCTGATCCTGTTCCCTGACGATCCTTTGCCTGCTCCTCCTGTACTGCACATCTCTCCTGGTATCCTGACCCCGGCTTCCACCTGACAATTCTTTGCGGACTCCTGTTGTACTTTGTTTCTCTCCTCGTATTTGACCTCGGCTTTTCCTGACTATTCTCTGCTCATTCCTTAGTACTGCGTAGCTCTCTAGGTATTTACCCGGTCCGTTCACGTTCCGTTATTTGTCTTGTCTGTCTTCCCAGCACGTATCCTAAGTTAGGGACTGCCGTCTAGTTGTCCCCTGTCATTAGGACTTGCGAGGCAAGTAGGCAGGGCCAGGGGTGAGGGTGGAGGGCAGTGGTCACTATCCTCCCCCTGTGTGTAGTGTACGTGACCGTCACACCATCCCTACCAGAACTTCTACTGCCTGATGAATAAAATTTGGATGAAAGCACAGAACTGTGCCACATTTGGAGAATAATGAGTCACGTTTTACAGACATCTGGCAAGATGGATTAATGTCTGCCGAATTAAATTCTGGTCATGAGACACATCCTTCAGACCGTTAGTCAGAGGGAGTAATGCCTGACAAATAAAATTTTGGTGAAGGCATAAAGGTGTGCCATATTTGGAGAAAAATGAGAAAATTTTACTGACAACTGGCAAAAAGTATGAATGCATAGAGAAAAACAAAATTTGAGTGAAGGTGCGGAAATGCACTACAAATATGAACCACAGCTAAGTGGGAGTTCAGCTTGTTTACAAGAAGATTTCTGTGCTCATAGAGTTGTTTTCTGGCCACACATTCTGGAGGAAGAGGAGTCTGAGCATGAGAACAAGTAACTGATACTGACAATGACAACGATACTGTGCTTGTGAATGTTGACTGGCTGCCACAAAAGCCCGAAAGAAGGAGGACAATGTTGTTCTGATTGCTGGCCACTTTTACTTATAGTAATACTATAGAACAGAAATACATTTGGGAGAAAGAGTGGAACTGCACTACATTTACCACAATTAAGTGGTATGGCAGTAACTTAACTGCCATCAACTTGGCCAGGTGGGAGTTCAGCTTTCACACAAGCTAGCAACTTGGCCAGGTGGGAGTTCAGCTTGCACACAAGCTATGTAATTGCTGGTTGCAAACAGTTTTCTCATGGCCACACATTCAGTTATGGATTTCTCATAAATGTGTGGAGGACAAGTAGGAGGAGGAGGAGGAGTCTGAGCTGAAGAAGCAGCAGCTGATGATGACAAGACACTGCACTACTTGAAGATGCGGCCTGGCTACCACAAAGAAGACCAGCAGAAGGAGAACATACTTGTTCCAAATGGTGGCCAATTCTATTTTCTCACTGGATGCAATGATGCTAATTTTTGTGCTACAATAGAGCCCTGGTACCTATGTTTGTGTTTGAATGCTCACGGTCAACCTGCATATCTTGCACATGGCAGTAGTTTTGTGTGCTGACTTTGTGGAGAAAAACAGCCATATGGCAGATATTCATGCAAAGCTTGGCGTAGGTCTGGCACAGTATCATGGCATCACCAGTTCCAAAGCTGACCACAATAGAAATAGATCTGCCCTAGCAGTTTTTTGGCTATACACTGCTTCTGCTCTTTACTGTTATCGCGGCCACACCTTCTTCCTTTGATTTCACCTCCTCTTAACCACCCCAGTCTGACTACCGGGTCCTGTCTAACATACAATCATCACCACTTTTATAAGACTGTGATATGTCATGGGATTCCCCCCCCTCCTTTTTATTTCCTCCACTTCATTTGCCCCTAGTGCCACTATCACAATGTCTACCACTGCCCCTAACACCACCATGGCTACAAGTGCCACTACTATTACCACCAACACCGTTATGCATAGGGTCCCCCGCCTTGGCCTGAACCTCCTCCTCATGGTAGTCCAAATGCTGACACTGAAACTCTTCTTAGAAAATAGAAGATGCCACACTAGGAGGGGTAGAGAAGACAGCGATGATGCAACTGAAAGGCGTCTCTGAGGCCACAAAGTGGTGAAGGAGGAATGCTGTGAGGCATGGCTCAAAATGACAGTGTCAGACTCAGAGGTGATATCAATATCATCCTGGTGTGACTTAGAGAAGGAGTAAGCCATCCTCTTTGTCCTCAATGATAATCTAGTGCCTACCCGAAAGTCCTGATCAAAAGTTTAAGACCACTTAAAAAATGACAAAAAATCATATTTAGCATGGCTGGATCTTAACAAGGTTCCAAGTAGAGCTTCAACATGTAACAAAAAGAAATGGGAGTGAGACAAAACATTTTTTGAGCATTCAATTTAATGAAAACAACGAATAAACTGAAACAGGCTGTTTTTCAGCTGATCAAAAGTTTAGGACCACATCTCCAAAAAAAAACTAAACCCCCCAAAACAGAAATCCAACTTCCAAACATGAACTCAGTAATGAGTAGCTCCACCGTTATTGTTTATCACTTCAAAAATTTGTTTCGGCATGCTTGATGCAAGCGTTTCCATGAGGTGAGTGGGAACATTTCTTCAAGTGGTGAAGACGGCCGCACGAAGGCCATCTACAGTCGTGGCCAAAAGTTTTGAGAATGACAAGAATATTAGTTTTCACAAAGTTTGCTGCTAAACTGCTTTTAGATCTTTGATTCAGTTGTTTCTGTGATGTAGTGAAACATAATAACATGCACTTCATACGTTTCAAAGGCTTTTATCGACAATTACATGACATTTATGTAAAGAGTCAGTATTTGCAGTGTTGGCCCTTCTTTTTCAGGACCTCTGCAATTCGACTGGGCATGCTCTCAATCAACTTCTGGGCCAATTCCTGACTGATAGCAACCCATTCTGTCATAATCACTTCTTGGAGTTTGTCAGAATTACTGAGTTTTTGTTTGTCCACCCGCCTCTTGAGGATTGACCACAAGTTCTCAATGGGATTAAGATCTGGGGAGTTTCCAGGCCATGGACCCAAAATGTCAACGTTTTGGTCCCCGAGCCACTTAGTTATCACTTTTGCCTTATGGCACGGTGCTCCATCGTGCTGGAAAATGCATTGTTCTTCACAAAACTGTTGTTGGATTGTTGGAAGAAGTTGCTGTTGGAAGGTGTTTTGGTACCATTCTTTATTAATGGCTGTGTTTTTGGGCAAAATTGTGAGTGAGCCCACTCCCTTGGATGAGAAGCAACCCCACACATGAATGGTCTCAGGATGCTTTACTGTTGGCATGACACAGGACTGATGGTAGCGCTCACCTTTTCTTCTCCGGACAAGCCTTTTTCCAGATGCCCCAAACAATCGGAAAGAGGCTTCATCGGAGAATATGACTTTGCCCCAGTCCTCAGCAGTCCATTCACCATACTTTCTGCAGAAGATCAATATGTCCCTGATGTTTTATTTGGAGAGAAGTGGCTTCTTTGCTGCCCTTCTTGACACCAGGCCATCTTCCAAAAGTCTTCACCTCACTGTGCGTGTAGATGCGCTCACACCTGCCTGCTGCCATTCCTGAGCAAGCTCTGCACTGGTGGCACACCGATCCCGCAGCTAAATCCTCTTTAGGAGACGATCCTGGCGCTTGCTGGACTTTCTTGGACGCCCTGAAGCCTTCTTAACAAGAATTGAACTTCTTTCCTTGAAGTTCTTGATGATCCTATAAATTGTTGATTGAGGTGCAATCTTAGTAGCCACAATATCCTTGCCTGTGAAGCCATTTTTATGCAACGCAATGATGGCTGCACGCGTTTCTTTGCAGGTCATCATGGTTAACAATGGAAGAACAATGATTTCAAGCATCACCCTCCTTTTAACATGTCAAGTCTGCCATTTTAACCCAATCAGCCTGACATAATGATCTCCATCCTTGTGCTCGTCAACATTCTCACCTGAGTTAACAAGACGATTACTGAAATGATCTCAGCAGGTCCTTTAATGACAGCAATGAAATGCAGTGGAAAGTTTTTTTTGGGATTAAGTTAATTTTCATGGCAAAGAAGGACTATGCAATTCATCTGATCACTCTTCATAACATTCTGGAGTATATGCAAATTGCTATTATAAAAACTTAAGCAGCAACTTTTCCAATTTCCAATATTTATGTAATTCTCAAAACTTTTGGCCACGACTGTACTGTCTGGAACTGTTGTCCATTTTTGTAAACTTCCCTTGCCATCTATCCCCAAAGGTTCTCAATTGGATTTAGATCAGGGGAACACGCAGGATGGGCCAAAAAAGTGATGTTATTCTCCTGGAAGAAGTCCCTTGTCCTGCGGGCATTGTGTACTGAAGCAAATGCTCTCTGCAACATCTGGACATAGCCAGCGGCCGTTTGAGGCCCCTGCACTTCCTGGAGCTTATTGTTCCACTGAAGGAAAAAGCACCCCAGACCATTATGGCGCCCCCTCCACTTTGTCGCGTAGAAAACATCTCAGGTGGGATCTGCTTGTCATGCCAGTAACGTTGGAAACCATCAGGACCATCAAGGTTAAATTGTTTCTCATCAGAGAATAAAACTTTTTTCCACCTTAGAATGTCCCATGTTTGGTGCTCTCTTGCAAAGTCCAAACGAGCAGTTCTGTGGCATTCAAGGAGACAAGGTATTTGAAGACATTTCTTCAGATGCCGTCTGATGGTTATGGGGCTGCAGTCAGCACCAGTAAGGGCCTTAATTTGGGTCGAGGATCGTCCATTGTCTTGACGGACAGCCAATTGGATCCTCCGGCTCAGTGCTGATGACATTTTTTTGGGTCTTCCACTTGACTTTTTTGTTCCATAACCCTCACGATCATTTAAGAAATTTCAAATGACTGTCTTACTGCGTCCCACCTCAGCAGAGATGGTGCGCTGTGAGAGACCCTGCTTATGCAGTTCAACAACCCGACAACGTTCAAAAAGGGAGAGTTTTTTTGCCTTTGCCATCACAACGTGTGACTACCTGACAGAAAATGACAATGAATCCACATCTTTGCACAGATTTGGCCTTTTAAAGGCATGTGGTCCTAAACTTTTGATCAGCTGAAAAACAGCCTGTTTCAGTTTAATCTATGAGCTGTGCGCTACGATTGGCCAGCGCTGCAGCAAGGGACAACCCTAATACAAAAACTCCGCCCAGTACAACAGAGGGAGCTGCAGACACTGGAGCCTATACCGGGCAAACGGAGCGGCGCCCAGACATACTAGTAAGTGCAGGGGGACCCCTGGGTGCCGCTCTGCCCACTGATATAGTTAGTTTTTAGTTTTTAAACTAGTGAAAGGTCCTCTTTAAACTTTTGATCAGGACTGTATTACTGTGGCCTGTTGCTACTAATATTGGCTGGATGACTGGTGTTGTTACTGCTTTTTGCACTACTACAGCCAATCACATTCTGACTTGTGGATGTTGAGACACGGGTCTTTTGTTTTCCACTCTGTTGTTTACCAGAAATTATATTATGACTCCTATAGTGAAAAGTCACAGGTTTGGTTTTTAATACACTGATTAAGATTGCAAAAAAACTACATCTGTTTTTTTGGTAATTAAAAGAGACACAATTACACAGTCAAATCACATTATTATAATCACTAGTGATGATCGAGCATGCTTGGCCGAACACCTGTTCTGCTCAAGCATCTCGATGCTTGGCACATGGCTTTACTCGGCCGAGTACTGCATGTGCTTGAGCGCAATGCTTGAGTCTCCTTCCTGCACGTTTCTTTGCTACTACACAGCCAATAAACATGCTGGGAGGCACTGGCATGCACTGTAATTCTGTAGCCATGTTGGCTGCTGGCATTATAGTGATTGGCTGGCCGGAACGCGTCATCGGGTGCTATAAAGCAACCGATGACACGTGTTCTGCTCAGTCTTACTCAGGGAGAACTGTGCATAGGAAGGGAAAGACAGTGTAGGGAATGTTATTGGAAGATTTTTATTACAAAAACATTTCAGAGACCCAAAAGTCCTTTTAAGCACTATTGTGTGTGACAGCAGCAATATATGTTTGTAGCGCAACCTGCGCTAAATTTCTTAGTCTTAGGGAGAGCTGTGTATAGGAAGGGACAGAGTGTAGGGAGTGTTATTGGAAAATTTTTATTACAAAAACATTTCAGAGACACAAAAGTCCTTTTAAGGACTATTGTGTGTGACAGCAGCAATATATATTTTTAGCGCATCCTGCGCTAAATAGCATCTAATAGGCCACTGCGGACAGTTAAATTATCCGCTCCACATCTCCTGTGTAAAGTGTGCGCATCCCTAAAATATCAGTGGCATCCAGTGAACATTTTACATAGACGTTGTCCGCTGCGGACGGTTAAATCCTCCTCACCACATCTCCTGTGTAAAGTGTGCGCATCCCTAAAATATCAGTAACATCTAGTGTACTTTTTCAATAGACGGTGTCCACTGCAGACAGTGACATTAGCTGTGCCACATCTCTTGTGTAAAGTGTGCGCATCCAAAAAATATCTGTGACATCTAGTGTACTTTTTCCGTAGACGGTGTCCGCTGCGGACAGTTAAAATATCCGCGCCAAATCTGTTGTATAAAGTGTTCACATCCCTAAAATATCAGTGACATCCAATTAACTTTTTCCGTAGACGGTGTCCGCTGCGGACAGTTAAATCATCCGTGCCACATCTCCTGTGTAAAGTGTGCGCATTCAAAGTCCGTAGTTCCTTGGCCAACCGATGAGGGGAGACAAGGGGAACACATAGCAGTTCCAATAAAGGCAGGGCAACACTCTCTAAAGCCTGGGACAGTTTCATGACACCTCGCCAGCACCCTCACCCTGATGAACGGCCTAGTGTCACAAGGAGGGAAAAATTATGGAAGATGGTGAAGGAGTAGGTAGCAGACCGTGTCAGCGTCCTCAATGATCCCTTAGTGCCTTACAACTACTGGGTGTTCAAGCTGGACACTTGACACTACGCCTTGGAGGTGCTGGCCTGCCCTGCCGCCAGAGTTTTGTCTGGGCCGCTATTTAGTGCCGCTGCTGGCATTATAACAGATAAGCGTATACGAGTGTCAACTGAAAATGCTGACAGGTTGACTCTTATAAAAATGAACAAGGCCTGGATTGACCATGACTTCTCGACTCCACCAGCGGAAAGCTGATGAACATAAAGGCACTTTAAATGTGTTTATAATGTACTGAATACACTGTATTCCCATGCACCAATTCCACTACAAACAAGGATATATGGTTGAATTTTCCATTTCTCATCCTCCTTCTCCTCTTCCATCATATCAGCATGCTTATTCGTTGCATCTAATGCCCTCACATATATGCCCTTCGCATATAATGTTTTACAAGGTCAGCTCAGCTGCAGGCCCTCGCATATAATTTTATAGAGGGTCAGCTCACCAGCAGGCCCTCACCTACAATGTTTTACAGGGTCAGCTCACCAGCAGGCCCTCACCTACAATCTTTTACAGGGTCAGCTCACCTGCAGGCCCTCGCATATAATTTTTTAGAGGGTCAGCTCACCAGCAGGCCCGCACCAAAAATCTTTTACAGGGTCAGGTCACTAGAAGGCCCTCGCATATAATGTTTTACAGGATCAGCTCACCAGCAGGCCCACACCTAAAATCTTTTAAAGGGTCAGCTCACCAGCAGGCCCTCACATATAATTTTTTAGAGGGTCAGCTTACCAGCAGGCCCTCACCTACAATGTATTACAGGGTGAGCTCAGCTGCAGGCCCTCACATATCATTTTTAGAGGGTCAGCTCACCAGCAGGCCCTCACCTACAATCTTTTACAGGGTCAGCTCACCTGCAGGCCCTCGCATATCAATTTTTAGAGGGTCAGCTCACCAGCAGGCCCGCACCTAAAATCTTTTACAGGGTTAACTCACCTGCAGGCCCTCGCATATGGCACTCCACGGCAGTGTACAGTGCCATATTGGTTTTGTTATTATGTTTTTACAAGTTGTTATATGAAGTATGCTGTTCACACTGTGCGGTTTTTGTCCTCTCCCTGTATGGGTTTGGAACATGGGATTTGGTTCCATAAGGGTTAACTCAGAAGGAACACTCCCGCACAGTGTGCAACTCATTTAATATGTGAGTAGCAGGTTGTAAGAAAGGTGTGATACATAGTGGGACAACTAATGGAGCGGGTGCCTTGTCTCTCAGAATTTTGGAGGGTTGGACATCATGCTCCTTTAAATTGTGGGGTCACACTATGAAGCACCGTTACGACTAAGGGTCTAGTACCCGAAATGCGTCAACGTTTTGTATTCCGTGTACCCAGTGGCCATGTCTGCTGTTTTGTATGTTCAATAAAAGAAGAAGCTTTTAAGAGGATTTCCAATGCTTCCGAGACCTTTCCTTCCAAATTACTTGCAGCCTGCTGTGGGGACACTCCCCTAAGGTTTCTGGAGTCGGGACTATTGCACAATCAGGAAGGTGAGCTGGATAAAGTTTTTCTGCATTGTATCAAGTGATTTTCCGTGCGGCACCCCTGGTTCCCGACGAGATAATATTACCTCTGGCTCTTCATCTGAATATTTATTTTGCGGACTGCCACAGAGTGGTACACGGACACACCTGTCCAATCATGGCCTTCCTTACACTGCTGGATCGTCAGTCAAAGGCAGACTCTGTTTTCTCAGCTGAGGATCTAGCTGGTTCCAGTGACCTGGATCTAAAAAGCAAAATGAATAATCTGGAACGGCTTCTGGGCCAGGAAACTCGTGTCTGGTGGGATTGCACCACACTTACCAAATATTTGGAAAAGAATATGATTCCACGTGGACTGCGGATTAAGAAGGTACCCACTACAGTTTTTTCGGAGGACTTTGTTTGCAAATGGAATAGTATCCTGTCTGACTGTTCATTGAAATTAATGAAACTTATTATTGACTCTGAAAATGATAAATTATTGGGTCTGCAGCAGGACATTTTACTCTGCAAAGAATCGCTGGTAAAGTTCAGTACAAACACAGATTATGTATCCATGGAGGAACAAATGACGGCTTCTATCAACAAGTTAGAGGACACTATTATGGAGTATAAACATGTAAAATACCAGCGTGACCTGTATGATTATACTAATAACCAGGTTTATGAATGGGGGAGACGGGATAATATTTATTCCACGCCGAAGTCAATCCTCAAAAACCGCAAGAAAGCGAAATTGCATAAAAGAGTGTCTAGGGTTAGCTTTTCCTCTGATACAGAGGTGTCTGATTATTCACATACAGCCGGGACGTTGGAGCTGGGGTCTGGTGCTTCCGCCCTGCCTCTCTCACCTGAAGAGGGGGGAAATAAAGCCTCCTATTATAAGAAATCCAAAACTGAGAAGGACAGGAGAGATGCGTCTAATATTACAAAAAACGCAGGGCCAGGGCCGGACGGAGGCACCGGACAGCAGCATCCAAGGTCCACACGGCTTCAGACAAAACGGAAGTAAGTAGTGACCAGCTAAATGTTGTGAATTTATCTAGTATTATGTTGAGCAAAGACCAAGAATATGTATTGTCCCTTGGCCTAAATTTTGCGCCTTCTACACATTTTGATATATTTTCAACCTTGCTGGATATCAATAAATTTGTGCGCAACATCACGGTATCTCGGCATTTCCATGATGTCCCTGCTCCTCCTGATCCCCCGCAGAATCAGGCACAGACCTATAATGAAAATATTTATATGGATTTACTGTTCAAAGAACAAATGTCTTTATGTTGCCTGGCGGGGCTTCAGGAGGAGCAAGGAATCGTGGAGGCAGTCCAATCTGGGACAAAATTTCATACACAAAATGCGAGATTTTATCCTATGATGTCGCGCACTAGCAGCATGGATGTATTCCAGGAGGTCCTGGAAAAAGAGTTAGGGAGAATTCTAAAAGATAGTAAGGACGCCTGAAGTCCTGATAATCTTACCCACTCTCAGGTCCGGGCCCTCCAGGAGCTGCACCAGTGCGACAATATCATTATCAAAATGGCGGACAAGGGGGGGGGCGGTGGTCATCATGGATAAGGAGGCATATGGTAAACAGATGCGGGATATGTTGGCCGACGCATCCACGTACAGGAGACTACAGAGAGACCCATTTAGGGAATATAAAGATGGCTATATGTCATTAATACAAAAAGGTAGAGATATGGGTATATTTAATGAAACGGAATATAGGTACCTGTGCGTGGATGCGCCTGTCACCCCTATTATGCATGCCCTACCTAAAATCCATAAGGGTGTCCCCCCCCCCCTCCGCCCCATAGTCTCTGGTATAGTTGGCTGGACAGCATCCTCCAGCCACTAGTCAGGCGGACACCGGGGTTCCTTAAGGATACAACGGACGTTCTGCACGCCATGTTCAGCTTCAAATGGGACATTAATTTTAAATGGATAGCGGCAGACGTCATTGCACTGTATCCTTCCATCCCCCATGGGGTTGCTCTGCTGGCTATGGAATATCATCTCCATAGGCACACGGGATTTAGTTCCAGCTATGTTGATTATGCTTGTGAGGTCACTGCATTTCTATTGACCCATAATTATTTTATGTTCGATGGTGTGCACTACTTGCAGACCCGTGGAGTGTCAATGGGGGCCAAATTCTCGCCTTCATTGGCGAATTTGACCATGGCATACTGGGAAGAGAAATACATTTACAGTCTGGACAATCCGTTTGGGCCTGGATTGGTCTGGTACGGCAGATACATCGATGACCTGCTCATGATTTGGGCGGGCGATGTGTCTGCCGTCCCAGACCTCCAGGCCTATCTTAATGGTAATGATTATAGAAACATAGAATGTGTCGGCAGATAAGAACCATTTGGCCCATCTAGTCTGCCCAATATACTGAATACTATGGATAGCCCCCGGCCCTATCTTATATGAAGGATGGCCTTATGCCTATCCCATGCATGCTTAAACCCCTTCACTGTATTTGCAGCTACCACTTCTGCAGGAAGGCTATTCCATGCATCCACTACTCTCTCAGTAAAGTAATACTTCCTTATATTACTTTTAAACCTTTGCCCCTCTAATTTAAAACTGTGTCCTCTTGTGGTAGTTTTTCTTCTTTTAAATATGCTCTCTTCCTTTACCGAGTTGATTCCCTTTATGCAGGGCTTTTTTTCTCAGAGAAAAGGTGGTGGAACTCACCCCCCCTCCCCTGGCCACGCCCCTACCCAACCCTAGGACCGCCCCCTACCCGCCCCTAAGACCGCCCCCTACCCACCCCCTAGGACCGCCCCCTCTACCCAACCCTAGGACCGCAAGTAAAATTTGGGGGGGCGGGGGGGGCTATAAAAGTCCAGCCCAGCAAAGAAACCCCCCAGATGGGGATGGCACTGGATCTGGGGATGGCACTGTTAATGGGGGGATCTGAGGATGGCACTGTTATGGGGTGGAGGATCTGGGGATGGCATCCACAGATCCCCCATCCTATAACAGTGCCATCCACAGACCCCCCTTCCCCATCCTATAACAGTGCCATCCACAGACCCCCCCCCACCCCATAACAGTGCCATCCACAGACCCCCCACCCCATAACAGTGCCATCCACAGACCCCCCCACCCCATAACAGTGCCATCCACACCCCCCCCACACCCCATAACAGTGCCATCCACACACCCCCCCACCCCATAACAGTGCCATCCACACACCCCCCCACCCCATAACAGTGCCATCCACAAACCCCCCCACCCCATAACAGTGCCATCCACAGACCCCCCCACCCCATAACAGTGCCATCCAGAGACCCCCCCACCCCATAACAGTGCCATCCAGAGACCCCCCCACCCCATAACAGTGCCATCCACAGACACCCCCACCCCATAACAGTGCCATCCAGAGACCCCCCACCCCATTACAGTGCCATCCACAAACCCCCCCACCCCATAACAGTGCCATCCACAGACCCCCCCACCCCATAACAGTGCCATCCACAGACACCCCCACCCCATAACAGTGCCATCCAGAGACCCCACCACCCCATAACAGTGCCATCCACAAACCCCCCCACCCCATAACAGTGCCATCCACAGACCCCCCCACCCCATAACAGTGCCATCCAGAGACCCCCCACCCCATAACAGTGCCATCCACAAACCCCCCCCCACCCCATAACAGTGCCATCCACAGACACCCCCACCCCATAACAGTGCCATCCACAGACCCCCCCACCCCATAACAGTGCCATCCAGAGACCCCCCCCACCCCATAACAGTGCCATCCACAAACCCCCCCACCCCATAACAGTGCCATCCACAGACCCCCCTTCCCCATCCTATAACAGTGCCATCCACAGACCCCCCCCCCACCCCATAACAGTGCCATCCACAGACCCCCCACCCCATAACAGTGCCATCCACAGACCCCCCCACCCCATAACAGTGCCATCCACACCCCCCCCCACACCCCATAACAGTGCCATCCACACACCCCCCCACCCCATAACAGTGCCATCCACACCCCCCCCCACCCCATAACAGTGCCATCCACAAACCCCCCCACCCCATAACAGTGCCATCCACAGACCCCCCCACCCCATAACAGTGCCATCCAGAGACCCCCCCACCCCATAACAGTGCCATCCAGAGACCCCCCCACCCCATAACAGTGCCATCCACAGACACCCCCACCCCATAACAGTGCCATCCAGAGACCCCCCACCCCATTACAGTGCCATCCACAAACCCCCCCACCCCATAACAGTGCCATCCACAGACCCCCCCACCCCATAACAGTGCCATCCACAGACACCCCCACCCCATAACAGTGCCATCCAGAGACCCCACCACCCCATAACAGTGCCATCCACAAACCCCCCCACCCCATAACAGTGCCATCCACAGACCCCCCCCACCCCATAACAGTGCCATCCAGAGACCCCCCACCCCATAACAGTGCCATCCACAAACCCCCCCACCCCATAACAGTGCCATCCACAGACACCCCCACCCCATAACAGTGCCATCCACAGACCCCCCCACCCCATAACAGTGCCATCCAGAGACCCCCCCACCCCATAACAGTGCCATCCACAAACCCCCCCACCCCATAATAGTGCCATCCACAGACCCCCCCACCCCATAACAGTGCCATCCACAAACCCCCCCACCCCATAACAGTGCCATCCATAGACCCCCCCCACCCCATAACAGTGCCATCCACAGACCCCCCCCACCCCATAACAGTGCCATTCACAGACCCCCCCACCCCATAACAGTGCCATCCATATACCCCCCCCCACCCCATAACAGTGTCATCCACAGACCCCCCATTGCCGCTCCAGTACAGTTATACAATGTGTAATGAAATGAATAATGATTCCTGCTGCCCCTCAGTAGTATAACATTCAATGTATTTGTACTCACAGCCGGCTACTGACATCGTAATCCAGGCCGGCCGGGCAGACGAGCGGCAGCGTCACTGACTGACGTCACGTGAGTGCGCCGCCTACTTTATGAATGAAGCAGGCGGCCCAGGCAGGTGACGTCAGTCAGTGACGCTGCCGCTCGTCTACTCGGCCGGCCTGGATTACGATGTCAGTAGCCGGCTGTGAGTACAAATACATTGAATGTTATACTACTGAGGGGCAGCAGGAATCATTATTCATTTCATTAAACATTTTATAAGTCTCTACTGGAGCTGCGGGGCCGGAGCACAGTGAACGCACCGGCCCCCAGCTCCTCCTCCCAGTCCCTCCCCGCTGATACATCGCAGCTTGCGATGTCAAAAGGTGGCGGAACGCCGTTCCGGTGCGTTCCGCCAGAAAAAAAGCCCTGCCTTTATGTATTTAAAAGTTTCTATCATATCCCCTCTGTCTCCTCTGTCGCTTTACGTGTACTGTGAATGAATCCCATATTAATTTTCTCGACTTGACACTCCACGGCAGTCCAGGGGAGGTGGTGCACACACGAACCTATCGAAAAGATATAGCTGGAAACTCGATCCTGAATGCTACAAGTCATCACCCCCTACATACCATCAGGGCGATTCCCGTGGGGGAATGTATTCGGACTGCAAGAAATTGCAGTTCACCAGAGTTATTAGCAGAGGAATTCAGCAGGGTAGACAAAAGGCTCAAAGCTAGAAACTATCCTGACTGGATGTTAAAAAGAGGCCAAAATATCCCACTACGCAAAAATAGACAAGAAATGCTTTTCGGAAAATCAAAGGATTGTAAGGTATCCAAAATTTCTGTGGGGAGTGGGAGGGTGCATGGAGACAGTGACCAGGACAACACCCCTACTTTATCCCTGACATATAGTAGAGAATTTAATCAAATCAGTTCTACAATCAAACGATGCCTCCCCATCCTATATGATGATGAGATTCTATATAAAGCTTTAAAATCAGGCTGTAGAATTGTTTCCAGGAGGGCTACCACGTTGTCCTGCTCGCTGTCTCCATCCCTCTTCTCTTCCAGCAGAAAGGAAGCCAATATTAAATCCAGTTGGCTTATTTACAGGGGTTTCTCCAGATGTGGGGGCCACCCCTGTAAAAGTTGCAATTACGTGACCCCCTTACAGTCATTTGATAAATCGGACCATTCCTGCAGTTTTCCCATCCAAAGTTACATTAATTGCAACACTGAGGGAGTGGTCTATATCATAAGGTGCACTGACTGTGACTTGATGTATGTCGGGAGTACGATCCGAAAATTTAGGAATCGACTCCTGGAGCATCTCAATTACATCCAAAACCCGAATGCCCTAAATGTCTCCAATGCAGCGAGACATTTTATACAAATACATGCACGTCAGGTTAAAACATTCAAAGCCTTTGCAATTGAGAGGGTCTTTGCACCTAGGAGGGGGGGGGATCATTGTAAAAAACTTCGCCTACGAGAAGCCTTCTGGATTTTCAGACTCAATATCAGAGTTCCCAATGGCTTGAATCTGAAAAGAGAACTAATGTATGTATATCAGTAATTATGATAGATGCCAGAACCAGAATGACCAATCCTGCGAACACAGCAATTTTCTGCTATTTAATATATGCTATCCCCTTATATATGCAGTTTCTGGGGAGCAATGGGACCATCCTGGTTTTGCCATCTAGTAGTTTTCTCACTTAATATATATCATTTTATTTACATGCATGCGTCTAGTGCTAATGCGTAGTGCCTCATTCACACTGTGCGGTTACTCAGTCTTTTTTGCATATGCCTGGGAAGCCGGGAGCACGGTTCCCAAGGACTTAATTTTGATGGAGTTCCCGCAGTGTGTATAACATATCAGGTATACATTCAACCAATACACATTCACCAACCATTCAAAACAAAATTACCCAGACAAATTATTTTCATTTGTATTTTATTTTATTTTATTGTATTTTGTTTTCTTGCATAATCAACTGTACATGTATGTAATCTTCAGGATCTGCACTCCACGGCAGTGTACAGTGCCATATTGGTTTTGTTATTATGTTTTTACAAGTTGTTATATGAAGTATGCTGTTCACACTGTGCGGTTTTTGTCATCTCCCTGTATGGGTTTGGAACATGGGATTTGGTTCCATAAGGGTTAACTCAGAAGGAACACTCCCGCACAGTGTGCAACTCATTTAATATGTGAGTAGCAGGTTGTAAGAAAGGTGTGATACATAGTGGGACAACCAATGGAGCGGGTGCCTTGTCTCTCAGAATTTTGGAGGGTTGGACATCATGCTCCTTCAAATTGTGGGGTCACACTATGAAGCACCGTTACGACTAAGGGTCTAGTACCCGAAACGCGTCAACGTTTTGTATTCCGTGTACCCAGTGGCCATGTCTGCTGTTTTGTATGTTCAATAAAAGAAGAAGCTTTTAAGAGGATTTCCAATGCTTCCGAGACCTTTCCTTCCAAATTACTTGCAGCCTCCTGTGGGGACACTCCCCTAAGGTTTCTGGAGTCGGGACTATTGCACAATCAGGAAGGTGAGCTGGATAAAGTTTTTCTGCCTCGCATATAATGTTTTACAGGGTCAGCTCACCAGCAGGCCCTTATCTACAATATTTTACAGGGTCAGCTCACCAGCAGGCCCTCACTTACAATATTTTAGAGGGTCAGCTCACCTGAAGGCCCTCACCTAATTATACCTAATAGGCAATTTGTGCACATGCTGCCTTGCTTGGAAGTGGTAGCCGTAGCTGTTTCTCAGGCTCCCACTCCGAAATCAAACACTGATTCCCCGTTACCCATGGTCACCGTGGTTCGCGTTGAAAATAACATTGAACGTTCATAGGGCAGACATCCGAATGGATCGTCGCCGTCACAAGGATGTGCGATCGAGCCCAGGTTATCTAGAGCACCCGAGCATCCCGATGTGTTCGGCCCAAGCCCTTGAGCACCAGAGCACTATGGTGCCTGATCAACCCTAATAATCACTCATTCTCAAGGAGAATGTCAAGTGTTGTGAGCTGGCTTGGTGGATATATAAAGTGTGCTGTCTGCACACATATCCCTCATTGCTTTCATGGGTAAAAGGGGCGATTTATCAGAGTTGAAAAAGGGGACAATATTTTTGCAGCATTTCAGAAACCGCACAGTTTGTTTACTATTTGTGGGTTATTTTAGTGAAAGTGTATCATGAGTGGACAAATGGCACCATTTCGAATAAGTAACATAGAAACTATCATAGAAACTGGAATCAGCTCACACCAAAATAAACCAGGGGGCTACAAGATGTTTGTCTAAAACAACAGTTCAACAAAGTCTACTGCATATGGGGCTCCAAAGAGGATCGATGGTCACTGCACTTGGCTGAATAGGCTTCAATTCTCGCTACAGTATGGGAGGTGGACCTCCACTGATTGGCAAAGGGTTGCATCCTCCGATGAGTCATGTTTTCTGCTTCATCAAATACAGTACATGGACTTCGGCATGTCAGACGAGAAACATCAGAGAACAAACTCCCTTCAACCATTGCTGGGTTTTTTTTTTGCATTGAAATATGCCACTAAACGCTTTCACCGCAAATAACTGCAACAGTGAACTGCGCATATATTTTTCTTTTAGTTCTGAAATACGTCACTAAACGCTTTCACCGCAAATAACTGCAACAGTGAACTGCGTATATATTTTTCTTTTAGTACTAAAATACATCACTAAATGATTTAATTGCAAATAACTTCAACAGTGAACTGCGAATATATTTTTATTTTTGTACTGAAATACGTAACTAAACGCTTTCACCGCAAATAACTGCAGAAGTGAACTGCATATATATTTTTCTTTTTTTACAGATATAAGACACTAAAGACTTTTCAACGTACCACTTGCACCCCAAAGACAAATTGCTGGAATGACCGAGCTGTATTATGGCTATTTGGATCCCCAAATAATCTTTCCCTGCCCTTGTAAATCGCTTTTCTAGCACTGTCCCTAGCGCCTTCTGACATCTCTCCTTGCACTAAGATGCTGTGAAATTATTCCTCCCTATCCTTTCCCTGCACTTATAAATCTTTTTTTCAGTTTCTATGTTCACAATAAGGTTTTTCCTATTGCTGTCCCTAGCACCTTCTCACATCTGTCCCTGCACTAGAATGTCCCTATATTAGAATACAGGGACTGCACCACTCCCGCTGTCGGCATTCGTTGGATTCAAATTTTACAAAATAGATTGGGATTCGAGTCCACGAATCCCTCGAATCTTGTTAGATTCTAGGGATTTGTGGATTTGACGGATTCATCGTCCCACCTCTTGTGACGGTGGCGTACACACACACAGAGGGGGGAGGGAAGTGACCACTACGCTCCACCCTCACCCCTGGCTCTGCCTACTTGCCTCGCAAGTCCTAATGGCAGGGGACAACTGGACGGCAATCCCTAGCTTGGAATAAGCGCAGGGACGATAGACAGACAAACAACAGAACGTGAACGTACCGAGTCAATTCCAGGAAAGCTACAAAGTACAAATGGAGCAAGCAGAGAATAGTCAGGAGAAGCCGGGGTCACAAATACCAGGAGAGTCGTGAAGTATCAAAGGAGTCACCAGAGGATCGTCAGGAGGAAGTCGGGGTCAGAATACCAGGAGAGCAGCAAAGTACACAAGGAGCAGGCAGAAGATCGTCAGGAATTCAGCAGGAGGTAAGTACGCCAGGAAAGACAAAATCGCAGGTGGAACCTAAATTACAGGCAATCTGTGGCCAGCAGATGGCCTGTTTAAATAGGGAGCCAGAGGGGTCATGTGACGTGGCCAGCGTCACATGACTTCACACAGACTACACAGCCGAGCGCCGAGTGATCAGCTCGGTGCTCAGCCCTAAAACCATTCGCATGAATGCACATAGATGCGCGAGGGGCGCCCATATTTTTATCAGGAGCGCGAGCAATGCTGGACTTGCTGATGATGCGCATGCGCTCCGGACGTGCCCGCCTTCTAGATGGTGCCGTGACACCTCTAGTATATAGAATTGATTTGTTTGTAATAATGGGATACCAGGTTGCTGATTCGCGCTGTGTTGACTACTGCCCTGTTTTGGGCGGGACTTATGTTACCTGCGTCCGATCCATGTGCACTATATAGGTATGTATTTGATGCATTGTGTAATTGACTGAGAAAGGCTGTTTGCCGAAACTCATCAATAATTGATATATATTGCAAGAATTTGAAATAAATGAATATATTTTGACGTGACATCGTTACTGGGATTCTTCTATACAATTTTGTAGGGCACGCTCCTTCCCGGCGCAACGTGTGAGGTGAATCGAGTGCCGGCTGGACTTGATTTGTATTTAATCCTATAAATACGGCAGCCATTTTAGATTCTGCCATTTTCCAGCGTTCTGAGTGCAGGGACAGAAGTGAGAAGGTGCTAGGGACAGCAATAGGAAAAACCTCATTTGCGAACAAATAAACTGTAAAAAAGATTCATAAGTACAGGGAAAGGATAAGGAGGAATAATTTCACAGCATCTTAGTGCAGGGAGAGACGTCAGAAGGCGCTAGAGACAGTGCTAGAAAAGCGATTTACAAGTGCAGGGAATGATTATTTGGGGATCCAAATAGCCATTATACAGCTCTGTCATTCCAGCAATTTGTTCTTGGGGTGCAAATGCTACATTGAAAAGCCTTTAGTGTCTTATATCTTTGAAAAAAGAAAAATATATATGCAGTTTACTTCTGCAGTTATACAGTCAGGTCCATAAATATTAGGACATCAACACAATTCTAACATTTTTGGCTCTATACACCACCACAATAGATTTGAACTGAAACAAACAAGATGTGCTTTAACTGCAGACTGTCAGCTTTAATTTGAGGGTATTTACATCCAAATCAGGTGTAGGAATTACAACAGTTTGCATATGTGCCTCCCACTTGTTAAGGGTCCAAAAGTAATGGGACAAATGGCTTCTCAGCTGTTCCATGCCCAGGTGTGTGTTATTCCCTCATTATCCCAATTACAATGAGCAGATAAAAGGTCCAGAGTTCATTTCAAGTTTGCTATTTGCAATTGGAATCTGTTGCTGTCAACTCTCAAGATGAGATCCAAAGAGCTGTCACTATCAGTGAAGCAAGCCATCATTAGGCTGAAAAAAAAAAAAAAAAATCAGAGAGATAGCAAAAACATTAGGCATGGCCAAAACAACTGTTTGGAACATTCTTAAAAAGAAGGAACAGACCGGTGAGCTCAGCAACACCAAAAGACCCGGAAGACCACGGAAAACAACTGTGGTGGATGACCGAAGAATTCTTTCTCTAGTGAAGAAAACACCCTTCACAACAGTTGGCCAGATCAAGAACACTCTCCAGGAGGTAGGTGTATGTGTGTCAAAGTCAACAATCAAGAGAATAACAAGGAAAAGAGCAGGCACACCACCTTCTGGAGAAGAATATAACAACAATTTAATCAAGATAAAAGTGTGAGTGAATACTCAAAACATAATATTCAATACATAATAAAAGCTCGATACATAATAGATGAATCCAGTATAATACCATATGGTAAAAAATCTAAAAGGATAAAAGTCACTAAATAAAAACTCAAAATAAAAAGTGTTCAGAGGTCCAGTGCCCTCATCTTGTGTGGAATCCAATATATACAGTCTCCTAAGATGGGCCACACCGTGACCTAAGATGGGACACAACCGTGACGGTGAAAAAAAGTTCCAACTGTTAGAAATGTAGATCGCAATACAGAAGTCAGTACCACTGCTCTCATAGACCACCCAATATAAAGAGTCACACAATGTAGTATGATAAATGATTCAAAGCTTTCTGAGTTGTCTCAGTGAGACTCTTACCGCTTCATACTAATTGGAGTGTCAGTTAGTGTATCGGCAGAATCGCCTACTCACGTGTCTGCACGGGCATATTCCAGGTGGTGTGCCTGCTCTTTTCCTTGTTATATCCTTTTACCTTTAACTGGGTGGGTGACCCAGCGAGCAGTGAACCCACCATTACCCTTCCATCTACGTATTTTATAACAATCAAGAGAAGACTTCACCATATTGAATACAGAGGGTTCACCACAAGATGTAAACCATTGGTGAGCCTCAAAAACAAGAAGGCCAGATTAGAGTTTGCCAAATGACATATAAAAAAGCCTTCACAGTTCTGGAACAACATCCTATGGACAGATGAGACCAATATCAACTTGTACCAGAGTGATGGGAAGAGAAGAGTATGGAGAAGGAAAGGAACTGCTCATGATCCCAAGCATACCACCTGATCAGTGAAGCATGGTGGTGGTAGTGTCATGGCTTGGGCATGTATGGCTGCCGATGGAACTGGTTCTCTTGTATTTATTGATGATGTGACTGCTGACAAAAGCAGCAGGATGAATTCTGAAGTGTTTCGGGCAATATTATCTGCTCATATTCAGCCAAGTGCTTCAGAACTCATTGGACGGTGCTTCACACTGCAGATGGACAATGACCCAAAGCATACTGCAAAAGCAACCAAAGAGTTTTTTAAGGGAAAGAAGTGGAATGTTATGCAATGGCCAAGTCAATCACCTGACCTGAATCTGATTGAGCATGCATTTTACTTGCTGAAGACAAAACTGAAGGGAAAATGCCCCAAGAACAAGCAGGTACTGAAGACAGTTGCAGTAGAGGCCTGGCAGAGCATCACCAGGGATGAAACCCAGCGTCTGGTGATGTCTATGTGTTCCAGACTTCAGGCTGTAATTGACTGCAAAGGATTTGGGAGGGAGGCACATATGCAAACTGTTGTAATTACTACACTGTTCACCTGATTTGGATCTAAATACCCTCAAATTAATGCTGACAGTCTGTTAAAGCACATCTTGTTTGTTTCATTCCAAATTTATTGTGGTGGTGTATAGAGCCAAAAATGTTAGAATTGTGTCATTGTCCCAATATTTATGGACCTGCCTGTATGTGGTGAAAGTGTCTAGTGGCGCATTTTAGTCCAAAAAATATACATATACGCAGTTTACTGTTGCAGTTATTTGCGGTGAAAGTGTTTAGTTACGTGTTTCAGTACAAAAATAAAAATATATGCACAGTTCACTGTTGAAGTTATTTGCGATGAAAGCGTTTAGTTGCATATTTCAATGCAAAAAGAAAAATATATACGCAGTTCACTTCTGCAGTTATATGTGTTGAAAGCGTTTAGTTGCCTATTTCAGTACAGAAAGAAAAATATATACGTACTTCACTGGTGCAGTTATATGTGGTAAAAGCGTTTACTGGTCTATTTCAGAATAGAAAGAAAAATATATACGCACTTCACTGGTGCAGTTATTTCTGGTAAAGCGTTTAGTGGCCTATTTCAGTACAGAAAGAAAAATATATAATCACTTCACTGGTGCAGTTATTTCTATGAAGAGCGTTTAGTGGCCTATTTTAGTACAAAAAGAAAAATATATTCACAGTTCACTTTTGCAGTTATATGTGTTGAAAGTGTTTAGTGGCCTATTTCAGTACATAAAGAAAAATATATAGACACTTCACTGGTGCAGTTATTTGTGGTAAAAGCATTTAGTGGCCTATTTCAGTACAGAAAGAAAAATATATACGCACTTCTCTGGTGCAGTCATTTCTGCTAAAATTGTTTAGTGAAATAACTGAAATAAAGTAGCCTAAATGGGAAGAAATACTCAAAAACCCCAAACACTGTGGCTTGCCTATAACCAGGAGAGCAATTCCTCTTCATGTGATCCATTGCTAATGGCAATCCCCAGCAAAAATGCATACAATGGAGGATGTCAGCAGTGGACCACATGCACCACAAAAGCATATGATGTGTTCCTGACAGGAATACATTGGCTAAATCTCAGTTCTTAACACAAGCTTGAGGGATTGGTCAGTGTTGTCCGTTGCATATCAGTGTGGTGTACCTTTCGCAGTGATAAAAGCATTTAGTGGCCTATTTCAGTACAGAAAGAAAAATATATACGCACTTCACTGGTGCAGTTATTTCTGGCAGAAGCGTTTAGTGGCCTATTTCAGTACAGAAAGAAAAATATATATGCATTTCACTGGTGCAGTTATTTCTGGTAAAAATCGTTTAGTGGCCTATTTCAGTACAAAAATAAAAATATATTCATAGTTCACTTCTGCAGTTATGTGTTGAAAGCATTTAGTGGCCTATTTCAGTACAGAAAGAAAAATATATATGCACATCATTGGTGCAGTTATTTCTGGTAAAAGCATTTAGTGGCCTATTTTAGTACAGAAAGAAAAATATATACGCACTTCACTGGTGCAGTTATTTCTGGTAAAAGCATTTAGTGAAATAACTGAAATAAAGTAGCCTAAATGGGAGGAAATACTCCCCAAACACTGTGGTGTGCTTATAACCGGGGTAGCAATTCAACGGCAATCCCCAGCAAAAATGCATACAATGGAGGATGTCAGCAGCGGACCACATGCACCACAAAAGCATCCGATGTGTTCCTGACAGGAATACATTGGCTAAAGTCTCAGTTCTTAACACTAGCTTGAGGGATTGGCCAGCGTTGTCAGTTGGATATAATTGTGGTGCACCTTTCGCAGTGATAAAAGCATTTAGTGGCCTATTTCAGTACAGAAAGAAAAATATATACACACTTAACTGGTGCAGTTATTTGTGGCAAAATCATTTAGTGGCCTATTTCAGTACAGAAAGAAAAATATATACGCACTTTACTGGTGCAGTTATTTCTGGTAGAAGCTTTTAGTGGCCTATTTCAGTCCAAATATATATATATTTTCATTTCACTTCTGCAGTTATATGTGTTGAAAGCGTTTAGTGGCCTATTTTAAGTAAAGAAAAATACATACGCACTTCACTTGTGTACAGTAGTTATTTCTGGTAAAAGCGTTTAGTGGCCTATTTCAGTACAAAAAGAAAAATATATTCTCAGTTCACTTCTTCAGTTATATGTGTTGAAAGCGTTTAGGGGCCTATTTCAGTACAGAAAGAAAAATATTTTCATTGCTTTTAGCGGTGTTTTAATTTGCTTTTAACTTATTTAGTTCAGCTAAAAGTATGTAAGACAGATAAGTGCCAGGCCATGCACAGAGGAGTGGCAGAGGCATAAATGTTTCTGGCGCAGGTAGAGGTCGCAGCATAGAAAGGAGGCATGGCAGCAGGAGTCGCAGCCAGTGGCCTGAGCTCCCGGTGTCATCTAGCGGTCGTGTCTTCACCAGCAACCCAGCGTTCTTGATTGGTTTACCCAGTCATCCACCTCATCCCAAGTGACATCAGACACCCCCAGCCAAGAGTTGGTGGGTTCGTCAGACACAAACCTTAGTTGGCATGGCCCAGGAGAAGGCCCTGTGTCCGCACCTGTCCTCAACCTGCCTCTGTCCTCTCAGCCAGACAAGTATTATATGCTGTGGGCTCAGCTCCACTATACAGCGAGGACGAACTACTAGAGGACAGTCAGCAGCTACTGGCAAGACAAGATGTGGAGGAGACATCCGCAGCTTCCTCCACTAGGCGGGCAAGTAGTGATGAGGAGACTGGCGTGTGAGCTGGTGTTACAAGCAGTCAGCCTCCTGACCCTGAGACCGTTGAGGAGGACATCAGTGACGTGCAGACACTACTCGATGATGATGAAGCCGATCGCACTTGGGAGCTGGGTGCAGAAGGGGCTTCATCATTATCAGGAGAACAGGGTGGCAGCTTGCCCATGAGCCAGCAGTGGAGCCAGCAAGTCGATAGGGTGGCCGGGACTGAGTCAGCAGGGTGTCAGCAGTGGGTAGGGATCCAAACATACCCAGGGTAGACCACCAGGAGTGGTGCAGGGGTTCACGGAGCCAGCGGCTGTAGTAGTCAGTCAGTGCGGACTGTTGGGGGGAAAATCACCTACTCGGCAGTGTGGCAGATTTTTGTTAAGCCGTCGGAGGAGGTGAACGTGGCCATATGTAGAATCTGTGGGCAGAAGGTGAAGTGTGCCCAGGGTGCCAAAGTTGGCACTACGGCCCTACATCAACATATGCAGCGCCGCCATAAAGTGGCCTGGGAGAACCATGGCTCCGATGTGGCAACCGCTGCATCACCCAGTGGCACGCACCCGGTTTCAGACAGTCCTGGCTCCACCACCTCAGCCGAAGGGAGCTCTCTGTCATTCGCATCTTCTGCTGGTCCAAATGCTCCTGCTCCTCTTCCTCCTCGTCAGTCATTACGCCAGCAATCGATCACCAAAGCAATTGCCAAGAGACAGCAGTACGCATGCACGCATCCAACGGCTTAGAAGCTGAAAGTGCTCCTGTCCAAGTTGCTGGTGCTGCAGTCCCTCCCTTTTCAAGTGGTGGACTCTGCACCTTTCAGAGAACTGATGGCTTATTCCAAGCCGAGGTGAAGAGTCCCAAGTCGTCATTTATTTGCGAAAAAGTCAGTACCAGCCCTGCACAAATATGTAGAAATGAAGGTGGGCCAGTCCTTGATCCTGTCGGTGTCAGCCAAAGTGCAGGGCAGCGCCGACAAGTTGAGCTGTAACTATGGTCAGGGACAATACTGTATATGTCCTTTACGGCCCACTGGGTGAATGTGGTTCCTGCACAGCCACACCAACAACTTGGCCAGGTCACGCCGCTTCCGCCTTCATGTTGTGTGCCTCTGCCTCCTCATCCTCCACCGTGTCCTCAGCCTCCACTGCAGGGACAAGTCACATTGCCCCTCCAGCATACCACATGTGCAGGGCTCGGCGGTGTCATGCTGTTCTGCACCTGGTTTGCCTTAGTGAACTGAGTCACACAGGGGAGGAATTGCTCTGTGTCCTTGGTCAAGAAATCGAATCCTGACTTTCTCCCTGACAACTTAAAATCGGAACCATGGTGACCGACAATGGGAACAACATTGTGTCGGCACTGCGTCAAGGAGGGCTGAGCCTTGCGCCATGCATGGCACACATGTTTAATCTGGTTGTCAAGTGGTTCCTGAAGTCTTCCACCCATCTGCAAGACATCCTAAAAATGGGCAGGAAACTTTGCATGCACTCCAGCCACTCGTACACCGCAAAGCACACCCTCCTTGAGCTGCAGCAGCAGAATGGCATCCCCCAACATAGGCTGATATGCGACATTTCCACCTGTTGGAATTCCACCCTCCATTTGTTGGACTGACTATACGAACAGAGAAAGGCCATCAACGATTTCTTGATGATGCAAGTCATGTGTTACTTCGATGTCAGCCAGTGGCAGTTCATGCGTGACACCTGCCTTTTTCTCAGTCCCTTTGAGGACGCCATGTTATTTGTCAGTCGCCAGGACTACAGGATGAACGACGTCATTCCACTACTTCATGTCCTGGAACAGATGGTGGTAACAATGGCTGGTTGGGGACTGGAGACGTGGCACCTAGATCACATGGCCACATGAGCCCTGTGGGGGCTAAACTTGGAAGAGGAGGAGGAGGTAGAGGAGGACATTGGAAAACAGGCAATGTGTAGCGAAATGAGCGGTTTTTCTACTCAGGCGACCGGAGCGGATGAGTAGGAGCAGCCAGAGGAGCTAAAGAGCGATGAGGAAGATGAGACAAAGGACCCAGACACACAGTGGCAGTATGCAGTGGAGATGGAGGCAGAGAGTCCCTCCAAGTCACTTGCACAAATGGCCCGATGAATGCTCACTCACTTGCTCCCAGCACTATTGTCACCATTTGGCAGAGGGATGACTTTTGGCTCTGCACCTTGTTGGACACTCGCTACCGGTCCAGAATGGGGGTCTTTTTTACACCCACTGAGAGGGAGGAAAAACAGAACTACTACAGAGACATCCTATGTAGTCAGTTGGCCGCTGCCTATCTGCTCCATCGTCTATCCTCTCGTAGGTCTGACCGGAGGGGGCCCTCTGCACTCACTTTCCAACCCAACCCATGTGCCAACCCACATTGAAGATCCGCTAGACTACTGGGCAGCCAAACTGGATTTGTGGCCGCAACTAGCAGAGTTTGCCCTGGAAAAGCTGTCCTGCTCGACCAGTAGTGTAGCATCAGAGCGGGTGTTTAGTGCGGCGGTGGCCATAGTTACCCCAAGGAGAATTTGCCTGTCCAGCCAAAATGTGGAGAGACTGACCATTGTCAAGATGAATCAGGCGTGGATCAGCCAGGATTTCCACACACCAATGCCTGATGCATCAGACTAGATCATCCATGGTGCCACACCAATAATTTGACAAAAGAGACCGGTTTCTTCTGGCTACCTGCCTCAGCTACTATTCTGATGCTGCCAACCGCCTGATGCCACACATCTGATGCCAAGTGCTCCTTATTTAACCCACTTTCATAAGCGGGTACTGGTATTGCCACCCACTGCCCCACTCTGTCACCGGGTTACTTTGTGGTATCCTGATTCTGCTGCTGCTGCCTTATCCACACTATGTCACCTTACCACTCTGCGGTATCCTCCTGATGCTGCTTCTGTAGCCACCTCCACACTCTGTCATTAGGACACTCTGTGGTCTCCTCATGCTGCTGCCTCCTCCAGACTCGGTCATTGTGCCACTCGGTGGCCTCCTCATACTGCTGCCAACTCCAGACTCTGTCATTCTGCCACTCAGTGGCCTCCTCATACTGCTGCCACCTCCAGACTCTGTCATTGTGCTACTCTGTGGCCTCCTCTTGATGCTGCTTCTACCGTCACCCCCACACTCTGTCATTGGGGGACTCTGTGGTCTCCTCATGCTGCTGCCAAATCCAGACTCTGTCATTGTTCCAATCGGTGGCCTCCTCATACTGCTGCCAACTGCAGACTCGGTCAATGTGCCACTCGGTGGCCTCCTCATATTGCTGCCAACTCCAGACTCTGTCATTGTACAACTCAGTGGCCTCTCCTGATGCTGCTGCAGCTGTCACCTCTAAACTCTGTCAGTGGACCACTCTTTGGTCTCCTCATGCTGCCGCCACTTCCAGACTCGGTCATTGTGCCACTCAGTGGCCTCCTCATACTGCTGTCAACTCCAGACTTGGTCATTGTGCACTCGGTGGCCTCCTCATACTACTGCCAACCAGGAAATTATAATGTAATTCACCACAAATTTATTCAGATCGAATCAAATATTTCCTGAAAAATCGTGCTTTTGAAAAATTCGCTCATCTCTAGCATTATTGTGAAAGTGAGCGTCAAGCCTCAATCGTCTGTTTCCATTTATTCCGTTTCCACATTGTTGCAATTTAAAGTTTTGAAACGTATTGAATTTAATTAAACCAGTATATAGATGACCAGTACACCAGTAGACAGGGTAGGGTAACAATTTATCTTGGAGTGTTAGCGCAATGTTAAGTGTCAGGCCTCAATTTTCCATTTATGTATATTCAGTTTCCACACAGTTGGAAAGGAAAAATATATTTTTTTGCGCAAGGTGCTTGCAAAGTCCAGGAGACTGTCCAAGTACTTCAGCCACTCTTACATGGCAAGTAAAGCTCTCCTGGACCAGCAACTGAATGGCCTGCTGCTAAATCTCTTAATCCGCAAGGTGCCAACTACCTGGAATTCAACTATGCACATGTTCAAGCGTCAGTAAGAGCAGCAGAAAGCAATAATTGACTTTGTCATGCACCAGACAGCCTCAGCAGCAGGGAGCATATGTTGCTTTGAGGTCAGGCAGTGGCAGCTCATCTAAAATGCCTTTTGGGAGCTGAAGCCCTAGAAGAGACCATAAAGTTTGTCAGCAGGGACAACTGCGACATGAACATCATCCATCTCATACTTACTTTAGAACAGACGCTGACGCTCATGCAGCAGGAGACCATGGAGGAAGAAGAGCGGATGACATATATTGCTGTCCACTCTATAGCTGTCAGGGACACACAAAGGCAATGTGCTATGGAAAAAGACGATGATGAAGATGAGAAAGATGAGCATAAGGAGCTGCCACTTCAGAAGAGGAGGTGGAGGAGGAGCAAGAGGACAATGATGAAAATGGTATAAGCCAAGACACCCAAGTCTCAGTGGGGGTTGGAGGCGAAAAGAAGTGCCTTCCCGGGCACACCGGCCAGATTGGTGACCTGTATGCTCACTTGCTTATGTAATGACAGGTGTATTGTTGACAACTAGCAGTCTAATAATTAGTGGATAGCCATACTTTTACACCGTCGCTATTAAGGCAAAATGGAGGAATGTTTTCGTCTCACAGAAAAGGTGGACAAATTAGCTTACTACTACACACTGTGTACATAGCTTGGCGCAGCTTGAGATGAGCAGATGCCTGCCACCTGAGTGCCTGACAGGAAAGTCTCTCTCTGCCCCTACAGAGTCAACCCCCCTTCCATCGCCACGTCCAGCAGAAGCCGCAGTAGCAGCAGCAGCCGCCATTTAAGTCTCCTCAACATGATGATGCAGTTTTCCCCGCCACGCCAGGGGGAAGCCAGTCAGCAAGCCAACAGCTCCTGCCTCAATCCCCAGGTTCAGGCCTTCCTAAACTGTTGCCAGTTGCTGTGACATAACCAGTTTCCTGACCCCATGGACTTCTGGGCAGGCAGACTGGAACAGTGGCCCAAGTTGACACAGCACGCTCTCTATCTTCTTTCTTGCCCAGCCTTCAGTGTGACCTTGAAGAGGATTTTCAGTGCCATGGGGGGGCATGATGAGGGATCAAGTTGCCCTCTTCCAGTGTACAAAACATTGTACAAAATTAACCAAGCCTGGATTCAGAAGTAGTGATGAGCTGCAGGGGCTATATTCAAATTCGCAATACTTCGCAAATATTTTGTAGAATATTCATCATATATTCGCGAATTCGAGATTATTTTATTGAATGCAAAAAATCGGCAATGTAAAAATGATGTAATGCGAATTCGTAATGAAAAATACAGGCGTGGGTCACTGGCAAAATTTTGCAAGCTGGTATACGTTTTCTGAGACTGGAGAAAATGGTTGGCACGGCAAAACATTAGAATAGCTTTATATGCAGATATAGTCAAGTGCTCCAATATATTCGCGATTGCGCTAATTGGCAGTGATTAGAATATTTTTCCGCACTATGTGCAACTTCACATTTTAGCAGGTCTGACTACAGATTACTGATTGGTGCACTAAGTATTGTTGTGAACTTGATATTGCTTCTTTCTCAAAGGCCCACAAGCAAGGAGCAGAGAGGAATCATGTGTTCAGATGGAAAAAAATGCAGAATATTCAATATAACGAATATATAGCACTATATATTGCAGGATAAAACTGCAGGATTGCAGGATAAAACTTACCAGGAAAGAATAAAGGAACTTAACATGTATAGCTTGGAAGAAAGACGAGACAGAGGGGATATGATAGAAACTTTTAAATACATAAAGGGAATCAACAAGGTAAAAGAGGAGAGAATATTTAAAAGAAGAAAAACTGCTACAAGAGGACATAGTTTTAAATTAGAGGGGCAAAGGTTTAAAAGTAATATCAGGAAGTATTACTTTACTGAGAGAGTAGTGGATGCATGGAATAGCCTTCCTGCAGAAGTGGTAGCTGCAAATACAGTGAAGGAGTTTAAGCATGCATGGGATAGGCATAGGGCCATCCTTCATATAAGATAGGGCCATAGTATTCAGTATATTGGGCAGACTAGATGGGTCGAATGGTTCTTATCTGCCGACACATTCTATGTTTCTATGTTTCTATATTCTAAATATTCGTGAATTCTTGAAGTGGCGATATTCGCAATAAAAATTTGAATATTTGTGCTCAAACAATTCAGGAGGAGTGTCACACTCCTCCTACAGCTGATTGTGTTGAATAGACCTCGGTCTGCTGACGGTGCCCCACTGTTGCTGTCTGTCTTTGAACCAACATGTTGTGTATGCCTGCTGCTGCAGCCTGCATCATGCCACTAATGCCACTTTCCAACCATCAAGTTCTGTGAAACTGCTGCTGCAGCCTGCATCAGGCCACTAATGCCACTTACCAACCATCAGGTTCTGTATGACTGCTGCTGTGGCCTCCATCATGCCTATGATGACTGTCTGTTTACTTTGAATTTCCATCATACCACTAATGCCACTTTCCAACCATTATGTTCTGTATGGCTGATACTGTGGCCTGTATAATGCCACTTGTCAACCATCACGTTCTGTACAACTGCTACTGTGTCCTGCAAAATGCCTCTTATGCCACTTTCCAACCATCACGTTCTGTACAGCTGCTGTCACCACCACCATCATGTGATGCCACTGCTGCTGCCTTTCTGCCAACATGTACAATATGGCTGCTACTGCAGCCACCGCTTCCTCAGCTGCTGCGGCTACTCACTGTTAATCCTCTATTGCCACCACCATTAACGCAAAACATCTTTCACTACTATCACTACTCCTACTCCTACCACCACTACTACTATTGCTACTACTACCCATAGACAGCCTTGTATGTTCCATGTTAT
Organism: Bufo bufo; assembly: GCF_905171765.1. Taxonomy (NCBI): domain Eukaryota; kingdom Metazoa; phylum Chordata; class Amphibia; order Anura; family Bufonidae; genus Bufo; species Bufo bufo. Next base: position 267,525,936 of record NC_053392.1, on the reverse strand, counting down.
ACTGCTCCTGCTGCTGCTACTATTGTGGCTGCATGCCACTATATCCGTACCGTACCCTTTCCACATCCACACTGCACTGCTGCTGCTCCCAATTAAAAAGAATCATTTTTGTAGGCTTTTTCGCAACAAGCAGCTGTTTCTTCTGACAATCAATCAACTTGTGCGAGTCGTACAGGCAGGCATTCCACCCCTTTCAAGGTAAACATTTTAAACGCTTGGTCCCCCAAGCCATTCTTTTTTTATCCCCAAACATGCACAGGGAAATTGCACACATACCGTTACCACGTCGCTACTCTATCTCCGTGCACAGTCTACACTTGTATGGTGCTGCTGCTACACAGCTACAGTACCTTTAATGCCGGCACATTGGCCTTTTTATTATGTGTCAGTAAAATAAGTGAGATTGTAATCTTTATTTACAGGAGATACTCTATCTATGCTATTACGGTATAAAATGTTGGTTTGTCAATATTTTTAAAGGGGGATTTTTATTGTTGTTTTTATCTTGCTATATTATAGTTCTTATAAATAGAGATGTCCCGAACTATTCGCCGGCGAACATAGCTTGTTCGAGTTGTTGCGATGTTCGGTCCGCCCCCTATTTGTCATCATTGAGTAAACTTTGACCCTGTACCTCACAGTCAGCAGACACATTCCAGCCAATCAGCAGCAGACCCTCCCTCCCAGACCCTCCCACCTCCTGGACAGCATCCATTTTAGATTCATTCGGAAGCTGCAGTCTTAGTGAGAGGAGGGACAGTGTAGCTGCTGCTGATTTAATAGGGAAATCGATAGCTAGGCCAGTGTTCTGTGTCCACTACAGTCCTGAAAGACTCATCTGATCTCTGCTGTAAGGACAGCACCCCCAAAAGCCCTTTTTAGGGCTAGTACATCAATCTGCTTCTGCTTTTTTTTTTTTTCTGTGTAATCTAATTGCAGTTGCCTGCCAGCGTGTGTGTCAGGCTCACAGCGTATACTGTGCCCACTTGCCCAGTGCCACCACTCATATCTGGTGTCACAGTAGCTTGCATTTAAAAAAAACAAAAACTTTTTTGACTGTAATATAATAGCAGTCAGTTGCCTGCACGCGTGTGTGTGTTTCAGGCCCTGCAAGTGCACAGAAAAAAAATATATAATTTTGACTGTAAAATAATAGCAGTCAGTTGCCTGCATGCGTTTTTTTTTCACAGGCCCTGCAAGTGCACAGTGTCACCAGCGCAACTCATATCTGGTGTCACAGTAGATTACATATAAAAAAAACAACAACAATTTTGACTGTAAAATAATAGCAGTCAGTTGCCTGCACGTGTTTTTTTTTACAGGCCCTGCAAGTGCACAGTGTCACCAGCGCAACTCATATTTGGTGTCACAGTAGATTACAGATTACATTTAAAAAAACTAAAAAATTTTGACTGTGAAATAATAGCAGTTAGTTGCCTGCACGCGTGTGTGTGCTTCAGGCCCTGTAAGTGCATAGTGTCACCAGCGCAACTCATATCTGGGGTCACAGTAGATAAAAAAAATTAAAAAAAATACAATTTTGACTGTAATAGATTAAATAGCAGTTTGTTGTCTGCAAGCGTGTGTGTCAGGCCTACAGCGTCTACTCTGCCAACTTCTGCCAGTGCACAGTGCCACTCATATCTGGTGTCACAGTAGCTTGCACGCATAGTACAACTAAACTAATCTAAAAAAAATGACAGGCAGAGGCAGGCCACCCCGCAGGGGCCGTCGTGGTCGTGGTGCTGTGATTCCCTTTGGCCCTAGCATAATGCCAAGTGTTCAGAGGCCACGTATCCTGAACTCGAAAAGTTCTGAGGACATAGTTGACTGGCTAACACAGGACACCCAATCTTCTACAGCTTCCGCTCGGAACCTTGACGCACCATCCTCCTCCAGCTCAGCTTCGGGCACCTCTCAAGTTACCACTCGCCTGCCTGCCGCCACCACCAACACTAGCACCACAGCTGCTTCACTTGATCTGTCAGAGGAGTTATTTACACATCAGTTGGAAGAAATGAGTGATGCACAACCATTATTTCCAGAGGATGTAGATAACAGGGATATGTCTCAGTCAGGCAGCATTACACACATGGATGTGTAATGATGATGATGATGATGTTGTACCCGCTGCTGCTTCCTTTGCTGAGTTGTCAGATACAAGTGAAGCGGTTGATGATGACGATGTGTCCGTGGATGTCACGTGGGTGCCCGCTCGAAGAGAAGAAGAACAGGGGGAAAGTTCAGATGGGGAGACAGAGAGGCGGAGATGAGTTGGAAGCAGGGGGATGTCGTCGCAAGGAGCTAGTGGCACAGTCAGACAGTATGCATCGGCACCCGGGGTCAGCCAGACAGCACGCCAATCAACGCATGCTGTTGCCACCACCAGAATGCCGTCATTGCAGAGCTCAGCAGTGTGGAATTTTTTTTTGTGTGTCTGCCTCTGACAACAGCGATGCCATTTGCAACCTGTGCCAAAAGAAACTGAGTCGTGGGAAGTCCAACACCCACCTAGGTACAACTGCTTTGCAAAGGCACATGATCGCACATCACAAACGCCTATGGGATCAACATATGAGTACAAGCAGCACACAAACTCAAAGCCGCCATCCTCCTCCTGGTCCAGCATCTTTAGCCACGTCAACCACTGCTGTCCTCCTTGCCCCCTCTCAACCATCCGCCACTCCGTCTCTCGCCTTGAGCAGTTCCTGCTCATCTGCCACAGTCAGGTGTCTGTCAAGGACATGTTTGAGCGTAAGAAGCCAATGTCACAGAGTCACCCCCTTGCCCGGCGTCTGACAGCTGGCTTGTCGGAACTCTTAGCCCGCCAGCTTTTACCATACAAGCTGGTGGAGTCTGAGGCCTTCCAAAAATTTGTAGCTATTGGGACACTGCAGTGGAAGGTACCCGGCCGAAATTTCTTTGCACAAAAGGCAATCCCCAACCTGTACTCGATTGTGCAAAAGGAAGTAATGGCATGTCTGGCACACAGTGTTGGGGCAAGGGTCCATCTGACCACTGATACCTGGTCTGCAAAGCACGGTCAGGGCAGGTATGTCACCTACACTGCGCCTTGGGTAAACCTGCTGACGGCTGCCAAGCATGGAATGCGTGGCTCTGCAGAGGAGTTGGTAAAAACAGCCACGACTTGCAGGCAGGCCTGCTGCCACCTCCTCTACTCCTCCTACTCCATCCTCTTCCATAGCATCCTCGGCTGAGTCCTCTTCTGCTGCTGCGTCTTGCTTCACATCAACGGCACCCCCCCCAGCTCCCCAGGGGCTATTCCACATCCCGGATACGACAGTGTCACGCCGTCTTGGGGTTGACTTGCCTGAAAGCAGAGAGTCACACCGGACCAGCACTCCTGTCCGCCCTGAACGCACAGGTGGATCAGTGGCTGACTCCGCACCAACTGGAGATCGGCAAAGTGGTGTGCGACAACGGAAGCAATTTGTTGGCGGCATTGAATTTGGGCAAGTTGACACATGTGCCGTGCATGGCACATGTGTGTAATCTGATCGTACAACGCTTTGTGCATAAGTACCCAGGCTTACAGGACGTCCTCAAGCAGGCCAGGAAGGTGTGTGGCCATTTCAGGCGTTCCTACACGGCCATGGCGCACTTTTCAGATATCCAACGGCAAAACAACATGCCAGTGAGGCGCTTGATTTGCGACAGCCCGACACATTGGAATTCAACACTCCTAATGTTTGACCGCCTGCCCCAACAAGAAAAAGCAGCCAACGAGTATTTGTATGACCGGGGTGCTAGGACAGCCTCTGCAAAGCTGTGAATTTTTTTGCCACGTTACTGGACGCTCATGCGCAATGCCTGTAGGCTCAAACCTAGGAGGTGACAAACCTAGTCAGTCGCACCGAAAGCACCATCAGCGACATCATCCCATTTGTTTTCTTCCTGGAGCGTGCCCTGCGAAGAGTGCTGGATCAGGCCGTAGATGAGCGTGAAGAGGAAGAGGAAGAGTTGTGGTCACCATCACCAACAGAAACAGCCTTATCAGCATCGCTTGCTGGACCTGCGGCAACGCTGGAAGAGGAGTGTGAGGAAGAGGAGTCAGAGGAGGAATGTGGCTTTGAGGAGGAGGAGTTAGACCAACCACAGCAGGCATCCCAGGGTGCTCGTTGTCACCTATCTGGTACCCGTGGTGTTGTACGTGGCTGGGGGGAAGAACATACCTTCAGTGAGATCACTGAGGATGAGGAACGGGACATGAGTAGCTCGGCATCCAACCTTGTGCAAATGGGGTCTTTCATGCTGTCGTGCCTGTTGAGGGACCCTCATATAAAAAGGCTGAAGGAGAACGACCTGTACTGGGTGGCCATGCTACTAGACCCCCGGTATAAGCAGAAAGTGCCTAAATTGTTACCGAATTACCGCAAGTCAGAGAGGATGCAGCAGTTCCAAAATAAATAAAAAAGTATGCTTTACACAGCGTATAAGGGTGATGTCACAACACAACGGGAATCTAACAGGGGAAGAGGTGAAAGTATTCCTCCTCCTACCACGACCACGCCGGCAAGGACAGGATGTTTTACAGACGTGTTGTTGATGGAGGACATGCAGAGCTTTTTAAGTCCTACGCATCGCCACAGCCCTTCGGGGTCCACCCTCAGAGAACGACTCGACCGACAGGTAGCAGACTACCTCGCCTTAAGTGCAGATATCGACACTCTGAGGACCGATGAACCCCTTGACTACTGGGTGTGCAGGCTTGACCTGTGGCCTGAGCTATCCCAATTTGCGATAGAACTTCTGGCCTGCCCCGCTTCAAGTGTCCTGTCAGAAAGGACCTTCAGTGCAGCAAGAGGTATTGTCACTGAGAAGAGAAGTCGCCTAGGTCAAAAAAGTCTAGATTACCTCACCTTTATTAAGATGAATGAGGCATGGATCCCGAAGGGACTGACAGTGGGCGATACATTTGACTAATAAAGGCCTGGTGATGAGATGAGCTGCCTTGGGCTAAAAATGGTCCACACGCTGCTGTATTTTATCTCTGAATGCCGGATGACTTGCGTGACTTATCTGCCACCAACTAGGGTTCAAGCCGCAATGTTTTAGTGCACTTTCTGCCTGGAAAACATACATTTTTCTGGCCACTGGTGCTGCACTGTGGCTGCAAAAACAAAACAAAAAAAAGGCACATACATGTGTCAATTCCCCTTCGTGATCGTTACCTTGTTGTGGTGAAGGGGCTTGCATATCACAATGAAGCGATCACCTCTATGAGTGTGTTGGCAATGGCAATGTTGGCACACCCCAGATGATAAGGTCGTTGCTTCATTGTGAACTGACCAAAAGCGATCGGCTGGATAATTTTGCATAGAAAAAACATTAATTTTCTTTGTGATCATCTAAGGTGATCATTAAAGCCTACTAGGCCAACAATGGGCCCACACTGCAGAATCATTGTTTTCTGGATCACTTAACTGTCACTGAACTACCTCAGTCAGCACGACCATAGACTTTGAAAAAACCCCATCGCCTGCAATCTCCCAAACGTGCGCACGAGCACAGTCATTACTATACCGAGATTGACGCATAGAGGAATAATATTTATGTCATGAGTGTGTCAACTATTGACAACTCTTTGCGGTTGTCTAAAATCTATTCCATACAAGTCCCCCGATAGGGGACGTAACAGGGATTAAACTGATAGGAATAGTACTACTTAACACACCACTCATATCTGGTGGCACAGTACATTGCAAGGCGTACGCGCAGTGCCCTAAATTGGAAGTAAGAGGACCGAGCAAGCATCTTTTTCCATCTCCCAGTTCCTAAAATCTATTCAATACACCGGCCCCTGATAGGGGACAAAACAGAGATTAAACTGTTAAGAACAGATTTTTTTTTTATTTAGAAAAAAGAGGACAGCCTCTGCTGAGCTGGGTATTTTTGGGCTGCGTTACTGAACGCTCATGCACAATGGCTGTAGGCTCATGCGTCCTTTTGCGGAGGTGACAAACCTGGTCAGTCAAACCCAAGGCAACATCATTGACCTCATCCCATATGCGTTTTTTCTGGAGCATGCCCTGCGAAGAGTGCTGGATCAGGCCGTAGATGAGCATGAAGAGGAAGAGTTATGGTCACCATCACCACCAAAAGCAGCCTTGTCGTCGTCGATTGCTGGACCTGCAGAGAGAGGAGTCTGAAGAAGAGGAGTCAGAGGAGGAAGGTGGCTTTGAGGAGGAGGAAGACCAACCACAGCAGGCGTCCCAGGGGGCTTGTTGTCACCTTTCAGGGACCTTTGGTGTTGTACGTGGCTGGGTGGAGGAAGAGACCTTCAGTGAGGACAAGGAACGGGACATGGCTTGGTATCCAACCTTGTGCAAATGGGGAGTTTGCGGTTGTGCAAATGGACTGTTTGCGGTTGTTTGCAGTGCGTTAAACGGGGAGTTTGGTCTGTCACTGTGAAGCGGGCGTAACCCTTACACTACCTGGACGATACAACATCATACCTGATGTTTTAAATCACATTATTCCAAACAATTTAGGAATATTAGGTGATTTATGCCCTTTATGGATTAAAACCCGACTCTGCGTCAACTATGTAATTTTCCATGGGAGTTTTGCCATGGATCCCCCTCTGGCGTGACACAGTCCACTTTTTAGTCCCCTTGAAACAACTTTTCCATCACTATTGTGGCCAGAAAGAGTCCCTGTGGGTTTTAAAATTCGCCTGCCTATTGAAGTCTATGGCGGTTCGCCCGTTCGCGAACATTTGCGAAAAATCACGTTTGCCGTTCGCGAACGGAAAATTTTATGTTTGCGACATCTCTACTTATAAATTGTTATTGGTATTATAGCCTTGCCTCCATGTGTAGCTGAATGTAGGTGTGCCCCACTATAATATATATATAACTACTTATTTTCGCGAAGACTGGGTGGATATTTTCAGTAGGTGCACCCTTTTATCTTGCTGGTGAGTAGGTGAGCCATCTCTAACTTATAATCTCTGTGTTTAAACATCACCTGCCCCTAATAAGGGACAATTTTTGGAAGGTTTGGAATATGAAAAAGCAGAACACATGTCAACAGTGTTTCTTTTTCAACACGCTGTATGTTAACGCCGTCAAACGTGCGTTTACCCATAGCTTTGTATGTCTCAGACACTCAGACATCATTTATTATTATGATTAGGGATGAGTGAATCGATTTCGGATGAAACATCCAAAGTCGATTAGCATAAAACTTTGTTTCAATACCGTACGGAGCCTTGGAATCAAACCCGATTTTTTACAGTATAAATCATTTTCTGAGGTTATTATGCGAAGTCTCACAAGACTTCGAAGTAATAACTTTGGCTCATCAGAGCCAATACATTCTAATACTGTATGGAGCGCTTGCTCCGTACAGTATTGAAACAAAGCTTTATGCGAATCGACTTCGGATGTTTCATCCGAAGTCTATTCGCTCATCCCTAATTACGATCATTGCATTCCTGAGCTTGGGGAGGGGAGAGGGAAATAAAACTTCATAAACAATAAACAAAAAGAGAAAAGTTTTCCTAAAAATTATGAGTCCTAGGAGGCTAGATGGGTTTACATCTTTCAGGTTGGAGCAACTTCAGTTTGGCCCAAACCAATTCAAATCCAAACAGAACTTTTTTTTTATTTGTCGAATCGGACCCAAAACAAATCTTGACTGGTTTGCTTATCTCTAGTATTTATGCTTTATTATGCTGGAAGGCCACAATGGATTTTCATAAGACCTGTATCATTATAATCATCAGGATCATCCTTACCAAGCATTATGCCTGGTTTAATAGGGTGGACCCTCATTGGTGCTCTTTAAATAACCAATTAGGTTTATGTGTTTTATGCCTCTACCCTGATGCTGTAAACATTCTGACCTCAAGATATTTTTTGTGACATGTTCATGTCAACTATAATAATATTAGTAATATTATTATTAATTCATAGCCACATTTTGCTATTTCACTACATTAGTTCTGAAAATATATTTAAAGGGAATAACTCATCAGTTTTATCATGTAGGGGAAGACAGAGACACTAATGAAAATGATGGGACTCTTCCTTGACTTAACACAGTCATTTTCTTAAGATGACTAATGAGCAGCACCAGTGTGTGCCGAGTGTTGGAGTCCGCATTAATTCTCTTTTTCATGTGCCCCCAGCTTTCCCTGTCCCCTTGCATTTGACTGATGGCTCACTTAGTATACTGTGTATAGAAAGAAAGCTGCCAGTCAGTGGCAGGGAGAAGAAACTGGGGGGAGTAGCTTACCTCACCCCCTCTATATATGGTGTATAGGAAAAGAGCTCCCAATCAGTGGTGAGGAGAAGGGGGTGAGGAGGATATGAGGACATCCAATCTCATGCTCTGTTGTAAGCGGACACCCAACATTTTTAACAGGGTCTCTAGCCTCAGATAAGGTGGCAAAAATTGGTGACATTCCCTTTAATATTCAATTCACATTTCAAATATGTTTAATCTATTAAAAATAAAGCTACTTCAGTTCAATACCTGCAGTATACTTAGGAGAATGAGCAAACGTATAACTGACAGTAAGTGAGAAATCTGCAACTCTCAATATATCTAGTTTACAGGCAGATGAATAAACACAGAAACTCACCTGACGACACCACAACTTTCGAAAAATTTGCAGATATGCTAGAATCATCAGGCACAATGGAACCATGTACGTTATAAAGAAGAAACAGATATGGTATACTTTAGAGTAAATTTCTCCTAAAATAGGAACACAAAATATTTAGTTATTTTACTGTACATGATATCGATGAATACAGTATTAAATCCTATCATAGGTTTGGTAACAAAATATATAATTACACAGTGCACATTTTGCCAAATAAAAGATACAATAAATTGCAGTGTTAAGCGAACTGAAGCATTCAAAGCGGAATTTGGTCGAAATTTAGGAGAACTTCGATTTGCAACAAATTCGAATTTCCTCTCGCTTCGTGGTAACGAATCAGTTTTTCCCAACATGGCGGCTGCACATGTTACAAGGTGAAAATAAGCCTAGGAATGCAAGATCACCCATAATGCCAGGTAGCCAGCGAATCTGCAGATAGCCATCCTCTGGGATGTCACAGCCCTATAATACCCTCACCCACGCGTTCGCCGCTATTGTCCTGTGAGCTGAGCATAGGAAGAGACGTGGCAAGAGCTCATGCACTAGGGACAGTGTTGCTGAAAATTATTAATGGAGAATATTGAAGAGGGAGAGTTAAGGGAGACTTTCTAGGCTAACTTCAGTGACGTTGCCACATCAAATTTTTCAAAACTTTGCTCATCTCTAAATTGCAGTATACACATAAGTGTAGGGTGAAGAGGCAACACTGATACAATAGATGCAAACATTATATATGGACTAAGCCCTCACTCTGGTATGATAAAAGTCGAAACTATTAGCCAAAATATTTTTATCAAAACACATCTGTGCCCGCCTGCCAGCGCCAAAGTGGTCTCAGTGAGGCAGGTCCTACACTAAACCTACCTATGCCATTGGTAGAGATGAGCGAATCGAAGCTGACGAAGTGGAATTCGTTTAGAATTTCAGGAAAAACTTGATTTGCAAAGAATGCAAATTTCCTCGCGCTTCTTGGTAACGAATCACAATTTTCCTAAAATTGCGGCTACACTTGTGAGGACTGAGGACATGGGGCATGGAACTCTGGGAAGGTTGGATCACCCAGATTGACATGCCTGCATGCAGCCAATCAGCAGCCAGCCAGCCCTGTGATGTCACAGCCCTATAAATACGGCAGCCATTTTAGATTCTGCCATTTTCCAGCATTCAGAGTGCAGGGACAAACGTGTGAAGGCGCTAGGGACAGCAATTGGAAAAACGATTGTGGGGAAAAAAAGACATTAAAAAAACGATTTTATAAGTGCAGGGAAAGGATAGGGAGGAATCATTTCAAAGCATCTTAGTGCAGGGAGTGACGTCAGAGGGCGCTAGGGACATTAATAGGAATAATAGAATGGGGATCCAAATAGTCATTAGACAGCTCTGTCAGTCCAGCTATTTGTTATTGGGCTGCTAGTGTTATGTTGGAAAGCCTTTAGTGGCTTATATCTTAGTATGAAATAGAAATCTCAGCGGCTCAACCTCTCACCGTAGATAGATAAGGTGCTCACCTTATTGGCCCACCCTCAGGCACAGAGTGAAAAAGTAAATAGTGAATGAAAAGGGGAGCACTGGATTAGCCAAGATATACAATTTAATAAAACATAAAAAAAGATATCAAACCCCTAAAAAATGGCATAAAACCATAAATAAAAATAGCCCTATACAAAGGTAGCTCCTCAAGCGGTGTATAGCCAGTACAGGTTATATAGGTGCTACCTTTGTATAGGGATATTTTTATGTATGGTTTTATACCATTTTCTAGGGGTTTGTTATCTTTTTATATGTTTTATTAAATTGCATATCTTGGCTAATCCAGTGCTTCAATCTGAGTGTGCCCCTTTTCATTCACTATTTACTTATATCTTAGTATGTTATTCAGTACGACAAGAAAAATATATACGCATTTCACTTCTGCAGTTATTTCTGTTGAAAGCGTATAGGGGCGTATTTCAGTAACAAAGAAAAATATATACGCACTACACTGTTGCAGTTATTTCTGTTGAAAGCGTTTATGGGCGTATTCCAGTAAAAAAAAAGACAAATATATATATGCACTGCAGTGTTGCAGTTATTTCTAGTGAAAGCGTAGAGTGGCGTATTTCATTACTGCAAGAAATATATATAAGCACTTCACTCTTTAATTTTTTTCTGGTCAAAGCGTATAGTTAACTAATTCAGTCCAACAAGGAATATATATTCTCAGTTCACTGCTGCAGTTATTTCTGGGGAAAGCGTATAGTGGCGTATTTCATTACTGCAAGAAATATATATAAGCACTTCACTCTTTAATTTTTTTCTGGTCAAAGTACAGTATATAGTGGCCTAACTCAGTCCAACAAGAAATATATATTTTCAGTGCACTGCTGCAGTGATTTCTGCTGAAAGCGTATAGGGGCATATTTCAGTACTTCAAGAAATATATATACGCACTTCAATCTTTACTTTTTTCTGGTCAAAGTGGATAGGTTCGTATTTTAGTACAACAAGAAAAATATATTCTCAGTGCAGTTAATTGTGGTGAAAGCGTTTAGTGGCCTATTTCAGTACAAAAAGATAAATATATTTGTTGCTTTTAGGAGTATTTCAATTTCCGTTTCATTGATTTAGTTCAGCTACAAGTATGTCAGGCAGAGAAGTCCCAGGCCATGCACAGAATAGTGTCAGAGGCCTGACTATTTCTGGCGCAAGTAGAGGTTGCAGCAGAGTAAGGGGTCGTGGCAGCAGTAGTCACAACGAAAGGCCTAAGCTCCCGGTGTCATCTAGCGGTCGTGTCTTGACCAGCAACCCTGCGGTTATTGATTGGTTAACTCTGTCATCCACATCATCCCAAGTGACATCAGACACCCCCAGCCAACAGTTGTGGGTTCGTCAGACCCAAACCGTTAGTTCAGTGGGCACTGCTTCACTTTTCAGCGAGGATAAGCTACTTGAGGATAGTCAGCAGCTACTATCCAGCCAAGATGTGGAGGAGACATCCGCAGCTTCCTCTGCTAGACGGGCAAGTAGTGATGAGTAGAGTGGCACGGGAGCTTGTGTTGTGAGTAGTCAGGCTTCTGACCCAGAGACCATTGAGGAGGACATCAGTGATGTGCAGACACTACTCGATGATGATGAAGCTGATCGTACTTGGGAGCCGGGTGAAGAAGGGGCTTCATCATCATCATCATCAGGAGAAAAGGGTAGCAGCTTGCCTGTCAGGCAGCGGCTGAGCCAGCAAGTCGCTAACGTGGCCTGGAGTCAGCAGGGTGGCAGCAGTGGGAGGTTGGGAGCCAAATGGGCATGGGGTAGACCACCCACTTTGCTGCAGCCTTCCTGCCCGGGAAGGAGTGGTGCAGGGGTTCACAGAAGCAGTGGCGGTAGCAGTCAGCTACTGCATAGTGTTGGGGAAAAAAAATCAGGTACTCAGAGGTGTGGCAGTTTTTTGTGAAGCCGCTGGAGAAGGTCAACATGGCCATATATAGAATATGTGGGCAAAAGGTGAAGTGTGGGCAGGGTGCCAATGTTGGCACCATGGTACTGTGTCAACATATGCAGCATCACCATAAAGAACCGTGGCTTTGATGTGGTGGTCCAGCCTGCCGCAGCTACCGCTACATCACCCAGTGGCACGCACCCAGTTTCAGCCAGTCAAGACTCCCCCACCTCAGCCGAAGGGAGCTTTCTGTCAATCCTTTTTTTATTACACTTGTATATACCCTGCACATGTAGAGGCACTTATTGTATATTTACATTTAGTCTAAGACTACTAGTTGCCTGCTCTTGACATGTGCATATTTTATTATTGGTATTTTATTGATATAAAGTAAAATTTAATTTTTATTATTTATTTATTTAATAAATTGTGAGCACTTATATCTAACCTACTTAATTAAAACTCTCTACAGTAGACCCTTTGTGTGCTAAATTTGCGTTAGTTTTCCTCTTGTAATAGCTGGTATTGCAGTGGCGGCGTGTTTTTAGACTATCTGTCTTTTGGTAAACTGCTTCTATGTGCACCTACTGTGCTTGCAGTGGCGACGCTGTTGCTTCCTATACTGCCTACCAGCTTTTCAGTGCCTGTGGTTTCTGACACATTGGTATAACATTGTTACTCTGATTTGTAACTGTGATTGTAGCTATTCGATTGCTACACTTGCTGCCTTCTAAATGTCTCCTAGCACTTATTCTGAATAACACTTATTCTGATGCTGTACTTAATTTCTAATGGCGGCGCAATCTCTTACTAAGCTACCTAATAGCTAGCTTGCACACTGGTGCTGGGTCTGCTGTGGTCTAAAAAACTAATCACTGCCCCCCGACATGTTTCGCCATATACATGGCGTCTTCAGGGGGATCGGGCAGTCTGTCAATCCTATCTTCTGCTGGTCCAGATGCTCCTGCTTCTTCTCCTCATCAGTCATTTCGTCAGCAATCGATCACCAAAGCGATTGCCAAGAGAAAACAGTATGCGTGCACGCATTCAATGGCGCAGAAGCTGAAAGTGCTCCTGTCCAAGATGCTCGTGCTTCAGTCCCTCCCTTTCCAAGTGGTGTACTCTGCACCTTTCAGAGAACTGATGGCTTGTGCCGAGCCGAGGTGGAGAGTCCCAAACCGTCATTTCTTTGCGAAAAAGGCAGTAAAAGCCATTCACACACATGGAGAATAGAAGGTGGGCCAGTCCTTGAGCCTGTTGGTGTCTGCCAAAGTACACGGCAGTGCCAACGTGTGGAGCTGTAACTACGGTTAGGGACAATACATGTCATTTAGAGTCCACTGGGTGAATGTGGTTCCTGCACAGCCACACCAGCAACTTGGACAAGTCACGCCGATTCTGCCTCCACGTTGTCACGCCTTTGGTTCTGCGACAATGTCCGCCTCTGCCTCCTCATCCTCCACCATGTCCTCAGCCTCCACTGCAGGGACAAGTCACATTGCCCCTCCAGCATACCACATGTTCAAGGCCTTGGCGAACTGAGTCACACAGGGGAGGAACTGCTCCATGTGATGCAACAAGAAATCGAATCTTGGCTTTCTCTGCGACAACTCAAAATCGGAACCATGCTAACCTACAATGGGAAGAACATTGTGTCAGCGCTAAATCAAGGAAGGCTGAGCCATGCGCCCTGCATGGCACACATGTTCAATCTGGTTGTCAAGTGGTTCCTGAAGTTTTCCACCTGTCTGCAAGACATTCTAAAAATGGGCAGGAAACTTTGCATGCACTTCAGTCACTCGTACACCGCAAAGAACATCCTCCGTAAAACTGCAGCGGCAGAACAGTATCCCCCAACATAGGCTGATATGCAACGTTTCCACCAGTTGGAATTCCACCCTCCATATGTTGGACCGACTATACGAACAGAGAAAGGCCATCAACGATTTCTTGATGATGCAAGCAGATAGGAGTACTTCTCTGTGTAACTTTGATGTCAGCCAGTGGCAGCTCAAGCGTGACACCTGCCGTTTGCTCAGGCCCTTTCAAAATGCCACGTTATTTGTTAGTCGCCAGGACTACAGGATGAACGACGTCATTCCAATGCTTCATGTCCTGGAACAGATGCTGTTAACAATGGCTGGTCAGGGGACTGGAGACGTGGCGCCTCGATCTCACGGCCACATGAGCCCTGTGGGGGCTGAACTGGAAGAGAAGGAGGAAGGGGAGGAGGACATTGGAGCACAGGCAATGTGTAGCCAAATGGGTGGTTTTTCTACTCAGCTGACAGGACAGGAGGAGCAGGAGCAGCCAGAGGAGCCACAGGGAGATGAGGAAGACAAGACAGTGTACCCGGACACACCGTGGCAGTATGCAGTGGAGATGGAGGCAGGAAGACCGTCCGAGTCACTAGCAAAAATGGCCCGATGCATGCTCACTTGCTTGCGTAGTGACAGTCTAATTGTCACCATTCGGCAGAAGGATGACTTTTGGCTCTCCACCTTGTTGGACACTCGCTACCGGTCCAGAATGGGGGCCTTTTTTACACCCACCGAGAGGGAGGACAAACTGAACTATTACAGAGACATCCTATGTTGTCAGTTGGCCGCTGCCTATCTGCGCCATCATCCATCCTCTTGCAGGTCTGACCCGGGGGGGCATCTGCGCTTATGTTCCACTACCATGGCTGCTGGGGAGGGGAGGGGTAAGGTGGCAGGAGCAGTACCAGCTCCATCAGCAGCAGCCTGAGTCTACAGTCGTGGATTAGTAGCTTTCTTTACCCGCATAGTGAAGAAACTACTCCCCAGCAGCAGAAGGTAGACCTGGAGCAGGACCTGAACATGCAGGTGGTGGCATACTTGGACAGCACCCTGCCACCCCACACTGAAGATCAGCTGGACTACTGGATAGCCAAACTGTATTTGTGGCAGCAACTAGCAGAGTTTGCCCTGGAAAAGTTGTCCTGCCTGGCCAGTAGTGTAGCATCAGAGCGGGTGTTTAGTGTGGCGGGGGCCATAGGTACCCCAAGGAGAACTCACCTGTCTACCCAAAATGTGGAGAGACTAACCATTGTCAAGATGAATCAGGCGTGGATCAGCCATGATTGCCAACCATCAATCTCTGATGCATCAGACTAGATCATCCATGGTGCCACACCAACACTTTGATAGAGAGAGACCGTTTTCTTCATATTACCTGCCTCAGCTAATACTTTGATGCTGCAACCCACCTGATGCCACACATCTGATGCCAAGTGCTACTTATTTCACCCACCTTCGTCAGCGGGGACTGGTATTGCCACCCATCGTCCCACTCTGGTACTGAGTCACTTTCAGGTCTCCTGATGCAGCTGCTGCTGTCATCTCCAGACTATGTCACCTTGCCACTCTGTGGTATCCTCCTGATGCTGCCATATCCACACAATTTCACCTTGCCACTCTGTAGTATCCTGCTGCTGCTGCCATCTCCACACTATGTCACCTTGCCACTCTGTAGTATCATCAAGCTGCTGCCATATCCGAACTATATCACCATGCCACTCTGTGGTATACTGCTGCTGCTGCTGCTGCCATCTCCACACTATGTCAGCTTGCCACTCTGTGGTGACCTCATGATGCTGCAATCTCCACATTATGTCACCTTGCCACTCTGTAGTATCCTGATGCTGCTGCCATCTCCACACTATGTAACCTTGCCACTCTGTGGTGACCTCATGCTATTGCAATCTCCACATTATGTCACCTTGCCACTCTGTGGTGACCTCATGCTGCTGCAATCTCCACATTATGTCATCTTGCCACTCTGTAGTGACCTCATGCTGCTGCCATCTCCACACAATGTCATCTTGCCACTCTGTGGGCTCCGGATGCTTCCGCCACCTCTAAACTATGTCACCATGCCACTCTGTGGTCTCCTCTTGCTGCTGCCATATTCACACTATGTCATCTTGCCTCTGTGGTGTCCTCATGCTGCTGCCATATCCACACTATGTCACCTTGCCACTCTGAGGTGTCCTCATGCTGCTGCCATCTCCACACTATGTCACCTTGCCACTCTGTGGTCTCCTCCTGCTGCTGCCTTCTCCACACTATGTCACCTTGCCACTCTGTGGTGTCCTAATGCTGCTGCCATCTCCACACTATGTATGTCACCTTGCCACTCTGTGGTGACCTCATGCTATTGCAATCTCCACATTATGTCACCTTGCCACTCTGTGGTGACCTCATGCTGCTGCCATCTCCACACTATGTCACCTTGCCACTCTGTGGTCTCCGGATGCTTCCGCCACCACTAAACTATGTCACCTTGCAACTCTGTGGTCTCCTCTTGCTGCTGCCATATTCACACTATGTAATTTTGCCTCTGTGGTGTCCTCATGCTGCTGCCATATCCACACTATGTCACCTTGCCACTCTGTGATGTCCTCATGCTGCTGCCACCTCCACACTATGTCACATTGCCACTCTTTGGTCTCCTCCTGCTGCTGCCTTCTCCACACTATGTCACCTTGCCACTCTGTGGTGTCCTAATGCTGCTGCCATTTCCACACTATGTATGTCACCTTGCCACTCTGTGGTGACCTCATGCTACTGCCATCTCCACACTATGTCACCTTGCCAATGTGCGGTGTCCTCATGCTGCTGCAATCTCCACACTATGTCAACTTGCCACTCTGTGGTGTCCTCATGCTGTTGCCATCTCCACACTATGTCACCTTGCAACTCTGTAGTATCCTGCTACTGCTTCTACCATCTCGACATTATGTCATCTTGCCACTATTTGGTCTCCTCCTGTTGCTTCCATACCCACACTATGTCACCTTGCCACTTTGTTGTGTCCTCATGCTGCTGCCATTTCCACACTATGTCACCATGCCACTCTGTGCTGTCCTTATTCTGCTGCCATATCCACACTGTCACCATGCCACTCTGTGGTGTCCTCCTGCTGTTGCTGCCATCTCCACACTATGTCACCTTGCCACTCTGTGGTCTCCTCCTGCTGCTGCCTTCTCCACACTATGTCATCATGCCACTCTGTGGTGTCCTCATGCTGCTGCCATATCCACACTATGTCAACTTGCCACTCTGTGGTATCCTGCTGCTGCCATCTCCACACTATATCACCTTGCCACTCTGCGGTCTCCTCCTGCTGTCTTCTCCACACTATGTCACCTTGGCACTCTGTGGTGTCCTCATGCTGCTGCCACACCCACTCTTTGTCACCTTGCCTCTCTGTAATATCCTGCTTCTGCTGCTGCCATCTCCACATTATGTCACCTTGCCACTCTGTGGTTTACTACTGCTGCTGCCATATCCACACTATGTCACCTTACCACTCTGTAGTATCCTCATGCTGCTGCCATGTCTAAAGTATGTCACCTTGCCACTCTGTGGTGTCCTCCTACTGTTGCTGCCATCTCCACATTATGTAACCTTGCCACTCTGTCGTATACTGCTGCTGCCGCCATCTCCACATTATGTCACCTTGCCACTCTGTGGTGTCCTTATGCTGCTGCCATATCCACACTATATCACCTTGCCACTCTATGGTATCCTGCTGCTGCCATCTCCACATTATGTCACCTTGCCACTCTGTGGTCTCATCCTGCTGCTGCCATATCCACACTGTCACCTTGCCACTCTGTGGTGTCCTCTTGCTGCTGCCATCTCTGCACTATGTATGTCACCTTGCCACTCTGTGGTGTCCTCATGCTGCTACCATGTCCACAGTATGTCACCTTGACATTCTGTGGCATCCTGCTGCTGCTGCCATCTCCACATTATGTCACTTTGCCACTCTGTCGTATCCTGCTGCTGCTGCTGCCACCATCTCCACATTATGTCACCTTGCCACTCTGTGGTGTCCTTATGCTGCTGCCATATCCACTCTATCACATTGCCACTCTATGGTACCTTGCTGCTGCCCTCTCCACATTATGTCACCTTGCCACTCTGTGGTTTCGTACTGCTGCTGCCATATCCACACTATGTCACCATGCCACTCTGTGGTGTCGTCCTGCTGCTGCCATATCCACACTATGTCACCATGCCGCTCTGTGGTGTCCTTATGCTGCTGCCATATCCACACTATGTCACCTTGCCACTCTGTGGTGTCCTCCTACTGTTGCTGCCATCTCCACACTATGTAACCTTGCCACTCTGTGGTCTCATCCTGCTGCTGTCTTCTCCACACTATGTCATCTTGCCACTCTGTGGTGTCCTCATGCTGCTGCCATATCCACACTATGTCAATGTGCCACTCTGTTGTGTCCTCCTGCTGCTGCCATCTCCACACTATGTCACCTTGCCACTCTGCGGTCTCCTCCTGCTGCTGTATTCTTCACACTATGTCACCTTGGCACTCTGTGGTGTCCTCATGCTGCTGCCACACCCACTCTATGTCACCTTGCCAATCTGTGATATCCTGCTTCTGCCATCTCCACATTATGTCACCTTGCTACTCTGTGGTTTACTCCTGCTGCTGCCATATCCACACTATGTCACCTTACCACTCTGTGGTGTCCTCATGCTGCTGCCATGTCCATAGTATGTCACCTTGCCACTCTGTGGCATCCTGCTGCTGCTGCCATCTCCACATTATGACACCTTGCCACTCTGTCGTATCATGCTGCTGCTGCCATCTCCACATTATGTCACCTTGCCACTCTGTGGTATCCTTATGCTGCTGCCATATCCACACTATATCTCCTTGCCACTCTATGGTATCCTGCTGCTGCCATCTCCACATTATGTCACCTTGCCACTCTGTGGTCTCATCCTGCTGCTGCCATATCCACACTGTCACCTTGCCACTCTGTGGTATCCTTATGCTCCTGCTATATCCACACTATGTCACCATGCTACTCTGTGGTGTCCTACTGCTGTTGCTGCCATCTCCACACTATCTCACCTTGCAACTCTGTGGTCTCCTCCTGCTGCTGCCATCTCCACACTATGTCATCTTGACACTTTGTGGTGTCCTACTGCTGCTGCCATATCCACACTATGTCACCTTGCCACTTCGTGGTCTCCTCCTGCTGCTGCCATATCCACACTATGTCACCTTGCCACTCTGTGGTGTGCTTCTGCTGCTGCCATCAACACATTATGTCACCTTGCCATTCTGTGGTCTACTCCTGCTGCTGCCATATCCACACTATGTCACCTTGCCACTCTGTGGTGTGCTTATGCCATATCCACACTATGTCACCTTGACACTCTGTGGTATCATTCTCCTGCTGCCATCTTCACATTATGTCCCCTTGCCACTCTTTGGTATCTTGCTACTGCTGCCATCTCCACATTATGTCAGCTTGCCACTCTGTGGTGTCCTCATGCTGCTGTCATATCCACACTATGTCACCTTGCCACTCTGTGGTCTCCTTCTGCTGCTGTTATATCCACACTATGTCACCTTGATACTCTGTGGTGTCTTCATGCTGCTGCCATATCTACAGTATGTCACCTTGCCACTCTGTGCTATTCTGCTGCTGCCATCTTCACATTATGTCACCTTGCCACTCTGTAGTATCCTGCTGCTGCCATCTCCACATTATGTCACTTTGCCACTCTGTGGTTTTGTTGAGGAACGGTTGAGACATATGCATATATATCCATGCATGCCTGCAAACACGTGCGGGCATGTATGGTATATATGTGCATATATTAGACATAGCAGCATGGGACGATGTGCGCAGATGTGCCCAGCATCTGCGCACGTCTGCCCATGGTGATCCCCAGGGGCTCATGCTGGCCCCTGTGGGAAATATGTGTCCCCTGATAATGTAGGGGCTTGTGCCCCCCTGATAATGTAGGGGCTTGTGCCCCCAATGTAGGGGCTTGTGCCCCTGATAATGTAGGGGCTTGTGATGTGCCCCTGATAATGTAGGAGCTTGTGATGTGCCCCTGATAATATGTGGCCCCTTATATAATCCCCCTTAGAAGTATGATTAATGTATACATGTGTATGGATGTGCCCCAAGCATCGATACACATGTATATTCATATTATGTCCCCTTGTCATATCCCCATACCATATAAATCCCCCCCCCCCCTTACATGGACACAGATGCATCAATGTAGATGTGCCCCAAGCATTTACATTGATGTAATCTGGGTGAAGGCGCCAGGATGACCGGACAAGGTCCGGTCATTCTGGTGACCTCAAAAGGATTCAAATTCAATAGAATTTGAATCCTTTTGTTCTAATTATCTGCAGTCCTGCTGGAGATAATTACACATGATAGAAGAAGGGGAGAAGCCTCTCCTCCTTCTATTATGTGCATTCCGACAGTGCGATTACCATCGCACTGTCCGGAATGCGAGGTGCAGCAGGCGGGAGATCAAAGGCTTCTCCCGCCTGTCTGCAGCGCGTCCCCGATGTGCTGGCCGGCGCAGTGACGTCATATCACTGCGCCGGCCCACGTGGAGGATGGGAGCGCGCGCGCGCCCCCTGGTGGCGCGGGAGTGCGGGCCGCCGGGGGATAAATATCCGGCGGCCCCGGCACTCCAGAGTTAGGAGAGGGCCCCCCCATCTTGAGAAGCGCATCGGCGCTTAGGCTCTGGGCCCCCACGTGGAGGAACGCGTCTCGTCCTCCGAGGGGGTGAGGATCGGGGCCCCCACTGGAGAGCGCATCGGCGCTCAGGACATCGGGACACCCCCCCACTCACCTTATAGAGGAGCGCGTCCTGCGCTGACCCGACCGGACCCAACCCCTGCAGCCCTTACCCCCCCTTCAGGAGGAGAGCGCATCCTGCGCTCAGGAAGAGGGACCCTGCCGGACATCTCCACCCCTGGACGGACGAGCAGAACCCTAAGTATCACCCCCTTTATCCTAACCCTGTTACCCCTGGTCTCCCCTGGTTACCCCTGGTCTCCCCTGGTTCTCCCCTGGTCTCCCCTGGTCACCCCTGGTCTCCCCTGGTCTCCCCTGGTCACCCCTGGTCACCCCTGGTCTCCCCTGGTCCCTGTGTGCCTACTCTCCCCTGGTTCACCCCCCTATAGACCCCTGTACCCTGAATAACCCCTAATCCACCCCTATCCACACCACCTCCCCTGATTAACCCTTTATTACCCTGATACCCTATATCCCCTGATCCCCTACTGACCCCTGGAACCCTAACCCTGATTAACCCCTAGTGGTTACCCTGGTCCTGTAGAGCATGCTTCTGCTCTGCAAACAAATCCTTTTAACCCTTCGTCATACCCCGTAGGGACAGTGAATAGTCAGGTGGGGTGGGTTCATATACTTGAATGTGTAAATTGTATAGTTAGTTGATGGGTGGAATTGGGAATGTGTAGTGTAGTTTAGGATTGTATATTTAGTGCTGTATTGTAGTGTACTGCGTGCGTAGTGTATTGTAGTGTACTGCGTGCATAGTGTATTGTTAGTGTATTGCTTGGTGTAATAAATACTGTTATATTTGTACCCTTTTGTGTAGCGTGTACTTGTTAGCGGTAGCGAGTTAGTAAGGCGCATGCAGCTAGCGTAGTGATTAGTGTAAAGCATAGCGAAGGTATTGTTATTATTATATAAAGGCATAAATGGGCGGAGTTATCAATAGACGGCTCCTCCCATTTATGAATATTAATTATCGATATTTGCATAAATATTGGTGATTAATATTCCCCCTTTACATTGGCGAGCCAGGCCCACTGCGTGGATTTTGCGCTTGTTTTTGGTCTTAAGGTTGAGGGTCGCTAGTACTGTGAATTAGCGGGCAGGAGAGACGCGGTCAGCGGAGTGTCTGAGCGTCTAGGACCCGATAATTCGTACAGGAGAAGCGATACTTCCCTTAGAGTACCAGAAATAAAACAAAATCTTTTGCAGAGAATCTATAATTGTTCTGTGTTACTAATATTTTTGTATTTGCTTTACACGGTCACCGTCGCTGGGGTAAGAGAAGAAGACACGGAAAAGTACAGCACCAACAAGCATCGCTCAAGTGACTGCAAGGGAGAAGAGCACACGTCACTGGAGGAGATCCATCTTCGTGGGAGCGGCGTACAAGTCAGGCTGGTCGGGAAGAGGCGATCCGGGAAAATGGACTTCTTCCAAGCAGCTGCGAGGTACGGCGCCAAGGAGAAGATGGACTCTCATCAAACGGTGAGTATGGACTTCCCCACACTGCAACACTTGAGCAAACACAGCACATTTAACCCCATCCTCCCCACTACATACAAGTCAGCAGAAATGCTGTGGTCCGATTTGTTAGCACAGGCTTGTAGTTACGACAAGCTTTGTGTTAACAAACGGACGGTTTTGAACAAGGCCACCAAACGGCTTCGGATGCTAGCCAAACTCGTTCATACATTTGAGGCTAGCATCTGTAAGCCAAAGGAAGTGGCGCTGGTGTCTCGGTCAACGGAGACAATTCCTCCGGCCATTCACTGCCAGTGCTGTGCCAGTAATTCGGACCAGGTTTCGGCATTGCGGACACAGCTGGCAGAGAATGTGCAGTCTACTGTTGACCGAGATGCGCAGGTGGCTAGGATAGAGTCACAGTTGGTAGAGCTGCAGAGGCAGAAGGAGGAAATTGAGGCTAAGTTGACTCAGTCTTATACTGAAGTCAAAGCCTTCAAGGAGCGGACTGCCTCTACTGACGTGACGGTAGCCAAATTGAAGGCTCAGGTTGCTGTAAGGTCCCAGCTAATGTCTGGCATGCAACAGGTTATCACCAAGTTGGTGCCGGCCCTTTCTTTTTCCGTAAAGCCAGTGTCGGAATCTCCCAAAATGTTGCCCTGTGCAGGGCCACAAGGGGGGAGAGTAGTCTGTGACCGGTCTGATCATCAGGTCAAGCCGGTCCAGACTAACAGAGATTTTTCCCTGACTTTGGGAAAAACAACTGTGGTGAAGAGTGCGTCCCTGAGGATGGAACAATTCAGGAGAAGGGAGCACGGATGCAGTGTAGATGGACCTGGGCCATGCAGAGCAAACTACAGATGTTTTGCATGTGGTGGCCTAGGTCACATAGCGAGACACTGCAAAACACACAGGACAGGAAACCAAGTCACGTGTTTCAGGTGTGGGAACAAAGGACACATTGCAAGGAATTGCCCTTGTGCAAGTAATTGCAATGCGTCCAACAGTATCAGCCAGGTAACAAATTGTGCAGTGGGGTCTAGTCAGTCTGGCCATAACGGGGTTACCTCTCGGCAGCATCACCAGCTGCTGAGGGGTCAGAGTGGCCAGGCTAGGCTAGGCAACATTTGACACCCCTGTACTATTTGTTACACCGTGTGTTCCCTGTGTATGTCCATGTTGTGTGTTTTTGTTATCTGTTTGTAAGTTTTTCTTGATGTTGATGGTGGTAGTCCTTGTCTACGGGTGTGTTCTACCATGCTGATTTATGTAGTGTTGTAAGTCCCGTCTGCTGTCTTTGTTTCATTCTGTGTCCCCTTGGAGTGGAACAGTGTTATACTGTGGATCGAGAACGTATAGGTTCGCGAGCAGATAATATCACACGGGAAATCCTGCTGGTCGGGAGAAGGCATAAGGACCTTCTCCATGCAGCACACAAAGGATGATGTGATATTATTCTGGGCAACCAGGGTCTCAGATCGATACAGATAGCGCTGTTGTGCTCCAGGTTTTCGGTAGGGCTGTGTTGCGCTGGGGACTGGGGCGGACAGACAACATTGGTGTAATGTTGTGCTGCGCACTTAATTCTAGTCCGGTCAGGCAGCACAGCTCTGATAGGGATTGGACGCAGAGTGTTGGGCAGCAGAGTGTGGACCGTGTTCTTGTGTTGTGGGGTCCTGGGGAACCAGGGCATGACTATGCCATTGGTTCTGCGGGCCTCCACAAGACG
This sequence comes from Bufo bufo, assembly GCF_905171765.1. Classification (NCBI taxonomy): domain Eukaryota; kingdom Metazoa; phylum Chordata; class Amphibia; order Anura; family Bufonidae; genus Bufo; species Bufo bufo. The sequence goes on along the minus strand of NC_053392.1, from coordinate 267,502,079 downwards.
GGATCACAGGGGGAAATCGGCCTGGGTACACATGAGTGGACAGGGATGCGGTGCCATCAATAACAAGATGGTGCTTTGTCCACAGAACTCCAGTTATCCTAACCTAGTAGGGTGGCCATCCTTATCTGTTGGTGCAGAGGGATGTGCAGCAGAGGACTCAATCCTCTGAAGGTACGGTGTTAAGACACCAGTGTTGGGATAACGAGGGGTCCTGTGAGATAAAGGGCAGCTCAATGCCTTTCTCTACCCATGGGTCAAAGGTATTGGTGCTGGAAATTTTCACATTAATTGCACTGTTAGGGGAGAAATTCCCCTGGGAGCGCCTGGTATTTTCTTCTGCCATAGGTGTGATTTTATATGGAGCGGAAGAAAAACCTAGGAGACGCCACAGAAGAGACCAGCTATTCCCCCTGACACTGTTGTGAAGCTCCAGAGGATCCCACTGGATTTTGGCAACAAAGCGACCTCTGTCTAGAGGTGTTCTAGAGAAGACTGTGCCACAATCCAGCGGGAGCATTATTTAAGGCTCTGGAGGAAGACTTGGGAGACGTTCGGGTGGAAGAACTTATTCAATTGTTTCACCCAGTGAAACTTCTTCTGGTTCTGGTCATCGTAATCGGAGGGTCAAGGGACTTACTGACCAAATACACCAGAACCAGACAGAACTTTACAGAACTATCCGGAGGAGGAGGCTCAGGACATAACTCAAACATTGTTCCTGTAGCCAAATATTGTATGGACACACTTTGTTTCCTATGAGGGTTCGGGACGTATAACTTGTACTACCCCGAAACCCCATAGCACATTGTATTTATTGATTGTGTTTGTTGTTCGATGGTGTACCCATAGACACTCTAGGTACAAATGTGTGACAGCCTATATTCGGCTGTACACATTCGCATCCTATAGTCGTTTCCCATTGACACAGGGGTCTGCGACCTACCTGTGTCTTTGGAGGTGTAGAGATATGCCAGGTTGCATGAGTCTCTATGGGTACACATACATTTAATGATTTTGGTGGTGTTGGGAGGGATGTGACATGTGTTTTGTGTGAATGGGGATAAGGTTAGGTCACGATAGGGACAGGCATCATTCATTTGCCACCTTGAACCCTGGAACGGTGAGGTTCTTAAGGGAAGGGCTGGAGGTGTAGTGTGGCGGAGGTGTTCTCCGCAGTAGAATTTAGGTACTATGACATCACCGCTTAAGAGTCTGACCTGCCTTGTAAAGACCTATTAATCTGTCCACGGGAGAACCGCACCCATCAAGATGGAAACAGACGTTGGATAGAAGAAAGTTGGGACAAAGACTGTAAGGGTGAACCCGCTCCAGAATTGGGGGGGGGCGAAGATACCTGAAGATCGGCAGAATTACCGAGAGACTGTGGGGGTGTGGCCACTCCAAAGTGGGGGTGGCCAACACCAAGAGACTGTTATAGAAAGGTAAAGACTGTAAGGGTGAACCCGCTCCAGAATTGGGGGGGGACGAAGATACCTGAAGATCGGCAGAATTACCGAGAGACTGTGGGGGTGTGGTCACTCCAAAGTGGGGGTGGCCGACACCAAGAGACTGTTATAGAAAGGCCAGTTAAAGACTGTAAGGGTGAACCCACTCCAGAATTGGGGGGGGGACGAAGATACCTGAAGATCGGCAGAATAACCGAGAGACTGTGGGTGTGTGGTCAAGAAGAAGACGGTGTATCCTGTGGACGGAGGAGGAGGTTACGGTGAAGGGCAGGTCAGAGGCTGGATGAGGGATGTCTTAGTACCTAAAGATCAGTGTGCACTACAGTTCTTCCTGAACTTCCACCAAAGATGGGGTTGAAGGGGGGCAAATATATCTCAACCCGTTCCCCCATTATATTGTCGTATTATATTCCGACAACAGGGGGATTGTTGAGGAACGGTTGAGACATATGCATATATATCCATGCATGCCTGCAAACACGTGCGGGCATGTATGGTATATATGTGCATATATTAGACATAGCAGCATGGGACGATGTGCGCAGATGTGCCCAGCATCTGCGCACGTCTGCCCATGGTGATCCCCAGGGGCTCATGCTGGCCCCTGTGGGAAATATGTGTCCCCTGATAATGTAGGGGCTTGTGCCCCCCTGATAATGTAGGGGCTTGTGCCCCCAATGTAGGGGCTTGTGCCCCTGATAATGTAGGGGCTTGTGATGTGCCCCTGATAATGTAGGAGCTTGTGATGTGCCCCTGATAATATGTGGCCCCTTATATAATCCCCCTTAGAAGTATGATTAATGTATACATGTGTATGGATGTGCCCCAAGCATCGATACACATGTATATTCATATTATGTCCCCTTGTCATATCCCCATACCATATAAATCCCCCCCCCCCCCCTTACATGGACACAGATGCATCAATGTAGATGTGCCCCAAGCATTTACATTGATGTAATCTGGGTGAAGGCGCCAGGATGACCGGACAAGGTCCGGTCATTCTGGTGACCTCAAAAGGATTCAAATTCAATAGAATTTGAATCCTTTTGTTCTAATTATCTGCAGTCCTGCTGGAGATAATTACACATGATAGAAGAAGGGGAGAAGCCTCTCCTCCTTCTATTATGTGCATTCCGACAGTGCGATTACCATCGCACTGTCCGGAATGCGAGGTGCAGCAGGCGGGAGATCAAAGGCTTCTCCCGCCTGTCTGCAGCGCGTCCCCGATGTGCTGGCCGGCGCAGTGACGTCATATCACTGCGCCGGCCCACGTGGAGGATGGGAGCGCGCGCGCGCCCCCTGGTGGCGCGGGAGTGCGGGCCGCCGGGGGATAAATATCCGGCGGCCCCGGCACTCCAGAGTTAGGAGAGGGCCCCCCCATCTTGAGAAGCGCATCGGCGCTTAGGCTCTGGGCCCCCACGTGGAGGAACGCGTCTCGTCCTCCGAGGGGGTGAGGATCGGGGCCCCCACTGGAGAGCGCATCGGCGCTCAGGACATCGGGACACCCCCCCACTCACCTTATAGAGGAGCGCGTCCTGCGCTGACCCGACCGGACCCAACCCCTGCAGCCCTTACCCCCCCTTCAGGAGGAGAGCGCATCCTGCGCTCAGGAAGAGGGACCCTGCCGGACATCTCCACCCCTGGACGGACGAGCAGAACCCTAAGTATCACCCCCTTTATCCTAACCCTGTTACCCCTGGTCTCCCCTGGTTACCCCTGGTCTCCCCTGGTTCTCCCCTGGTCTCCCCTGGTCACCCCTGGTCATCCCTGGTCTCCCCTGGTCACCCCTGGTCACCCCTGGTCACCCCTGGTCTCCCCTGGTCCCTGTGTGCCTACTCTCCCCTGGTTCACCCCCCTATAGACCCCTGTACCCTGAATAACCCCTAATCCACCCCTATCCACACCACCTCCCCTGATTAACCCTTTATTACCCTGATACCCTATATCCCCTGATCCCCTACTGACCCCTGGAACCCTAACCCTGATTAACCCCTAGTGGTTACCCTGGTCCTGTAGAGCATGCTTCTGCTCTGCAAACAAATCCTTTTAACCCTTCGTCATACCCCGTAGGGACAGTGAATAGTCAGGTGGGGTGGGTTCATATACTTGAATGTGTAAATTGTATAGTTAGTTGATGGGTGGAATTGGGAATGTGTAGTGTAGTTTAGGATTGTATATTTAGTGCTGTATTGTAGTGTACTGCGTGCGTAGTGTATTGTAGTGTACTGCGTGCATAGTGTATTGTTAGTGTATTGCTTGGTGTAATAAATACTGTTATATTTGTACCCTTTTGTGTAGCGTGTACTTGTTAGCGGTAGCGAGTTAGTAAGGCGCATGCAGCTAGCGTAGTGATTAGTGTAAAGCATAGCGAAGGTATTGTTATTATTATATAAAGGCATAAATGGGCGGAGTTATCACTAGATGGCTCCTCCCATTTATGAATATTAATTATCGATATTTGCATAAATGTTGGTGATTAATATTCCCCCTTTACAGGTTTCCTCATGCTGCTGCCATATCCACACTATTTCACCTTGCCACACTGTGGTTTCCTCCTGCTGCTGCTGCCATCTCCACACTGTCACCTTGCCACTCTGTGGTCTCCTCCTGCTGCCATCTCCACACTATGTCACATTGCCACTGTGTGGTCTCATCCTCCTGCTGCTGCTGATGTCATATCCACACTATGTCACCTTGCCACTCTGTGGTCTCCTCCTGCTGCTGCCATCTCCACACTATGTCATCTTGCCACTTTGTGTTGTCCTCATACTGCTGCCATAGCCACACTATGTCAACTTGCCACTCTGTGATATCCTGCTTCTGCTGCTGCCATCAACACATTATTTCACCTTGCCACTCTATGGTATCTTGCTGCTGCTGCCATCTCCACATTATGTCACCTTGCCAATTATTTTAATTAGGGGGGAGAGGGGAGACCGCACTGGACACTAATGATTTTAATAGGGGGTGGGTGGTGGGGGGGGCTGCACTAGCCACCAATGATTTTAATTACGGGTGGGGCGGAGAGGGGAGGCTGCACTGGACACCAATGATTTTAATAGGGGGGGCCTCACTAACCACCAATGATTTTAATAGGGTGGGGTGAGGGTTGGGGGGCCGCACTGGCCACCAATAATTTTAATACTGGGGAGGGAGGGAGGGGGGGGCCGCACTGGCCACCAATGATTTTAATACTGGGGAGTGAGGGGGGTCTGGCCCCTGCTGCCTGGCAGCACCCGATCTCTTACAGGGGGCTTAGATCCGCACAATTAACCCCTCAGGTGCGGCACCTAAGGGGTTAATTGTGCGGATCACAGCCCCCTGTAAGAGATCGGGTGCTGCCAGGCAGCAGGGGCAGTTATGTCCACAGTTCTCAGTATATTCTAAGTTGAAGCGTCCCCATCACTATGGGAACGCCTCTGTGTTAGAATATCCTGTCGGATCTCAGTTTTAACGATCTAACTCAAATCCGATGGTATATTCTAACATAGAGGCGTTCCCATGGTGATGGGGATGCTTCAAGTTAAAATATATCATTGGAGAAAACTCCGATCGGATGGTATATTAATATTTACCGAGTAAAAAGAGAAAAAGGTCCAGCTCGGTTAAAATGTTACCTTTATTTTTCAGTGCAGATAAAAGCCAGTTACAGGCCAGTCTACATGTTTCGGATCAGAGACATTAGCGATCCTTCCTCATGACATACACATACTAAGGAGGGGGTTGGATATATAGCGCCTCCACTTGAAAGCAGGTGGACACACTAACTACAGGCCACTCCTTCAAATGAAATTGACAACATGTGCTAAAAAGCATGGTTGATTAAAACAAAAGAACACACACAAGTCATGGATCAAAAATTCAATAATGTAATATCAGGTCATGTTTCCTATTGAGTCCACTTGGTGTAGTGGACCCCATTTTAAAGATCCAAAAGGACTCACGATTCAAAAGCTTCTTCTTGTAATTACCACCCCTAGGTGGTGGAGTAACCCTTTCCAAGACTTGCACTGTTAAACCCTCTGTGTTGCCACCATGCACCACTGAAAAATGCAGGCTAACTGCAGACACATTCCTGGCCTGTGAATGAGGAATGTCAGATGTGCCTGCACAGTCTAACCTTAAGGCCATTGGTGGTGCAACCAATATACTGGAGGGAACAGAGAGTACATGAAATACAATACACCACATGAGTGGTGTTACAGTTAATGTATTGTTTGATGGAAAAACTTTGATTCATGGCATAGGAAAAAACATATAAGAGCAACACGTACAGATTTCATGCCCACATTTGTAGCTTCCGAGAAACCGCAACCACACTGGAGAAGCTCGTGCCCCCTCAGAATACAAAGAGGGGCAGAGTCTGTTGCCCAGTGTGGGCGCTCTACGGACTGAGCACAAGATGCCACCCTTCAAGACACTGCGCCATTGGTCATCTGTTGACAGTACAGGTAAGTGTTTTCTTATTATATTACAGATCTGCGAGTATTGTGCACTATAAGTAGTGACAAAAACAGGCAGGCGGGAATGCCGTGACTGATCTGAGTTCTCAGAGCGACGTGTGCGCTTGTGGTGGGTAAATAATAATGATTGTCTGGGTCTGGACAGGGCTTCCTTCTGGGCGCATGCTAAACTGTGCTGGGAGTATTGTCTCATGGAAAGGTGGAAGGCAGCAGATCGCATCTCCATGCGACATGTTGCATCCTGAGTGCAGTTTCGTCTGATGTGAATAAACTCACCCTTAGGGATATTTTTGGCAACATGGGGAGGATGACAAGATGCCGCATGGAGAGTTGTATTACCCGTGGTTTCTTTGCGAAAAGTGCGGGTGTTAATTGAACCAGTGCACTCGTCGCCCTCCAGAGACAAGTCCAAAAAAGAAATATAGGTAGCATGAGAGTGCACAGTAAATTTCAAATTGTACACTTTGCAATTCAAAAACTCCTTAAAGAGTTGTATGGTCGCCACATCGCCCGACCATATGAACAGCAGGTCGTCGATGTAACGACCATACCATTCCAGTGAGGATGCCCAGGGATTGGTCAGGGAGAATAAAAATGCATGTTCCCACCAGGCCATGTACACATTGGCCAGAGAGGGGGAGAATTTGGCTCCCATGGAAACTCCCGACAATTGCAGGAAAAACCTGTCATTGAACATGAAAAAGTTGTGTTTTAATAGGAAAAGAACCACATCGCACATGTAGCCCTGGAAGGGGGTTGAAAAATCTGAATATACAGCAAGAAACCAGCGTAATGCCCGTACGGCCAAGTCATGTGGAATGACGGTGTAGAGGGAAGTCACGTCTGCAGTGATCCATGCAAAACGTGGCTCTTACTTCAGGCTATGAAAAGCCTGTAGAATACTCCTAGTGTCTTGTAGGAAACCAGGTATTTCCTGCACCAGTGGCTGCAGCAGAGAGTCAACCCAGGCTGAGAGATGTTCCGAGAACGAACCAATGCCCGACACAATAGGACACATGGAAGGAGGAAAACCTCCCTTTTGTATCTTGGGAAGGGAGTGGAAAATGGGGATCACTGGAAATTGAACAAAAATAAAATCGCTTTGACGTTGATCCAAATAACCATTTTCCAATCCCTTCTCCAAGAGGTATTGTATTTGTTGCTGAAAGAGGGGAGTGGGATCACCTGGAAGCTCCTCATAAACAGAGGTGTCTTCTAACATTAATAAATTTTGTGATTTATAGATAGCTTTATCCAGGATGACCACTGCTCCCCCCTTATCAGCCGATTTAATAGAAATGTCAGGCATTGACTCGAGTTCGGACAGGGCTTGTCACTCTATATATGACAGGTTGTTAAAGAAAGTTGCCCTAGGTGATTGCATATCCCCTTGTAAAGCAAATAAATCCCGTAAAACTAATTCCTGATAATGATCCAGAGCAGGGGTGCGTGAATGAATGGGATAAAACCCAGGGTTATGAGTAGTGAACTTGTGTGCAAAATCACTGTACAGATCAAAATCAGGAATAGTGCGGGATTGCTGTAAAAAAGATAAATTAGACAATTCTTGAAAAGAAAAAGAGGACACAGGTGAATGACATGACTTATCAAAACAGACTACATTAGCATTACAATAAGCAAGGTAGGCTCATTGGAGAGGGCTGGGGTGGAATCCTGACTGTCCGCAAAATGTTTTGTCACAGTCTAGGACATCTAGTTGTGACTGTGAAACAACCTTTGCGGAAAGATTAAAGACCTGTGCGTGAGGGATATCTACCTCCCTTTGGAATGTTTACGTCCTGCATGCCGTTTTTTGCTTTCTTGATAGGAAAAATATTACCAGCAGCACCGGACGAATCATCTGATTCAAAATCTGAGGCTCCAGATGGTATGGGCTCCGAAACCGAGTCGGAAGATTTCCGGGTCGGTGGAGCTAAAAACCACACTCCTAAACTGATTTCTCCCTCTTTGGGAGCGGTGATGTTTTTTCATAATAGAGTGTGGAGTGCGAAATTTTTGGTCAGACCATATATAGACTGACTGCGTTTTATAGTCCTGGAGATCCCGGTTAAATTTTGCTTGTTTCACGGAGATGAGACTGTCCTCGAGTTTGCTTAGATTTTGTTGCAATTTAGAGTCCAAGTCCGTGAACATAGATGTAGAGGAGAGAGGAACGATAATTTCCTGTATGGCATTAATTTCCTCACGGAGTGTTGTGAGCATATCCTCTTTATGTGAGATGATCAGGCTCATCAATTTTAGGGAACAGTCGGATAGAATATCCTGCCATTTGGTGATGAAGGCATCCGAGTACATCGTGGTGTTTTTTTTCATTAGGCGGAGTCCACGAGGTATCATGGAGCGATCCACATATTTCTTCAAAGTAGTAAGGTCCCACCAAGTTCTCATTTCCTTCACCAAAAGCTTTTCCAAAGAAGCCATATTGATTTTTAGATCCAAGGAATCTTGAGCAGATTTATCGTCCATGTTAAATATGGCATCCATTTTTGATAATCTCTCATCACAGTTATCGATTTCACGCAGTGAGGAGTGTAACATGTTTTTGGCTAAAAAAATGTATATAGATATGCACTGGTAACAAAAGGCTGAATACAGGGGAGCAACACCTGGGTTCACAAGAACAAGTAGACAAAGAGAGAGCATAGACGTGCTCAAACCCTGTCACACCAAGCACGGACCACACCAAGAACCACAGCGTTACTTGAGTAAAAAGAGAAAAAGGTCCAGCTCGGTTAAAATGCTACCTTTATTTTTTAGTGCAGATAAAAGCCAGTTACAGTCTAGTCTACATGTTTCGGATCAGAGACAGTAGCGATCCTTCCTCGTGACATACACATACTGAGGAGGGGGTTGGATATATAGCGCCTCCACTTGAAAGCAGGTGGACACACTAACTACAAGCCCCTCCTTCAAATGAAATTGACAACATGTGCTAAAAAGCATGGTTGATTAAAACAAAAGAACACACACAAGTCATGGATCAAAAATTCAATAATGTAATATCAGGTCATGTTTCCGATTGAGTCCACTTGGTGTAGTGGACCCCATTTTAAAGATCCAAAAGGACTCACGATTCAAAAGCTTCTTCTTGTAATTACCACCCCTAGGTGGTGGAGTAACCCTTTCCAGGCCTTTCACTGTTAAACCCTCTGTGATGCCACCATGCACCACTGAAAAATGCAGGCTAACTGCAGACACATTCCTGGCATGTGAATGAGGAATGTCAGAGATGTGCCTGCACAGTCTAACCTTAATATTACCCGAACACCGAACCCGAACTTTTACTGAAATGTTCAGGTTCGGGTTCGGGTGCCGAACACCGTAAAGTTCGGTACGAACCCGAACTTTACAGTTCGGGTTCGCTCAACCCTATTTATGACCAATATACAGTAGGGTATTGCATACTCTAGAGAAATTACATAAGTTAGTGGGATTCTTTTTCTTTTGTTAACCTTTGGGAAATAAAACATTTTGTGTTAAACTACATTTTATTGAAAATATGTAATATTTTATTTTCCTGCTCCAGTTGAAATAAATTCTATAAAAACATCTGTGGGATTGAAAAACTCAGTGCACCGTTATATTAATTCCTCGATAGATGTACTTTTCAACATGGCATCGTATTTGGGGTGTTTCTTATGTTTTAGTACCTCAAGGCCTCTCCAAACCTGAAATGGTGCATGAAAAATATCTAAAAAATTGGAGGCACCAAAATCGACATGGTAAACCTTCATTTCAGTCAAGTAGCACTCCAGGGTCGTATATTCAATATTTCTAAAAACTGCTGAATCAGAGAAGAAAAAAAAAAAGAATAACCAAATTTTTATATTGTGCCTCCATTTTACGTAAATTTCAATGAAACATTTAAAGGGTTTGCATACTTTATAAATGCCATTTTGAATAATTTGAGGGGTGCAGTTTTTAAAATGGGATGAGATTCAGTTCGGGTCAGGTTCGCCAATTTTTTCTAAAAGTTCGGTTCGCATTCGAATTGATTCAGTTTGAACCGGCTCCTATTTCCCTGGAGATTGGAATATAACACCCTCTAGTCTCGTGGGACTAGAGAAAAGTTTAGTAAAACCTATCTCTTTTTTAATTTTTTTTATGAATTTTTGCTTTTTCCCTCTCCTTTCTCCCTCCCAAGCTCTTGGACGCAATTCCAGGGTGCTGCCTTGCTGCTGCTGCAAAAAGCATTGACCCAGTGGACTGTAAAAGATATGTACTGTCCTTGCCCATAATAGCTGCTCCATGTGTCTGCCGTGGCGTGAACCTTGCCGCACAATGAGAATCACAGCCAGGTGGGAATTAAGCTTGTACATCAGCTTATTGCTGGGCGTGCACAGTTTATTCCTGGCCATACACTTTATTATTGATTGCTTATGATGGAGCAGAGGAGGATGAGTCTGAGTGAGAAGGGCAGAAAGGAATGATGATGATGTGAAAGAAAGACATTGTACTGTTTGTAGTAGCGATCTGGCTGCCGCAAGGAGGACCAGGAGAAGGAGGGAACTCCTGTTGCGGAAGCTGGCTGCCATCTTTCCTTGCCCATGGGATGGGGTTAGGCCACTTCTTGTGGTTCAATAGCGCTGTGGTGTCTATGTTTGTGTTTGCTTGCCCACGTCTTATTTTGTTCTTGCAAAACTTGCACATGGCAATGCTTCTTTCTTCCGGCAGTTTGGAGAAAAACTGTCAGACAGGAGATACTCGCACAGAGCTAGAGGTAGCCCAGCTTGGCTTAGCTCTGGCACATTTTGGGTCTAACCCAACCACTGACTCAGCTGCATCACCAGATCCAGAAGCAGACATGGCCTTGGCTGTTCTTTATGTATGTAGCCTCTGTTCTTTATTGCTGCCGCTACTGCCACCCCCCTACTCCTCAGCACACCTGATCTGGTTCCCAGGTCCTGTCTAGCACACAATCGTCATTGGAGTCCTCACCCTCCATGTTGCTTTTATCAGACAGTGAGATATCATGGTGGGTGCTTTGGCCCACCTCCCGTACAATGCATTTTTCCCAATTGCCACTGTCGCTTCCCCCAACGCCAACACCATGGCTATGAATGCTGCTACTACCACCACCACTACAGCTATGCATGAGGTCTGCAGCCTCCTCCTTACATTTAGACTGGCACTTGATGTGCCAACTCTATGTAGAGGCCAGCACCTCTTATTAACTTCAGCGGATCCACTGCCAGATATAAGGTTATTAAGACCAGCGTCTAAAATGCTGATCTTAATAAATTACCCCCCTAAGAATTTTGTGAAACTTGACTATCTATCAAATTCACAAGAGTCTGCTTTAGGAATCTACATTGCAGGGACTACCATGTTAGCAATCATGGAGTAAGGAACTAATCTAGTTGTCTTGCTTCCCTTTTCTAAGGCTAGATTTAGGTTAGGCATTATATTTTACAGACAAATTTTACAAGTACTCCCAAAGTTTGCATTATTTATTATTGACCAACAATTAAAAACATATCCAGTAACTACATGTTCAATACGGTTTTAAAATTAGGTATACCAATGAATATCAGTCAAGGATATGCCAAAAGGACACTCCTTTGGTCTTCATTTGGGTAATAATAGCTTATGGGCACATTACTAGTGATGAGCGGGAGGGGCAATATTCAAATTTGTGATATTTTGCAAATATTTGGGTGAATATTCGCCATATATTCGCAAATTTGTTATCTCCAGTCATTATTTTCTTGATTGCGGAAATCGACAATTGAAAAATTTGCGATAAAAATTTGCATTTCGAAAATTTGCATTACGAAAATTTGCAATCAACACTACTCCTTAACCACCTCAGCCCCATAGCTTAAACACCCTTAATGACCAGGCCACTTTTTACACTTCTGCACTACACTACTCTCACCGTTTATTGCTCGGTCATGCAACTTACCACCCAAATGAATTTTACCTCCTTTTCTTCTCACTAATAGAGCTTTCATTTGGTGGTATTTCATTGCTGCTGAAACTTTTACTTTTTTTGTTATTAATCGAAATTTAACGATTTTTTAGCAAAAAAATGTCATTTTTCACTTTCAGTTGTAAAATTTTGCAAAAAAAACGACATCCATATATAAATTTTTCTCTAAATTTATTGTTCTACATGTCTTCGATAAAAAAAAAATGTTTGGGTAAAAAAAAAAATGGTTTGGGTAAAAGTTATAGCGTTTACAAATTATGGTACAAAAATGTGAATTTCCGCTTTTTGAAGCAGCTCTGACTTTCTGAGCACCTGTCATGTTTCCTGAGGTTCTACAATGGCCAGACAGTACAAACACCCCACAAATGACCCCATTTCGGAAAGTAGACACCCTAAGGTATTCGCTGATGGGCATAGTGAGTTCATAGAACTTTTTATTTTTTGTCACAAGTTAGCGGAAAATTATGTGCTCTTTGGAATGTGGGCCCCTTTGCCCACCTAGGCTGCAAAAAAGTGTCACACATCTGGTATTGCCATACTCAGGAGAAGTTGGGCAATGTGTTTTGGGGTGTCATTTTACATATACCCATGCTAGGTGAGAGAAATATCTTGGCAAAAGACAACTTTTCCCATTTTTTTTATACAAAGTTGGCATTTGACCAAAAAATTTTTGGGCACGAGTTAGCGGAAATTGATTTTTTTTTTTGTTTTTTCTCACAAAGTCTCCCTTTCCGCTAACTTGAGACAAAAATTTCAATCTTTCATGGACTCAATATGCCCCTCAGCGAATACCTTGGGGTGTCTTCTTTCCAAAATGGTGTTATTTGTGGGGGTCTCCGCAATCATTACATGTATGGCCAGCATTAGGAGTTTATGTTATTCTCCTTATATTGAGCATACGGGTAATGAGATTTTTTTTTTCCGTTCAGCCTCTGGGCTGAAACAAAAAATGAATGGCACAGATTTCTTCATTCGCATCGATCAATGTGGATGAAAAAATCTCTGCCAAAAAAAAAAGGAGGGGAAAGGCGTCTGCCAGGACATAGGAGCTCCGCCCAACATCCATACCCACTTAGCCCGTATGCCCTGGCAAACCAGATTTCTCCATTCACATCAATCGATGTGGATGAATAAATCATTGCCGGGATTTTTTATTTTTTTTTTATATATACAAAGTGTTTGCCAAAGCATATAAACACCGCCGCCTCCTCAGCTCATATGCCTCGGCAAACGTATCTTTTACTGCTGAGGAGAAATCTCGTCTTGCAGCGCCGCATACATCGACTTGTGTGTGTCACGGCTGTATGTGAGCAACAATAGTATACACAGTAAAAGAGCTACTGACCGGACCCAAACTAGGGAGGATAAAGGGTGACCCCTGTCCGACCCTCAAAGCTCTCCCTATGCTGCTAAAGCACATGCCCGGATCCAAATGGTGGAACGAGGCATGCCCACGTGCCTAAGACTGACGACCACTGTAACCCCTACAATAGTGGAAGGGGCACGGCCACCGGTGCCCTACTCAGTATATGGAGGGAACCGTGGCCACCTCAGATCCAGTCAGAAAATAATCAGGTACACAACAATGTCTGTACACTTAGCTGAAGGTGTTGCAGCCGCAGAGAAGACGGATCCAAGGACAGCTGGCAATATCCGGAGTGCTTGCTGCAGCAGAACACAGGTCCAGTGAACTGATAGCTACAAGTGAAGATACTAAAGCAAGAGCTACAACTGAAATGAGAACTATAATCCACGCCCTACAATAGGAGGAGGAGTGATATAAAGAGAGGGAAATCAAACGCATGAGGAACAGCTGGGAGGAAGGAAACCAAAAGTAAACAGAGCAGTGAGAACTCCTCCCAGCTCTAGTAGTGACATCATCACAGGGGTGGAGAAACAGAGCTGTGAGAACGTCCCAAAGCTCTGGTAGTGACAGTGTGTAATCTGACAGCAGCGCAATGCTTCTGTCAGAATGCACATCAGTGCTGCAGCTAGTCGATCGGTTGGTCCACCTGGAAGGTAAAAAAAACAAAACAAAAAAGAAAAAACCAGGCCGCAACGCAATAAATTTTATTAACTTTATAATAACTTTTGAACAGAACATATAAACTTTTTTTACTTTTTGAACTGAAAGTTAACTTTTTTGCTTACTGGTGTTTTTTTTTTTTTTTTGTTTTTTTACCTTTTATAGGACAAACCTCTCCTTCCCCATGGGACAATGTGCAAAGCGCAAATCGCCCAAAGATGTGGCGAAGTACATTATGCACTTTATCCCAGGTGAAAGGAGTGGTTTGCAGCAGCTGTGAGAGAAAGGGCCCTAATAGCCCTGTGTGCCTGTCCTGTGAGATGCAATCCCTATGCTAAGTGTACCTGTGTGTGGTACTTCCGGAAACACTCTCCAAAGCATAGGACAGGGTGGTCAGGGCAGTCAGGACAGAAATAGCGGGTGTCACGCCTTATTCCACTCCTGCTACAGACACGACATCTTTTTCGGGGTGACGGTTGGGTTGAGGTACCAGGAACGACACTGGGGAAATGTCGCTCGTGTAGACGGCTAACTACACTGGTGGATGGGGCCATGGAACCTTCTGGATACAGGAGGTTCTCGATGATCTCTTCCTGAAATTTGAGGAAGGATCGTGTTCTCCCAGCCTTACTGTAGAGAACAAAACTATTATATGCAGCCAATTGAATTAAATATACAGACACCTTTTTATACCAGCGTCTGGTGCGTCGGGAAACTAAATCCGGAGACAACATCTGGTCATTGAAGTCCACCCCTCCCATGAGAAAATTATAGTCGTGGACACAGAGGGGCTTTTCAATGACACGGGTTGTTTGCTCAATTTGTATTGTCGTGTCTGCGTGAATGGAGGAGAGCATGTAAACGTCACGCTTGTCTCTCCATTTCACCGCGAGCAGTTCTTCGTTACACAAGGCAGCCCTCTCCCCCCTTGCAAGACGGGTGGTAACGAGCCGTTGGGGGAAGCCCACGTGACTAGTTTGCGCGGTGCTACAGCAGCCAATCTGTTCTAGGAACAAATGCCTGAAGAGGGGCACACTTGTGTAGAAATTGTCCACATAAAGATGGTACCCCTTGCCAAATAAGGGTGACACCAAGTCCCAGACTGTCTTCCCACTGCTCCCCAGGTAGTCAGGGAAACCGACCGGCTCCAAGGTCTGATCTTTTCCCTCATAGATCCGAAATTTGTGGGTATAGCCTGTGGCCCTTTCACAGAGCTTATACAATTTGACCCCATACCGGGCGCGCTTGCTTGGGATGTATTATTTGAAGCCAAGGCGCCCGGTAAAATGTATTAGGGACTCGTCTACGCAGATGTTTTGCTCTGGGGTATACAAATCTGCAAATTTCTGGTTGAAGTGGTCTATGAGGGGCCGAATTTTGTGGAGCCGGTCAAAAGCTGGGTGGCCTCTGGGACGGGAGGTGGTGTTGTCGCTAAAGTGCAGGAAACGCAGGATGGCCTCAAATCGTTCCCTGGACATAGCAGCAGAGAACATGGGCATGTGATGAATCGGGTTCGTGGACCAATATGACCGCAATTCATGCTTTTTGGTTAGACCCATGTTGAGGAGAAGGCCCAGAAAAATTTTAATTTCGGAAACTGGAATTTTGGACTGGTTTCCACCGGAAAGGCTGGGCATAAAAGCTTCCCGGGTTGGCGGATATAAATTGAGTGGCATACCGATTTGTTTCTGCCACAACTAAGTCCAAGAGCTCCGCAGTCAAGAACAGCTCAAAAAATCCCAGGGCCGAACCGATCTGAGCTGTCTCAACCCGAACTCCAGACTGGGCGGTGAAAGGGGGAACTAATGGTGGTGCTGAAGTTGGTGACTGCCAATCAGGATTTGCCAGCACCTCAGGGACTCTAGGGGGTCTACGGGCCTGTCTGTGCGGTGGCTGCGACGGGGTAACTACTGCACGTGCCACCGTACCAGCTTCAACTGCCCTTCTGGTGCTCGCCACTTCACCATGTTGTACGGCAGTGCTGGTACTAGGTCCAGGGAGGGCTGCGCTGCTGGTGTATGCCTCACCACGTGATCCGACAGCGCCAGCCCCACTCTGCTGCTCTTGAAGCGGATCCTGCGCAACCTGTGGTCTAGCGACACGGGGCCGGGTACGCCTGGTGCTATCAGGGACCTCAACCTCCTCGTCCGAACTTTGGGTCAGACTGCCACTGCTTTCTACAGGTTCATATTCTGACCCGCTAGATTCGTCAGATGAGGGTTCCCATTCCTCATCCGACTGGGTCAGAATCCTGTAGGCCTCTTCAGAAGAATACCCCCTGTTTGACATTTGGACTACTAAATTTAGGGGTATTCCCTGAGACTACCCAAGAAAAAAAGCAAGCCTGTCTTACAAAGGGGAGGCTAGCGAAGTACCGGAGGCCGCTGCGATTGATAAAAAATATCAAAACTGATTTTTTTATCGCCGCAGCGCTTGGAAAGTGATTGTGCAGTGATCAAAAAAATATATATTTTTTGTCACTGCGGTGGGGCGGGTGTGGGTGAACGCACGTGTGGGCGACCGATCAGGCCTGATCGGGCAAACACTGCGTTTTGGGTGGAGGGCGAGCTAAGGTGACACTAATACAATTATAGATCTGACTGTGATCAGTTTTGATCACTTACAGATACTATAGAAGTACAAATGCTGATTAGCGATACGCTAATCAGCGAATCAGTGACTGCGGTGCGGTGGGCTGGGCGCTAACTGACGCTAAACTACCTAACCAAGGGGCCTAAACTATCCTAAAACCTATCAGTCAATACCAGTGGGAAAAAAAAGTGACAGTTTACTGATCACTTTTTTCCTTTCACTAGGTGATTGACAGGGGCGATCAAGGGGTGATCAAGGGGTTAATTGGGGTGATGGGGGGTGATCTGGGGCTAAGTGTAGTGACTGGAGCAGACAAGCCATTTAACACATCATATTTACAAATATAATGTGTTATCTGGCTTGTGATTTGATTTTTTGAAAATCGCCAGACTGCCAGCCACGATCATTGGCTGGCAGGCTGGTGACGAAATACTTCTTTAACTTTTGCCGGCCTGCGATGCGCATGCGCGGGCCAGCTTTGAGCGAAATCTCGCGTCTCGCGAGATGACGCATATATGCGTGACTGTGCGCAGGGCTGCCGCCTCCGGAACGCGATCCTGCGTTAGGCGGTCCGGAGGCGGTTAAGTCAAAGATATTGCAGCCTTCTCATTGGTCCACAAGCTAGAAGCAGGGAGGGATCATGTGTACTGATGAAAAAAAAATCGCGAATATTCGAAATGACGAATATATATCACTATATTCTAAATATTTGCAAATTCTCGAAGTGCCGATATTTGTGATAAAAATTCGCAATTCGAATATTCATGATCAACACTACACATTAGACGTAAAAGTGGAAAATACAACCCTCTACTTTGAATTTCCGACAGCAAGAAGGAAAAATCAAGGAATTATGAAAATCACAAGATTGATAGACATGTTAATGATATGTACAATATATTATAAAAAATGGAAACAAATTATTTAAACCACCCAGATTTATTCAGTATTGAGTATAGGTGTCAGTGCAGAAACACATGCTATTAATGAGTTAATTAATCGCCATCTGTCAGCAGATTTGTACCTATGAAACTGGATGACCTGTTGCATGTGTGCTGGTTGAAGGGGTTAAAAACTATACTGTGAAGAATTTATTTGCTATGCAAACTCACATAACATTAAGGATTAGTTTTTCTCTTTACTCATATATGGCATTGTCGCTGAACTCTGAAGTTTAGTTGAACCTATTGAAATTCCACATTCTTCAACAATTAGAAAGAATTTGAATAATGTCAGAGTACTCACCTTCCCAGCGCTCATCACAAACAGTGAATAATACTGTTTTGTTGGCTAAATCCGGAATCACACTTTTACACTCCATGACAATAGCCTGAGGGACCATTATAACACAGGACACTATCCAAATAATTATGATGCTGTTTCTTGCTCTCTTGGCAGTGCTTTTAAACATTAATGGATGGCAAATTGCATACCATCTATCCAAGGCGATGCAACTCAGCGTGAGCACAGACACAGAAACTGACACTGTCTACAAAGAAAGATTAGAAAGGTTACAAAAATTAGACCATTATCATTAAAACTTTCATGGTGAGTTTAAAACAAGAAAAAAAAATGTTTTTTTTGCCTATAAGACACACTTTTCCCCCCCAAAGTGGAGGGAAAATGTCAGTGCCTCTTATGGAGTGAATACTAATGAGCTCTAATGGAAGTGCTCATTAGTACATGAGGACTAGGAAACCGTGAATGCAGCGCTCCCCGGGCTCTGTATTCACCACTTCCTGGTCTTCTCCTGCAGAAGCTACCTTCGTGGAGAAGCTACTGCACAACATCATTGTGTGGAAAGTTTCTTGCTCTGATCAAGTATGGCGGTGTGAGGTGTAGTGAGAACAGTACGCATGTGCAGTGACAAGCAGCGCTGGCTATGTCTGTATAGGCAGCTTGTGATGAGACCCGATAGTGTGTGACCTCTCCACAAAGTGACTGCTGAAGACACAGGCGAGCTGGCTGGTCATTATCAGCGGTAAGAGAGAGACAGCTACTGGGCTAGACTGTGTATAGCGGAGTAGAGGTGCCTGGAGAGCTACAAGTATCAGCAGTCTTCACAATCACAGCCTGTAAAGTGATAACCAATTGCATATTGCAATAGTCACTCAAAGCCCATTGCTCTTTTGAGATTGTAACTCCAAGTAAGCCATGCTAAGAGCTGTAGTCTTACATAGAGTCAGTGGCTTAGGAATTACACAAATGTTCTGGTCTGGTACAGGATGCTCATCTGTAATGCCAAGATAAAGGACAGTGCTGGGGGGCGAGGATTTTGCTGGCCCTAGGCTCTGGATCGGGGTTCGAGTTTTTCTCAATAATGCTTCTCCTAATCTTATTAACATTAGGGGTGTGATAGGGGCTCTGAGCTGAGGTCTGGTAAATTTTTTCTTTTTTTTTCTTATTTCAGCCCTCTAAAACCTAGGAGCCTCTTATAGGGCAAAAAATATGGTAATACATTACACACTTAGAAATGAATTAATTGATTCTAAAATAACTGAATTCAACTCAATTATCTCAAAACTTCAAGGTTCCAGCGAATTGAAAACTTTTGAGATTCGATTTGGACACATCATTCAAATCTGCATCTGCTATTTTATAGATCAGAAGACAGCAGAGCAGCACAAGAAAGATAAAGAAGCAGGATCAAATATCCCCAGGCAGTGCCCTGGCCAATGGTCCTGTTCATAATGCTTTGCAGTCAACCATTGCAGTAGGGAAGATACTATGGTAGTTACTTAGGGTTAGAGCCATTCAGTGCGGCTATGCTTGCACTGGACATCAATATTTAAAGCTATGATGCTCAGTTTTCTCTTAAGGTGTATTAGCCAGCTTTCAGCCCAATTTACATATGAGAAATCACAATCACATAAAGAAATATTCTCCAGTATTAATCTTGGTGTTGATAGTGTGCTGGCTGACATATTTTTTTTGCATCACAGCTGCACAAGACTGTCCAACTGACTATTTTAACTTCAAACATTTTTCAAAGTCTCTCTAAAAAACTCAGTTGCTCACAGATTAGTGTAACTGAACTGATGTGTTGTTTTACATTACTCACTGTTATATTCTAGTGAACTTTGTCCAAATGCAATTTTTAGTGTCCCAAACGTTCTATTCTGCATCACTGTAGTGGAACCTGTCCAATAAAGCATTTTTCCCTAAAAAAGTGTTTTATTAAAATATTTTATTACAAGATTCTATTAATCACAGACAAGTACACTTGACATATTGTCTGCCTGTCCATTGTGTCCCATGCTGTACTGCTGTCACTGCAGTTACTACTGCCCCTGCTACCAACACTACTACCACTACAGAGCAACATATTTATCCTCCCTTTGTCAATCAGGTACTTTACTGCAGTTACTATTACCCCTTCTGCCACAACTTCTACCCCTACACTATTACCCTTACACATTTTTTACAGCATACAAAAAAAATCATTGCTTCCTTACATTCCTGGAGCTCCTGGAACTCAGGCATAGGTATTTGTGGTAGTGTAATAGGGTTGAACATTATATATACAGTACAGACCAAAAGTTTGGACACACCTTCTCATTCAAAGAGTTTTCTTTATTTTCATGACTATGAAAATTGTAGATTCACACTGAAGGCATCAAAACTATGAATTAACACATGTGGAATTATATACATAACAAACAAGTGTGAAACAACTGAAAATATGTCATATTCTAGGTTCTTCAAAGTAGCCACCTTTTGCTTTGATTACTGATTTGCACACTCTTGGCATTCTCTTGATGAGCTTCAAGAGGTAGTCCCCTGAAATGGTTTTCACTTCACAGGTGTGCCCTGTCAGGTTTAATAAGTGGGATTTCTTGCCTTATAAATGGGGTTGGGACCATCAGTTGCGTTGAGGAGAAGTCAGGTGGATACACAGCTGATAGTCCTACTGAATAGACTGTTAGAATTTGTATTATGGCAAGAAAAAAGCAGCTAAGTAAAGAAAAACGAGTGGCCATCATTACTTTAAGAAATAAAGGTCAGTCAGTCAGCCGAAAAATTGGGAAAACTTTGAAAGTAAGGGCTATTTGACCATGAAGGAGAGTGATGGGGTGCTGCGCCAGATGACCTAGCCTCCACAGTCACCGGACCTGAACCCAATCGAGATGGTTTGGGGTGAGCTGGACCGCAGAGTGAAGGCAAAAGGGCCAACAAGTGCTAAGCATCTCTGGGAACTCCTTCAAGACTGTTGGAAGACCATTTCAGGGGACTACCTCTTGAAGCTCATCAAGAGAATGCCAAGAGTGTGCAAAGCAGTAATCAAAGCAAAAGGTGGCTACTTTGAAGAACCTAGAATATGACATATTTTCAGTTGTTTCACACTTGTTTGTTATGTATATAATTCCACATGTGTTAATTCATAATTTTGATGCCGTCATAGTCATGAAAATAAAGAAAACTCTTTGAATGAGAAGGTGTGTCCAAACTTTTGGTCTGTACTGTATATATATATATATATATATATATATATACAGTGGATATAAAAAGTCTACACACCTCTGTTAAAATGTCAGGTTTCTGTGATGTAAAAAAAATTGACAAAAATAAATCATTTCTGAGCTTTTTCCACCTTTAATGTGACCTATAAACTGTACAACTCAATTGAAAGACAAACTGAAATCTTTTAGTTAGAGGGAAGAAAAAATATAGAAAGAAAATAATATGGTTGCATAAGTGTGCACACCCTTAAACTAATACTTTGTTGAAGCACCTTTTGATTTTATTACCATACTCAGCCTTTTTTGGTATTAGTCTATCAGCATGGCACATTTTGACTTGGCAAGATTTGCCCACTTTCTTTGCAAAAACACTCCAAATCTGTCAGATTGTGAGGGCATCTCCTGTGGACAGCCATCTTCAGATCACCCCACAGATTTTCTTGCTGGGCCATTCCAAAACTTTAATCTTCTTCTAGTGAAGCCATTCCTTTGTTGATTTGGATGTATGCTTTGAGTCATTGTCATGCTGAAAGATGAAGTTCCTCTTCATGTTTAGCTTTCTAGCAGAAGCCTGAAGGTTTTGTGCCAATATTGACTGGTATTTGGAACTGTTCATAATTCCATCTAGCTTAACTAAACCCCTAGTTCCATCTGAAGAAAAACAGCCCTAAAGCATTATGCTGCTGCCACCACCATGCTTCACTGTGGGTATGGTGTTCTTTTGGTTGTTGTCCATGTGTTGTTTTTGCACCAAACATATCTTTTGGAATTATGGACAAAAAGTTCAACCTTCGTTTCATCATACAGTCCTGATCAAAAGTTTAAGACCACTTGAAAAATGGCAAAAAAAAAATCATATTTTACATTGTTGGATCTTAACAAGGTTCCAAGTAGAGCTTCAACATGCAACAAGAAGAAATGGGAGTGAGACAAAACATTTTTTGAGCATTCAATTTAATGAAAACAACGAATAAACTGAAACAGGCAGTTTTTCAGCTGATCAAAAGTTTAGGACCACATGCCTTTAAATCTGTGCAAAGATGTGGATTCATTGTCATTTTCTGTCAGGTAGTCACACATTGTGATGGCAAAGGCAAAAAAACTCTCCCTTTTTGAACGTGGTCGGGTTGTTGAATTGCATAAGCAGGGTCTCTCACAGCGCGCCATCGCTGCTGAGGTGGGACGCAGTAAGACAGTCATTTGGAATGTCTTAAATGATCCTGAGGGTTATGGAACAAAAAAGTCAAGTGGAAGATCCAAAAAAATGTCACCAGCACTGAGCAGGAGGATCCAATTGGCTGTCCGTCAAGACACTGGACGATCCTCGACCCAAATTAAGGCCCTTACTGGTGCTGACTGCAGCCCCATAACCATCAGACTGCATCTGAGACTGAAGGGCTTCAAAAACAAAAAACATCTTTAAAGACCATGTCTCCTTGAACGCCACAGAACTGCTCGTTTGGACTTTGCAAGAGAGCACCAAACATGGGACATTCAAAGGTGGAAGAAAGTTTTATTCTCTGATGAGAAAAAATTTAACCTTGATGGTCCTGATGGTTTCCAACGTTACTGGCATGACAAGCAGATCCCACCTGAGATGTTTTCTACGCGCCACAGTGGAGGGGGCGCCATAATGGTCTGGGGTGCTTTTTCCTTCAGTGGAACAATGGAGCTTCAGGAAGTGCAGGGGCGTCAAACGGACGCTGGCTATGTCCAGATGTTGCAGAGAGCATTCCTCATGACTGAGGGCCCTCGTCTGTGTGGTAACGACTGGGTTTTTCAACAGGACAACGCTACAGTACACAATGCCCGCAGGACAAGGTACTTCTTCCAGGAGAATAACATCACTCTTTTGGCCCATCCTGCGTGTTCCCCTGATCTAAATCCAATTGAGAACCTTTGGGGATGGATGGCAAGGGAAGTTTACAAAAATGGACAACAGTTCCAGACAGTAGATGGCCTTCATGCGGCCGTCTTCACCACTTGGAGAAATGTTCCCACTCACCTCATGGAAAAGCTTGCATCAAGCATGCCAAAACGAATTTTTAAAGTGATCAACAATAACGGCAGAGCTACTCATTACTGAGTTCATGTTTGGAAGTTGGATTTCTGTTTTGGGGGGGTTTAGTTTTTTTTTGGAGGTGTGGTCCTAAACTTTTGATCAGTTGAAAAACAGCCTGTTTCAGTTTATTCGTTGTTTTCATTAAATTGAATGCGCAAAAAATGTTTTGTCTCACTCCCATTTCTTCTTGTTGCATGTTGAAGCTCTACTTGGAACCTTGTTAAGATCCAGCCATGCTAAATATGATTTTTTGCCATTTTTCAAGTGGTCTTAAACTTTTGATCAGGACTGTACGATAAAACCTTTTCCCACATGCTTTTGGGAGACTTCAGATGTGTTTTTGCAAAATGTAGCCTGGCTTTGATGTTTTTCTTCATAAGAAAAGGCTTTCGTCTTGCCACTCTACCCCATAGCCCAGACATATGAAGAATACTGGAGATTGTTGTCACATGTACCACACAGCTAGTACTTGCCAGATATTCCTGCAGCTCCTTTAATGTTGCTGTAGGCCTCTTGGTAGCCTCCTAGACCAGTTTTCTTCTTTTTGGAGGAACGTCCAGTTGATGCTTTGGAAGCTCTCTGTGAACCATTGCTTTTGTTGTGGGAATGCGACTAAGAAAATTTCAGGAAAGACCAACTAGAGCAGCTGAACTTTATTTGGGGTTAATCAGAGGCACTTTAAATGATGGCATGTGTATGCTGACTCCTATTTACCATGATTTTGAATGTGATTGCTTAATTCTGAACACAGCTACATCCCCAGTTATAAGGGGGTGTGCACACTTATGCAACCACATTATTATTATTATTATTATTATTTTGTTCCCTCCACCTAAAAGATTTCAATTTGTTTTTCAATTAAGTGATACAGTTTATAGGTTACATTAAAGGTGGAAAAAGTTCTGAAATGATTTATCTTTGTCTCATTTTTTTACAGCACAGAAACCTGACATTTTAACAGGGGTGTGTAGATTTTTTATATCCACTGTGTGTGTATATATATATATATATATATATATATATATATATATATCTGTCATTTTGACATCACTAATGTCTTGGTGCTAAAGAGCCTGAAAGGGTTTGATAGAGTCCTAGGAGACTTCAGAGCGTCATGTAAAACTTTTCAAGGCAATCTGAGCACTTTCAATTCAAGTTGACTTTACTTATCTTTGAATTGAATCTGCTGAATGATTTTTTTGAATTAGACCCAAAACAAATTTCACTAAAATTTATTTTCTCTAGTCTTTCTAAGTCTTTAGCAGTTTATTTCATCCTTTTGTTATCTAGGTAACTATTGTTAATATTGTGTATGACTGTGTAGAAATCAATTTTGTCTTTTAAGCATCAATTAGATTCCTTTTTGGGATATGTTCTGTTCCAGCTAATCACATAGAAAATCACATAGAAAATAGAATTGAATTCAACATATGTTCAATATCATACCATTGAAATGTCCTGGCTATACCTTGAGGGGTTCTTTTATGGGAAAAAGTATTAAACTACAAGCCAGATTTGTTTTCTTGAAACGTCTCTGACTGGTCCACTCATGTAAATAAATTTTGGAATAATCTTTATGCATGCCTCAGAAAGAAACCCATTTACATATATGGAATAGATTTTTTGTCACAATTTCTGCAACAAATCTGCTGTGTACAAGCATATTTTTACCCTTCTTGGAAAATTATTTATATACTGTAAGTATACAGTATTCTATATTTTGCTAAGGGAAAAAAAATCATTTTTAAAAAAAATAATGAATCTATTATTTTGTTAGTACCTAAATTGCCAATTTGTTTGTGTATACATTGTGAGACGGGCATTAGTTAGTGTTTTTAAGTGGTACTAGATACATCCTCCCTGACTCCCTCCCCTTATTCTCAATCTAAAGTGTATGCAATCACATATGGTGGAGCTTCTTTTATTTTTTTATTATCAGTAATACTTAGAAACAACTCAAACGGAATCTGTCACCAGTTAGTACTACTTGTACTACATTTTTGAAGTCAATATAAACTAGTGATAGAGACCCTGATTCAAATGCAGGGTCACTTACCTTTTCTGTCCAGTTGAGTTATTGAAATTCTTGTTGAGCAGCTCCAGTGGGACCAGAGCAGAGTCAATTTAATAATGTGCACATAGGAGTCCTTGTATTCATGAGCTCCTGTTTCCCTTGTAAAAATCCCCTCTCCTGCCATTGATTGGCAGCTTTTTCCCAATACATAGTATAAGAAGAAACATATCAGTCATCTGTGGGAGGGTGTGGAGTGCTATAGGACTCATTGCTGGCATTTCTCTGAACTATCCAACAAGGATTTTGCAAAAGCAGCTAGATAAAAAAAAAATTAAGTGACTATTTTTAATCAAGGTCTGTTTCGCCTTTTTGAAGACCTCATAAAACAACATCATAAAACTGGTGACAACTTCCCTTTAAAATGATATTAAATGTAGAAAGCAAAACATAATATCCTTTAATTCCTCCTGTCCTTTGCTTCTATTCTGTCTCATATTGCAATCAAACCTACAAGTAATATAAAAAATAATCCTTCCCTGTGTCCTAGAAGTTCAGCCATTCCTTCTGCTCCATTTGAGGCTGGCTTTAATTAGCTGCCAGAATTTATGCCATTGCAACAGAATGAAATTAACCCATGTTTCCACTGTAGGATTTTTACAAGACTGTATGTTTCAGCAGTATGCAGGAAATCATGCAAACAAACAAAAAGTATATGCTATAGAATGTACCAATCAGACTTCAGGCAATACATTCACTTTACAGGGAAACTATCATCAAAATGAGTCTAGTATGTATATGTGTTTGATTGTATGTCCATTGAATATAGAGCTACATTTATTCCTTTAGGTATATATTTGAAAATTATCTATCAACAAACTTCGACTCCACTCAAAATGGAAAAAATTTATATCTTACCCTATTTATTTCAGAAGACCTAAAAAATGTTCTTCTAGACATCATCCAAAGCCATTCAAAGTTGACTATTTCATTTCTGTACTGTTTGACTCACAGGGACAATGTCCCAAAGTATTTCTTTGGGTCTCAAATCAGATTAAACCAAATTAAGCATGTGAAATATTTACACTTTGAACAATTGCAGCCCATTTGAAGCACTCATTTATGTAACCTGTTTTGTTGTGATCACAAAGATCTGCTAAACCAATGTGGTATGGCTAATGTGTAATAGGTACAGTACCAAGGAGTCTATTTTGTATGATGCATAAAGATTTCCTCATTCCGCCCACAGTTTCAGACACTGGGGTGATGGGATACTTGTCTGTTTTATCTTTTCTTAGCTACCCTCACTTAACTTTAAGTTTAGATTGGTAAAAATGAAAATTATGTTTCCTACCTTTTTCATGTTCCATTGCTGCCATCAAGCCCTGGTTTCTCATCTTCTGATAATGGAATTGGCTATGCCAG
This sequence comes from Bufo bufo, assembly GCF_905171765.1. Taxonomy (NCBI): domain Eukaryota; kingdom Metazoa; phylum Chordata; class Amphibia; order Anura; family Bufonidae; genus Bufo; species Bufo bufo. The sequence continues at coordinate 267,475,618 of NC_053392.1, read as the reverse complement.
TAATAAATCCTACAGATAAAATAAAGAAAAACCCTGACATAGCTTCTTCCTTATTGAAAATGGCTTCAATTAGATTTACTTAGTTTGTGTATAGATGAGCTGATTTACAGCTAATATACACATGAAGCTATTACCTTATGGCCCCCTTTTCTCAATAAACCAATTTAATAAGGTGGATCTATTTAATGAAAATATATTGACTCTTACTGCAAGGACCCATTCTCCCAAAATATAATGCCTAAACATACACCCTAATACTCTATACAGGAATATAGCATTCCTCTAAAGAGAAGTGTGAACTATCCAACATAAAATACATATTCATGGCTAACTTTTAAGGTATAAAAGCGTATTATTCATTGTTTTACATCTTTACTACCTCTGAAAAAATCTTCATACATGAAGCCATGTGCTCTAATGGGTTACTAGTTTTGGTTCCTTGTAGTCCTTGAATCAGAGAAAAGTCTGGTTTTGGTCCCCATGAAAAACCATTAGAGGGGTTGGCCCAGGGGCATTGCTAGGTTAAAACACTTGGGACCTGGGCCCCTAATGTTTTATCCCAGGCCACAAATGTCCTGCCTGCCAGATAGATACAACTGTATTGCCATCCTCAGGACTGCAATACAATTGAATCTAATGCCCTGCAAGAGCTAAAATACCTGTGATTACATAACAGTCCATATGATCAGTTCTAAATGCAGTAGCTGAAAAGGACCCACAATGATGTCACCATCATGTGACCAGTGCAGGAGAGTACGGCTCAGCAGTAAAGATAAGTCCTGGGAAGAAGCTGTGGTGAGGTCTGTACATGAGGAGAGGTAATTGAAGGAGTAGAATACTCAGTTTGAGAGGCAGAGCAATGTTGGAAGTTGTAGTTATTTAACTGGGACTGTATGTTAGGGCTGAAGGGAGGGAAGTTATTTACATGGGACAGTGGGGTGGAGTGATGCTATTTGCATGGGACTGAAAGTTGAGGGTATGATATTTACATGGGACTATATGTTCAAGGTGGCTTTGGGAGGGAGTGATATTATTCATATGGGAATGAATGTTGAAGGGTAATGTTGTTTACATGGGACTGCATGTTGGGGGTGGCTGGGGAGGGAGGGATTTTATTTACATGGGACTGTATATTGGAGGAGGGAGGAGAGATTGTGTGATGTTATTAATATGGGACTGTATTTTGGAGGGGCTGAGGAATTATAATTTCTGAGGACATTGAACGGAGGAATATAACTAGAGGGGGCACTGCATGGGGCATTATAAATACTGGGGGTGCTGCAGGGTGAGCATTATAACAGTAGGTGCAATAGAAATACTGGGGGCACTTCAGGGTGAGCATTATAACAGTAGGGGGCGATATAAATACTGGGGGCACTGTGGGGGCATTATAACAGTGGAGGAGGGGCGATATAAATACTGGGGCACTTCAGGGTGAGCATTATAACTTTGGGGGCATTATAAATACTAGTGGCAATGTGGGGGCATTTTAAATCAACACTAGGTGTTCTTATTAATACTGGGGGCTCTATAGGAGGGATGCATAGATCTGCATTATTTCTACTAAGAGCACTATGGGGGCTTTATTACTACTGAGGGGTCTGTAGAGAGCTTTATTACCACTGGGGCAACGAAAGGGGGGTCTTATTTCTACTTGGGGCTCTGAAAGGGCATTATTAATACTGGATGGCTCTTCTACTAATAGAGGCACTCTTGGGGGGCACTATCACTGTTGAGGGGACTGTAGGGGGCAGTATTACTAATGAGGGCATTCTAGAAAGGAATTACTATGGGTGGGACTATGATGAGTACTGTTACTATAGGGGGCACTCATTTTTCTTTAGGATAATATTTGGGGGGACAGAAAAGTGAGGAAGCTAAGATGTCTGTGTGTCACACTCTGCCGAGGCACAGCTGAGAGAAGTTGTCCGGACCGAATGGAGAAGATGATGACAGAGAAGATCTACTGTACATCAGAGGAGACGTTACCTGGGAGGCACTGGATGTGAGAGGTATGTGCTGCTGTATAGCTGTATAGCAAGTACAGTAAAATGTCTTCAGTGCTAGTGTTTGTGGGGGGTGGGGGTTTGACTTAGAGAACTGGGCCATATGCATTAGGGCTTGGGCCCCGGATCTTTTGAGACCCTAGCAATGCCCCAGGGTTGGCCACTTTCTGGCTACTTAAGATCCATATACAAATATGACTACAGCACACTTGCTAATGAAGCCTTTGCACTTGCTAATTTTCTATATCTTATAAGATATGTCCCGTTGTTGGCCAAGTCTTTTGTGCTGTCCATACGGAGACCCTGGCCCTAAAAAGTTTGTTAATGGAGGGACATATGGCCAGGCAAAAGCCTCACTCAGTTTTCTCAATTCAAAATGCACTGCACATGTCATCTATACGGGCAATGTTGGGAGTTTAGTGCAGATGCACTTTGTTTGAACAAGAACATGCCAATTTTTCAATTTTGTGTTTTTGTTTTTTACTCCCTGATTTCTTGGGGCTACAATTTTTTTTGTTTTTCTGTTCACATATCTGTATGAGACCATTGTATTCACAGAAAAGGTTATAATTTCTAATGGAACCATTTATTATTGCATGCAATGTAGTCTGAAGCTGGAAAAAAATTCCAAATGGGGTGGAATTGAAATTAATTCTCCTATAGTTTTATAGGTTTTGCTTTTACAGTGTTTCCCATGCAGTTAAACTGACCTATTACCTTCATTTTCCAGGTCAGTATGATTGCAAAGAGACCATATTTATATAGTTTGTATTGTGTTTTAATACAATAATTGTTATTAATAAAAAAAAAATCTGCATAGCTTGATTCTGGCACCCATTACCTTTTTTATATTCCTTTTTTTTGCGGGATGAGCTTTATTTTTTTATGCCATTTTTGGAATGTGTATTCATTTTTTATCACTTTTTATTCTATTTTTTTAGGATGGAAAGCAATGAAAAATGTTGAACTGGCCATTTAGATTTTTTTTTTCTGCTACCATTCTTATGATATTTATATTTTAAAAATTTTAGATGTGGTGATGCTAATAATATTTATTTTTATTCTTTATTTATTTTTATTTTATTATGGGAAAAGGGGGCAATTAGAATTTTTTTTATATTTTAATTTTTAATTTTTTTTTTGACCTTAGGGGACATAAACATTGGAACATCTGATTAATTCTTCCATAGACTGCAATCAATTACCATTGCATCCTATGGGAGATTCAATATGGTCCTATGGAGTCCTTCCACAGACCGGGCTACATAGGAACATTGCTGTGGCAGGGCTCAGAGTATTCAGAAGGCCTAAGGCTGCCCCAGCAACCAATCGGCTTGCTCGATCTCAACGCAGTGGAGCTGTTTGGGCTACGGGAGCTCAGCCATCCCAGGGAAAGACTGCAATGATGCCGTAGTTGCAACTGACAATGGCATTTGAGGGGTTAAATGTCCCTACAATTGTCTGCTTTGTAAAACAAAAGACAACCGGCAGCTATGGGGTCTGCACAGCTTCTAAGCAGGCGCCATATTTAACCCCCCGACTTCCCTGTACATATATCATGCAATCCATTAAGGGTTTAAATGTGCTGCAATACTAGACACAATCCAAAGACAAACCCTGCTACAGAATTAACTTTTTTAGCTGAATAGGCTTTAACATAAATTTTGTCTAGCTTCTGCCAATAATATTTTCATAGTCCTGAAGGCTAATGCACATGACCGTATGCCCTCCGAAACATACGGTCCATGAGAGGGCCATATGTCCCGGAGCGGCATACATCGTGCGCACGGGAGCGCACAGCATCATAGGTTATTATCTTATGAGTGCGGGGCAATAGCCCCGCAGGCGCCCCGATGCGCACAGCATCATAGTAACCTATGATGCTGTGCGTTCCCGTGCACATTATGTATGCCGCTCTGGGACATATGGCCCGCTCACGGACCATATGTCTCGGAGGGCATACGGTCGTGTGCATGAGCCCTTAAACACTGATTTAGGACAAAAGTGTTTTTTGACAGGAATGGATGATGTTTTTTTGACCTATTGTATGATTAGAAGTACAAACAAGTAATGTCATATTATTTTTTCATGATAGTTTCCCCATTTTAAACTGAATGTAATTACCTGTAAGTTGCCATTACACTTGTTTTGTGTGCTTATTTTAAGGATAAAGAAAAATGCGTACTGTTTTCTAAGATTCTAATATATATATATATATATATATATATATATATAAAATACCACAAATATTCGTTGAATATATATATATATATATATATATATACAGTACAGACCAAAAGTTTGGACATACCTTCTCATTCAAAGAGTTTTCTTTATTTTCATGACAATGAAGGCATCAAAACTATGAATTAACACATGTGGAATTATAGACATAACAAACAAGTGTGAAACAACTAAAAATATGTCATATTCTAGGTTCTTCAAAGTAGCCACCTTTTGCTTTGATTACTGCTTTGCACACTCTTGGCATTCTCTTGATGAGCTTCAAGAGGTAGTCCCCTGAAATGGTTTTCACTATACAGGTGTGCCCTGTCAGGTTTAATAAGTGGGATTTCTTGCCTTATAAATGGGGTTGGGACCATCAGTGGCGTTGAGGAGAAGTCAGGTGGATACACAGCTGATAGTCCTACTGAATAGACTGTTAGAATTTGTATTATGGCAAGAAAAAAGCAGCTAAGTAAAGAAAAACGAGTGGCCATCATTACTTTAAGAAATAAAGGTCAGTCAGTCAGCCGAAAAATTGGGAAAACTTTGAAAGTAAGGGCTATTTGACCATGAAGGAGAGTGATGGGGTGCTGCGCCAGATGACCTGGCCTCCACAGTCACCGGACCTGAACCCAATCAAGATGGTTTGGGGTGAGCTGGACCGCAGAGTGAAGGCAAAAGGGCCAACAAGTGCTAAGCATCTCTGGGAACTCCTTCAAGACTGTTGGAAGACCATTTCAGGGGACTACCTCTTGAAGCTCATCAAGAGAATGCCAAGAGTGTGCAAAGCAGTGATCAAAGCAAAAGGTGGCTACTTTGAAGAACCTAGAATATGACATATTTTCAGTTGTTTCACACTTGTTTGTTATGTATATAATTCCACATGTGTTAATTCATAGTTTTGATGCCTTCATAGTCATGAAAATAAAGAAAACTCTTTGAATGAGAAGGTGTGTCCAAACTTTTGGTCTGTACTGTGTATATATATATATATATATATATATATATATATAATCAGGACATCTTCCAAGCAGATTTTTTTTGCATTACAGCATCAATGATTTAATCTCCTTAAAGCAAACGTTCCAGCATATAATCACATTAGCAAGGACAATGCTAGGGACTCATGCATTAAAACTTCGGCATTTCAACCTGTAAAATTGTGCAGAACAAAATACTATCAGGTTACTGGTCATTAAGTTCTGTATGGAGTTCGGTATATTGGAGTGTGTTTTCTCCTAAAAAAAAACATTGAAACAGAGGAAAAGGTATTTTGACATACAGTGCCTTGAAAAAGTATTCTACATTTTATCACATATCACCCATAAAGTAAAATGTATTTTATGGGGATTTTATGCAATGGACCAACACAAAGTAGAATGTACTGTATGTATAAAGTTAATCATATATAGTTTTCAAAGTTCTTAATGAATAAAAATCTGAAAAGTGTGGCATGCATTTCTATTCAGTCAATACTTTGTAGCACCACCTTTTGCTACAATTAAATCTGCAAATCGTTTGGGGTGTAGAGGCTGATATTTTTGCCTATTCTTTGCAAAATAGCTGAAGTTCAGTCAGATTGGGTGGAGAGCAACTGGGCAATTCTAACACAAGAACATGCTTTGATCTAAACGAATCCACTGTAGCTCTGGCTGTATGTTTAGAGTTATTGTCCTGCTGGAAGCAGAAGCTCCACCCCAGTCTCAAGTCTTTTGCAGACTCTTCCAGGTTTTCTTCCAGAATTGCTCTGTATTAAGCTCCATCTATCTTCCCATCAACTCTGACCAACTTATCTGTTGCTGAAGAAAAGAATCCCCACAGCATAATGCTGCCACCACTATGGGAATGGTGTGTTCAGGCTGATATGCAGTGTTAGTTTCCCGACAAACATAGCGTTTTGTATTTAGGCCAAAAGTTTCAACTTTGGTATAATCTGACCAGAACACCTTATTCCAACATGGCCTGTGCCATACTCCTTACATTTTTAGATTATGTATGGAACAATTCCTCCACAACTTTATCCCTGACCTTTCTGGTGTGTTCCTTGGTTTTCATGATGCTGTTTGATCACTAATATTCTCTAACAAACCTCAGAGCCTTTCACAGAAAAGCTGTAGTTATACTGAGAATAAATAACACACAAGTGGACTCCATTCACTAATTAGGTGACTTCTGAAGGCACCTAAATGGACACACTGAATTTTATTTAGGAGTATCGGAGAACAGGGAGTTGAATAAAAATCCATGGCACACTTTCAGAACTTTATTTATTAAAAATTTAGAAAACCATAATTTTCTTTTCACTTCACACATACTTTGTGTTGGTCTATCACATAAAATCCCAATAAAATACATTTAAGTTTGTGGATTTAACATAAAAAAAATGTGGAAAAGTTCAAGGGGTATGAATATTTTTTTAGGGCACTGTATATGTCATTGAAGCATTCTACAATACTTTTCATGTGATTATATCCATGTACAGTAAGGACAAGCTTTAAATAGTGCAATGCAGGTCCTCAGTAAGATATCTAGCAGCTATATTTTGGAATATGTGTGCACTCCTCAGTCAATGCAAAACCCTTTGAACTGGCCAGGAATTTTACTGCAGGTTGAGGTGTGCTGAACAATTAGGGTCAGAATTGAGAGATTTTCATTTGGATAAGCTAGAGTAGTTATTGGGGCTTCAAAAGTGGGGCAAATTGACATTTACTACTCCAAACTGAAAAGTTATAGTTAGGATAATGAACTATTTAATGTAATTCCCCCTTATCATCTCACTGTCCATTGAAGACCACATTTGCCTAATGAATTGGTAGTAGGGTTGAGCGAACCCGAACTGTAAAGTTCGGGTTCGTACCGAACTTTAGGATTTTTGGACCCCGAACCCGAACATTCACGTTAAAGTTTGGGTTTGGGTTCGGGTTCGGTGTTCGGCGCTTGCTTGGCGCTTTTTGAAAGGATGCACAGCAGCCAATCAACAAGTGTCGTACTACTTGCCCCAAGAGGCTATCACAGCCATGTCTACTAATGGTATGGCTGTGATTGGCCAGAGCAGCATGTGAGTCACGTAGCGCTGCACGTCACTCTGCTGTTACAAGTGTAGGGAGAGGATGCTGCTGGACTTGGGATTTCAGGGAGAGAATAGGAGAGAATCTAACTCAGTGATCTACCTAGAAATAGTTGTGTGGGTGCAGGGCACTATCGATTTACCCTGCCCTGAGGCCATTGACCAAAAAAAAAAAACTTTGATAATTCTGTTAGTTAGGTGGGTGGCAGCGGCGGCCATTTTATGCAAGCTGAGTGCACCAGCATTGAATCTGAGCTTTTGGGACATTGCAAATCAGCATTTTTTTTTGCAAACTACAACATCTGTATTAGTCAGTGTGCAATTTAAGGTAGAAATACACCCATCATTTTCTGGGGTTTTAAAAACACACTATTTCTTTCAAAAAACAGTATTTTCCAGATCTGCAAGTGTTAAATTCAAGTTTAATATATACAGCTTTCATATTCTGTTACCAAAAAAGACTTTTTTGGCAATCTACAACATCTGTATTAGTCAGTGTGTAATTTAAGGTAGAAATACACCCATCATGTTCTGGGGTTTGAAAAAAAACAACTTTTTTGACAAAAAACACTATTTTCAGGCCTTGCAGCATCAGCACGTGTGAAATTACAGGCTTATATACTGCTGTCAAATTCAGTTGTTAAACAAACACTCGTTTGGGCACAAAAAATGTAGTTGGCATCCTTTGATGCAGATGTTATTGTGAGATACACCGTTAATACATTTGGGTTACATTCAGAGATTTTAAATACCGCCATTTGATGCACCAATATTGAATTTAGGCCTACACTGGTTCAGGCCCTGTGAAACACACCCTCTACATACAGGGGTTTGAATCAGGGATTTGAAATACAGCCATTTAAAAAACAGCCATTTTGTGCCAAGATATATTTACTTCAGGCCTACACTGGTTCAGTCCCTGTGAGATACTCCCTCTACATACAGGGGTTTGATTCAGGGATTTGAAATACAGCCATTTGATATACAGCCATTTTATGCAAAGATATATTTACTTCAGGCCTACACTGGTTCAGGCCGTGTGAGATACTCCCTTTTAATACAGGGGTTTGATTCAGGGATTTGAAATACAGCCATTTGAAATACAGCCATTTAGGGCAAAGAAATATTTACCTCACGCCTACACTGGTTCAGGCCCTGTGAGATACTCCCTCTACATAAAGGGGTTTGATTCAGGGATTTGAAATACAGCCATTTGAAATATAGCCATTTTGGGCAAAGAAATATTTACTTCAGGCCTACACTGGTTCAGGCCCTGTGAGATACTCCCTCTACATACAGGGGTTTGAATCAGGGATTTGAAATACAGCCATTTTGTGCAAAGATATATTTACTTCAGGCCTACACTGGTTCAGGCCCTGTGAGATACTCCCTCTACATACAGGGGTTTGAATCAGGGATTTGAAATACAGCCATTTGAAATACAGCCATTTTGTGCAAAGATATATTTACTTTAGGCCTACACTGGTTCAGGCCCTGTGAGATACTCCCTCTACATACAGGGGTTTGAATCAGGGATCTTAAATATAGCCATTTTAAATACAGCCATTTTGGGCAAATAAATATTTACTTTAGGCCTACACTGGTTCAGACCGTGTGAGATACACCCTTTACATACTGTCGTTCTATTCTACTATTAATTAAACACCCATTTAAGGCAAGATCCTAAATTCGAAAAATATGAGGAGAGCGTCAAATAAGAGACATGGCTTAGATCGTGATGCTGGTAGAGTTCCTGTTGCAGGGAGAGGATGTGGTCGATCTGTGCCAGCTACACACACAAGTGAAACCCCTTCCTCAGGTGCGAGTAGGCGACAAAACCTGCAGCGGTATGTGGTTGGGCCTAATGCTGCTCTACGAATGGTGAGGCCTGAACAAGTACAGGCGATAGTAGATTGGGTTGCTGACAGTGGATCCAGTTCCTTCACATTGTCTCCCACCCAGTCTCCTGCTGAAAGACCATAGTTGGCACCTGCAGCCGATGTCCATCAGTCTTTCACCTCACCCCCTTACAAATCAGCCAAGCAGTCTGAGCCCCAAGTCATGGCAGTAGTCTCTTCTGCTTTTTGATGACTCTGTTAGCAGGGTTTCCCAGGGCCATCCACCTAGCCCTGCCCCAGAAGTGGAAGAGATTGAGTGCACCGATGCCCAACCACTTATCTTTTAGGATGAGTACATGGGAGGACCATCGCAGCACGTCTTGGTTGATGACGAAACACAGGTGCCAACTGCTGGGGCTTTCGAAAGTGTGCAGACCGACAACGAAGGCATGGGTGAAGACTGGGTGGAATATGATGTGGAGGACGATGAGGTCCTCGAACCCACATGGAATCAAGATCATGCGAGTGACCGATGTAGTTCGGAGGAAGAGGCGGTGGTCGCACAGAGCCACCAGCACAGCAGAAGAGGGAGCAGGGTGCAAAAGCGGAGCGGCTGTCCTCTAGACAGTACGCCTGCTACTGCCCACCGCAGCAAGGGACCGAGCACACAAAAGCCAGCTCCAAGGAGTTCCCTGGCGTGGCAGTTCTTCAGACAATGTGCTGACGACAAGACACGAGTGGTTTGCACGCTGTGCAATCAGAGCCTGAAGCGAGGCATAAACTTTCTCAATCTGAGCACAACCTGCATGACCAGGCATTTAAGTGCAAAGCATGAGCTGCAGTGGAGTAGACACCTCAAAAACCAAGAAAGGTCTCTGGCTCCTCCTGCTTCCTCTTCTGCTGCAGTCGCGGCCTCTTCATCCACCTCTGGAGTGACAGTGCCACCTGGCACCCCGCAAACAGAGGATCTGCCAGCAACACCAACACCTGGGTCACCTAGCATCTCCACAATGTCCCACGAATGCGTTTAGCTCTCCATATCCCAAATGCTGGAGAGTAAGAGGAAGTACCCCCCTACCCACCCGCGATCCCTAGGCCTGAATGCCAGCATTTCTAAATTACTGGCCTTTGAAATGCTGTCATTCCGTCTGGTAGAGACGGATAGTTTTAAAGGCCTTATGGCGGTGGCTGTCCCACAGTACGTCATGCCCAGCCGCTGTAATGACCGGCGTCACACACAGGGAGGGAAAAGGGAAAGCCCTGCCCAAAGGAGAGGGAAAGGTGGTGACCCCTGACTCACCTTGCGGCTGGCACCTGACTGCCCTGACGTCCCTAGACGGGTTCCTCACCCGTGCGCGATCACGTGCCTAAACCCTGGCTTTCCCTAGAATGAGCCCTAGATAGTGAACGGGCCGGTGGGATCGCTAGTCCGCACCACTAACACTAAGAGGGAAACACCAGGGAGAGGACAGACAATACAGACAAACACATACACCCAGGTGGGCGACCACAGCAGACCACAAAGGTCCAACAGGGATCTGGAGGGTAACGTTCTGGACCAACTACCAGAGAACGCAGCAACACAGCTCCAGAGGGTCAGAATAGACGTCCAGGCAGGAAGCTCTATATCTGGCAACCAGAGAAGTGTGAGAGGGAAATATAAGGAGGTTGGGAGTGCTGGACAAGGAACAGCTGAGGAGAAGGAGCTACAGATCCCTGAGTGAGCCAAAAAGGGTTGCAAAGCAAACTCAGAAAGCTACCATAAGGAAACAGTCCTATCTTACATAGAGCGCGCAGCCAACCGCTGCGACTTCCTGACCCCGGGTATAGCGGAGTCAGGCGTGGGTCTTGACACCCTCGTGACAGTACCCCCCTCTCTACGAGGGGCCTCCGGACACTCAGGACCAGGTCTCTCAGGATGAGAGGCATGAAAAGCCCGAACTAGCCTGTCGGCGTTTACCTCAGACGCAGGAACCCACATTCTTTCCTCGGGACCGTAACCTCTCCAATGTACCAGATATTGAAGAGAGCGGCGGACCCGACGAGAATTAACAATTTTGGATATCTGAAACTCTAGATTACCATCCACAACAACAGGAGGGGGTGGCAGCGGCGACGGTTCTAGAGGTGGAACATATTTTTTGAGTAACGACTTATGAAAGACATTATGGATTTTAAAAGTCTGAGGTAGCTCCAGTCGAAAAGCCACGGGGTTGATGATGGCTACAATTTTGTTAAAGGGCCAATGAACTTAGGACCCAGTTTCCAAGAGGGAACCTTTAATTTAATATTCCTAGTAGACAACCACACATAGTCATTCACTCCTAGGTCCGGACCTGGCGACCGTCTCTTATCAGCCATGCATTTGTATTTACCTCCCATATTTTTCAAGTTAGCTTGCATCTTCTGCCATACCAATGAAAGAGATGACGAAAACCGTTCCTCTTCGGAACCCCAGAAGACCCCCCCTCATTGAAAATACAGAATTGGGGATGAAAACCATATGCACCAAGAAATGGTGACTTGCCAGTGGATTCCTGACGACGATTATTTATGGCAAACTCAGCTAACGGTAAATATGATGACCACAACTCTTGGTTTTCAGACACAAAACATCTTAGATATGTCTCTAGGTTTTGGTTGGTGCGCTCAGTCTGTCCATTCGACTGAGGATGGAAAGCTGAGGAAAAGGATAAGTGTACCTCCAAACGGGAACAAAAAGCTTTCCAAAATTTTGAAATAAACTGGGTACCCCGATCCGAAACAACATCGGAAGGGACCCCGTGAAGCTTCACGATTTCACAGATGAATACCTGAGCAAGAGTCTTGGCATTAGGTAGTGTGGGTAACGCAATGAAGTGTACCATTTTGCTAAACCTGTCCACTACTACCAAAATAACTGTTTTACCCGCAGACAAAGGCAAGTCAGTGATAAAATCCATTGACAGATGTGTCCATGGTCTATTGGGAATGACGAGTGGTAATAGAGACCCTGCAGGACGTGTATGAGACACTTTTGCGCGCACAGGTAGAACAAGAAGACACAAAATCCAATACAT